>NC_051251.2:5610155-6268655 GCF_015237465.2 Chelonia mydas
CTCGTTGGCATCCTTTCATGGGATGCAGCCTATGATATATAAATGGTTTGCAATGGCTCATGTGACTGAATAGTCCAATCTGAGATTTGCATGATCTTTGGCAGTTATTGCAAATGCCTGTATCTTGGTTGGGAGCTGCTTGCTTCCTACGGGCTCTTTTCTCTTCAAGCTGTAGGAGCCAGCTCCTGTCTTGGACTTTGATACCCTGTTTTTGTCTGGATATAGCACATCCCCTTCATTCCCTGCCTTCTGAGGTCATTCCCAAGGTCCATCAGCGGTGGCACATCAGGCCCGACAGCTTGTCAACCAGTGTAATGCATTGATCGTTGCAACTCCAGCATCCCTTCCCTTCCTTTTTAAGGAAGCTCCGGAAAGTGACTGACACATTTCCATACGCTTCTTGAGCTCTTGGATAACTTCTGTGTGACTTTCCATCACAAGTCTTTTTCCCGTCCTCCCATCACTCCCCCTCTCTCTTTTTTTTAAGCGAGCTTTTGCTTTCATTACTATTTGATGGCTGACAAACCTAGCAGGAGCAATAGGCACCTGGGTGAAGTCCTTGACCTATCATTAAGAGCACAAAAGGAAACTGCTTCTGTGTTTTTCCCAAGAATCTCTCTCTCTTTCTCTCTCTCTCATCCCTCCTTCGCCCACCCAATGTATAACTCTTCTGGGTGAAGTGCTAAGCAGCCAGGCATGGATTATTGATTTTAATGCCTGTTTAACCTGTAGGATTTGTGACAGGAGAGAGACATTATGATGACTGTCTGGTTTTCGTGGGTCTTCCATATCTTTCATTTTCCAGGGTTGTTTTCTTTGCTCAGCTTTACTGGGAGAGAGGAGGGAAGCTTTGGTAACTGTAGGGTCAGCCCAAAGCTGTTACATATTATCTGATAGTCTAACAAGCTAAAACCTCTCCGTGCTGGCGGAGCGCATGCCAGGTTATTGATCGGAAGAACAATACAAGATGTATTCTCACTGACTGCAAAACGACACTTGGGAGAGCAGGTTTAATAATGCTGATATTGCAGTTCACACTGTATCCTATAATAAATTAGATGGAAGGTCACATTTTCAGAAGTGCCGACGTGACTCAGGAGCCTAAGTCCCGTGTTAAAAGTGACTTAGGCCAGGTCTGCATTAAAAAGTTAGGTCAATGCAGCTGCGTCCATATCCCTGAGCAACGTAGTTAAGATGACCTAATCCCTGGCGTACACAGCGCGAGGTCAATGGAAGAATTCTTCCATCAACCTAGCTACTGCCCCTCAGGGAGGTAGATTACCTACACAAATGGGAGAACCCCTCTTTTTGCTGTAGTGAGTGTCTACGCTGAAGCACTGCAGCATTTCCAGTGAAGACATAGCCGTAGGGTATGTCTACACTGCAATGTAAGCGCAGGGTTAGTAGAACTCAAGATAGGAGACCTGGGTTTATTAACCTAGGGCTTGAGCATCTGCATACATTTGTAACCTCTGGTTGGGAATTGTTGAAACCTGGGTCCCAACCTGGGACTCCAGTGTTTACACTGCATTATGCAGACCTGAATCCAGCCACCCATATCCCAGATTTCCTAGCGCCTTCCCAAAACATGGCACTTTGTTTGTGGCACAGTGTGGGAAAAAACTTGACTGTCTACCAAACTTGACTGTCCAGAAGACAAAGAAAGTTGGCCTATGGGATTGTGGAATACTTTTGGTGAGCTCCAAGAGCAACAGTCCAGTTGGACTGTGTCTACACTGCAAAGCAAATGGGCTTGAACCCTGATCCCAGCTTGACTCAGGCATGGACCTTCCAGCTCTGTGGGATCCTGGAACCCTGGGTCAGAGCCTTGAGTTAGTGTGATTTGTGTGTAGATGGAAGGGGAGTTAGGCTTGAGCCTGAGTTTGAACCCTGGGGTTACATTGTAGTGTAGACATTGACTCGCAATGAGACTTAGTTTTCTAAGACCCAGATTTTTACAGGTATTTAAGCGTTACTCTGCTCTGTGTTGCAAGGCCTTAGGTACAGATTTTTGAAGGTATTTGGGTGCCTCGGGGTAAGTCCACACTGGTAAAAAACCCCACAGCAGCAAGTCTCAGAGCCAAGGTCAACTGACTGAGGCTTTGGGGGCTCATGCTATGTGGTGAAAAATAAGGGTGTAGATATTCCTGCTTAGGCTGGAGCCCAGGTTCTGAAACCTGGTGAGGCGGGTGGGCCTCAGAGCCTGGGCTCCTTCTCCAGCAGGAATGTCTACACTTAGAATCGTAGATGAGTAGGGTTGGAAGAGACCTCAGGAGGTCATCTAGTCCAACCCCCTGCTCAAAGCAGGACCAACCCCAACTAAATCATCCCAGCCAGGGCTTTGTCAAGCCGGGCCTTAAAAACCTCTAAGGATGGAGATTCCACCACCTCCCTAGGTAACTAATACTGTGAGCCTGAGACATTTGACCCGGGCTCTGAGACTCAGCATCACGGGTGGGTCTTTTTGCAGTATAGATGTATCCTTTGTCACTTTTGAAAACGGGACTAAGGTTCAAAAGTCTCTTTGGTGCTTTTGAAAATATTGCCTGGGATCTATTCAGAAAGGAGTATCCAATGTCACTGATTACTCAAGAAGCAGGTACTTTAACTAAGGCTACTAAATAAGTCAATAAACTTGTAAAGCAGATCAGGACTAAGCCACCAGAATTAGTAGTGAGTTGTGGAATTGATCACTGGTTGGTCTTCAGTTTGAAGCCGACCCAGGCCAACGTGATGGAAAGTTGATGGTTGTTGGGTGGTTCATGTGAAAGAAGTGGGGTCTTACTTCAGTTCCTAACTGGCCATAAAATCTGCCATGATTGTCATGAATTAGAAACATTGGATAGATTAATTGCTGATGAGTCAGGATCAGCAGTGAACCTCTAGGCAATGTTTAGGACCATACATTACCAGGCAGCCATATGCCAGTGACTGAATGAATAATGCAGGGATCAATATAGCTTACTGAAATTTCGCTTAACCTTTTCTTCTGTGGGAGTGCAAGGGAAGAATAATGGACTCAATTAAATTTTAATCTTGGAAAAATTGCTTTGTAGATAGGTACACCACAATCCAGGTGTCTCCTTTGCCACATCACTGAGGCACAATTTCTACAATGAAATCTCTGAAATATATTAAAGCTGACTGAAAATGAACTGATGTATCCAAAAGTGACCCATTTGGGGTCCAGATCCTCAGCTAGGGTCCCCATGCTCAGATGAGGGTCTGCCCTTGGGACCAAACTTTCCCAAAGCAATTGGATTTGTAAGCGGGAATTATTTTCCATTTTCAATAAAACACTTTTTTTTTTAAAAGGAAAGACTCCCACTGATCCGCAAAGGGCTTTGGATCACGTCCTCAGTGTGCATGATACAGGCATAACAGGAGAATCGTTATTAATTAAAAAAGGAAAGAATGTAACTAAATGCACAGGTTGCAATCGACCAAAAGAACGGAAGAGTTTCACTAGGCCATCTGAGTTTGCCAGGAAACCGGTTCCCTTGCATTCAGTGCAGCACTTCCAGGAGCCTTAACATTCCTCACTAATTATGTTGAACAAATTAAGAAAAGAGTCCCAGGTTTGCAATTTTAAGTTCCTGCAGCAAATACGTGCTTGGCAACCCTCATACTCCTTTGCATCAATAGCTTTGAATGTGTCAGCTGTTCTTGAGCACATAATGGCTTGTGCATATCCCTGCACACCCACAGCATTTCCAGTAACTAATTTCTTGTGCTGCAGATCACTTTAAAATACCTTGGGTGTGAAAGCTGCTACACAAAGCCCAGTCCTCCTCTGCTAGTTTATTAAATCTGAACTGCAATTCTCTTGTTTAGGCCACGGAGGGACCAGGGAGCCTGAAACAACATTGATAAAGGCACGCCCAGGTCTTTAGGACCCAAATGAGGGGGAAAAAAGAAGATGATGCTTTTCTAAGATGAGATAGCTGGGGACTGATTTGAAGTCATTTGAATGTGCAACAGTGGGACTGGGACAGTGGAAAAGAAAACAAAAGTTTGCCGGAGTCCAATAGGCCCAAGAGAAAATGGAGAATAACTCTGAGCTACCCAGAGGAGGAAATGAACATCTGTTCATTCTAGCTTAAACTCTGCAGTGCTATTTATTCAAGCCATCCAAAGCGCTTTCTGAGTCAGGTGTTAGTGACGCCTGGGAATCGCTGAGTGAAGTAGATATTATTGTGCTTGTTCTTTTATAGATGGGGCAAAGGGAGGTACAGAGAGCTTCACGCTTGTTTTTCCAAGTGTGTGGGCAAAAATGCACATGCACTTTCGCTCAGAGCTGAGTTGCATGTGCAACGTGCAGACACGTCAGGGTTGAATGCACATAAAACCTGTGTGCCGACACATCACTGACTTGCACTGGATATTTTGTGCACCTGCAGATACGTATTTATGCCTAAATGACTTGCCCAACATCACTGAGTCAGTAGCGGACCGAAGAACGGAATCCAAGAGACCTGTCTTTCGTTAGCCAGCACTAAACGCTAGATCACATTCCCTCCACTGGAGATAATATGAAGGGAAATACATTGCACTAATACAGCCCCTTCCATTTGGGGATCCCAAAGCACTTCCAAATTATGATGATGCATCTTGGGCAAGCCCTTTGAGATCCATGGATGGAAACATTAAAGAACATTTTCCACTGAATGCATCCGATGAAGTGAGCTGTAGCTCACGAAAGCTTATGCTTAAATAAATTGGTTAGTCTCTAAGGTGCCACAAGTCCTCCTTTTCTTTTTGCGAATACAGACTGACACGGCTGCTACTCTGAAACCTATTAAAGAACAACGTTATTCCTCTGATCATTAACAGTAATACCTGGGACTTTCATCTGAGGAACTCATAGCAGTGTCATTAATAGACACAACGGCCCAGAGCCTCAAAGGTATATAGGCACCTGAATCCCACGGATTTCAATGTGAGTTAGGCACTTATATACCTTTCAAGATCTGGGCCAACCTCCCCAAGAGGTAGGAGAGTATTAGCAGCACCATTTTGCTGATGCACAAATGATGGCAAAAAGAGGTAAAGGGCATGGAGACTGTAAGCTGTTTGGGGCAATGACAGTCTCATACAGTACCTAGTACCAGAGATGACCCGTTTCTGCTGATAGTGGTGGGGGCTAGGGTTGCCAGGTGTCCAGTTTTCGACCTGACCCCAAACCCTTCATTCTCCTGCACCCCAAACCCCTCATCCACAGCCCCACCCCAGAGCCTGCACCCCCAGACAGAGCCCTCACACTCCCCTGCACCCTTATCCCCTGCCCCAGCCCGGAACCCCCTCCCACACTCCGAACCCCTCAGCCCCAGCCTGGAGCCCCCTCCTGCACCCTGAACCCCTCATTTCTGGCCCTACCCTGGAACCCGCACCCCCCAGCTCAGAGCCATACCCCCTCCCACACCCCAACCCCTGCCTCTAGCCCAGAGTCCCCTCCCATACGCCGAACCCCTTGGCTCCACCTCCCAGTCTGGTGCCCCCTCCTGCACCCTGAACTTCTCATTTCTGGTCCCACCCCGGAACCTGCATCCCCAGCTCAGATCCCATACCCCCTCCCACATCCCAACCCCCTGTCATAGCCCGGAGCCCCCTCCCATACTCTGAACCCCTCGACTCCACCTCCCAGTCTGGACCCCCCTCCTGCACCCCAAACCCCTCATCCCCAACCCCACCCCAGAGCCCGCAACCCCAGCCAGAGCCCTCACCCCCCACACACCCCAACCCTCTGCCTCAGCCTTGAGCCCACTTCCACACCCTGCATCTCATTTCTGGCCCCCTCCCACACCCCAACCCCCTGAGCAGCCCGGTGAAAATGAGCAAGTGAGTGAGGGTGGGGAGAGCGAGCGACAGGGGGAGGGGGGATGAAATGAGAAGAGGGCGGGGCCTCAGAGAGGGGGCGGGGCAAGGGTTTTTGGTTTTGTTTGAGTAGAAAGTTGGCAACCCTAGTGGGGAGAGAGTCATTCTGGCTGCCCCCACCCATGGCTGCTGAAAGTGGTGGGGGCAGCTGCCTTCAGCGGTGTTACTGAGCACACTCAGTACAAGCCAAGCAGCACAGCGGAGAGGGTGGGGTGGTTGATGTGACCCTGCGTGCCCCTCCCGCCCATGCGTCACCTCTGCCTAGCGCAATCCCTGATCTTGGGTGGAACCTGTAGACACTACCACAGTATTGCTAATAAATAATACCGCAGTACCTTGCCCAAGGTCACGAAGAACACAGGTGTCAGAGCCAGGAACCGAACCCAAATCTCCCACCTCTTAGGCTTTTAATTACAAAACCATCCTTCCATCTTAAGAACGCCGTATTCCGTTACAAAACCTGCAAGTAATTCTTTCCAGAGTGATACAGAGGAAAAATATTTGCTAGAGGAGAGACTGGAGCACGGGAGGGAGGAATGCAGCCCTAACTAAGTGGAAATTGTAAATGAAGCATTATTATGTAAGGCCAGTAACTGGTTTTCTGTGTAATTAAGATGGATTGCTTCAATAATCCTTAAGGGCTTGATTCAGAACAGCATCACAAGCCGTGTACGTGGGGTTTCAGTGCTCTCTGCTTCTGCGAGGCATTTTAATAAGAAAAGAGAAGTTCGGTGTTTATCTGTTTCTCAAAGCAGCCTCTTTGGGTTTTGGGCTCGGAGTGGCTGCATCAGATTTATGTACGGAGGAGGGTGCGGGCCTTGATAGTGTCCTTTGGGAGTTATTACCTCTCGCAGATTTTTCATCTGCACAGCGGGCGATGTGGACTGAAAAGCTTCCAGCTTCCTGTGTGGGAAAGGGTCCTGATTAACGAACTGCCAGCCCTCTCCCCTTTGCAAATATCAGGCATGCCTTACCACTATGCCCCTTGTCATAAGGTCACCATTTGGGAGTACGCCTTTCAGGCTTGGGGCGGCCCTGCAGGTGCTCCAACCTTGGTTTCTCCTTCTCAGGGCTCCTCAAGAATTCCTCACCAACTCAGACTGGACTATTCAGTGGATTTCTCTAGTGAGATGGACGCCTCAAATCACAAGGCAAAGTTCAATACCATAACTCAGGTGGTTCAGGTTCCACCCACCTTCTACGGCTCTAGGCTCTTCGTCAGCCTCAGTTGCCCTTTAGACTGGAGGGCTCTTGGACTTACCTCCACCAGACTTCAGACACAAACAAAGTAATAAAACAAACAAGGTCCATCCACCCCTGGTCTTAATAAAAATCTCACACCCCTTCTGGGTTCTTTCTCAGCTCCCTGCCCCTTGCATGGGACACTGGCCACCGGGAGGTTCCCCTGGGCCTTCATCTTTCTCCGGAGTCTCTTCTTTTTTTTGCCACCTAGGCGTCCTAGTTTCTGGCCTGTCTCCCTATTCCCCAGGAGGGCCTGCAGATCTGTCTGCTGCTCTCTAGCCCATCTGCTCCCTTTGCCTCTTTCCTGACCGACTTTCAGGCCTGACTCACTGAGTCTCTCCCCTGCTAGGGCCCAGGTGCATTCTCATAAGCCCAACGAGGTGGAGGGGGTGGTGGTGATCAGCAGACCAGTCACAGGTGCCCTGGCTTTTGCCTTCTCCTCCTCCTCCCCCCGATACTGGAAAGATACTGTGCTGCACTACCCCAGACATCAGAGGACCACGTTACTGCTTACCCATACCTGTGTGGGGGAATGGCCAGCCCACTCCGAAATCCAGGGGGAAATTTCCACCTGGAATCTGGGCCATTTCCCTCACAACTAGCGGATGTGTCGACCCTGCGAGAAGGGCGAGGGCAGCTTGACGTCTACTTCCCCCTCGGATACGTGCAACTTGCTCACTGGGAGAAATGTATCAGAGCTGTGTCCCTGGCTGGCATGGGGGCAAAGGCTTCCCTGAGTTCCGTTCCTTGCTTCTTCTAACTGTTGGGGGAATCATGGGGCAAACCCCAGGCTTGGAGTTGCTGATCTGGGGACAGAGGGCCATATGCCCTGAAGGGTGGTGATGGAGCCTTGATCTGGGAGGAAACTTGTCCCTAGCGCCAGGGTGGTTTGGTACCTCCTAGAGGTTCAATCTCTATGTAAAAAAAATGAACCACTGTATGTAGCCATGCAAGCCAGGGATATGTGGGGAGGGAGAGAGAACCACACGTGCTGCAATGACCAGGCCCAAGCAGGAGGAGTTAGGTGAGCGGGGATCGCTAGCTTGTATATTGCTAAGGCTTTGAGGCAGAAGCAGAGCAGAATATCGTAGCTGTACCTTGCTCCAGGGAAGCCCAGGGGCAGGCGCTGGGTGGGTGGGTGGAGGTCTGCCATTGATGGATGCAAGGTTGAGGTCACATTTTCATTTCTATTTTTGCTTTGCTGTAGCAGGATCCCACTGGACACACAGCTGCTTTGAGCTGGGTTTACTCAGCAGCTCCTCACTCTGCTGTATCACTCATCAGAGAGGTTATCTGGGGAGGTGAATCTGAGTGTCATTTATCAATCCCGGGCTTTTGCAGGGATCGCTCTCTTGCCATCCCTGGACTATCTATTGTTGAGCCGCACAATGGAATCACCACTGAGTGTGATCCGTCTGTGTCTGACAGAACGGAATTGATCGTCCCCAGACAAGCTTATTTATTGCTCTTCCCACTTACAGGTGCACTTGGTTTCCCCCCTGGTTTGCCAGAGCATGTATTGCATAGCTACGTATCAGCTACTGCACTAATGGGAGATAGATTAGCACCTAGATAAACAGCATGTTGTAATAGACACTGCTCTGCAAACCTTGGGCCTATCTGATCCCGCAATTCTATTTTTCTGCTTCTCCATTTTGTCACTTCTTCCTCCCACCCACCTTGTTTGGTTCACCCGCCTCTTGGGTCCTTTCTGACTGTAAGCTCTTGGGAGGCAGGGACGGTCTCCTTTGTTACTTGTCTGAACAATGCCTAGCACTTAGTCTTGATTGGGATGCCCCCAATTTAGAACATTTGGAACATCCCCATCTAGATGGTTTAGGGGATTGGCAATGGGATAGATTGCAGTCCATCTCCCAGCTCATAGAATCATAGAATATCAGGGTTGGAAGTGGTGCGGGCTGAGGGATGTGCTGGCCGCCCTTCCTGCAGCCCCCATTGGCCTGGAGCAGCGAACCACAGCCAGTGGGAGCCACGATCAGCCAAATCTGTGGATGCAGCAGGTAAACAAACCGTCCCATCCCATCAGGGGCTTTCCCTGAACAAGCGGAGGTCCTAGTTTGAGAACCACTGATCTAGTCCAATCCCCTGCACAAAGCAGGACCAATCCCAACTAAATCATCCCAGCCAGGGCTTTATCTATCTAAGGAAGGAGATTCCACCACCTCCCTAGGTAACGCATTCCAGTGCTTCACCACCCTCCTTGTGAAAAAGTGTTTCCTAATATCCAACCTAAACCTCTCCCAATGTAACTTGAGACCATTGCTCCTTGTTCTATCATCTGGTATCACTGAGAACAGTCTAGATCCATCCTCTTTGGAACCCCCTTTCAGGTAGTTGAAAGCAGCTATCAAATCCCCCCTCATTCTTCTCTTCTGCAGACTAAATAATCCCAGTTCCCTCAGCCTCTCCTCATAAGTCATGTGTTCCAGCCCCCATTTTTGTTGCCCTTCCCTGGGCTCTTTCTAATTTTTCCACATCCTTCTTGTTGTGTGGAGCCAAAAATTGGACGCAGTACTCCAGATGAGGCCTCACCAATGCCGAATAGAGGGGAATGAGCACATCCCTCGATCTGCTGGCAATGTTCCTACTTATATAATCCAAAATGCCATTAGCCTTCTTGGCAACAAGGACATATATGATTCAGCTGTGTCCCAGGTTGGCCTGCAGGAAATGAGAGCATGGATTGCAGTTCTCTTCCTCATGCACAGGTGTCCACATCAAAAATCAGTATAAATTCTGACCGATAGAGTCCCTCATCATTCTGCTCTGCACTAGAGAAATCCAACACTTATGCTCTGCACCCTGCATTTTGGCTCATGCCCGGGACTTGCCATTATTTTGACCACAGGTCCACATATTATGCCCCAATGATACGAGACCGTATGTCACAGGATGCAGTCACTGCAGGTGGTGCCGCCCCGTGGCCGTCCTGGAGATTAGCTCTGGCTAGGTGTTGCACCCTCCTCTGGTGGTGTCCCCTCCTGTCGTCATCTCGCCCTGTGGCCCCTCTCGTTCCAGGAACCGCAGCCTCTTCTTCATGACTTGGCCCTCCAGCTGAGGCACTACATGGTTTCCCCTTCAGGGGGCTACCCAAAGTCCCTCTGTATAGTCTCAGGCAGTCTTCCCCAGGACTGCCCTGATGGTGCCACTTCCTTAGTGGTCAGTAGGGGAACCTGGGCCCGCCCACTACTCCAGGTTCCAGTCCAGGGACCCTCAACTCAGCAATGCTAGGCTTTCCTCTCCCAGCCCTCACTGCTTCTGACAACTCCTGGTTCCCCTTCTCTCTCTGGGTGTACCAGCGCCAAACCCTCCTCCCTCTTCCCAGGGAGTGACTGCATGCTCTGTTGCCAGCTTCCTGGCTTATATAGGCCCTGCCTGTTCCTCCTCAGCTGGGTGCTGTCAGCAGTAAGGTCCCAGCCCTCCCTGGCTTCTCCTCCAGGTGCAGCCTGGGCAGTTAATAGGCCCACCTGGCCACCTCCCTTTCCAGTCCTGTGTGGGGTGGAAACCCCATTGCACTGTGATTTCCCCAGTAAATGACCACGACAAATCTACAGCCCTATGAATAATACCTCGGAGCGATGTGATGGGGATAACTGTTGCCATTTCAGTGGTTGTTACTAGTAACTTGTAAAGTCACTCCTCGGGGGATGCTGTTGTAGGAGAGCAGAATACTGAAGCTGTGGACCAAGCCGACTGGCATGTAGAATGGCTGTTTATAATGCAAGCTGAATTAGCCAGAAAAAAGAAGGAAGGGGAGGGGGAAAGGAAAGGTTGTGAACAGCAAAGATTAGAAACGGAGCTGGCGCTGGGAGGTAGCAGGAACAGGGATGGGCCTATAATACGTTTCTTGGCAAATGATCATTGAGGCTCCATTAGAGAAATAAGTACAGTAGGAAATGGAGGTTGCAAATCTTGCCCTGAAGGGGATGTATCATGTTCTGCAACTCTGCTGAATAAAATATGAACCACCCAGAGTTTTGTTTTGTGCCTTAGTATTTTTATTAAAATGTCCTAGTTGTACAGTTTAATAAATTTCTGAAGGAAAAATTGTTCCGGAGACAATGTTGTTCCCTTCCAAGCTGTGCTACGGCGCAAATGGTGTTGGGACTGCAGAAATAAAGTCATTTAAAATGATATTACTGTGACAGAGAGACTCAGTTCAGAAAGGCTCTGACACCACCCCTTCTAGAAGCAATGCTTTCCCTCTTCCCAACCTTATCACCCATTTTTATTCTACCTGCTAAAGTGAATGCAGTTACTGCAACATGGGGGAACTTCTTAATTCCTCTTCCTGCCAGAGCTTTCAGCTGGACTGGACTTAAAGGA
Organism: Chelonia mydas; assembly: GCF_015237465.2. Taxonomy (NCBI): domain Eukaryota; kingdom Metazoa; phylum Chordata; order Testudines; family Cheloniidae; genus Chelonia; species Chelonia mydas. The sequence goes on from NC_051251.2 coordinate 5,621,619, forward strand.
ACATTTCTCATCTGATCTGAGGAAGACGGCTTATTTTACTGCACTGCCAAGCAAGGTACTGTTATGCAGATGAGAAAGGGAGAGAATTCAAAGATCCTGTAACCTAGGGGAAGGTGCGGTGAGCTGGGAGCCCAGATAAGATGAGTTCCGGTTTAACTTCTACTATCTGCCATTTATCACCAATGACTAAACATCCAGACAGCCCATCTTAGCTAGAGACTGATCCCGCTGGTGCTCAGTCTGCAAGCAGGCTACGTCCTTTTGAGATTTGCCTTGATGATGAAGATCTAACATCTCCCTGTGCATGTCATAGCACCTGTCACTCACCTCATACCCCCTGCTGGTTTACTTAAGGCGCACAGTGAGAACTCACGCTTAAAAACAGGTTTTATCGTTTAAAACAAAGCATTTGAATCTGCCAATTATGGCGAGACACACGTCAAACGACAGGCATTCTGCATTTTGGTTGCCAGATTATTGTGATGTCTTTGGTCACACGTTGGTAGGTTTACCGGCTGAGAGGCATGCTTCCTGGTCCCCTATGACATGGGTGCTATGAACAACCTGAAACTGGTGAGGCCGTATAAGCTTTAACGCTACACAGATTATTTAGTATTCCTAATGAGAGAAACTCAGCATGGGGAAGCTGTGGTCCGGGGAGATTGGGGAATTTCTCTTCAGCCCTGCGTTTTGACTTCACAGTCTTTAGGGAATATGGAATGGTTAGGTTGACCTTGGGCAATCAGGGAAAATGCAGACATCATTTAGGGTTGCAATTTTGGGCTCAGATGTTTAAAAGGCCTTTACTGCTGCTACTCTTGCTCAAATAATGCTTTCTCCTGGAGGAGTTGGTACATACATGGCATTCCCACCCAGCGCTGAATAGAAAACATATATGCTGGATTGAGTCCAAATTTACCCCCTTCCTGGGATTTGCCTTTTATTATGATTTAAGTTTACAATAAAGCACATAAACTTCAGCCTAAATATCCCCTTTCCCTTCACAAGTTGGTATATACCTGGGGGATTTCCCACGGTTCTTTCTGGTCTTAGAGCCCTCTCATCTCAAGAACCACTCCAGACCCTTTTATACCCCTGTCTAGTTGGGCATGGCTGATCTAAACAGAATGAAAAATACCGTTGCATCCATCCATAGGGTTTGAGCATCAGGAGGAGTCCAAGGAATAATTCTGCATCCTTAGACATAAGAACATAAGAATGGCCCTACTGGGTCAGACCAAGGGTCCATCCAGCCCAGGATCCTGTCCTCTGACAGTGGCCAGTGCCAGGTGCCCCAGAGGGAATGAACAGAACAGGTCATCATCAAGTGATCCGTCCCCTATCGCTCATTCCCAGCTTCTGGCAAACAGAGGTTAGGGACACCATATAGAGGCTAGGGACACCATAAGACAAGGTTCAAGAATTTGCTACTGTGTTACAGAGATTCATTGGCACTAAGGTCCCAATTAATTAGAACACTTATGCACATATTTAAAGTTAAGCACATATTTTAGACCCAATGAAGTCATGGCTAAGTTAAGTGTCCCCATCAAACAAAGCACCCAAACATGTAATTAACTTTAAAAATGTGAATACCCTCATTTAGGTCAAGGGGAGTACTTACATGCTTAAAGTTAAGCGTGTGCTTAAGTGCTTTGCCGGATCACTGTGTAAGTAACAGGATGCTTTAATGCAGCAGCAGAAAGATCCATTTTGTAGGAAGTTCACAACCTTGACATTTGAGCTGGTTTGCTTAGTTGTGGCAGGACACCTTGGTCACATGGTATGTTTTCTGTTGTGTGACTGAGTGAATGTAACTCTCAGACCCTGGATTCTAATGCAAAGATCTGCCTTTAGGAATTAAGAATTCACTTTCCGCGAATGTGCTTTTGTGTCATCTTAAAATCCAGTCCTGCCAGAGAAGTCATTCACTGGAATATTTACATAATGTGAACACAAAAGGGGTATGAACAAAATGGAAGTAACTTCACTTAAACATTCAAATGAGTAATGGCAGAATGGTTTTCACAGCATTCACCCCTCTCTGATAAGGTGAAATTCATCTCCGGTGAGAAGCGCAAACAAGCCCTCTGATTGCTAAGACTCTGAGCCATCAACTCACTCCCAGTTATATACATTTTTTAAACTTTAATGACCAGATTCTCAACTAGTGTAAACTGGAATAGCTCCATTAAAGTTAATGGAGCTACAATGATTTATACCAGCTGAGGATCTGGCATTAAGAGTCACATTGACTAGTATTGTCATATCTTTTCAGGGAAGTGTCAATCCTACACTCTAGTTTCTTTATCTATCTATCTATCTATCTATCTATCTATCTATCTATCTATCTATCTATCTAACACATAATCCATGTATATATAATGCTTATTTTAACTCAGTTATGTTAATCACCTTGTTTATTTGATTGCAGAATCTTTGCAGTTTATGTTTCTTTATTCTCCTGATTAGCCCAGTGTCAGAATACTCCAAACTGTTCCCAATTTCTTAATTGAATTCAATCTCCAACCCCAGTAGTTTTGCATGTCTCCTGCCCTGGGGATGTTTGTTCACTAATTCATTTCTTTTAAAATCCAACCAAGCAACCAAAACAGGCACCCGTGGCACAGAATCTTTTTTAATGACTTGAAGTTATTTTAAATGATTGGAAAAATATCGTGTATACAACACCTCCAAAGGGAATAAATGCCCCCATAGCAAAGGAAACTATTCATTTCAGGGAGAGAAAAATGCCCATTTTAAACCTGAGATTGTAGAGGATGAGGAACGGATATCAACAGCGAGGACGAATCTGCGAAATGTTACTTCTTTTTGCTCTTTGATCTTTGTGCCTAAGACCATTGTGCACCTAAACGCTCAGCAAAATCCCAACTTGCGTGTGCAAAGCGCATGGAGGCTGAGCCCAAATCTGCATTGCATTTGCAACTGAAAGGGCTCGAAAACAGCGGGTGCCAGTGATTTGCATGGGCAAAATCGTACCTAGTACCAAAATGCTGATCAAGCTGAATCCCCTCTGAAAATCTAGCCCTTGCGTTGGAAGCTACCAAAGCCAGTGCTGGCGAGGCAGCAATCTTGCGAGACACGCTTGTCTTCAGCTGGAAGGGCCATGGTAAGCCCGTGTGCAGACTCACCAGTCACGGAAGAAAAAATAAAGCCCCATCCCCTGGTCTCCTCATATCCCTTTGCTTTTTATTTCCAAACGCAAACCCAGAATGAATCCATGCAAACTTCTGGGCACTAACCACCCTGAGCCCTTTCCAGCTTCCGCCAGCGGGGAGGAGAGAACACACAGCCTTCTCCTATAGTAGCCTCCTTTGCACCAGCTGCCCGTTTCCTTGCATAACCCTGCTCACATCAACCATGTGGTAGGCAGGGACCCGACAACCCCTCTCACGCCTGGGCACCTTTATACCCTGTCACTGGGGCATAGGGAGCACAGAGGGTTTTACAGGAATCCCCTGGGTTGGGTATATGCATAATACCTCCCTGAAGAAACACTATTTCACTAGGAGGGTGGTGAAGCACTGGAATGGATTACCGAGGGAGGTGGTGGAATCTCCATCCTTAGAGGTTTTTAAGGCCTGGCTTGACAAAGTCTTGGCTGGGATGATTTAGTTGGTGTTCGTCCTGTTTTGAGCAGGGGATTGGACTAGATGACCTCCTAAGGTCTCTTCCAACCTTAATCTTCTATGATTCTATGAAGGGTGGCAGGTAAGGTCTCTACAGAGAGCCAGTAGCCCACTGGCCTTCATAATCATTGAGAAATGTGTGTACAGCTAATATTGATGGAGTTATTCATCAATACTGAAAATTATGTTCTTAAGGGCTTGAAGTTAAGGCAGGTCAGCAGGGGGTGACGCACCCTGACAATGTTCCTTTCAGATAGGAAGTAACAGACACCTATCTCCCCCTCTGGTTGTCTATATATTGTGTACTGTACTCCTTGCACTGTAGGCCTCTTTGCGTATTGAGCCCATTGAGAATGAGAAACTGCAAAATCTACAAGAAAGGAAATCTACAAAATGAAACAAACAGCTGGGGGTGTGCTGTTTATGAGTAAAGACAAAGGATGGGACTGGTCAGGGCCAGATTTAGGGGTGTGTGTCAGGCTTGGGGGGCACTGGGGTCAGGATGCTGCAAGGTATTCAAAAGTTTAACAAATGGAGGAGTGTTGGGTGTGGAAGATGCTCCTCGCCTGGGGCTCCATTTGGTCTAGGGCCGATCCTGAGACTGATAAACCTCAGGGCAAAGAAACACACAGAATCTTTTGCGTAGGAGGCAAGCAGATGGTGTGTTTTACTCATGAAAGAAGGGTCATTGCCAGCCTGGCTGTAAGGCGCAGCAAGGATTTTAGGTGAGCCTTACTCTACAAGCCATGACCATATCTAGTTAAGTCTAAGCTCTAGAATCATAAAAATGTAGGGCTGAAAGGGACTTTGCGAGGTCGTCAGGTCCAGTCCCCTATGATGCGGCAGGACCAAGTAAACCTGGACCATCCCTGAAGGTCTTTGTCCAATTTGCTCTTAAAAACTTCCAAAGATGGGGATTCCACCTCACTTGGAAGCCTATTCCAGAGCTTAACTACCCTTGGACTTGACAAAGCCCTGGCTGGGATGATTTGATTGGGGATTGGTCCTGCTTTGAGCAGGGGGTTGGACTAGATGACCTCCTGAGGTGCCTTCCAACCCTGATATTCTATGATTCTATGATTAATAGTTGGAAAGATTTTCTTAATATCTAACCTTACGGCAGATTAAGCCCATTACTTCTTGTCCTACCTTCAGTGGACACAGAAACCAATTTATCCTCATCCTCTTTATAATAGCCTTTCAAGTTATCAGGTCCCCTATCAGTCTTCTTTTCTCAAGACTAACCATACCCAGGTTTTTAAATCTTTTCTCACTGGTCAGGTTTTCTAAATCTTTTATCATTTTTGTTGCTCTCCTCTGGACTTCCTCCAGTTTGTCCACATCTTTCTTAAAATGTGGTGCCCAGAACTGGACACAGTACTCCACCTGAAGCCTCACCAGTGCCAAGTGGAGTAGGACAGTTATCTCCTATGTCTTACATATGTAAATCCTGTTAATACACTCCAGAATAATGTTAGTTTTGTGATCCACTCTAACCTCCAGATCCTTTTCGGCAGTGCTACCACCTACCCAGTTATTCCCCATTTTGTAGTTGTACATTTAATTTTTCCTTTCTAAGTACTTTGCATTTATCTTTATTGAATTTCATCTTGCTGATTTCAGACCAGTTCTCCGATTTGTCAAGGTTGATTGGAATTCCAATCCTGTTCTCAGAAGTGTGTGCAATCCCTCCCTGCTTGGTATCATCCGCAACTTTTATAAGCATGCTCTCTACGCCATTATCGAAGTCATTAATGAAAATATTGAATAGTATCGAACCCAGGACTGAGCCCACTAAATACAACTTCCCAGTTTGACAGCTAATGATTGATAACTACTCTTTCAGTACAGTCTTTTAACCTGTTTTGCACCCATTTTATACTAATTTAATCTAGATCACATTTCTCTAGTTTGTGTATGAGACTGTCGTGTGGGACTGTATCAAAAGCCTTACTACAATCAAGATATATCATGTCTACTGGTTCCCCCCATCCAATAGGCCAGTAAGCCTGTCAAAGTATGAAATTAGGTTGGTTTGTCATGATTTGTGTTTGACAAATCCATATTGGCTATTCCTTATAACCCTATTATCCTCTAGGTGCTTACAAATTGTTTAACAGTTTGTTCCAGTAGCTTTCCAGTATTGAAGTTAGACTGACCGGTCTATAATTTCCTGAGTCCTCTTTGTTCCCCTTTTTAAAGACGGGTATTCTGTTTTCCTTTCTCCAGGCCTCCGGGGCCTCACTGGTCCTCCATGAGTTCTCAAAGATAATTGCTAACAGTTCCAAGGTTGCTTCGGACAGTTCCTTAAATACCCTATGATGAATTTCATCAGGCCTTGCCCGTTTGAATACATCTAACATATCTAAATATTCTTTAACCTGTTCTTTCCCTATTTTGGCTTGCAGTCCTTTTCCTTTGCTGTTAATATTCATTGTGTTGAGTGTCTGGTCACTATTAACCCTTTTAGTGAAGACCTCTCTCTTTCCCCAAAACCGTGCTATGATTTCATTTCATATGTAACCATTTGTTTCCAATACTTCTATGTTCTACTACTTGAAGCTCTCTGCTTTGTTACATAAACTTTTACTTGATTTCACTATAAACATCTCTAACTGCTCTGTGGTATGCAGAGCAGTGATCTGGGGTGGAACCGATAAGCCAGGGCCTTATTTACTGCAGGCTATTTAAACCCTGCTATGAAGATAGTTATTAATATCCTAATGGGATTTTCTATGGCACTCACCGCTAGAGTATCCGAGAACTTCACAGATATTAATGAATTTATTTTCATGACATCCCTCTGAGCCGAGGGGCAATTATTATCTCTATTTTATAGATGGGGAACTGAGCCAGAGATGTTATGGTTGAAAGAACCCGCTGAGTCTGGGTGCCCAATTTGAGATGTGTAGGACCTGATTTCTCAGACTACTTAGCATTACGTAGCATTTTATCTGTTCAAGGCACAGCTTCCATTGACTTTAGGTTCAGTTGTGTGTGCTCAGCACTTCCCCAGCTCAAACCAAAGGGTTTCAATTTGGGGTGCCGAAACACAAGGAACACACAAGTCCAAACACATCACCAGGTCCCATTCCCAGTCTCCTTCTCTAGTCAGTCCCAGTCTCCCCCATGCCAAAAGGCTCCTTCTCCCAACTTATTCTCCACCTTCCTATTCTTCCCAAGTCTAGCTTTTGTGCCCTCTGTGTTTGAATCAAGTAGCTTCCTCCTCCACACAGCCTGGGCCCAGGAGGGTGGGAATGGAGATGACAGGAGATAAAGGCTCCCTATTTTCAGTTTCAGTGCCTGGCCCTGGCCCACAGCAGCCTGGAATTGTCTGGCAAGGAGATTCCAGCTAAGTACCCTGCGGCCCTGGGCTGGAACATGCCAATGTGAATGGACTCTTCCGAGATTTTAGCGGCGAAGCTCTGGCAAAGGACAGGACTAGAATTAATGGATAGTAATATAATATACTATAATAATAATAATATAAAAGGATATTAATATAATTATTGCCAGTCAACATGGTTCCATGGAAAATAGGTCTTGTCAAACAAACCTGATTTCATTCTTTGGAGAGAGGTTGGTTGATAAAGGCAACTGCGTTGAGGTAATAGACTTTTGTAAAACTTTGATTTAGCATTGCATAATATTCTGATTAAAAAAAATAATGCTAACGACATCAATGAAGCACACATGAAATGGATCAAGAACTGCCTAACCGACCTATCTCAAAAGGGAGTTGCCACTAGGGAATCATCAGCGAATAGGGGTTGTTTCTTGCGTGCCACAGGGATTGGGACTAGGCCTGATGCTATTCATTTTCATCAGTAATCTCAAAGTAAATATAAAGTCATTGCTGATAAAATTTGCAGATGAGAAAAGACTGGTGGACTAGTAAATAATGAGGAGGACAGAGCTGTCATACGGAGCAATCTGGTAACACACATTCAAACAAAATGTGTTTTAATACATGTAGTACCAAGGAAAACTAGCCAGTGTGGGCTGGACGCTCCACAACTGATATGTCCTTCACATTGCACTTGTTGTAAGAAAAAAGCCATAAACAACAGACACCTCTCTATGTTGCATTCATTGACCTAGAAAAGGCTTTTGACACAGTTAGCAGGAATGGCATCTAAAAGATTCTGTTGAAAACTGGCTGTCCACAGAAGGTCCTCTCCATACGTAAGGAGGTCCATGATGGAATGAAGGCAATCACCCAGTATGAAAATGAAACATCATCTGAGTTTAGAAACATCACCTGAGCAAGGCTGCGTCTTAGTGCCCACCGGCTTTGGCGTTTTCCCAGTTGTCAGTGGGAATGCTGAATTTCTTGAGGCCTTGCTTGACCTTTTCGCTGTATCGGACCTTCCTCTGTGTCGTGGGTGGTTCTTAAGTTGGCCATAGAGCACAGCCTTCAGCAGACGATCTTGAGGCATATGCGTCACGTGTCCCAGCCAGCAAAGCCTGAGAATGTCCAACGTAGTCTGCATAGGCTGTAGGCTGGTTCTCTGAAGGATCTCGTTACTGGTGATCCGCTGGTCCCACGTAAATCCAAGGATTTTTCTAAGACAGCGAAGGTGGAAGCTGTTCAGTCTCCGCTCCTGCTTGGAGCACATAACTCAGCTTTCACAACCGTAAAGGAGGGTACTAAGGACCCGAAAGCAGTAGCGACTAGTGGGGAGGGACACAAAGGGGGCACCAGCCAAAGAGGAGAGTGTGGCCTCACTACGTGACTCCCCCACTTGACTCCTCCCTGCCCCACCCCCAGCCCGGGGCTCCCATGCTCTCCCCATCCCATGTTACCTGGAGAGGGGGTCGGGGGACTCTGTCCCACTGCGCTGCACCGTGCCAGGCCACATCCCCTCCCAGGCCGGAGGCTGCCTGGGACTCAGGAGAGTGCTGCCGTCCCATTCCAGCACATTACCTGGTGGTGGGCAGGGGCGTCTGTCCCACTGCACTGAGCTGCTGCAATGCACTGGGCAGCGTCCCCCCCATGTCATTTGGGAACGGTCATGTGACCCTCCGGCCCCTCCCACCCGTCGCCCTCGGACCCAAGCCTGATAAACAGACACCTCTGTGTTCAGGGTTAGCAATTTGTTGTTCCAAACACATGAGGTAAGTTCGCCAAAAAAGTGGCATCTTCTCTAGTCTTCTTAAGTACGCCTTTGGAAATGATTGATCCGGCGTACTAATTGAATCGAGGGTGGACGGCGGCTTGTTTAACATCAGACGGTTCCAGAGCAGAAGGCATGTGACCCAGCTTACTATCTAGGATCTGCTTTCTGCAGATGCTGCTGCATTCATCTCTACTTCGCCCGATGAACTTCAGGTCATGATGAACAAGTTCTCTGAGGAGTGCCCCAAGCTTGGCCTGGGAATCAGTATCAAGGAAACAGTTGTCATGTCACAAGGTACCAACATTCCACCTAAAACCTATGTCAATATTGAAGCTCTGTATAACTTGGATCACTTCTGCTAGCTCAGCTCCATCCTTACCAGCTCACTTAACCTTGATAGGGAACTTGATGCTAGAATTGGCAAAGCTTTTGTCATTATTGGCAAACTTACCTCATGTGTTTGGAACAACAAGTTGCTAACCCTGAACACAAAAGGTGTCTGTTTGTCAGGCTTGTGTCCTTAGTACCCTCCTTTACGGTTGTGAAAGCTGGGTTATGTGCTCCAAGCAGGAGCGGAGATACAACAGTTTCCACCTTTGCTGTCTTAGAAAAATCCTTGGACCAGCGGATCACCAATAACGAGATCCTTCAGAGAACCAGCCTACAGTCTATGCAGACTATGCTGGACATTCACAGGCTTCGCTGGTTGAAACACTGAAGATTGTCTGCTGAAGGCTGCGCTCTATGGCCAACTTAAGAACCACCCACGACGCAGAGGAAGGCCTACGCTCTGATACAGCAACAATGCCAAGCAAAGCCTCAAGAAATTCACCATTCCCACTGACAACTGAGAAAATCCTGCCCACAATTGCTCAGTTTGGAGAAGCTGGGTCAAAGCTGGTGCAGTCATCATGGAGAGCCAGCAGAGAGCCCAGGCTGAGGCCTGCAGGTGAGCCAGCAGGCAGAGTATGCTTCAGCTTCCTTGTGGTAAGTGGACCTGTAACCAATGTGGGAAGATTTACTGCTCACACATTGGGCTCTTTTCCCATACCATTGCTAAGCACCAACTACAGACTGACTCTGTCATGTCTCCTTTCATCTGTCAAGGTGTTGGACGGCCAAGAACCGAGGAATGCAAGCCATGCCTACAGAATGGGGGGACTGTATCCTGGAAAGCAGGGACTCTGGAAAAGTTTTCAGGGTCCTAGTGGACAAGGAGCAACCAGTGTGATGCTGTGTCGAAAAGGGCCAAAGCAATCCTTGGATGTGTTAACAATGGAAGAGGGGTACGGAGGTTATTTGACCTCTGCAAATGGCATTGGTGAGACTGATACCTTTATGGAAGTTATGCTTTGGCCAAACTCAATTATTGCTTTAGTCAAACCAGTTATTGGGCTCAAGAGGGGAAACTGGATGAATTAAGGGCCTGTGATATGCAGGAGGTCAGCCTGTATTTATTTGTACACAATTGTATCTAATTGTGCCTTCTGGCCTTTAATTCTATGAATCTATAAATTGTGGCACTCTATATGTACACAATAAAAAGATATTCTCTGACCCAAAGAGCTTATAATCTAAGCAAACATTATTTAACTGGGCATTTTAGCCAGCTGGCGTTGGACTGAAGTGCATGCAACTATAATAAGTCATTTAACTCCAGGGTCCAGTTCTGCAAACCCTTGATTTGCATAATTAGTCCTTGAATTGGCCTCAGTGGACTTAATCAAGTGAGTAAGGAGGCTGCGGGACCACCATGATGCCAACTCTCACGGTTTTCATGTGAGCCTTGGTATACTTGGTGTTTTTCTTCAATCCCCACCTCCTGACGGCAGGTGATTACATGAGAATCTCAGCTTGCATTAAAAAGAAGTACATTTCTAGTCCTTGTGGCTGCAGAGAAAAACTTGGAAATGTCACCCGAGCTTAGAAGGGAAAGAAAAAGAATGTAACATTTATTTTTTTTGTAAAGTATTTCAATCTGTTTAAGCAAACAGATTTGGGGGGATTTTGGGGGAGGCTGACTCATGATTTTTGAACTTCAGAGTTTGGCAATCATGGGATCAGGTCATAATTTTGTAAAAAAGATGGGCCTGAAGTAGAACCATGGATCCAATTACATCCAAGCTTTGGTCGTGTTTGAAATCAGGACCTTGATCTGAAATTGTGCTGGTGGCCATGATGCTTGTAATGTGGATGAAACAGAAAGCAAGGTCCAACCCCCTCCTACATTTTGCAATGGAAATAATATGGATCTGAAGCCATGCTCCAAAGCATAACAGCGTTCTAGGCAGTGTGACCTAGCGTATATTATACTGGACTGGGATTCAGGTGATTGGGGTTTTATTCCTGGCTCTGCCACTGGCCTGCTTGGTGACCCTGAACAAGTCACTTTACTACTATGTGCCTCAGTTTCCCCATCTGTGAAATGAGGATAATAATGCCTCCTATGTAAAGCACTTGGATATGGATGAAGAGCTGGCTATTATTAATAGAGCAGCTAAACAGGAAGCAAAGAAGATGCAAACTTTTTAGAAACAGCGACGTACAGCTTGTGAGCAGTAATTGTTTATATCAGCATGTCCCGCGAGCTCGCTGCCTCCCCGGCGCTGGCTTTGACTGACGTCCTCATAACATTCCCACGGCAACGTCAGTGTGAATCCGAGGAGCTGGAGCAAAGACGAGATGAAGGAACGGCCACGTCAACGGCGAGCCCGTGGAGAAGCCGGCGCCGTGTCAGATCCGAACGCTCTGCAGGCAGCTTCCCGGAGAGGTGGCCCGACAGAGTGTCAGCACGAGATGAAAGGGCGTCAAAGGCGTGTTTGTGGAGGGGACCACGGCGCTGCTGTCTGTGCCTTGTCAAAGCCACAGGGAGGCAATGCCAGCTTGGCATGCCAGCCCTCCTGACAAATCAGGAGAGAAAACCAAGCCTGGATAAACTTGGCCGAGGCTCAGAGAGAAAAGGGGACGTGTGGTCCCAGCACCCGGCCCTCTCTGCACCAGCCAGGCCCCCTGCACTCTAGGCCTGACTGCTCTGCTGGCCGGGGGTGGGGGGGGGCAGCTTTAGTTTTAGGCTCCCTAAGGGTATGTCTATACTTGCAGAGTTTTTGCGCTGTAAGTTTCACCGGTGACAGGGAGCCGGTGAAAGAGAAGCGCTGGTTTGAGTACTCATTTCATTCCTCGGGCGTCAGAGAGTGTTTACACTACCAGCACTTCCATCGCCGATGAGAGCGGCGCTGCAGGGCAGCTACCCCACAGTACAGCTCTCTCGCTAGGTCTTGTGGGGGGGGTGAAGGCATTCTGGGTCCCTGCTCAGTGCCTGCTGCTGCCCTGATTCATGTCCCAGCAGCCCCATTACTTCCTTGTTTCTTTCGTGGCATTTTTTAACACCCCCCCTCCCCGCCGCTGTCTGGCTGCTTTCCCATCTACCAGCAAAGGGAAAGGGAGTTTCAAACTTCCCGGGGTTTACAGAGGGAGGGGCGGACGGCCGTTTACCTGGCGTCAGAGCAGTGGGGATGCTGGCCAGAGTGGTCACTTTTGGAAAGGTGAGAGGTCCGCCGGAGGCCAGAAGGTGTTCACACAGGTAGAACGTGTCTTCACTTTCACAACAGCGCAAAAAGAGCAGCGGAAAGAGCTGTACGCCTCTCGGGAAGGTGGTTTTCTTTTTGCGGTGAAACTTCTGAGTTTCACCGCAAAAAGTCATCAACAAGTGTAGACGCTCCCACGGTTTCAGCGCAAAAAAGGGACATTTTGCGCTTTAAATGGCAGGTGTAGACATAGCCTGAGAGTCCTGCTCCTGGATGCTGCACAGCCGATGCTCTGTGTCAGTGCAGCTGCCAGGCCTTTCAGTCATGCGTCCTCCCCGACCAGCCCTGCCACTTGTCCGGCTGTGCTGGCCCCCGCTGGGCCGGAGGAGCCGGGAGCAGCCGGAACCTGCCCCTACTGCACTTTCTAAAACGTAGCCCCCGTGTGGCCTGGTTCGATCTGGTCTCTCTCCTAGGCTGGCTTTGAGCCTGGATGGAATTTGAGGGGTATTTTTACAGGTAACTCAGTTTGTGCAGCTCAACTCCAAAACCATCTCTGGGGCATATTTTGAACCGCTCACTTTACCTTTAATGACGCGTGGCAAACCTAAAGGCTCTGAGCTGAACTGTAGATTCATTTCTGGAAAGCCCAGGTTGAAAATAATCTTTAAATCCTTTATAGAAAAATCAGGTCTCAGTATATTATAACAGGCAGGCTAATGCGTGTGCGTGTATATATATTATCTATCTGCTTACCCTACCCTAGTGGTTAGGCTCCAAAAGATAAAAGCCATAGTACAGCAAATGGAGGTTCCCCTTTAGCTTACGAGGCAGGACCGTGACAGCAAAGGTCCCTTGTTCCACATGTGAGCAGATAAACCGGGAACTGGGATGCCTAGATTTGCAGCTATAGATGGATTAAAATTTGCAAAAGAAATTGTTCCAACGTTGGGGTTGTTTAAAGGCTGAATTCTCAGCTGGCATAGCCCCGCTGCAATCCACAGACCCTAAGATTACAGAGAGGAAAGGAGGACTTGTGGCACCTTAGAGACTAACAAATTTGTTCGTCTCTAAGGTGCCACAAGTACTCCTTTTCTTTTTGTGGATACAGACTAACACGGCTGCTACTCTGAAACCTAAGCTCACAGAGGAGTCTTAACTCGGTAAACTGATTGGGGTGGGGACTGAAATTTGTGCCTCATTTCCAGTTTGAGTCTGTCTGGCTTCAGCTTCTAGCCATTGTTATGCATTTCCCCACTTATTGTTTCTCTGCTAGATTAAAGAGCCCTTTGGTACCTGGTATTTTCTCCCCAGGAAGGTACTTATACTCTGCAATCGTCACCTCTCCGTCTTCTTTTAGAGACGCTAAACAGATTGAGCTCTTTTCCTCTCACACTGCAAGGCATTTTCCCGCAGTCCTTGAATCATTTTTGTGGCTCTTTTCTGCATCGTCTCCAATTTTTCAAAGCTCAGAACAATACGCAGTTTTCCAGTAATGGTCTCACCAATGCCATATACAGAGGTATAATGGCAGGCTTTTGGTGCTACCATAATAATCACCAGCCCCACCACCAGCACAGTTGTTTTCTGTTTCTTGGTGTTGTATGTACATTCTGCAGTTGAATGAGGATTCCAGCCAACTTTGCAGACCAGCCAGCTCAGACAGGGGCTGTGTCCCTGGTATTAGGCCCCTGACTGTGATATTCAGCAGGCTCAGGTCTGGAGCATGGCCCCTTTTAAACCGACTGGTTTGCAAGCCTGACTGTCATTGTCTTCCTCCATTGTAGGATGCAAGACCCGAAGCTGCCCCTTCTCTAGATGCCCAAACCAGCTCACTCTGTCATCGGAAACCCCAGATACACAACCTTGTGCTGCAGTGTAGTTTGGGACTGATCGGTGCACGGTCTGCAAAACATGAATGCGCAGCAGAGTTCAGTCTTGTTCTTTAAGGGGAAAAAACAGACGGGAAATGGGGCCGAAGTTACATTTTCTTTCGCTGACAGCCCATCGATGAACAAGGTAAGGGATTTCAGACCAGAAAGCTCTTATCTAGGCAGGCAGCTTATAGACCAACTTTCAGCTCTGTGTGTTTAAATGAGACAGATATGGTAAACCCCATAGGCGCCGACCCCGTCAGCTTCCCTCTTCCCCCCCAGCACCGCTGATCAGTGCTTCCCCCTCTCCCTCCCTGCGTTGCGATCAGCTGTTTCACGGCATGCAGGAGGCTCGGGCGTGGGTGGGGGGAAGAGTGGAGGAGCAATGGCGCTGCACGCTCAGGGGAGGGGATGGAACAGGGTGGGAAGAGGCAGGGTGGGGGCGGGGGCTTGGGAGAAGGGGTGGGGGCGAGAAGAGGGCCCCCCCCGGCACATTGGAAAGTATGGGTCTGTGTTAAGCCTTTCCAATGGACTGTTACAGACATAGAAAAAACAGAAAAAACCACAGCAGCACCATTATTGTAGGTACCCTGCCTGTACCACCAAGAACCGGGGCCTGCCAGCATGGCCATTTCTGTGATAGAGGCATATTTTCAGGAGCTTGTCATTTCTCTGTTAACATTGGTAGGAGTCTGAAATATTGTCCCGCCAGGTATCCCACCTGAGAAGGGATCAGAGTTTGGTGCCGCTATCACCAAAGGCAGTTCTTTCTTCTCTCCAGGATCCTCAAAGTCATTTCCCTTTCCCCATCCTCAGTCCCACGAATCCGCATGCCCGTGGCCTTGACTAAAGACGGGCTGGTGAAGCTTCCTGCTATTATTATCATTAGTTACTCTACATCTTTGTCTTGTGGCATCCACCGAGGGCAGGGCGAGATCTGAGTACGTTTTCCAGTTCGCTGGCAATTTTGAAAACCACAGAAAGCTGCTTCACGTCGAATCACAAATTAATTTTTTTGAAATGTTCCCAAATTGAAGAGCTTAAAAATATTCAGACTGAACAAAACGTTTTGTTGGACCCAAAATGAAATGTCTCCGTTTGCTTTGGAGCATTTGAAAAACATTTTCAATTGTTTCTTTGCTAAAATTAAAGGGACTTTTGAAGGGCAAAGTTGTTTCAAACAAAAAAAAAAATCAAAATATCTGGTTTTGAAAATATGAAAGCAAAAACTATGTATTTTTTTAAACTAAAACAGTTCAGCAGAACCAACATGAATTTGCAAAACATTTCGGTGTTGCTGAAACTTCATTCTTCACCGAAAATAAGTTTCATCTGAAAAATTTCACCCAGCTCTACTCAGGTGTCCACTGAGCTAGATGCTGCCCGTACACAGAGTAAGAGACAGCCCCTGTTTCAACGAACCCACAATCTAATTAGACAAGACAGACGAGGCTCCCCACACTCTTGAAGGTGGGTTTGAACCTTTTGTGTCACTTTCAGCCCAGATCCTTGCTAGTTAAGTGGAGTTGTGAGTGTCTTTCATCTGATCACATTTCAGGAGGGCTTGTTCATAAACAGTTAAATATATTGACAAAGCATCTTGTATCCTGAAATATGGGTCCCCACAAAGAGGGGGAAGGTTATTTATAACCTAAAAACAATGTAAATAAGCAGAGATTATTATTTTGCTCCCTCAAACAAACCACTCTGAAAATGTGAAATGGATCAATCTCGTTTGCATTCACACGGGGCCTGATCCAAAGTACACTGGAGTTAATGGAAAGATTCCCTTTGCCTTCGGTGGGCTTTGTATCAAGCACTTAGTGATCAGCAAAGGGAGTCATCACTAGAGAAACAGTTTGTCAACACAGGCCCATGGATGCAACCCCTGCTATCCCAGTGCTAACTCTCCAGAGCAGCCACCAGCCAGTCATCCCCTGCCACACAGTGGGTTTGTAGACACAAAGCCATTAATCATAGAATAGAAGATTAGGGTTGGAAGGGACCTCAGGTGGTCATCTAGTCCAACCCCTGCTCAAAGCAGGACCAACCCCAACTAAATCAGCCCAGCCAGGGCTTTGTCAAGCCTGATCTTAAAAACCTCTAAGAATGGAGATTCCACCTCCTTCCTAGGGAACCCATTCCAGTGCATTAGGGACTAGACTGACACAAAGAAGCTCATTATTGGTGCAAGTTTGGATGTTGCTTTGAATGGCTTGCACCCATGCTTTTGAAAGATGGCTAGCAAATTATCCCTCTTATTGGCTCCAGATATACAAGTGATCATTGAGAATCCATTGTAGGCCTTTGAACTTTTTCCAACTAGAGAAATAAAAGTGGGGAAAAAAAAACAGCTGGTTGTTCTGAATGATTTGTCAATGAAAATGTCAGGGCATTTGCCATATCTCAGCTGGTATGGAGGCAGCTAGGTTAGTCCTTGATTCTGCTGGGTGGGACACCACCAGATTGACTCAAAACAACCAGGGAACCCACCACAATCACCTCATCTATTGCGAGTCAGTGTTTCTCTCTCACCTGTCATTGAACACCAAGAGTAGCAGGAATTCTATCTGCAGTTTAATCGGCAGCATGTTTACTAAGGGAAGCGAGTGTTTTTAAGCATCCGGAGAGCAAATGTCTCAAAGACATGAATCAGTCCGAAGCAGAATCCACTAGCACCAAGTGGAGCGGACGGGGTGAGGTGCAGGAAAGGTATTAGCAGGATTACATGGGCTTGGAGACTGAAAGCCTAGAGGAGTTTTTAGTAAGATTGAAAGAGATGATTATTATTAAGCCAGGCGATCACATGTCATTTCATCAGAGTGGGTATTAGAAATGGAAGCAAATGTCATTAGCAGCAACTAGATGTTTCATCTGCATACATACATATTTTAGCTCTGGCACTTCCACAGGGTAGGTCGTTCATGGAAAGAATGAAAAAAGAGGGGGATGACGCTCAAAGCATTCATGGGGCGGGGGGGGGGGAAGGGGAAGAAAAGAAGGGAGATGAGGAAGGCAGGGGGAGAATGAGAATGAAGGGCCAGATTCTGATCTCATTTCCGCCAGTATAAATCCAGAGTAACACCACTGTAGTGGACCTACATGAGACATGATGGCTAGGGTATCTGAAGGGCAAAGGGGAAAGGCTTTATCGCTGTGTCAAGAATGGACAGGTTATCATGAAACCTGGGCTCTAATGCTTGCTCTGCCACTGACTCAGGATATAACCTGGATCAAGTTACTCAGGCCACAATTTGCCCAAGTAGGTACCCACATCCTAGACAGGTGCCCTGACTGTCAGAGGTGCTGAGCACCCAGGGCTCCCATTAAAGCCATTTAGTTACACCGTGGATGAATCAAACACAATAGGATTGAACACATTTAAGAGGCTGGGGGAAATAAGTTTATTAACTACAAAAGGTGAATTTTAAGTGAGCATAGGAGATAGCAAACAGAACGAAGCAGATTACAAAGCAAATGAAACAAAATACGCAAACTAAGCTTGACACGCTAGATAGGTAGGATACAAATTAGCAAATTCTCACCCTGAGTGATAAACAGCCTGGCAGATTCTTAAGGCACAAGTTGCCTTGGCTTTCCCAGGTTTTCATACACAGGCTAAAGATCTTAGCCTGGGGCCATCACTTCTCACAGTTCAATCTTTGTTCCTCAGACATTTCCAGGTGTGTAGTTTTAGGGAGAGTGGGGTCACCTCATGTTGTCATTGTCCCTCTTTTATATCTTCCCCCCACTTGATGGAAAGCTTTTTTGCTGTGACCTGGGTCAAACAGTTCCCATTGTATAGAGCTATCTCTGAGAGGTTTCTATTGCACGCAGTTCCTGGGGTAATCCTTAGGCTTGTGTGCATTTCTTCAATCAGCCACTAACATTGTTTGGCTTCAACCAACGTAGCACATTTGAAATACAGAGACATGGTCAATATTCCCAGCTTCAAATGCAAAAATGATACATGCATACAAATTGGATAAACACATTCACTAAATCATAACCTTTCCAATGATACCGTACATGCGTCGTCTTGCATAAAGTACATCTCAGTTTTGTCACATCCATATCATAAGCATATTTCCATAAAGAATATGGAGCATAATGTGACAGACACTTTGCCTCACTTTCCATGTTCACAAAATGGGGTGAATATCTCCTACATATAGCACCTTGTAGGAGAGTTTGGGGGATTTGCTTACTTTAAAATCACTTGGAAATAGGAAGTGTTATATGTTATTTCATAGATGATACTCACATACATCTATCCCTGTGGCCCCAAATCCTTGTTCCCTTCACTAGGTTTTCCCTTGTTCCTTATGCAATTGACACCCCTTACACTCTCAATGGGAGCTTTGTCTGAGGAAGAACTGAGTAAACATTGACTGAGAACTATAGGAGCGGCCTGATGGCCCCTGTGAACCCCATCTCCTCTATGGCAAAGTTTGTCAAACTCTGTTTTGTGACCATTCCAAATCTTGCAAATGAGGCTAGCATGAAAATCTGAATCAGCTTGTCCAGGTCTATATCCAACGTATTCTCTCTTCTGGATGTTATAATAAAATCCTCCCTAAGAAGAATAACCTTCCTTCCTACCTATCATGAATGAAGATGAGTTTGGAGTGACAGCCCCATGTGCTAAGTGTCAACACTAATGGATGATTCATCATTCTGTGCTGAGTTGACTGGTTAGAAACCCTGTTAACTAGATGAATGTTATGCAAATACTTTTACTGAGTTTCTTAATACCTTTCCCCTTTTTCTCAGTCATTTCACAAAGTCCCTCATCTCTCTTTTTTATTCGTTGTTGTTAAACAGCCAATTTGAGCATTCAAAAATCACAAGTCAGGCCATCCCAAATCATGAGATGTTTTGAAAATAATTTACTGTGGGGTTCTTTTTATTTACCTTCTGGTTGCACTTGCTTCATGTTTTAAGCTTTTCTTTGCAACCTTTAGGGCTCAAAACTTACTTTATGAAAAATGAAAGCTGAGATTCTCATGCAGACTCTTGACTCCATTCGCTGGAATATTAAGAAAAACACCAAATATCACAAGAAGTCTTGTGAGAAATTCGCAAGTGTTGTTTTTTTTGCAATTTTTGCAATTTTTTGCAATTTCATGAAATACAGAGAGCAAACAAATTGCAAAAAAAATTTCAATTTTCACTTCTTGTTTGTGATCAGTTTCATTTTCTGGTTCTCTTGCACTTCAGTTGTGTTTTTAAATCTTAAAAAAATACCCTGTTTTAATTGAAAAATAAAATAAAACCGAGGCACCTTTCTATTCAGATCAGGGTTCTTTTTTAAAGAAAAATTACATTTTGTACTTTCAATAGCCAGCAGTTCCCCTTTCATTTTTTTAATCAAATTTTCTCAAGGAAAAAGAACAGAGAGCCTGATTCTGCAAACCCTTACTTGTCTGAGTAGTCTTTACATACACAAATAGTCCCACTGACTTCAATAGGGCTACTCACTTGAGTAAAGATTTCTCTCATCAGTGAGGGTTTGCAGAGTTGGGGACCTGACACTGCATGGGACTGGCTGAGTGCTGAGAGATGCTGAGCGCCCTGAGTGCCCTTTAAAGCCAATGGGATTGAAGAGTGCTCCAGACTTCTCAAGAGTTGTTCCTGAGGAGCAAGGGACCCTTTCTCAGATTCATTCCATGCTCCCACACATGGGCTAACGCGGTCGATGTGAGGAGAGCTGACGGGGAATTTTCTGACAAAACCTTTTTGGTTCCAAATGCCAAATTTTCAAAACCAGAACTTTTCCCGGGAAAGGGCTGGTTTCGACCAATTGCTCAACTTGAGAAGAAAAGTTGGGGAAAAAAAAGTTCTGAAATTGTCAAAATGTCTCATTTTGACATTTTCAAAATGAAAAATTCCAGTTCGAAATAACTTTTAATTTTTAAATTAAAACTAATCAGAGGAAAACAATGGCTTTTACACGGTCAAAAATATCGAAAGAAAATGTTTCAAGTGACCTGAAACAAATTTTTTTTTGATGAGTAAAGAATTTTCAGATTTCAACCTTTCGTCCCAGTTTAGACCAGAATGTTTTTTCAATATCTCAAAAAATGTCATGGGATGGGAAACCGGATGTCCTGCCCAGCTCTAGAAATGAGAACTGGTGGTCCCATGGCAGCATCACATGGTTGGTGACCCAAGAGTTTGGAGTGGGATTTGATATATCTATTAGAGCTAAGGCTGTGAGTCTGTCATGGAGGTCACGGATTCTGTGACTTTCCGGTACCGCTGTGACTCCTGCAGCCTGCTGGTGCACCTGACCCCAGGGCCGTCCGAGCAGCTTGGGCAGCCCTGGGGACAGCCGCATTGCCCCCTCCCCCTGCAACTGCGGCAGTCCCGGGCTGCCCCCTTCTCCCTTCCCAGCAACAGTGGCAGTCTCGAGGCGCCCCCCGCGAGCAACAGCGATGGCAGCAGTCCTGGGCTGGCCCCACGAGCACCAATGGTCCTGGGCCACCCCCAGCGGTCCTGGGGCTGATGGCGGCCAGCGGCAGTGATCCCAGGCTGCCCTCCACTCCCAAACTCCAGTGGGAACCCCAGAACCCCCCCCCCGGGAACCAGTGGGTGCCCTGGAGCACCCTCCCTGAGCACCAGCGGCAGCCTGGAGTACCCCCCCCGAGCACCAGCGGGTGCCCCAAAGCCCCCCATGAGCACCAGCGGGTGTCCTGGAGCCCCCCAGCAGCACTAGCAGAGCCCTGGTGGTCCCCCCCAGCACCCGCAGTGCCCCTAGAGTTCCCCAGAACACTTAAAAGATTTAGTTAGGGGTATATAGTACAAGTCATGGACTGGTCCCGTGGCCGTGAATTTTTTTTATTGCCCATGACTTTTACTAAAACTACCCGTGACTAAATCTTAGCCGTAGTGATCACATTTGCTAATTCTCACCCACTCTGGTAAAGCACTTTGAGACTGGTGGATGAACAGTGCTTTGGAAATAGTAAGAATGCCACTATTATTACGATATTCACTGGAGCAAAAAGGAGTGAGAAACGAAGAGGCGCAGTGAAGAGAAAATGGTAGGTTTGCAGGTGAGACTGGAAAAGGGATGGAGAGAAAAAATCTCTGCATTTTTACATGGTGCAAACGGTTTATTGAGTGAGTTATTGGGTCACAGCAAGTCTTCAAGCAGGTAGGATGGTAGGAAAGCAGGGACTTGGGAAAGGTGCTTATATATGGTGAACCTTAGATGTTCCAAGAGGACTGACTGGACATTGAAACCACGCAGCTGGGATGGGATCTCTCCTTACAGATTGGCAGTCTGGCAGCCTTCTGTCATTCAGACCTGGATCCTTCCACTCTCTGTAAAACACACACCAGGATGACGTGTCCTGACAAGCAAAACAGACTGACTGCTCCCACCGGCACTCTCTTTGGATTGTTTAAAAAACAATGAGGAGTCTGGTGGCACCTTAAAGACTCACAGATCTTTAAGGTGCCACCAGACTCCTCATTGTTTTTGTGGATACAGACTAACACGGCTACCCCTCTGATATTTGGCTTGTTTGTTATTCTGTTCGATCCCTCTTGGCATCGCTGTCTGGCTGAACATTGCCGACCGGTTCCTATTGTCATCACAAGCAAGCCAGTATCTTTCTCACTCACGCAACTGCAGAGTCTTTTGTGTTTCACTTCTTTGGCCGGTCCTGGAGACATACACTGGCCACTTGTAGGGGCAGATAAAGGTTAAGTGCCAGGGGCACTCTGCCTGCCCATTCCCTTCCTTAGATAATGCAGGGTGAAAACAAGTGTGGGAGGAGAACAGGGAAGCACTTATCTGCGTGTTTGAACTTCTGCTGCTTGACAGGAATATCGATGGGGTGCATTCTCTTTAATGCCGTGTCAGGCTCCCCACTGCTTTGCCTTGTCCAATAACTCCACACTCCTCATTGTGCAGGATTAAGCCCTCCACATTCTCATGGGCGGTGAAACAAACCGATCATCCCATGGATCTGATCTTCCCACTCTTCTCCTGATGCTGGAATTGTTCTGGCAACCCCAGTCTGCAGAGACGTCCCAGTTGCCCTGTCGCTGGAAACGAGGTGAGACGTGGAATGCAAGTGACTCATCTGTGTGACACAGTCACCTGCAAACACCAATATGAAAGGACAAAGGCTGGATGATTTAGTTGGGGATTGGTTCTGCTTGAAGCAGGGGGTTGGACTAGATGACCTCCTGAGGTCCCTTCCAACCCTGATATTCTATGATTCTATGAACAGAGCTGAATCTGTGATGATGGCAGGAGGAGATGCAGCTGATAAAGGAGGAACGAAAGGTGAGGGTTTTTATCTAGGGAACACACACCTCAGCTACCCTCCTTTCAGAATACTGGCCAGCTGGGATATAAGATTGATGTCCTGTTTTCTGTACTATAGTCTAAATGCAATATTGTAAGGTGTCTTACGTCACCCTGGCCCAATGGTATAGATTATCGTGGCCTGATCAGCACGGTCCCTGCAACAGCTTGGTTTATGAATGGTTTATGACTTTAACCATCTTAGTATAGAAAAGGCTGTAATAAGGTGTGAAATGTAGATTTAGCAATGCGGCATTATAAATGCAGTGTAGCTAAGGAGATCATTATGTTTCCATTAAGATAGCAGAGTTAGTATATTAAAAAAAAGAAATGAAAAAGTTAAGGTTTCTGCAGCAGCATTAACTTGTCCTTGTGCCTAGAGCAGATACTATTTTACGCTCTACAGCTAAGACTGGACTATGGGATCCTTATTATTGTTACTGTCCGTTTTATGATATAATTTTATTGCCGAAGAACGTAGAGGCCCCTGTCAGGAACTGGTAGCCACATCAAAGGACCCTTACTCACATTGGTGAGTGCTGAGATGAGCAGTCCCAGTGTCTTGGGGAGGGCGCTTAGTGGCAGGCATTGAACACATTTGAACCTGTCATAAACATTTCTAAAAGGAGGAACGATTGGTCATGCTTCTCTGAGGGCAACCACTCCGACGCAGCCAGCTCTCTGCTGAGAATATCCCCTGGCCCACTTTGGGTCGTTCACCATCCCATTTGTGCTAGTGGGCCAACTCATTTCCCAACAGTCCTGGATCTAGTCCTCAGCAGAGCTTTTTCTATGGACCAGGTTTGTTTGGGGGTTTGCTGAAAAATGCTGATTCGTCAAGACTGACACTGTTTGTGGAACAGGGTCAGTTTTGACGTAATCTCCCAGCTTGAAACATTTTTGGAACCTTTTGACGTTGTCGTCACATCCCGGTTCAACATTTTTGCACCAGAAACGTTTGCTTTTCTGAGTCACAAAAAAGTGTTGTTTTGAAATGTTAGTACATTTAGACTAAAAATGGTTTTAATATGGAAAATGTTCAAATGCTCAGAACCCAATATTTTGAAATTTTCAAAAGGAAATGTTGCAATTGACCCAGACTGAATTTTTGGGGGGATTTTCAGTTTCTGAAAATATTTGAGATTTTGACATGTCATCCCAGTTTGGGCCAGGAAACTTTTTCCAGATCTCAGAAATGTTCGTAGGAGGAGAAAACTGTTTCCTCCATAGCTCTAGTCCTCAGGAAGGGCTATTTGACATGCCGAGTTTCAAGGGGCAGCCATTTCTGAGTTGGCTGTGTAGGCGGTGGGGTCAATCGTTTTCTAAAAGGGGCAACGATTCCTTCTTTTTCCGCACTCTTGCGAATCCTAAAAACACATCTAAGGAGGGGGTCTGCTCAAAAATTCAAGTAACAAAATCAGTGTGGCCGATTTCATTCATTGAGACTGGGAGTTCTCCAGGACAAGAGCCCTTCAGCTCTTATTCTTGCATAGTCCCTAGTGCCACAAATAAGAAGAATCCCCAAGGAAAAGAACGTAAATCTCATGAACAAAGTTGCTCTTGTGGTGATGACATTAGACAAGGAGTCAGGAGATCTGTGTTTGATTCCTGGCTCTGCCACTGACCCCTTCTTTGTCCTGGGTGTGTGGGGGGGGACTCTTTGCTTCTGCTCCCCCGTCTGTAAAGACAGGTGTAATCCAAACACCCCCTTGAGTAGTGTCCTGGCTACTGTAGTGGCCCGGAGACTACTTAGAGATGAATGAGTCTATTACAGCCTTAGCTAAGCGCCAGGTGGCCTTTAGTTCATGCAGTAGTGGCTCATGAATTTAGTTCCAGAAGTCCCAGATTCGATTCCACCTGCCGACAAACCAGGAGTCGTTGGTGTTACACAGGCATGATACTTTTTCACACCATTTGCCGCTCTTGTCTCTTCAGATTGTAAAATCTAAGGGGCCGGGACTGGGTGAGGCTGCTGGCCTGTCTGCCCAGCCCGGGAAGGGCTAACCCAGAGGTGCATTCGCCAGTGGTAGTTTTAGGCACTGGCAAGCCAGACGATCTCAGGGGTCCCTGAAGCAGCGAGGAGGCCCCTGTAAACCCGATCTGGCCTGCAGGATGGCAGCTGTTCTTGCTCCCGGCTGGGGGCTCTGATGTAAGGATGGACCTGCTACCTGCCCCCAGCTCCACTCCGGGCTCCTCGCGGCTCCAGCACCCACGCTCCCCTGCCTGGTCCTGGCTTCAGTGTTCCCACGCTGAGCTGTCTCTGAGCGCCCCACCGGCTTGGCAGATGCTCTGCAGCTGGCCCCCTGGCAGCCAGGGAGTGCAAGGGCTGGAGCTGGCAGGCGCCCGGGGCGAGCAGGAGCTGAGTAGCAGGGTACAGGGGAGCCCCCAGCAGGGAGCTGGAAGGAACAGCTGACATGCAGCTGGCCAAACGGAAGGCCTTTGCCAGCAATGGAAGGCCTCTGTCAGGCTGCCCCTCTCCCTTCCTTGCCGAGCATCTTCTGAGCCAGCTGGTGCCAGTGCTGGGAGGCACTCAGAGGCAGATCGGTGTAGGGATGCTGCAGGCCAGGACCAGGCAGGGGAGCACAAGGGCCAGAGCTTCTGGGAGCCCAGAGCAGATCCAGAGGTGGAGCCAGAGCTGAGTAGCCGGGCTGGCCAGACAGCTGGGAGCAGGAGCCGGGCACAAGCTGGGGCAGGTGAGGACATGAGATAAGTCCTGGCGGTGGTGGTGGTGGAGGGTGTCGCCTCCTGCTTCCCTGCGCCTCTCCCAGCTCCCCCATTGCTCTCATCTTCCTCCCAGTCCCAGGTAGGGCCCCAAAACTGAGCTTTGAATGAGTCCACCCTGGTGGTCGGGCCCTTACCTCAATGCAGTCTGGGAGTTTTGTAAGTGAAGAGTCAAAGTTACTCCCTTAACCAAAGCAGGCTGCCGGCACCAAGAGGCCTTTCCCCATTGCATTGCTTTCCTCCCATCCCGGGCCAGCTACAGGCACCAGCTTGCTTCCTGCAGCTCCCGCTGCTGAGTTCTCTCAGCCCTTTATAAGAGTCACTTGACCCCTTCCCAGCCGGGGCTGATAATCAAACGGGTTGGCAGGCCCTTCGATGCGCAGACCATCCTGTTACAATACAGATTGTCTCTTGCCACGTATAAGTATAGCCCTGCAGGGACCTGATCTCAGCTGGGGCCTCAAGCCGTTTCTGTGGTATAATAATAATATCGATTCTCACTTGTAAAGACAGGGAGCTCACAAGGAACCTTTCGCTCCCCTCACCTCCCCTCTTACGCTGGCTCCCCAGCCAACGCTCGAGGAATGTAATGTAGTCAAATACTGCAGTGCTGTGCGTAAGGGGATATGATTTAAGGTAATGCATTTTAACACAGCATAATACACTTGCCAGAATGATTTCCCTTATAGTTATAGTCATGGTCTTAAACGACAGTACATCAAGACACATCTTGAATTAACTTGGCCGAAAGCACCACTAAAGCAAGCCCTGGTAATGAATGGCTGGTGCAGTGCTGAGGTGCAATTATTTTACAAGTTACAACTGTCCCGGGCTCTGCAGAGATAATTTACTGGCCCAATATTTGCAGACATTACTTTAGTCTGCGAAGGGAGAGCACTCGAGCCAGTAATAATACTCGGGGCTCGATTCTGCCTGTCCTTGCTCAGTTGTGCAAGGATGGAGGAGGGGCCTCTCGTCCTCACCCAGTGCCTGGGGGAGTCTGACATTGTGGGTGGACCTAGAAGCCCCCTGTAAGGGCAGGGAAAGATGGGGTGAGAACAGAGCCAGGACTGTCCTCCTCTCTGCCAGCCACCCCAGCAGCATGGGGGAAGCATCCCCTGCAAATTGGAGGCCATTGCAGGATGTGCACTTGCATTAGCCCTGCAGTGACTGGGTCCCACCCAGGTCCCACTCAGTCCCAGTTAGACAGGGCCCATTGGGCCTGCAGCAGAAGTTAGGCCAAGATGTTTCTAAGCGACTAGAGTTGTTGGGGGCTCAGCCCAAGGTCCTTTAAAGGGGTCTGATTTTCAGAGGGCGGGCATTTCGCACTTTCAGCAGATCAGGGCCCTTTATGCGCCTCAAGTTCAGCCCCCATCCCCCCACAAATCACCATTCTGCAAATCTCGGCCTTCGTGTTTATTTGTGGCCTGGACCGCTCTCCAGGGTGAGGTGTGAAGGGAGGAGCATGGCGAATGGCAAGTGGAGAGAAGCAATATGGTACATTCTTGTTAAGTCAAAGGTCCCTCAGCATTTTGGAGTCATTTCTCAGTTAATCCCCATGATGTGCCAGTAAAAGAAATATTATCCCAGGTGGTAAACTGAGGCTTAGGCAGGTTCTGTAACTTGTCCAGAGGTGAGTCAGTGGCAGAGTCAGGTACAGAACCTGGGTTCTATAGAGGAAGTTGGAGTAGGTATCGCAGTTGTCCCTTCTGGCGTTGGACTCCATGAATAACCCTGGGGTCCTAGTCCCTTTTTCTAACTACTAGACTTCATTGCCTCCCACAGCTATTATAACCAATAATTCCATGGTTCTTTTCACATCAACAGTCTTCACAGCTCCCCTCCAAGCGCAAAGACTAGCAATTATGAGCAAAAGTCCTGATGTAGCAGTGTACAGTTGTGAAAAATGATTTATCTGGCTAGACTGAGTTATTGTCAGTGGCTTGACATATACCACATAATTATATTGGTAAGTCGTTTAATAATTAGGACCCCAGTCAACTGACATCATTCAGCAGCATAATTAAAGATCCATGTGGCAAGCCAACCAGGTGTGGCTGGGGCAGAGGTAATTTTGTCACATTTCTGCAATTAATAAAGATGAAAACATAGAACTAATATAATCAGTATCTGACAGGGGTGGGAGAAAAGAAGAGAAAACAAACGGTGAGACACAGTGGATGGAATAAAAATGAATGGGGACATTTGGGTTACTCTGCATGGACAGGACTCCCTGCAACTGACATGCCCTTGGAGCAACATAAGGGAATTTTTCTGGGATCAAAGCAAAGGTGGCAAAAATTACACTCGGTTTTAATTGCTGTTGCTACAGGAGCAGCTGGATGGTGACTTTTGGCCTAGCTTGGAGCAAGGGGTGTTGCATAGTCCATACTAGTTCACCAGTTGTCAGTATTGTCAACCCCAAGTGTTCAAAAATCATGCATCAGCGTCCCCGAAAACCATGAGAGTGGCTTAAAAATTATGTACTTTTTAAAAAAAATCATCATTTGGGGGTTCTTTTTATTTGCCACTGAGCCTTTAGGGTACACTGAGTCATGTTTTCAAGATTTTTTCTGTGATTATGAGAGCTAAAAATATGTTATTTCAATGAAAACAGATTTCATATATTCACATGACTCCAGGAGCTCGGGCTTTAAGAAAAAGAGCAAATAATACAATAGCTGTGATCAAATCACAGGAGATGGCCAGGCTGAGTTGTCCTAGTAGACAATGTGCCTCAAAGACACAGCCCCTTGCCTGAGTTCCCTACCACCAGCGAATTATGGCACCTCCTGTGCTCGCTCAGCTGAATTTGCCAACAAGAAAGCGGGTTGTTCCCCCAAGGTTCTGCCCATTTTCACCCACTGACCACACCTCGGATCTGGGGCGGGAGAAAGTTGGGGCACAGCGCCTACCAGTCGTGACAATAGGTTGGTTTTGCCAGAGCTGACAGTTTGCTAGTAGCAAAGGTTTGGAATGGAATGACTACGTGTGATCCATAATCTCGAGCTCCTTCAATCGCCTATAATTTTGCAGAGCCAGCCTAGACCGAGCTGCCGCAACTCGACTGGATTTAGTTCTACTACTACTATAGTGGGGCCTCAGCCAAGATTGGGGACCCAGTGCATTAGGCCGTGTACAAACACATACAGTAAGGGCATGTCTACGCACAAAAATGAATCTGGAATAAGATTAGGGTGTGAATTCAAAGCAGATTAACTATTCCTGATCAACTCTATGTGTGGACGCTCTTATTGTGGATTAAGCAAATTTGGAATAAAGCATTCTTATTTCTGAGTAAGAGCATCCACACATGAAGTTATTCAGTATTAGCAAATCAGGAATAGCTATTCCAGAATAAATCCCCATGTAGACAACCTCTAAGAGACAGTCCTGGCCCTGAAGACAATCTAAATAGACAAGATGGATGAAAGGCGAGAGGAGAAACAGCGGTGCCCTGAGGCGAAGTGATTTGCCTGAGGCCATGCAGGAAGCCAGTGGCGGAGTGTGACAATCAGAGTCGAGACACCCTAGGGGGAGAGCAAAAGGTTCAACCTCCCAAAAGGAGCAGTTAAACCAACTGATTGCATGCTGTGTTATTGTACCATAAAAGTATATTAAGTACGCTCTTTTATGACAGCCTGTCGTGTTCTGAACTTCAGGGTCATTAGGGGATATGTATATAGGCAGTGCATGAATTGATGTATCTGTGTATATAGAAAATGGTGCTCATAATCTGTGCTACTTCAAAAAGAAAAGGAGGACTTGTGGCACCTTAGAGACTAACCAGTTTCTTTGAGCATAAGCTTTCGTGATGAGCATAAGCATCCGATGAAGTGAGCTGTAGCTCACGAAAGCTTATGCTCAAATAAATGTGTTAGTCTCTAAGGTGCCACAAGTCCTCCTGTTCTTTTTGTGGATACAAACACGGGTGCTACTCTGAGACCTGGGCTACTTCCGCGCCACCTCAGCGTCAAGTGGGCAGGGTTACTCCTGAGCCAGGTGTTTACACAAAACCAGCTCTAGGGGAACTATCCATTGTCCAGCCCAGGAAAAGACAACACGAGACCATTGGAATGAATGGAAAGACACTGAGAGCGCTTGAAATCGAAAAGAACACGTTGGCTCCTAAGCATCAAGTCCAAGGAGTTGCCCCACTCTGAATACGCCTCAGTCACCATGGTCTGAGAGTAAACAAAAAAAGAAGGTCTTTCAACGGCAGGTTTTGGGCCAAGGGTTTTTATCCAGAATCTGGGCCACAGTCTCTTGGTGAGAAGCTGTCCATGAACACTGGATCCCCCCTGTCTCTAAGGGGTACGTTGCAAAACTATTAGGAAATCCGGGGCGGGGGGACGGGAGACGGATAGCTCAGTGGTTTGAGCATTGGCCTGCTAAACCCATGGTTGTGAGTTCAATCCTTGAGGGGGCCATTTAGGGATCTGGGGCAAAAATTGGGGATTGGTCCTGCTTTGAGCAGGGGGTTGGACTACATGACCTCCTGAGGTCCCTTCCAACCCTGATATTCTATGGTAAAGTGAAAGGGCTGAGGTTGCATCTTGATGTTTATTTTCGGTGTAACTTGTCTGTGTTTGCTGTCCCAAAGGAAGCTGCCATCTGGGTGTGAGGGACCAGCGGGGCATCCTCTGAGCATCTGGTACTGAAGAACTCTGGAAGCATGTGTCTGGGGAAACTTAGGTCTGGAAAGACTGTTCCCGCCAGCTTGCCAGGAGTAAATAGGCTGGTGAGAGCACCAGAGTGAGATCTTGCACTTGTGGGCTGGACACGGGTGTCAGGGAAATCATTGAAACGCAGCTGCACAGCACAAAGCTCCCCAGAGTTACAGGGGCAGGCGATGGCAGGACCCCTTACTGGTCTGGGTCATCCCCAAAATGTCACACAGTGCCAAGAACAGAAGCTAAGTCTCCCAAATCCACTCCCATGCTCTATCTATTAGAGTACACTGTCTCCCAAGGAACCAGCAGGACTGCTTGCAAAGTGTAAATATAAGTGGCAGGATCTGGCCCTTACTTATTTGGCTGTCTAAGGAACCATTATTATGATCCTCGATTGTCCAAAATAAACAAACAAGAAGTGGTTTCAGAGTTGGAAACTGTTGGTAGTGGGTGACGTCTACCTTGATTGCACTGGCCTCGTTAGCACTACAAAAGTAATTTTCCCTCTTGATATTCACCCCTTGTTGTCAACTGTTGATAACAGACCACTTCCACTGTAACTGAATTGGCCTCGTTAGCACTGATCCCCCCACTTGGTAAGGCAACTCCCATCTTTTCATGTGCAGTATATATATACTGCTTACTGTATTTTTCACTCCATGCCTCTAATGAAGTGGGTTTTAGCCCACGAAAGCTTATGCCCAAATAAATTTGTTCGTCTCTAAGGTGCCACAAGGACTCCTCGTTGTTTATACAAAAAGTGGGAATTCAGAAGGAAAGCATCTACGTCACTTTCCAGTGCCTCAGTTTCCCCATCTGTAGAATAGGGATAATGATAGTGACCTCCTTTGTATAGTGCTTTGAGACCTACTGGTGAAAAGAGCTGGGGATTATTTATCATTATGGAAGTACAAGCTGTAGAGGTTAATTTGCCCTTAGGCTGGTCTTTCCTGATATTTTAGGTGACAAAGATAAATGTGAAGTGTGGACAGAATATTCATCATCTAAAACTGGCCATAACATTTAAATCAGAGAGCTGGGCCAACTGGTTTCAAATAAGAATGTCGCTTATAAAAATCTTCATCAGTTCATAGACAAGAACCATTTTAGAAGTGAAGAAACCTTTGGCTAATTCCCCCCCGCCCCATAAATGTAAGTGCCAGAATTAAAAAAGAAAGTAAGTACTTTCTTTTTACACAGAAAGTAAAGATGGATAAGACTAGCTAAAGCACCCATTCTATGTACAGAAATCCTATTTTTAATGTTTCAAAATTGTATTGTTTCCCTAATAATAATGTCACAGTGCATTTTCTACTGTCTTGCAATTTAAAGGGTAGATTGTGACTTGCACAAGGGTCTTTGGACTGTGGTACATAGCTCACTTATTCCCACCGTGGGGCAGCAAGGTATGGAGTGGGTGGAGAATGGGTGATGGGTGAGCTCTGCCCTTAATGCACTAGTCAGCATAACTAAGTCAACATGGACAATGTCATACTTTGCTGCTGCTGTGACCAAATTAACACCTCCCTAGAGCCAGGAGAGTTACAGGGCTATTTCTGTAGGCGGTGCCATTTATACACCAATCTTTGCTCTGGGCTATGCTCAAAGGCGTAATCTACTCCAAAATCTGTGCAGTAGTTCTATCTGGGACTGGAAACCCAAGTGCCGGAACTGCTGTGACCAAAACAAGTCTTGCAAACTTCCCAGTTTTTCAGTTAAATCCTGGGATGTTTATCCAAGCCAAAGACAGAATCCAAAGCTTGTGGAGTTTCACGATCCTTAGCTCGACAAAGATTCATCATGCATGGGGGGGAGGAAAATTAGTTAGCTAATTAATTAACTGACACGGTCAAAGATCAATTTAAGAGAGTAAGGAAATCAGCAGCCATAGAAATCCATCCTGCATCCTAAACTCTCCATTGGGAATCGTTTCATCAGTGTCTCTACATAGTGAAGCTAAATAAGCCAAGGACTCTGTGTGACCAAATGTAAATTACTTCTAAGAGGTTGGAGAATAAAGACAACAGGACACACAGAGAAGTTAGAATTGTCCAAGTCAAGCTTTGGAAAGATTAAAATCTCCTAGTCTAAGAACTAATTTTGAGAAATTCATCTGGAAAACAACAGCCATGCCCTCCCTCCCCTTTGTCCAATCATGTGTGACTTCCCCAGAAAAGGGGAGTGGAGGGTGCGCCTAAAACTACTGAGCTGAGATCATGAAATTAATTCCTTGTCTCACTGATACATAATTAACTTCTTTCCCAGTGACACGCTCATTTGTTAGGCAGGCTTTTGTGTTTAGAGGATCATAATTAAATACAGTGGAAGTCAGTAACACACTGGTCTGGTCAGCCCTTTGTTTGTATGCATGACACAGCCAGACATTAACTTTAGCTAGACTGGTTCAGGGATATTATTTCATTTATAATTACTGTCAGAATAATAGTTTAAAACCAGTATTTCTATAGCTATATGTATATGTAGAGAACAATCAATTATATTTATTAGACATGATTTAAAAACAATTTAATGGAACTGTTAGAAATGTTGAGGTTGTTTTCATC
Source organism: Chelonia mydas (assembly GCF_015237465.2). Classification (NCBI taxonomy): domain Eukaryota; kingdom Metazoa; phylum Chordata; order Testudines; family Cheloniidae; genus Chelonia; species Chelonia mydas. Next base: position 5,654,065 of record NC_051251.2, read on the forward strand.
TCACAGGGTTCAAAATCACATGTTTCATGTTTTGCTTTTTATCAAATATTTTCAATATCATTTTTCAATGTTTTGATACATCTCTTTCAGTTTTCAGTTTGGTTCTTCTTTACTTTTCTTTACTTTCCCTTTTAAAATCCCTCTTTCCTTTTTCCCCTCAATCATTTTTTTGGGGAAAAAAACCTGATTTTGAAAATGACGGTGGGGAAAAAAAAAGAAAGAGGGAAAGAAGATTTGGGAGAAAATAAAAGAAAAACAGAATAAAACACAAACAAGGAATGATAAATATTAAAGGAATAGATATGAAAACGATGTAGAAAATAATTTTTAAAGGCAATTTTGTGATTAAAATGCTTTCTTATAATTTTTTTTGAATAGCCCTAGAACTTCATCATAAAAGTTACCAAAGTACTTTATGAACTTTATGTAGAGGATCCAGAAACTGCTTCGTTCAACACTGAAATGCAGCCACCTCTGGGGTGGAATTTAGCAGCTCTTTCATAGTGCCTAGGAATACTGCCCAATAATTCAGGAGAGGAATTGAAGAAGACACCAAAAGCAGTTGAAATTGCAAGGGGAATTAGGGAGGCAGGTTGCAATTAGCCCAGCTGGAACTGGGTGCAGTAACCACTGCTTTTGTGAAAAAAGACTTGGGGATGTTTGCTACATCAAAGAACAACTCTACCTGACAGTTCTACAGTGCTTTGCACCCACCGGATGGGAAATGCACCATGAACAGAAGAGAAATGGAATTACTCCCATGCTTAAAGTGGGGCAGGTGCTCGAGTGCTTTGCTGGATGGGGCTATAATGAATATGTGACGTCTATTGAGTATCTCCACAACTAGCAACAGAGTGGGATATGCTACAAACAGGATTATGCTCATCCTTAAGGAGAAGCAGGTGTGGGAGGAAGAAGGCTCTTAATACATAAATATCTTCAACAGCTGTAGAGGAAAAGCAGAGAAAATTACTGGCCTGGCAAATGCCTTTTTGTATAATTATTCCCACTTTTATAAGTTTGCCCCAGTGCGAAAGTTCCCCATTAAAGTGGCTTGGCAAAGATAATCCATTAATTCAACAGCGCTGGGAAGTTAACATTTTTTCCCTTCATTAGCAAGTTCAAAACTGCATTTTATTTCCATTTTGATGAGATTTTTATGAGTTAGAAGAGATGAAGTCGAACCCCATGAGCTTAATGGACCCAGAAAGATCGCAGATACAGGATTGAATTCAATGAACCATCAGGAGTTTAGTAAATTAATTAAATTTAAGAAAATAATGAATTTTTTTTTGCCTGCTGGATTAAAAATGCTAAAATGTGACAAAAACTGAATGTAATGCTAAAACTACCCCCACCCGAATTTGTTTTGTATTGGTTTTAAACAGCATCCGCAGCAAAACTTAAAGTACAGTCATAAAAGGGGTTAAAATCCCCCCCACAAATGATGCTATATTCTACTTCTCTGCAATGTCTGTGAAACCATTACAGATGATATTAAGCTAAACCCCAGATGCTGGGAACAGAACCTCTCTGGCTCCCCCTTTGGGTGAAAAGGGAAAATGGAAGGGTTTAATTTGCAGCTGGGTTTAATTTTCAGATTAAACCCTCTAGCACCCCGCATCGGTGGGGCACATGTGCCTCGCTTCTGGTTCCACGCCAGGAGTGAGGTCTAAACGGGGCATTAAACCAGAGAGGGCCGCCAGGGGCCGTGTGTAACTGCAGTGCTACTGTGGGAGCTCGGGAAGTAGAAGTAATTCATGGAGCCATAGAATTCCAGTCCAGAAGGGATCACCAGATCGTCTACACTGACCTCCTGAGTATCACAGGCCACCAACCCCACTCAGCGCCCGCTCACTAAACCCAGCCACTGAAACGAGACCAAGTATTACCGCCCATGGGAAACACGGCTATTCTGTGCCACAGGCAGAGAACAGGAGGGACCAAGGTGCAGTGCCTAAGGCCCATGCAATGGCAGGAAAATGATTGAGATATACCCAGATAACCCTGGCAAGTGACTCGCACCCACATATTGCAGAGGAAGATGAACATAAGAATATAAGAATGGCCATACTGGGTCAGACCAAAGGTCCATCCAGCCCAGTAGCCTGTCTACTGACAGCGACCAATGGCAGGTGCCCCAGAGGGGTGAACCTCACAGGTAATGATCAAGTGATCTCTCTCCTGTCATCCATCTCCACCCTCTGACAAACAGAGGCTAGGGATTCCTCACCCATCCTGGCTAATAGCCATTAATGGACTTAACCTCTACAAATTTATCCAGTTCTCTTTTAAACCCTGTTACAGTCCTAGCCTTCACAACCTCCTCAGGCAAGGAGTTCCACAGGTTGACTGTGGGCTGAGTGAAGAGGAACTTCCTTTTATTTGTTTTAAACCTGCTGCCCATTAATTTCATTTGGTGGCCCCTAGTTCTTATATTGTGGGAACAAGTAAATAACTTTTCCTTATTCACTTTCTCCACACCACTCATGATTTTATAGACCTCTATCATATCCCCCCTTAGTCTCCTCTTTTCCAAGCTGAAAAGTCCTAGCCTCTTTAATCTCTCCTCATATGGGACCTGTTCCAACCCTCTAATCATTTTAGTTGCCTTTTTCTGAACCTTTTCTAATGTCAGTATATCTTTTTTGAGATGAGGGGACCACATCTGTACTCAGTATTCAAGATGTGGGCATACCATGGATTTATCTAAGGGCAATAAGATATTCTCCGTCTTATTCTCTATCCCTTTTTTAATGATTCCTAACATCCCGTTTGCTTTTTTGACTGCCGCTGCACACTGCGTGGACATCCTCAGAGAACAATCCATAATGATTCCAAGATCTTTCTCTTGATTAGTTGTAGCTAAATTAGCCCCCATCATATTCTATGTATAGTTGGGGTTATTTTTCCCAATGTGCATTACTTTACATGATCCACATTAAATTTCATTTGCCATTTTGTTGCCCAATCACTTAGTTTAGTGAGATCTTTTTGAAGTTCTTCACAGTCTGCTTTGGTCTTAACTATCTTGAGCAATTTAGTATTATCTGCAAACTTTGCCACCTCACTGTTTACCCCTTTCTCCAGATCATTTATGAATAAGTTGAATAGGATTGGTCCTAGGACTGACCCTTGGGGAACACCACTGGTTACCCCTCTCCATTCTGAAAATTTACCATTTATTCCTACCCTTTGTTCTCTGTCTTTTAACCAGTTCTCAATCCATGAAAGGATCTTCCCTCTTATCCCATGACAACTTAATTTATTAAGAGCCCTTGGTGAGGGACCTTGTCAAAGGCTTTCTGGAAATCTAAGTACACTATGTCCACTGGATCCCCCTTGTCCATATGTTTGTTGACCCCCTCAAAGATCTCCAATAGGTTAGTAAGACATGATCTCCCTTTTCAGAAACCATGTTGACTTTTGCGCAACAATTTATGTTCTTCTGTGTGTCTGACAATTTTATTCTTTACGATTGTTTCAACTAATTAACCCAGTACTGACGTTAGACTTACTGGTCTGTAATTGCCAGGATCACCTCTAGAGCCCTTCTTAAATATTGGTGTTATATTAGCTATCTTCCAGTCACTGGGTAAAGAAGCTGATTTAAAGGACAGATTACAAACCATAGTTTCACATTGGAGTGCTTTCAGAACTCTTGGGTGAATGCCATCTGGTCCCGGTGACTTATTACTGTTAAGTTTCTCAATTAATTCCAAAACCTTCTCTAGTGACACTTCAATCTGTGACAATTCCTCAGATTTGTCACCTACAAAAGATGGCTCAGGTTGGGGAATCTCCCTAACATCCTCAGCTGTGAAGACTGAAGCAAAGAATTCATTTAGTTTAGAATTCATCTAGTTTCTCTGCGATGATTTACTGTCTTTAAAACCCCACCAAGGTCACTGCCTATCTGCCCTGGGGGAAAATTCCTTCCCGACCCCAAATATGGCAATCAGTTAGACCCTGTACGTTGAGCAAGAGCCAGCCAGCTGGGCACCTGAGAGAGAGAGGATGACTGGTGCCACCTCTGTTCCCTGGGCCTCTCCGTCCAATGTCCCATATCTAGCCATGGCCATTCCTGAGGATTCAGAGGAAGGAGATTAGAAAAAAAAATTGTGTTAATGGTGACTTGATTGTAGGTAATAATACAGACTGAAACAACATATCCTCCTTGTAAAAATGATACCTATTTCTTATACAGTGCTTCTCATCAGTAGCTCTCAAAGTGCTCCACAATCTTCAAAACAGCCACCCAACACCGCTGTGAAGCAGAAGGGGAAACTGAGGCACGGCAACGTGACTTGCCCAGGTGTCACAGAAAGTTTGTGGCACAGCAGAGAATTGAAGCCAGGTCTCCCAAGTCCGAGGCTAGTGCCCTAAACAGTGGAACATCTGCCACTGGGAGCCCCAGAGGAATGGAAAGCCACAGGTAGCCAAGATGGTATTATTGCATCACAACTAAATCCCATGTGGCAGTAGGGTTCTAATTTGCATTTCCATAGCGGGAGGATGGGGAGGAGGAAGTCAACTGTGACTGCAGCAGGTTCAGTGGGTGCTCAAGAGCTCTGAAAATCAGGCTCTGACCCCCTGTGTGCCTCAGTTTCCCCATGTGTAAAATGGACCAGTGAACCCAGCTATACTTACCCCTCCGAAGGGCGAGCTGAGAGGGAAGTCATGTCTATAAAATGCTGTGAAACCCTTGTACAGAAGGTGTTCTAGAGGAGAGAAAGATATGATTATAATGCTAGTTTAGGGACAGCTAGGCACAGTTCAGTGGAGCACCGGGAGGCATAGGAGTGCGCTCATGCTAGTGCAACCCTCCACAGGCAGCAGGAGGCTCTCCCTGTGGTCTGGTTCCACTCCATAGGCAGGTGTAAAGTGAGCAGAGTCATCACCCCCCACTTCCTCTGAGTATGTCTACACTGCACACTAACTCCATACTCTGACCCCGGTGTGAGCCCAAGTCCTCCTTCCGTCCACGCACAAATCAGTCTGACTCAGGGCAGCAAGCACTCCGGCCCCTGCGCGAGGGGTGCGTCACAGCCCGAGGACACCATGAGCTGCTGAGGGAGGAGAGCCTGCAATGCAGACTGGACCACATGTAGCCTATGCTGGTGGCAGGGAAATACATTCGCTTCTGTGCAATGTTCCTCCTCATATGCTCCCTCCATATTAAAGGGGTGTGGTCAGTGGCTAGCAGCCTTTGAGCACCCAGCTGGTGCCACGTGGGATTTGAGTTTTAGTTGGCAGCTGGGAAAAGCTGCTTCTCACTGCAAAACTTGGTTTGGAACGTACAGCTCAGTGCCATTAAACGGAGGGTTAGGGCCTGTCGCCACGTACGCTTCTAACTGAGCAAGCTGGGGTGGCATTCTGGCAGGAAAGAAGCCCTGCTGTTCATTTCCTGTGGCGCGTTTAATCCCCTTCAGCCGGAGAGTTTCAGATATCACAGCTCGCTGTGCTTCTTTGTTTCCCCCTCCTGAATGCCCCGGTGGCAATGCTCCTGCGCTCTTCACAGCCATTAATGAGCTGATCAAATGCAAGTCATTAAACACATTATATCTGAAATGCTTGCTCTCTCTGAGGGTTGGCTCCATGCTGGTTAATGCCAGTGGCTAAATATTCAAGAGCGTATCCTGCTTAAGGATGATGTCGTTTAGCATAAAGCGGGGTCTTCTATACTAGGTCGTTGGTTTGCAGAGCGGTAAAGCTACTATAATTTGCAAGGAGGTTTTGGCACTGGTGGTACTGACCTATACATTGGATAGATTGTATTGTTGCTCTAGGGTTTATTCTTTAGGGTTCACACACTTTGCAATAGTGGTCATGGTATGGCTATGCCTGACCTTGGTGGGTTTCTCCTTTCCCACCCTCCTCTCTGGGAGGTGGCCAGCCACACGATGGGGCGTGTCAGGCAGGTGTAGTCGCCTGGCAGTGGAACAGAGAATGAAGCTTGTTATTGCTCTTCGTTTGTCTGAGGGCTGGACTCTGGCTCCATGGCCTGCCTGGTTTCCTGCCCCTGCACCAGGAGCACAGAAAGCAGAGGCATTAGCGCTGTACGTCATCATGGTGTGTTACAGATGTGGCGGAGGTGCTAGTCACCCTCAGACTCCTCCCCGCATGGGCCAGACCACCCACCTCATGCCAGCTAGGCCCTCCTTATGATAGCTACCACCAAGGAGTGGCAGATGTTATTCAGGGTGGAGGCAGGTTGTTATTACATAGCCTCCTTTCCCTTCTACATGACAGGGAGAGTACCCAGTCCCAGTGAACAAGGGGTAAACTGCAGCTCGGTTTCCCTCTTCCCCTGGCACAGGAGAAGAGTGGAATGACTATGAGGCTGGGTGGCCAGCTGGGAGACAAATGCTGGGGAAAGCCTTTGGGAAGGCAGGACTCCAACCCAAGGCTCACAGGTGATAACTTTAGTGCAGCGAGAAAGTAAGAGGTGACTTGATCATGGTGCATAAGTACCTTCCTGGGGTGAAAACACTGGGCATGAACGGGCTTCTTAATCTAGAGGAGAAAGGCATAACAAGAAATAGGGCACAATTATGTAGCAGTGAGGGTGATTAACCAAACAAACTACCCAGGGGGGTTGTGGGTTCTCCTTGCTTTATGTCTTCAGATTAAGACTGGCAAATATGCTGTAGACAAACACAAGTTATTGGGTTCAATACAGGGTAAGTGGGTGAAATTATTTGGCCTGTGTTGTACAGGAGGACACACTAGATGATCTAATGGTCTCTTCTGGCCTTAAATATTATGAATCTACTGGACGAATGCATTCTATAATAGGGGAACCTTCCAGAGAGGAGAGTGGTGTATGGTGGTGCTTTTATTTTCTGCATTCTATGCCTTTACATTTCTGCAAATTCTGACGGAGTGCAGAGACATCAGCCATTTTATTGGCAAAGCTGCAATTGCTTGTGATAGAGAGGATGCACACAGTGTGCTCTCTCCTAGACAGACTTGATTGTCATATTTTTCATGTTGTTGCTTTTCCTTAATCTGAAATCAAAGCAATCATTTTAAGGCTGAAAGTACAGGTTTTGTTCTCTGTGTAGATGGAAGCATAGCAGGTACAAAAGACTGATTGTTATTACAATTATTACAATCAGGGGCCATGATGGAAGCTGTCAGTCTGGCCCTTTCAAATGGTAACTCCTGTGGTGTTTACCTCCACAGGGTCTATGTGATAATGCACACAACCCTATCATGGCTGCTGGGTAGCAGCATGGTGGTGTTGGCCTCCCTGCAGACCCTCAGACCTCTACCGAGAACACAGACACATGTCACCACCCAAAACCAGGGCACATTTGGGCAGAGGGATTTTACAAGGTATTGTTTGGTGGAGGTATGTGTGCTGGTCTCGCTGAGTGAAGCAGAAGAAACAGCCAAGGGGCTGAGAGAGAAGCAGCAGAAAGCCAAGGACACAGCCGGAACAAACACTGGGAACGTGCTCCTGAGAAAAACACAGAGCGAGCTTTGGGCAAAGTGATGGCTGTTTGCTCGTAGTTCCAACCCCCTTTCCAAACTGTCTCCTGCTGTTTGTGTCCAGCGAAACAAAACTTTGTCAATAAACAGGATTATATCCAAGAAACACCTAACCCCAACATCAATTTTTCCTCCTAACAGAAACACTAAATGCTGAATTTTGGCTAACTGCTCAGGTCACAAAGGGGTAACATGAGATATTCATTACAGTTTTGCCAGCTCAGAAGGTCCGGATAAGCCCCATTGAAGGCAATGGGAATTTTGACATTGATTTTGTTGGGGACACTGGGGCATGGCCACTAGGTAACTCGAGGGGATGGAAGACCACGAGTGTCGATGAAGCCCCCTCGCACTAGGCCCAGGTGTCCTTGGCCCCCCTCCTGCCTGGAGGCACTCGCAGCAGCTCTGCGTACTAGGCCCAAGTGTCCTTGGCCCCCCGCCTGGAGGCACACACAGCAGTTATGCTGAGAATCTGCAACAATATGCTGCAGAGTCAGACTGCCTGAAACTAAGCAAGGCCACACAGGGCAGATATGGAAGAACAACGCTGAATAAAGCAGCTTTATGTATAGTTTAACAAATGATACAGAGAACCAGGGAACTAGCTGGGAACTGGATTGGCTGGCTATATGGATACTTGGGGCAGCTTGCTATTGGATAAGTATGCTGGGAAAAAGGATGTATAAAAGCCTGTGTAACTTCCTGCTCTGGGAACAGGATTTGAGATTCAAATCTCCCTGTACCTATTTGACGCTTCAAATAAACTTTTCTGCTTCTCCACCCCATTGTGATAATTGGGTTTAGCACACCGGGTAACGAACCAACTCAAGCTGTTGTTCAGCCTCTCGGCACTGGGTGCCGGCAACAGCTTTTGGCGTCCCTGGGTGGGCCAGAGGCTGCAATTTAGCCTTGCCCGGACCCCTCCTGGAGGTCGAGGATTGCGGCAAGAACCGACGCCCAGTGCGCACCGGTGAGTTCACCGGGGCCTCGGAGGAGACGCGATTTGATCGACCCCGGAGGGCACAACGGTGCAACGCACTCATATAGTGGAGAAGCAGTTGTGGTAGACGACGGTGAAGAACTGGTCCCTTGCAGTTGTGGACAACGGTGAAGAACTGGTCCCTTGGATAAGGTAGGAACCTTTTGAAATCAGGATTGTATGCTCTGTTGGAACCTGGGGACGCCCAGAGTTACCCTGTAGGTATGGGACAGGGACAGAGCTCAGGGGTTAGGGCACGGTGTACGCCCCTAGAATGCATTCTAGCAAACTGGAAGGTATTTGGTGCGGATCCGATGACTAAGAGCCAATTAAAACGATTCTGTACTTTGACTGGCCTCAATATCAACTAGAGGACCAGGAGTGGTGGCCACCAGGAGGGTCAATTAATTACAACACGATCCTTCAGTTACTCCTGTTCTGTCAGAGAACAAGGAAATGGAATGAACATATGTATGCGCATTTGTTTCTGACTTTATATACTCGACCAGATATTTTACAGCACTGTAATCTGACTCCGACTGGTTCGGTATCAGCTAATGTTAGTCCCCAGACCCCCACCCCCACTGTAATGGCAGAGCCGGTGTCCCCTTCGGCCCCTACACCCACACCTTGTAAGTCCCCAATGGTTGGCCTATACCCCTTAATCACCGAAACTAAAGTCGCCTGGTCTGGATCGGACAGGCGTCCGGCCACGACTATGCAAGTTTATACTCATGTGCCCTTTAATCCTGTGGATTTGGTTTCTTTCAAAGCACAGGCAGAAGAGTTTTCCATCAACCCAAGCAGGTTTATATCAGTCTTTGAGGGGTGCCTCAGTAGTCACAAGCCGGACTGGGATGATTGTAACATCCTCCTGCGAACCCTATTGTCTGAGGTTGAAAGACAACAGGTTGTGTCCAAAGCAAGGGAGGAGGCGCAGAGACGGTACGACCGGGATCGTATTAATGTCCCTGACCCGGATGCACAAGTCCCCCGAGCAGACCCCAGGTGGGATCCAAATGATCATGGGGATATGACCCGCCTTACCTCCTATAAGGAGTTGCTTTTGCATGGACTCCATCACGCGGCTGTCCGACATAATAATTGGGCAAAGCCATATGAAGTAATGCAGGATTTAAAAGAAAGCCCAGGGGCCTTTCTACAGCGTATTCGGGACACCATTCGACAGAACACTAATGCAGACCCCGATGATCAGGCAACTGAGTCAATTATTAAGGGAATTTTTACGAGCAGAGCAGCCCCTGATATTAAGAGAAAGTTACAAAAAAAGGAGGATTTAATGGGCATGACCATGGCACAAATCTTAGAGACTGCAAACCGAGCTTATAGTCTGAGAGAGACAGAGAAGGAGAGAAAGCAAGTGAGATTGATGGTAACAGCGGTAGAGGCCGGCACTAAGAGAAGTGGCCGGGGAGGAAGGAGCCATGGACGCGACCGTCCGGGCCCACAGGAGAGACGACTGGGTCGCAACCAGTGTGCCCTGTGTCGACAGCAGGGACACTGGAAAAATGAGTGCCCAAAGAGGAAAGAAAAGGGGGGTGCCTCTATGATGGCGATGGCGGAGCAGGAATAGGGGTGTCAGGGGAGACGGACCACCCTACCCCCGGAACCCCGAGTAAAGATGCGGGTGGGAAGCTCAGAAATAGATTTTTTAGTGGACTCTGGAGCGGCCCGAACTGCCGTAAATCAGCCTCTTCAGTTGCCAGTAGCAGATTCCCTTACCGTGGTGGGAGCCACAGGCAGGGCACCAAGTGCCCAGTGTATGCCCCAGCGGAATGCGCTTTGGGAAACAGGACTATATCCCACAAGCTGGTATCCCTCCCTGAGTGTCCAACACCTCTGCTGGGACAGGATCTGCTTTGTCGCCTCGGTGCCACCCTGCATTTTACTGAGGACGAAATAACCCTTACCTTACCCCCTGAGAATGCATGGATCTTGACCCTTGCAGTTGAGCCCTCAGCCATGCAAGCCCCAGAATGGAGCCCGTGGGAAGACCAGGTGTACCCCCTCGTGTGGGCATCAGGGATTCCAGGAAAGGCCACCCACCAGACCCCCATTACTATTCAGCTCATACCAGGGAAAGGCCCAGTGCAAGTAAAACAGTATCCAATCAAGAGGGAAGCCAGAGAAGGTTTACAGGAAACTATAGATCGATTCCTAATGTATGGTATTCTCCGGGAATGTCAGTCAGCCTGGAACACTCCCATTCTACCCGTACAGAAGCCTGATGGCACGTATCGGCTGGTACAGGACCTAAGGGCAGTCAATGAACGGGTTAAGACTCTGCACCCTCTTGTCCCTAACCCGTATACCTTATTGGCTTCTATAGGGGGACAGTATACCCATTTTTCAGTCCTTGATCTGAAAGATGCTTTCTTTACCATCCCAGTTGCCACCCCGTCACAGGAGATCTTCTCCTTCGAGTGGGAGGGCCGAAAAAGGGTTAAAAAGCAACTTTGCTGGACAGTGTTGGCCCAGGGATTTAAAAACTCCCCCACCCTCTTTGGCCAGGCTCTGGCCAGGGACCTAGAGGAGTGGGATAATGAGGAGGCCCTCCTTCTGCAGTATGTAGATGATTTTTAATTGCCACTGTGGGCCAAACCCCCTGCCTTAAAGCCACCGTGAGCCTCCTGAATTTTATTGGACTCCGGGGATATCGGGTAGCACGGAGTAAGGCTCAAATTGCCCTCCCAGAGGTACAGTACCTCAGGTTTCACATACAGCAAGGGGAGCGTCAGCTTTCAAGCGAAAGAAAGGAAGCTATCTGTCAAGTTCCTACCCCAAGTAACTGTAAGCGGCTCAGGGCATTTCTGGGTATGGCAGGCTTTTGCAGGATATGGATCCCAGAGTTTGGACTGTGGGCTAAACTCCTGTACGACTGTGTAAAAGGAGCAGATCATGACCCCTTCTATTGGACCCCAGAGGCTGACAGGGCATTTAAAATCCTGAAAAGAAAATTGATGGAAGCCCCGGCTCTGGGCCTGCCGGATCTCTCTAAGCCGTTTCAGTTGTATGTACATGAACGAAGGGGGGTGGCCCTAGGAGTGCTTACACAGCTGTTAGGAGCATGGAGACATCCCCTGGCTTATTTTTCTAAGCAATTGGATCAGGTTGCAAAGGGTTGGCCGGTATGTTTACGGGCGGTCGCAGCTACTGCCCTAGTGCTTGAGGAAGCCGAGAAGCTAACATTGGGAGGGGTTATGAAAATCTATACTCCCCATATGGTCCGAGCCTTATTGGATGCAAAGGGAGGGCTTTGGCTCACCCAGGCTCGGATTGCTCGGTACCAGGCTAAGCTGTTAGAGAACTCTTAAGTCACCTTACAGCCTTGCCCCTCCCTTAACCCAGCCACTCTCTTGCCAGAAACAGAGGAACAGAAACATGACTGTTTAGAGATCATAGATGCCCAGTACTCCAGCCGTCCGGATTTAAAGGATGTACCCCTCCCAAATGCAGATTATGAGTGGTACACTGATGGTAGCAGTACTGTAATAGATGGGCAAAGGAGGGCGGGTTCTGCTGTTGTGACCCTCCATGACACTGTGGAAGCTGAAGGTTTGCCTGCTGGGACCTCTGCCCAGCTTGCCGAACTAACAGCCCTGACCCGTGCACTTGAACTGTCAAAAGGAAAGCGGATCAACATTTTTACTGATTCAAAGTATGCTTTTGGGATGCTGCATGCTCATGCTGGCCTATGGAAGCAAAGGGGAATGCTGACAGCCCAAGGCTCCCCAGTCAAGTATGAGCCCCAAATCCTCCGGCTCCTAGAAGCCGTACAACTCCCCTTGGAAGTGGCGGTGGTACACTGTAAAGCCCATCAAAGGGAGGATCAAGATGTGGCCAGAGGTAATGCCCGGGCAGATAGAGAGGCTAAGCATGCTGCCACCCTGCCATCCCCTCAGACTGAGAACGCCCATATGCATGCCCTTATCCCATCAGTAGGGGAGCTTCCAACCCCTCAGTACTCTGGGGAGGAGAGACAGCTAACTGACAAACTCGGTCTCCGGGAAAAGGAGGGATGGCTCCATTCCCCAGAAGGGAAGGTCCTCTTACCAAAGGCCCTGATCCGGCCAGTGCTGCAGAAACTACGTCAAACCACTCATGCTGGCAGGGAAGCACTTATCCAGCTAATGGGAAAATACTTTATCACTTCCGGACTCCGACCCCTGGCTGCCCAGGTACAAGCGGACTGCTTAGTCTGCCAAAAGAATAACCCCCAACTGGGACATCCTGTGCCACCAGCTGCCCTAGAACCCACTCCGGGCCCTGGACAAGTGTGGCAAAATAGACTTTACTGAGTTTCCCCGGACCCCAGCATTCAAATATCTCCTTGTTATAGTGGATCGGTTCAGCGGATGGCCAGAAGCCTTCCCATGCCGTAACTGCACTGCCAGAACAGTGGCCCTCAAGTCTGTTAAGGAGATCATTCCTCGCTTTGGACTCCCCCTGTGGATGGAATCTGACAACGGGACACACTTCACGTCAAAAATCATTCAAAGCATCTCACATGCCTTACAGATCCCCTGGAAACGCCATACGCCCTGGAGACCGCAAGCCAGTGGTGTAGTGGAGCGTATCAATCAGACCCTTAAACGGCATCTCTCAAAAGTGGGCCAAGAAGCCTCACTGCGATGGCCTGATGCTTTGCCCCTCGTCCTACTCCATATCCGCATTCTCCCAAAGGGTAGATTAGGGCTCAGTCCCTTTGAAATTATGTTTGGAAGAGCATGGCCTATGAATGGTACCCCGGTTCTGTCAGGGGAATGGGAGTTGGGTAATGGTTTTTTGTCACAGTATATGTGTTCCCTGTCTGCTGTTCTCTTGTTGCTTCACAGGTACACCAAGGATTCCCAGCCTCTCCCCTTGGACACTCCCGTCCACTCCTTACAGCCCGGTGACTCTGTGCTTGTTCGCACCTGGAAAGACGAGCCTCTCCAGGAAAAGTGGAAAGGACCCTATACCGTCCTGCTGATCTCCCATACAGCGGCAAAGATCGAGGGACACAAGAACTGGATCCATCACTCTCCTCTGAAGGCAGGACCCGCCCCCTCGTCAGCAGAACAGTGGACCGTCCAACCTGCTGACTCCTCATCTAGTGACGATCTTGGGCTAAAGCTACTGTTTAAAAGACACAAATAGCGGGCACCTTAATGCTAAAATGGGCCCACCCAGGTACTGGAGACCCTGGGTTGGGAAGACTCTGGTGATAATTAATTGGGTAACATTGTTATTCTCTGTATTGGTATTTCCAAACTGTGCATATCGGGAGCATAACTCCTTTGTTTCGCTTGCGCACCATGTTGCTAATTTAACAAACCAGACTGATTGCTGGGTACGTGCTCCAACTCCACTGTCCCCCAGAACGGGAATGCCCCTTGACATGCTGCCCCTGACCCTAGCAGAATTAGCTGCCACCAAAGAGCAGGAAAGAACGGACTCGCAGTTCTGGAATAAGACCTCTTTACAGTAAGCCACCTATCAGGACCAGGAGTATTCAGTTGCAGTACTCACTGAGGGAGTGTTATGTTTTACCTGAAACCAATCTGATCACTATGGGTGTCCTGTGGGAAAAAGCTCCTGTGTTATTACACAGTGGGCTGATGGGTATTGGATAAAGACCAACAGGGGAGGCCAACAGTGTGGGTGTAATGGTTCCTCCCCTTTTAGGGAAACTCTTACAAATAATCTTACCACAAAAGAGGGGTTTGGAAATATAACTTGCCGTCCAGTTAACATCTCCTACGTAGCAAGCCAATGGTGGGTTTGTAGTGGTCCCTATGGCGAGTGTAATTTGAACGGCACAATTAGAAACGCCCCCACTTGTACCCAACCAGGAGGATGGGATGCCCCCCTAGGGGCATATGAACTCTTTGGAAAAGCAGCCTTAAATATCCCAGGAATCCCCTTAAGAAACAGTCCTTACTGGGCCCTACAGGGTCACTATTTTGTATGTGGCCGAAAGGCTTACAAGGTGCTGCCAGCCAACTGGACAGGTAGCTGTTATATAGCTCATGGAGTTCCTCATCTTTCCATAACTGCCACACTGCCCAAAGGAAAGATTAGAAATGCCCGAGACACCTCTGTTGAGTCACGAGAAAAGACCCTGCGGCGACTGACTACGGCATTGGAGGGCAATATGAAGAATCCCCTCACAACCGAGAAGCTTGTAGGGTGCTCTGTACTGGGAATAACGCCACTGGTTTCCGGGCCAGCCATGGCATGCATAGGCTGCTATACTATAAGGCTGCAGATGGTACTTGAGAAGGTGGCCTTAGAGTTAGAGGACTCGGTTAGTGATTTAGGGTCAGCAGTAAAAACATTAAATAAAGAGGTACAGCAGCTCAGGACGTTTTCCCTCCAAAACAGGCTGGCTTTGGACTATCTCTTGGCATCCCAAGGAGGGGTTTGTGCCCTCGTCGGGCCCCGATGGTGTGTATATGTAAATGATAGCAGTTATGAGATCTATGAAAAGGTGGTACAGGCTGAGGCCCATGCCCGAGCCGGAGCACAGGTTGCCTATACTGCCCCAGAGAACGATTGGTTGCAAACCTTGTTTTCAGGCTGGGGTTTGTTGTCTTGGCTTGGTGGTTTATTTAGCCTGTTATTGAAACTTCTCTTTCCTGTATTGCTTGTATTACTGGTATTATGCTGAGCAGTATCATGTGTTAGGGCCCTTCTGCAAAAGTTAATAAGTCATTCTCTTCAGGGCTATCACAAAGTGCTTATGCAAAGTCCTATTGTAAAGAAATAAGTAGCCCAAGTGAGAAAACTCAGAGCCAAGGTTGTTGAGTGTTCCTAAAGGGGGGAGTTGTTGGGGACACTGGGGCATGGGCACTAGGTAACTCGAGGGGATGGAAGACCACGAGTGTCGATGAAGCCCCCTCGCACTAGGCCCAGGTGTCCTTGGCCCCCCCTCCCGCCTGGAGGCACTCGCAGCAGCTCTGCGTACTAGGCCCAAATGTCCTTGGCCCCCCTGCCTGGAGGCACTCGCAGCAGTTATGCTGAGGATCTGCAACAATATGCTGCAGAGTCAGACTGCCTGAAACTAAGCAAGGCCACACAGTGCAGATATGGAAGAACAATGCTGAATAAAGCAGCTTTATGTATAGTTTAACAAATGATACAGAGAACCAGGGAACTAGCTGGGAACTGGATTGGCTGGCTATATGGATACTTGGTGCAGCTTGCTATTGGATAAGTATGCTGGGAAAAAGGATGTATAAAAGCCTGTGTAACTTCCTGCTCTGGGTACAGGATTTGAGATTCAAATCTCCCTGTACCTATTTGAAGCTTCAAATAAACTTTTCTGCTTCTCCACCCCATTGTGATTATTGGGTGTAACACACCGGGTAACGAACCAACTCAAGCTGTTGTTCAGCCTCTCGGCACTGGGTGCCGGCAACAATTTCCACGGAGCCAGGATTTCACCCCTGAACTTTTGGGTACTTATCTGAAGCTAACACAAAGTCTGTACCTTTTGAAACTCACCCATCAGTAACTATAGGATGCTGCATGAGCAAAGTCCATTGTGTCTTTGGTGACCTCCTTATTCCCTATCAGTTCCTTTGTCTTCATTGTGGGCCTTTGAGGTGTTCCAGATATTTACCTCAAGCTTTGGGGACACAGGGCTTTGCCAGTGTGGGATGGCCTTGGACCCTATCATGGTGAGACACAGTGGAGACGGTCAGTCTAACTTGAAATTTGATCGATTTCATGGGCTTTAGGTTGTTTCTTTTGCGATTTTGGAGGGACCCATTCTCAACTCTAGATTAATTTGCTATGAGACGCACTCTGACACCATGGCTTGAAGGGCACTCTATGAGATTGGTTAGCTGCTGTTGAGAGGCAGGTCATTAATCATTTGCAAAGGAAATTACTCTTTTAAAGGGAACTCGTATTGTTTTTGGATGCAGGATGAAGTCAGATTCCACCAATGGACGCTGCTCACACTCAGACTTCTTCACCTTGTCAGTAATTAGTTTTGCAGCTGATATTCCACTGGATGAGTGAAGGAGGGGAGTGGGGTTGGCTTAATGCTGCCCCTGTAATGAAGATATTTTTGCACTTTCTTTCTGGCTGCCTTTCATCGCTGATTCGACAATGACACTATCACACCATCCGTTAGTTTCTGAAATGATCCTTATCCTTTGCTTTAATATTATGCAGTAAGCTGAAAACCCCAGGGCTGATCCTGCAATGGCTGAGACAGCTTCCCTATGAGAAAAGGGTTTGTAGAATGAAAAAAAGCACACTCTTAACCCTTAGCAAGATCATTCTATCTCAGCACTCCAGTCTCACCGATATATGTTTTTAAAACATTTTTACATCTGCTTTTTTTCTCTTGCAGGTTCAATTTAGAGCTCCTACAATATACCAGCGCTGGAGAGCAAAGTCCACCCCTTGTCCACAGCCCAATTCCAGCAATGGTGGAGGTGTGCTATGAAGGGTTAACCTTCCCAAGGAGGTTTAAAGCCACCCCACAACCTGCAAGATGCTACGCAGTGCCACACTTTCTCCCAGATTCACAGAGTCAGGAAGTAGCTGCAGGGAGTGAGGCAGAAAACATGGCTCGGCTGGATTCGGGCAGCAGCAGTGCACGGTTTGCTTTATAAAGACCGGACCCAGCAAAGCACGTAAGCACCTGTGGAATTTTAAGCATGTTGACCTCAAGGAGATTACTAATGCTTAAAGTTATGCAGGAGCATAAGTGTTTTGCTGGCCTGGTGTACGAATGTTAGGTGTTAGTTAAATAAAGACACTGGATCAGATCTTCAGCTGGTACAGTATAAATTAGTTTTAATGAAAATTTTCTGAGACATTCTACTGTGTAACCAGCATGTTGTTTAAGGATGTTTGCCTACTGTACAGGGAAAAAAACTTTCCTGGATGCTACTTATCTGGAAGTAGCAGAAGATGCTTGCAACTCATCTGTACCTAAGGTTGTATGATAAGCGAATGTAAATGACGGTAATTCAAGTTGGGCTGCGTGTACACAAGGGGTCTTAGATAAGGTTGCATGTTCAACTTTAATTTTCCCATGTCATGCCTTCTGAGCATTTACATTTGTAACGTGCTCAGTTACCTGCAGTGCCAGTATTCTCCCCCTTCTGACTTTTATTTCCAGGTGCAGAAAAGGGAAAGGGGATTTTTAAGCTATTTGTTTTCAAATGCAATGTTGTGTTCCTTGGCAGTCACAATGGGATATAGCCAAAGGATGCTGTGAATAAAATGGGTTTCTTAATGCTTTCAGAGGGTCTCGGTAGCAGCTGCACCTGACTGTTCTTGTTCGGATCCCCGTACACTATCAGTATTCTTCTCCTGACCCCTATAACTTATTGCAGTGGGGTTACTTGGCTCTGAAAATGGGCAAAATTCTGCCGTCCTGAAATGAGCTAAACTCCCACTAGAATCAATGGGAGTTTTGCTCGATTAAGGACTGCGGAATGTGGCTTAATGGCTGGACGTGCAGAAAACAATGAAACCGCTACGGTCTCATTATTCCCTGTGCAATTTTTGGTTTGGAAAGAACAGAGAGTTGGACACAGCGCTCTAAAACCCCGCAGCACTGCAAAGTGATTAGAAACCTGAAAGGTGGGCAGTTTCAGCCAGCGTTTGAGAGCATTTCTTCATTTTATCATTATGGATTTTCTTCTTATTGGGTTAATCACTCACAAGCAGCCTGCCCTGCACGCTCTGGTATTAGGTCCCCACAGCCCCGCTGCCAATTCCACACCACCACCTCTGCTTTTCAAGCGACAGAATATAGCCAAGGAGAATGCCCTGTGTGCATTGTAAGAACACAGTACGGTGCTGGAGACTAAGGCGAGACCCTTACTTAGAGATATACAGAAAGGACCATAGAGGCAGAATCTTCCCTGCTATTGAGGCAGGGGAAAATTGGGCATTTTGAGTTGCTCTCCTGCTTTAGCGGCCTTTCTCTGACTATGCCACCAGCCCATCCTTGTGCCCCTCCAGCTCACCCTCTACTTCTACCCTGTGCTGATGCAGAGGAGGCATGGAGCTGGCAGATTCACCCCTGCACCAGAGAGAGTCTCGAGGCTCCTTATGCCTGTCCTAGGGCAGTGATGAACTGGGCCCATTGAAGCTGCAGAAGGAAATGAGAGGTTGGGTTACTCTGGACATCAGGTATGCTGGATCAGAGAACAGGGGGCAGGTCTGTTCTTTAAATTCCAGATTCCACAGCTGTGTCCAGTCTAATTTAAAAGTCTCAAGTGCTGACGTCTCCATTATTTTCCTTGGCACATTATTTTGCAGCCTCACAGATCTTACCATCTGAATCCCCCCCACCTCCCCCGGTATTCAAGAGAAACTTTTTCTTCCCTTAATTTCATCCCATATCTCTTTGTTTTACCCCCACTCTGCCACCTCCTCTCCTGGCTATTTACACCCTTCAAACAAATAAGTCTTGAGAGCCCAGTTCAACAAAAAGAAAAGGAGGACTTGTGGCACCTTAGAGACGAAAGCTTATGCTCAAATAAATTTGTTAGTCTCTAAGGTGCCACAAGTCCTCCTTTTCTTTTTGAGGATACAGACTAACACGGCTGCTACTCTGAAACAGTTCAACAAAGTACTTAAATAACGGGATGACTCACATGCTCCAGGCAAGTGCTTAGGTACCTTGCAGAATCACAACCTTGAGAGAAAGGATGGTTCAATGGCTGGGTGCACTAGACCAGGATTTAGAAGAGCTGGATTCAAGTTCCTGCTCTGTAACGGACTTCCTGGGACCTTGGGCAAGTAACTTTGCTTCTCTGCGCATAGTCTAACTAGCATTTTTATCAATGACTTGGAAGAACACATACAATCATCACTGATCAAATTTGCAGATGACATAAAAATTGGGGGAGTGGTAAATAATGAAGAGGACAGGTCAGTGTTCAGAGCAATTTGGATTGCTTGGTAAACTGGGCACAAGGAAACAAGATGCATTTTAATACAGCTAAACGTGAGTGCATACACCAGGGAACAAAGACTGCATACCATTATTACAGGATGGGTACTCCATCCTGGAAAGCACTGACTCTGAAAAAGATTTGGGGGTCTACTCATGGATGGTAATCAGCTGAACATGAGCTCCCAATGTAACACAGTGGCCAAAAGAGCTAATGCGATCCTGAGATGTGTAGAAACAAGAGATTCTCGAGTACAAGTAGAGAGGGCTTTTTACCTCTGCATTGGCACTGGTACTACCTCTGTGGGAATACGGTGTCCAGTTCTGATGCCCACGATTCAAGAAGGAGGCGGATAAATTGAAGAAGGTTCAGAGAAGAGCCATGAGAATAATTATAGTATTAGAAAACATGCCTTATATTGAGAGACTCGAGGCACTCAATCTATATATCTTAACAAACAGAAGGTTAAGGGGTAACTTGATTACAAACTATAAATATCTACATGGGGAACAAATATTTAATAATGGTCTCCTCAGTCTAGCAGAGAAAGGTATACGATGACCCAAAGGCTGGAAGTTGAAGCTAGACAAATTTGAATTGGAAAGAAGGTGTACATTTTGAGCAGTGAGAGTTATTAACCACTGGAACAATTTACCAATGGTCCCAGTGGATTTTCCATCACTGACAATTTTTATATCAAAATTGGATGTTTTTCTAAAAGATCTGCTCTAGGAATTATTTGGGGGAAGTTCTCTGGCCTGCGTTATACAGGAGGACAGACTAGATGATAACAATGGTAGCTTCTGGCCTTGGAATCTATGAGTTCCCCATCCCTAAAACAAGGATAATAGCACTTTCCTACCTTACAGCAGTGTTGTATGAGGATAAATACATTAGAAAGATCCTGGCTTCGGCTAGGCCACCCCTCTGGAGTTCCATAGTTGCTCAGAAACTATGATAATGAGAGCCATGTTAGTATCTCATTCAAATTGCTTAAGAAACAATTGGGGGGCAGAGACAACCACCATGAAAGCCAAGGTAGATACACTGGAAACCACCACCATCTTTATTGCAAACAAAGAGGGACTCTTAGGGTATGTCTGCACGGCCAACGGCAGTGAGCCTCCCAGCCCCAGTGAACACACTCAGGCTTGGGCTATGGCACTAAAAATGTGTAGATGGCACTTTTAAGTTGTAGCTCAGGTTGGTGCTTGGTTCTGAAGCCCTCCCATCTCCCTAGGGTTCAGAGGCTGAGCTCCAGCCTGAGCCACAATGTCTACACAGCTATTGTTAATATACGAATGGCCACATTGGGTCCAACCAATGGTCCATCTAACAAAGTATTCTGTCTATCAACAGTGGCCGGTGCACGATGTTTCAGAGAGAATGAACAGAACAGGGAATTTTTTTCAGTGATCCATCCCCTGTTGTCCAGTCCCAGCATTGAGCATTTAAGAACATAAGAATGGCCCTACTGGGTCAGACCAAAGGTCCATCTAGCCCAGTATCCTGTCTTCCGACAGTGGCCAGTGCCAGGTGCCCCAGAGGGAATGAACAGAACAGGTAATCATCAAGTGATCCATCCCCTGTCGCTCACTCCCAGCTTCTGGCAAACAAAGGCTCGGGACACCATTCCTGCCCATCCTGGCTAATAGCCACTGATGGACCTGTCGTCCATGAATTTATCTAGTTCTTTTTTGAACCCTGTTATGGTCTTGGCCTTCACAACAACCTCTGGCAAGGAGTTCTACAGGTTGACTGTGCGTTGTGTGAAGAAATATTTCCTTTTATTTGTTTTAAACCTGCCACTTATTAATTTCATTTGGAGACTCCTAGTTCTTGTGTTATGAGAAGTAGTAAACAACACTTACTTATCTACTTTCTCTACACCAGTCGTGATTTTATGATTTTTGGAGGTTTAGAAACACCCAGAGCATGGAGTTGCATCCCTGATCATCTTGGCTATTAGTCATTGAAGGACCTCTCCTTCATGAGCTTATCTCATTCTCTTTTTAAACCCAGTTATACTTTTGGCCTTCACAGCATCCCCTGGCAAGGAGTTCCACCGGTTGGCTGTGTGTCGTATGAAGAAGTACTTCCTTCTGTTTGTTTTAAATCTGAGGCCTAATAATTTCATGGTGTGACCCTTGTTTCTTGTGTTACGTGAAGGGGTAAATAACACATCCTTATTCACTTTTTCCACACCATTTGTGATTTTATAGACCTCTATCATACCCCCATTAATCAGCTCTTTTCCAAGCCGAGCACACTCAGTCTTTTTAATCTCTCCTCACATGGAAGCAGTTCCATACCGCTAATCATTTTTGTTGCCTTCTCTGTACTTTTTTCAATTCCAATATATCTTTTTTGGAGATGGGGCTATCAGAACTGCACACAATATTCAAGGTGTGGGTGTACCATGGGCTAGCAAACCTGAGTCTGTTGACCTGGGCTCATAGGCTCCCTGCCTTGGGCTGTGTAGACTTAACCTATGACATTCAGGTTTTCAAGCCCAGGTATTATTTCCTGAATGGTATTTTGACACCTAATTCCCATTGATTTCAATGGTGCTTAGGTGCCTAAATATCTTTGAGTATATAGGCCTTAGGGCCTGATCCAAAGCCCACACAGTCAATGGAAAGAGTCCCACTGACTTCAGAAGGTGGCGGCCTGTCTATATTATACATATACAGCAAGTGGAGATCTATGAAAGACTAAATGAAACAAGTTAAATTATTCCTGGGAATTAGGAAAATTATTTGGGGAAACTGGGACCATTGATTCCAATATTGCTGCATGGAAATGAGAGCAGCCCATAGGCATACAGCGGCAGCCAAACATATGAGTGTTATTTACAAATGCCTAATGAAATCCGAATGGGTTTTTATAAGAATCCCTGGAAACTGAGATTGCTCTGAGTTTGGGAGTATGAAAGTTACGTGTGATATAACCTATGGGTTTAATAACAATAAGTCTGTTTCCTTCTGGTAGATTTAAAATGTAGTTGTCCCATAAAAGTGTGGTAGATGGTTTTAATTAACACTTCAACAAAAGCAGATTTTCTTAGGAAAAGAAAAAACTAAACAAGTGACAGATTTAAAGTTAAGTGGGACTTAAAGAAAATACTTTATTTATTTTTGCACAGTACATAATTAATCTGCGGAACTCACTGCTATTAGACATCATTTAAGACAAGACATTTAAAAAAAATGACTTTCCAAGATGTCTTGCCACCAGCATGCCAATATCAGCCTGCTCCTGCCACAGTACAACATATAACTCCTCAGGAGAAAATTCTTTGAGCCAGATCATTGAGTCTGGCCACAATACCTAGAGCACAAGTCCAGCAAAGGTGGCACTGCCCTGATTCTGGTGTGAAGAGAGGGGTTACTAAAAGGGACTCAAGATGAGTATCACAGTAGCCATAAGAAGTCCTAATTAGCAGCCTTGTGCTAGTGTTATACAAACACACAGTGAGAGACAGTCCCTTCCCCAAACAGCTGACAGTCCAATTTCACACAAGATGCCGCACATGAATGTAACAAAGAATCAGAGGGACTGTAGGAGGGTAACAGTGATAGGAATACCAGGTTATGTAGACTCAATTAGTGGCCTCAGATAGAACCCAGGAGTCCTCAACTCCCATTCCCCCATTACAATCACAACTCATCAGAGATGGACATTTTCAAATTAAATGGCAAAACTGTCGACCGTCACTTAAAATAGCACAGTGGCTGGGGATGTGATAAAACGGAACAAGAGGCTCAAATTAACCAGGGGTGACATGGGGTGGAATTCACCGGGGTAACTTTGGAATTAGGGAACGATAACTAGAGTGAACCTTGAGGCCCAGGTGGTAAAGGCCAATGTGCATTACTGTTACTGCCGTGATTAGACGACACCGGATCAGCCTGCATCTCCATAGCCGCATATCAATGTGTTTTCTGAACATTTAATTAAATCTTGAAATGAAATTGTTTAGGGCAGGAGGTTTGCTGTCTGTATGCACAGCAAGGAGAGTACTTGAGAGTCATATTTTCTTATTAAATCAAAACCCAACATAACAGGCCATTTGTAATTTTCTAGTAATGCAGCGTGGGTTGTAGGATCACGGAGAAGAAGTTCTTCTGTTCCCAGACATTCTTACATTTTTTGGATGAAACCGACTCCTCCTATTATTATTTGTATTGTGATAGTGCCTAGGAGCCCCAGTCATGGACCTTTGGCAAGTGACTTACCCTCTTTCCATGCCTCAGTTTCCCGTCTGTAAAATGACAATAATAATAATGCTTCCTATGTCCGTCTCCTCTGTTTAGATGGCAATTTCTTTGAGGTCCAGTCTCTCTCTTACTCTTTCTATGTCCACCACCTAACACAATGGGCCCCGATATTGGTTGGGAATTCTAGGCACTACCACATACAAATAATAAAAATAATAATTCTCTCATTTATTGTTTCTGACGTATATAATTCCCTGGATCCTCCTCAACATTATTATTGTCTCTTTTCCTAATATGGTGTGAATAATATTATTTTTTATATTCAATGTGCTATAACTTTAAAATTATCAATACAGAATGTAAACTCTCTTATCTATATGTATATCCATATGTCTCCATATATCTATATATCCCTATGTCTCCTTTACAATACAATAGTATAATTTTTGGGTCCCATCATCAAAGTGTTTTACTAATGGGATAATCAAGTGCCTTCATTTTACACAGCTCCTTCCATCCAAACTTTCCATTTATAGATATAGTTTTCCTCACCATTGAAATGCAACCTCCTCTGAGATAAAATGTGGCAGCTGCCTAATGATGCATAGCCATGGGCAACATACAGGCAGAAGTGAAGACAAATTCTATATCCAGTTGTAACTGCTGGGAGAATTTGTGTAGGAATTTGGCCAGGATATACCTAGTCTTGCTCTATGGGACTTTTAATGATCACAAGTACTCCAGACCTTGGTTTTATGACTTGTATCTTTATCTTATTTCAGCCTAAGCAGTCAATCAACTTGAGTCCAATTACATGTTGCTGTTGTTTTTAAAAACTTCCACAAGAGAAAAATACGGGTATATGTTATATGTGAAAACCAATAAAACCCATTTAGAATACGGTTTCATTTTCTTAATGCTACTACTACAAAATAACAGACCAAGGATGAAGTTTAACAGCTGTCCCCGTGATCAGAAAGTGTTTTTCATATGGTTTTGAAGAGGCAAGACAGAAAAAACAACTGATCCATGTCCAGCCTTGAAGCAAGCATACAGGAAGCATAGATTGATTCGGCACTACGACTGGTAAATCATAAAGTAAATAAAAGCACGATTTTTCATTCAGCTTATTTACAGTAGCTTTAATATGCTACATTTCCAGGGAAATATATGTTCTTGTCAGAAAACTTCAGGGGAGTAAATGAGTTTGAATCACATGAGTAGGTTTAAATGCCATGGCTGAAATTTAGTTAACCACTTCGCACTATCTTGTCTTCTTCATTAAAAGTAGAACATTTTTCTCTCCTTTGACGTACGTAATAATAGGGTTTGTTTGTATCCATTGGGACACTGGGAAACAGCAACTTTGACTTCTGGGATTGGAAAATGTTGCATTTTAGTAATGCAGATCAATTCCTCCTTATCTGCTGGATTCTGTTATCCTAGTTTACATTGAGTAATACCTTAATCTAAGAATGCTTAGACAGATAGATAGATAGATAGATAGATAGATAGATATTTAGGTCAGAATTGACCATTATGATCATCTAGTCCGACCTCCTGCACAACGCAGGCCACAGAATTTCACCCACCCGCTCCTGCGAAAAATCTCTCACCTATGTCTGAGCTATTGAAGTCCTCAAATCATGGTTTAAAGACTTCAAGGAGCAGAGAATCCTCCAGCAAGTGACCCGTGACCCATGCTACAGAGGGGGGCGAAAAACCTCCAGGGCCTCTGCCAATCTGCCCTGGAGGAAAATTCCTTCCCGACCCCAAATATGGCGATCAGCTAAACCCTGAGCATATGGGCAAGATTCACCAGCCAGATACTACAGAAAAGTCTTTCCTGGGTAACTCAGATCCCACCCCATCTAATATCCCATCACAGGCCATTAGGCCTATTTACCATGAATATTTAATTACTAAAACCATGTTATCCCATCATACCATCATAATCTTAGGGTGTTATACTACTGCACATCACTGTAGTACCTTTTGTTTGAAATCAACAGCTGTAGTAAAGTCCCTAGTGAACTTCCCGGGCTGTCTGTCACTTCTCACTCTTCAGAGTCAAAACTTTGCTTGGGGTAGGTTTTTTTTTGGGTGTGGTTGGTAGGGGTTTGGGAATGGAAGAGCTTTTTTAAGAGGAAGGATGGGCCAGACTCTGGATTCACCTGATCTCCTCAAAGATTGTTCCTTAGCTGGATCCCTTCAACAGATAATGCTTTTTCCCTGGCTCTCACCGGTTTTTCCTGGGCATTGTGATCTGCATTTCAATGGCACTGCTTGCAGCGTAAGGCATCCCTCGCTATGAGTAAGAGTAGCCGAATCTGGCTGCCGTACAGCAAGTTACTAGTTACTCTCAACGAAATGGTGAGCTCAGGTTAGCGTTATAAGAAAAAACAAAAACAAACAATGGCCAACCAGAGAACGCAGAGTAAAAGGGACCCTTGCCACACACCACAGCCACAGACCCTTATCTCTGTCCCGTTTGAATCATTGGCAAAAAAGTCCCTCTAAGTAATCACAGTCACTTATCCCTCCCTCAGCCTGTCAGTGCAGGATAGTCTTTGTCAATCTGTGATAAGGACTCCCCACATCAATTGGTGCTGCACAAAGCCATGTCTGTGTGAACAGGACAGGCGAAGTGGAGTTGTGCAGGGCAAAGAGAAAGTGGCAGGTACGGTTATGAAGCAATATGGTACTGTTACGGTTACCCTCACTTGGAGTTTCTCAGCTCCTGGTGCTCCATTCTCAGTCTCAGGGGGCTCTACCAAAAGGACTAAATGAGGCAGAGTTAAGGGTCTGTGGCTATGGTGTGCGGGAAGGATCCCCTTTACTCCGCGTTCTCTGGTTGTCCGTTGTTTTTTTGTTTTGTTTTTTCTTATACACTAACCTGAGCTCAGCACCATGGACAACTCACAATTTAAAAAAAACACAAGAACAGGTGCAGAGCTGGGTCTGTGGATAAAATATACAAGCAAATGAAGAAGGCACAGCTGAGCTGGTTGTGTGTTTTGCTTTTGTTGGGTGATTTTATTTTATGGGTTTTTAAATCAGGGTACAGTTAGTAAAGGGGGAATGGTAGGCATGGAACAGTACAGATCTCAAAGCCCAGGATGAAGAATGTGAGAGCTAGGGATACACTTCTGGAGGAGATTGGGTGAATCCAGAGTCTGACCATTGTTAGGAAATGCTGTGGACCATCCTGTGACAGGGCTTAAGCCCTACCCCCTGCAAGACCAGAGAAAGGACCCCAATTAGTCATGCTCATCACCTGGGGCATGATAAACTAATTGCCTGAGGGGGGGAGAGTGGTGGAGCTAGGCCTCATAAGGAGCTGAGGGAGCTCAGTTGAGGAGAGAAGACCCAGGAGGTAGGAAGTTCCCTCTCTCTCTGGGAAGGGCCTGGGGTAGGCAGACTAAGGAAGGCCACAGGGACAGAACTGATCCCTGTGGAAGGCTCTGGAAAGGGGACAAGATCCAAGGAGAGACTGCAGAGGAGGCAGGACTCTTCTCTGGAGAGAAACCAAGAGGGAGCAGACTAGGCTCTGGGGGAAGCCCTGAGTTAGGTCCTACAACAGGTGGAAGAGACCCACAGGAATGAGAGTAGACTCCTGTGGGAGGGAGCCCTGCCGATAGGGTTTTTAAGTGGAATCAGAAAACTTCAGTAGCCAAAAGGGGCAGAAGAGTAGTTTGGATTTTCATTTGAACCGGAAGGGGTTTGAACTTTATGTGACTTGGCAGAGGGCTGAGCCACGGAAGACTCTTGACCATTGAGAAACCATTGAGAAACAATGGCCTGCAGGAGATGCTGGAGTCAAGGATACCAGTGACATTAAGCACGGATGCAAGGGGGCATTCCAAGGTTGTATATGTGCTCCTACATTTCTTCTTCGATAAAGCATTTCCTCCATAGCAAGAATGACACTCAGAGCACTGACACCTCCTTCTATTCCCTCCAAAATCCCTCAAACAAAGACCTGAAACTAATCACCAAACAGAGCAATCAAACTAACCCAAAAACTCCATCCAAGCAAAGTATTTTTACCCTGGAAATGGAGAAGTGCAGGAGGGATGTATGCTTAATAATTGATATTCTGTGGAAAGTGTGAAGTTTTGGGGTTCACCCAGGCCTATAAGGGGTTTGGTCACCATCTACCCTGAAACCCGGGATGTCTTGTGGTTGTGCAGCTTTGGTCCAGAGCTCTGACCCCAAGAGCCCTGCCAGCAGCCCACATGCCTGACACTAGCTTTGACCAACCTGGTGATCCTTGCAGGCTGATATTAGAACACTTCCAGCCCTGAATTCGCCCCAGAATTGTCCTACTTCAAGGACCAGTCCCTCTCATTAGATCCTCATACAAAAAGTATTAGGTTCACTGCCTCTACAGAGACTGTAAAACACTCCAACCTGTTAGCTTTCTAAAACATAAGAAGGTCCATTCTGGGTCAGATCAACGGTCCATCTAGCCCAGTATTCTGTCTTCTGACAGCAGCCAGTGCCAGATGCTTCAGAGGGAATGAACAGAACAGAGAATTCTTTCAATGAGCCATCCCCTGTCATACAGTCCCAGCTTCAGGAAGTTGGAGGTTTAGGGACACCCAGAGCATGGGGTTGTGTCCCTGACCATCTTGAACCTATCCTCCATGAACTTCTCTAATTCTTTTTTGAACCCTGTTATACTTTTGGCCTTCACAACATCCCCTGGCAATCAGTTCCACAGGTTGACTGTGTGTTATGTGAACAATTACTTCCTTATGTTAATTTAAAACCTACTGCCCATTAATATCATCAGGTGACCCCTGGCTCTTGTGTTATGTGAAGGGGTAAATAACACTTCCTTATTCACTTTCTCCACAACAGCCATGATTTATAGACCTCTATCCTATCCTCCCTTAGTCATCTCTTTTCTAAACTGAACCATCCGTGTCTTTTTAATCTCTCCTCATATGGAAGTTGTTCCATATGCTTAATCTTTTTTGTTGCCCATCTCTGTATCCTTCCCAATTCTAATATATCTTTTTTTGATATGGGGTAACCAGAACGGCACGCAGTAGGGAAGGAATGGGCGTACCATGGTTTTACACAGTGGCATTACATTTTCTGTCTTATTATCTATCCCTTTCCTAATGTTTCCTGATGTTCCGTTCGCTTTTTGACTACTGCTGCCCCTTGAGCAGATGTTTTCAGAGAACTCTCCATGATGACTCCAAGATCTCTTTCTTGAGTGGAAACAGCTAATTTACACCCATCATTTTGTATGTGCAGCTGGTGTGTTTTCCAATGTGCCTTACTGTGCACTTATCAACATTGAATTTCATCTGTTGTTTTGTTGCCCAATCACTGGTTTGTGAGATCCCTCTGTAACTCTCTGCAGTCAGGTTTGGACTTAATTATCTTGAGTAATTATGTGCTGTCTGCAAAATTTGCCACCTCAGCATTTACCCCTTTTTCCAGATCATTTATATGTTGAACAGCACTGGTCCTAGTATAGGTCCTTGGGGATCCTCACTATTTACCTCTCTCCATTGTGAAAAGTGACCATTTATCCCTACCCTTTGTGTCCTATCTTTCAACTGTTATTGGTCCATGAACTCAACATCCGCACTAGAAAAGCCACCACAACAATGTCTAGACTGAACAAGAGGATCTGGCAAAACAACAAACTGACAGGACACACAAAGATCTGGATGTATCATGTGTGTGTTTATCAGCACACTTTTGTGTGGGAGCGAGACATGGACCGTATACTCTCATCAGGAAAAGAGGCTCAACAGCTTTCATCACTGTTGCCTTTATTGAATCTTTGGAATCTCCTGGAGGGACAGAGTCACCAACACTGAAGTGCTCAAACAGGCCAGCAATACCCAGCATGCAAACACTCCTCCAACAGAGATGCCTCTGCTGGCTTGGACATGTGCACCGAATGAATCATGGGAGCATCCCAAAGGACATCCTCTGCAGCGAACTGGCATCTGGAAAAAGACCCAAAGGATGCCCAAAATTGCATTTCAAGGATGTGTGCAAAGTGAGACTTCAAAGAAATGGACATGGATGTGGACAAATGGCAGATCACATCCAGGATTGCAGCCTTTGGAAACAAGAGCTTAACAAAGGTCTCCAGAGTTATGAGAGGAAGCCGTCCAGCTTAGCAGAGGAAAAATGAGCTCACAGAAGCAGAGCCCAAAGGGTTGAAACATCACCTTTAAATGTGACAGATGCAGTAGAGATTGTCTCTCTCTAGTGGGTCTCTTCAGCCATGTTTGCAGCTGCCATAAAACCAACTGAGTAAATTCTTTACCTCTCAGGTCATGTCCCCATGGTCTCTTGAGTCTGAAGGATGCCTTCTATGCTATTGATCCATGGGAGGACTTCCCTCGTATCCCATGACTGCTTACTTTGCTTAAGAGCCTTTGGTGAGGGACCTTGTGAAGACTTTCTGAACATACATGTACACAATATCCACTGGATCCCCCTTGCCACATGCTTGTTGACCCCCTCAAAGAATTCTAGTAGACTGGTGAGGCATGATTTCCCTTTACAAAAGCTGTGTTGACTTTTCTCTAACATATTGTGTTCATTTATGTGTCTGAATATTCTGTTATTTACTATAATTTCAACCAATTAGCCCAGTACTAAAGTTAGGCTTACTGGCTTCTCATTGCCAGGATCGCCTCTGGAGCCTGTTAAAAAAATTGGTGGTACATTAGCTATCCTCCAGTCATCTGGTACAGAGGCTGATTTATGCAATAGGTTACATACCACAGATAGTAGTTTTGAAATTTCATATTTGAGTTCCTTCACAGCTCTCGATTGAATACCATCTGGTCCTGGTGATCATTGTTTAATTTATCAATTTGTTCCCAAACCTCCTCTACTGACACCTTAATCTGGGACGGTTCCTCACATTTGTCTCCTAAATAAAATAGCTCAGGAGTGGGAGTCTCCCTCACACCCTCTGTAGTGAAGACCCTTGCAGATCATTCATTTAGCGGCTCCGCAAAGGCCTTGTCTTCCTTGGGTGCTCCTTGAGCACCTCCATTGTCCAGGGCCCCCATTGATCAGTTGGCAGGCTTCCTGCTTCAGATGTACTTAAAAATATTTTTGCTGTTAGTTTTTGTCCCTTTTGCTACTCGCTCTTCAAATTCTTTTTTGGCCTGCCTTCTTATACTTGATTTGCCAGAGTTTATGCTCCTTTCTCTTTTCCTCAGTAGGATTTGACTTCCAGTTTTGAAAGGATGCTCTTCTCTGTCTCTCGAGTTCAGGCTCAGGATAACCCCCACTGTTTAGCTCAATGGCTTTGTCAACTGGTAATATGTAAAGTGAGATAAACCCACATTCCTTGGTCTAGGACAGACATGTTTATCACCTTTACCTTGTCTTTGTTTTAAACATATTCTAGTAACATCACACAGCGGGAATGCATAAGTTCACACACAACATCCACACATGCATTTTACAATGATACTAATACGCAGTGTGTCATGTGAGACCTCACAAGGCATATTTTTTACAAATATTATTGCAGTAGTGTGTAGCGTGTGAATACTGGGGTACCTAGGGTCACAGAAGGTTCTCATATATTACAGTGATGAGTGGTAGTAATAAACAAATCTATGGGTTTACATTATTATTATTATTATTATTATTATCATAGCACCCAGGAGCCCTTGTCATGGGCCAGGGCCCCATTCTGCTGCGTGCTGTACAAACACAGAAGAAAAAAGATGGTCCATACCTCAAAAAGCTGACGATCTATAAGACAAGAGACGGATACAGAAAGACAGGTGAGTACAAGGCAACTATGGGACAATGTTGGTCAGCATGGTAGGAACTGGTCTCAGCACACCAGCAACCTAACTGTTGTCAAGATTTTGTAGGCATCTCATCAAAGGAAAGTTTCAAGGAGGGATTTGAAGAACAAGGAAGTGGCTATGTGGATATTTTCAGGGAGCTCCTCCCAAGCATGGGAGATCAATGGATTTTAAAGCTAGAAGGGACCATTATGATCACCTAGTCTGACCATCTGCAGGACACAGGCCACAGACTCTCCCATCAACGTTTTTGCATCAAACCCTTCACTTCTGTTTGAACTAGATCATAGCATTTAGAAAGACATCCAATCTTGACTGAAAGCCTTCAAAGGATGGAAAGTCCACCATGACCCTTAGTAGATAGGTGGATAGGTAGACAGACAGACAGACAGATATATATATATATATGTATGAATTGGCTATCTTGGCTCCTCTCTGCCTCAGTTGCATTGCAGCAAGTCACCCTCAATCTTATGAAGCGAATGGCTCACATTTTTGTGGGGAAAATCATTATTTTTCTGTATCAGCTTTAATGTGAAGTGGTCTCTCGAGAAACTGAATCATCTTCCCCAGGCTGATAATTAATCAGGAACAGACAGAAATTGAAATATCAGACTAAAAATGGTTTTGCTTTAAGTGTGGACATGGATGGTGGAAGCTTTGAAAGTGCTCAGTGTTGTCCTACTTTTGGTCCCATTGATGTCAATGGAAGTTTCGCTAGTGACTTAAATGGGAGGAGACTGAAGTCAATGGTAAGTGTTTTCAAAAAAAGTCTCATTTTTAGGTTTATTGTGATTAGCCCCAAGAAGACAATGTGAGCAGGCCTAATTCCTTTCTCATAACACAACCTCAAAGGGGCAGCCAATGACACCGAAAGGCAGCAAGATTAAAACGTACTTAGATTGTAAATGCTTTGGGACAGGGACCATTTTTTTGTTCTGTGTTTGTACAGTGCCTAGCACATTGGGGTCATGGTCCATGACGAGAGCTTCTAGATACTACTCCAGTGAGGATGATAATAATGAAGAGGAGGAGGAGGAATTACTTTTGAACTAAGCTATGGAACTCATTGCCACAAGACATCCTTGAGGCCAAGAGGAATGAAGAAAAGGATCAGGCATAAAAGTGGATAATGAGAAGATTCTTGGCAACATAAGATAGAAAATAAGAGAAAGAGAAGTGTTATAAACCCTTACGCTTCAGGACATTAATCAACTTTTAACAGACAGGATTTAGACGATGTTATTTCATAATTGTCCTCTGTGCAGTTTCTTGCACATTCTTCGAGAGAATTTGCTACTAGCCACTGCTAAGCACAGAATATTGGACTCCATGGTGCCCTGGTCTGATCCAGTATGGTAATTTTTATGTTTCTAATCATGGGGTCTTACGCCGAACAGACAGCTCCTTTCTTCAAAGCCAGCAAGCGACTGGAATGAGCCTGTAGCTAAAAAGCAATAAAACTGCAGTACAAAATAGTAAGATCTCTGAAATGTGCAATATTTAATAAGCAACATGATGCAGAATGCAATAACTATTAATAAAGCCACTCCACTGAATTGATTTTAGCGTAATTAAACTTTTCTTTACCTTATTTCACAGTCCATTTAAAAGGCTTTATTTTTCCTTTAATGGCAAAGGAAAATCTGATCTTTAACAAAGCACAGCAGCATAAATTCAAGCCAGCATATGGTCCAAGTGAACCGAAACCATTGTCTCAGGAAAAAAGACAATGGCACCAAAGGAATAAATCCAAGCTCTGCAGCTATCTAATTGGTTCGGCAAGAAGAGCATCTATATACGCTCAGCAGATAGGCGCTGTCAACAATGGGCCGAGTTATGTTACTCCAAGGGCTTTGTGGAATGTGGCTGTGCAATTAAATGTAGCTTAGTGGGAATAAGTGGGCATTGCCTCAGTTTTCTTGTAGCTGGGAATGTAATTGCTGCATTCAGCTTTGATTGCTTTCTTTTTGGAGAGAACCTTCTCAAGCCACCCCTACTGTTCCCTAAAGATCAGGGGATACTCGTTAGTACAAGGGAGAAAAGAAAGGAAGGCAGAGGGAGACAATTATGAAATGTTACCAGTCTGGCAGCCATAATATTCATCATTATAGGACTACTCTCATTGAGTAATCCCACTGAAATGAATGGGTCTGCTCCTGAGGTATGGTACTACTCAGCGTGCATAAGCATGGCTGGATCTGGCCCTGAATGTTTTCTGAGCCAGGATCCCTCCAAGCTCTTCACTTGGGCACAAAGGCCCAGATCCTCACGGGTATATAGGGGCCTAACTGCCACTGAAACAATTGATTTCTATGGGAGTGAGACCCCTAAATACCTGTGGTGGTGTGGGCCAAATATATTACTACCACTGTGTGGAGCCATATAAGTGCCTAGGTAGAGAAACCACACTTTCCTGGGCAAGGTAAGCATTTATGATCCGGGACGCTCATAAGAGCAGTGGTGTGAAGTAAGATGGTTCTCTTGCCCCCTAGAATAAGCAAAAGTCAGTTAATCCATTTAGCAGTAGATCCAACAGGCTTTTCCTTGCTCCTCCCTCTGCCACACTGCTGATCTGCCTCCAGCCTACCCTGTGCAACAATGTATTGGCATGTCAAGCTTTTTGTATAGGCATGATGGGAAAGGGGAGTTTGAGGAATGGATTTGAAGGAGGACAGTGAGGTGGCTTTGGGGATGTTTACAGGTACCTCCTCCCATGCGCGAGGGACAGCACAGGAGAAAGCACAACATGGGCGAGGAATCATATAATCATAGAATATCAGGGTTGGAAGAAACCTCAGGAGGTCAACTAGTCCAACCCCCCCTGATCAAAGCAGGACCAACCCAAACTAAATCATCCCAGCCAGGGCTTTGTCAAGCCGGGCCTTCAAAACCTCTCAGGGTGGAGATTCCACCACCTCCCTAGGTAACCCATTCCAGTGCTTCACCACCCTCCTAGTGAAACAGTGTTTCCTGATATCCAACCTAGACCTCCCCCACTGCAACTTGCGACCATTGCTCCTTGTTCTGTCATCTGCCACCACTGAAAAGAGCCTAGCTCCATCATCTTTGGAACCCCCCTTCAGGTAGTTGAAGGCTGCTATCAAATCCCCCCTCACTCTTCTCTTCTGCAGACTAAATAAGCCCAGTTCCCTCAGCATCTCCTCATAAGTCATGTGCTCCAGCCCCCTCATCATTTTCATTGCCCTTAGATTGGCACCTAAGAACTTCCATGCCCAGAGAAACGGGGCGGGGTTTGCCCATAGTTTAATATTAAACATCAGGGCATCGCAGTGTCTAATTAAAAAACATAATAAGAGAAATTGGCACACAGCATGGTCTGCAAAACTGAGCCCGAAAGAAATCAGCATTACCAAAAGCAGATATGATTAGGTAGGTTTTTTAGGGGTAACAATAACCAGTCTTTGAGGAAGGAGGATGCATTTTACATCCCTGAAATTCTCTTTCTGTGGGGAGAAATGTGTCACTTTTCTTCTTATGTTTGTAAGAGCACAGAGTGCTAGACATGACAGCTGGAGAAACATCTGCAGTGTTAAGTTACCTTACTCAGCCACCTTCCTGTTCTTCGCTCACCTTCCATCTCCCTACCCTGGGGCCTCATTACACCATTTTCACATCAGCATGACTTCATTGACTTCAACAGTTATTCTTGATTTACATCAGTGTGAGCGATAAATCAGGATCTTTCTATCTAGGTGTGCATACCTGTAGCTTCCTCTATTTCACAATGGACAGACGTCATTGTTAGGGCTCTGTGTCTGTGACGGAGGTCGTGGAAGTCACGGATTCCGTGTCTTCCTGCGACCGCCATGACTTCTTCAATGGCCAGTGTGGCTGACCGCAGGGCTACCCAAGCAGCTGACCCTAGAGGCAGCTTCTCAGATGGACCTGGGGACACCACACTGGCCACTGCTGGAGCGGCTCTGCAGCCAGCTGCTTTGGTAGCCACGCAGCCAGCCGCACCAGCCACTGCTGGAGTGTCCCCAGCCCCAAGGACAGCTGCACCGGCCACTACTCTGGCAACGTGGGCAGCTGGCTCCGAGGACTGCCTGAGCACTGGCTGATGCAGCTGCCCCTGGGGACTGCCTGAGCAGCGGTCCCAGGGGCGGCCTGAACAGCTGCTGGCCCCCCGGAGCTACTCCCGACCCCAGAGGTGGCTGGAGCAGCTGCTGGCCCCTGGGGCTTCCCCCCATAGCTGGTGCCTGGGTCCCTGGGGCTCCCACTCCCTGGCAGCTGGTGCTGCGGGCTCCCCCCTCCCCGAGTAGTGACCCCGCCCAAGATTCAATCAGGTGTACTTATGGTATAAGTCATGGATAGGTCACGGGCAGTGATTTTTTATTTCTTGCCTGTGACCTGTCCATGACTTTTACTAAAAATACCTGTGATTAAATCATAGCCTTAGTCATTGTTGGGAAGATGTTCCTAGGGTTCAAATTAGGATTTCCTCCCCTATGTACTGTGCATGGGTGGTTTTAATTCCAGGTCTGGATTTTATTTTATTTTATTTTTTGTGGCTCCTGTTTCTTCTAGAGAATGCATAAAGGTTAGGACATACTTTGTATACATTGCTGGGAGTTTGTAAAAGGTCTTAGCAAAAAGCTATAGTTCTCTATCGACACATACAAGACATGGCTGTAAATCAATGCATCTTTCTCAAGCACTAATTAAAATTAAAGACCATTCCTTGAAAAAGGGCTTTTATTCTCTGAACCCAAAAGATCAGATGCTGGTTAAAGAAAAAGTTGATCCTTACATGAGAACTTTTGCCGGTAGATAGGAGAAGGATTTTTTCCCCTCTTGCTACACTGTGTGACTTGTTTCAAGGGAAAGCAGACTTCTGTCCCATCATTTTGCCTGCATTATAAAATATGCAAGAGAGCTCTGGCAGTGAACGCCTCACCAATTCATCGGCACGCCTTTATTAAAGCTAACTGTTCATTATGCTGGAGGACGGAAGCCGTCCGACATTAGGTTAGATCCATGCTGATGTTCTCACAACATCAATAATTAAACAGGACTTTCAGCTGCATCATTTAAAATAACAAAATGTTTCCTAAGAGTTGTGAAATTATATAAAAAAGAAAAGAATATAAAGAACCCATAACACTCAGTGGTCTATGTTCAGAAATGTAGAGCGCTCCTTTCACTCACTTTAACACAGCAGTAGTGCTCAATGGCTCCGGGCTGTAATTAACAGCACAAAGCTATCTTAGTGAGAAACAGAGTAACAATCAAGAAAGCTATATCTATATTCTGCACCAGTTTCCTGAGATGCTCAGGGCTTAAATTGCTTTTCAAATGACGTTAAAGGAAGACGCACAAATTAGAGTTAGCGCAGGTGAAGAGAAGCTAAAGAAGCCAAATGCTAATACAGGAAATTAACACCTTTAATTAATTCTGCTGGTGCAGCCTGCTGGCTTCTGTTGGTAATACTGCAGAGTGACTGCTTTGCACAACTCCTGAGCTTTGAAACTGTATGGGCTAAGCTTAGCCAGACTGCTTCTGAAATAAAGGCAATCAGCTGTTTTGGAATGGTAACATGGTGATGGAAAAATAAGCCGGTCATTGACAGCACACTTCCTGCTTACAGGCTGTCCCGCAGGGCTCTCTCTGCACATGGGGGTCTCCTATCAAAAAATCAAGGCCCAATCTGTAAATGGCCTGGGGATGAGCTAAGCGTGCAGTACTGCTGACGTAGACACTTATTGTGCCGATGACGCAGAGCTCTATAGCCGAGCAGTGGAGAGTTACACCCAGCATTGCCAACCCCAAATGATCAAAGACTATGATTCAGGCCCTCTCCCTGAAATCCAGAGCTTGGCTAAAAAATCATGAGAATAAAAAAAGATACATTTTGGGGGTTATTTTTCTTTGCCAGTGGATTTTAGGGTGCCTTTGGGACATGTTTTCTCTGCAACAAGTAGGACTGGACACTTCTGAAAAATAAAGGTTAAGATTTTCACATAATCACATGACTCTAGGCGCTGGGGTTGAAAAGTTAAAGTTCAGTTATTGTGAAACTCATGCTAAAATCAGGACAGTTGGCAACACCTTTTCCCACCTCCAGGGAAAGCTCCAGGATGGATTCTCCAAGAATTCCCGAGTGCACAATGCCCTAACTTTACACCTTCTTCTCCACGAACGAGCAAGAGCCAGCGAAATTCAGGCCCTTAATTCAGGCTCTCTCTTGATTCTTCCTGGTTTCTGTACAGAACATCGTGGGCACATCCAGTCCCTCAGTGATGGGAGCATATGTAGGGTCAGACGCCCTGGTGTAAATAATTGTGCCCCATTGAAGTTAAGACCTGAAGTTCAGGATCTGGTCCATAGCTCTCACTTTTTCTTCAAAAGGGGATAACTCCAATTGCTTAAGGGCCCATTAGTAAGATGATGCCTCTGTGTGTAGAGCAACCCACAATTTCACTAGCTTCTTTTCCCACCCTGGGAATTATAACTGAAATGCGAGGCATACGCTGCTCACTGCTGTGGCTGCCTTAACATCAGTGCAAAACAGAGGGGCTAGAATTTCTTTTGCTGTTTTTCTGTATTGACAAATATATATGTTGTCGCTAGCTAATTTAGAAAGAACACCGAGAAGGATTATTATAAGCCTCTGCTACAGAGCTTTCCTACCTACCATCTGGAAAAGGGGAAGGGTTAACACTCAAAAACAAAATGTTTCTTAAACAATTTGAAATCTAACTACCTAGGACTAATTTCATTAGCATAAATACAAGGCAAAATGATGGGTCGTACTATTAATTCTGCACACGTGCATCCAAGCTGCCAGGAAAGATTTGGTCCTTGGAGTGGATTGGAAGGGAAGTGATTAGACATTGACCCAGGCTCTCCTTTCCTACTCTGTTTAGAGTTATGTAAGGGGACCGTTGCCCCCTTACTAACATTCAGTGGGGGTGTTTTAGTTGCTAGCTCCCAGTACTAAAAAGGGGGAAGGGTCGATGGGGAATCAGGACCCTGAGACTGACAGCCCCCAGGTACAATGGGGAGAGGCCAATGCTCCAGGTCAGCCTGAATGACAGGGCGGGCAGGCTAACCAGGGAGTCAGGAGGCCAGGAAGGTCCCGTCCTCCGTGTGAGCTGGAATTGCCTGGGTCAGACAGAGTGGGGCCAAGCAAAGGAGACAGCAGGGGCCCAAGCTAAGCTAGGGAGCAGAGCTGTGCCAGATCCAGAGGGGCCAGAAAAGCAGCCCAGAGAGAGCAGACCCTGTCCTGGGAGCAGAGCTGCAGCCCCAAAGCCCGAGGCACAGCCCAGAGAGAGCAGACTTGCCCTGGGAGCAGAGCTGCAGCAACCAGAGCCAGAGGGGCCAGAAAAGCAGCCCAGGAAGCAGGTCAGTGCTGGGAGCAGAGTCACAGAAGCAGCCTGCAGAGCTGACCTGTCCTGGGAGCAGAGCTGAAGCAACCAGAGCCAGAGGGGCCAAAGAAGCAGCCCAAGGAGCTGGAGGCAGAGCAGCAGAGACCGAGTGGTGCAGCTGGGGCTGGAGCAGTCCGGAGCTGGGTGCGGTGAGCAGCTGGGAAGACCGAGGGGGACCCTGGGCAGCAGGCCCAGCACAGGGAGACGCCTCAGCCAAGAGGCTCTGCAGGCCAGGCTTGGATCGTAACCCCGACAGGGCGGGGGCGACACTGGGAAGAAGGGTCCTACCACCTAGAGCCTGAGAGTGTGTGGCCACCACCAGAGCAAGTGTCCAACCCACAGCATCCCTGCAGCACGGCCAGGGCCTGAGCAGGAGGCCTGGGACTTACAAGGAACAGACTGTGAACTGCCCGGACCTTCCAGAGACACTGTTTGTGATGTTCCCTGCCACAGAGCGGGGTGATGTGTTTCCTTTCACCTTTCCCATTTTTCCTTATTCATTTTTTAAAATTAATCGTTGATTAAATAACTTGCATTTGTTTTAAATTATATGTAATGGTCAGAGGGTCAGAGAAGTGCCCAGTGCAGAGAGAGTACCCCGGAGTGGGGACACCCTAGCCCCTGTCCTAGGTGACCACAGCAGGGTTGGGGGTCGAGCCCCCCAGGAATCCTGGGCCCAGCCTTGTTGGGGTTACGAGGACTCTGCCAGACAGGAGAGTGGAAGGGGAGCCCTCAAGGGCAGGGAGGCCACTGGGTAAAGGAAGTGGGAGCGAGGACTCAGATCCTTTCGCTAGCCCACTTCTCCGGGGTAGTACAGAAGCCAGGAAAGTTCCCCACATTAGCGGGACTATTCCCCCGCTTACAGTTAGAATAAGTACATGGGCCCAGTTCCTCAAAAGTATTTAGGCACCTAATTCCCACTGAAAATATGGGAGTTAGGAGCCTAGATCCCTTTGAGGTTCTGGGCTATAGTCTCTGTTATTGCTTCTAATGAAGACAGATGTCAACAGCAAAAGTAGCAGCAAAATTAATACAGATGTAACATCACATTAGATGAGAGCTGTGTTGAAGCTCCCATCCAGATAGCAAGTCTGAACTCCTCCTAAAACACATTCAAATCCTCTGTAGGAATTTGTGTCAATCACCCTCCCTCACTCCAGCTGGTGTCACTCTGTGTCCTTCGGTTTGGAGTCAGTCTGATTCATCCCGGGTGCGAGGAGTTACACCAGGAATTAATTTAGCCACCTATCAGCAATTGTCACATTTCATGCTCATCTAAGGCTACGTCTACACTGCAACCAGGGAGGTGATTCGCCACATGTGTAGACGTACCTGCGCTACCTTTAAGCTATTTAGGTTGCTGAAAATAGTGAAGTCATGGCGATGCAGGCTTCAGTGGGAGCTGTGCAAGCCCACCTGCCCCTGGATATGGACTGGCATTGTTAGTCTGTGCTGTAGCACCCGCCTGCTATATTTTAGTGAGCTAGCTAGATTAGAACTAGCGTGGGCACATTGCTGGCAGCTGCAAATGACATCCTCAGTTGCCATGTAGACATAGCTGAAGTAGTTTTAAGTTCCAGACTATTAACCCTTCCCTGAGCTATCTAAAGGGGCTGCAAATTTCTGTGTGTTCCTATTCCAGCCACTTATTTCAGTAGCGTTGTTGTGTGCAGTGTTGCTGTAGCCTTGTCAGTCCCTGGATATCCGCAAGACAAAGTGGGTGAGGAAATAGAAGAAACCCACGGATCAGCACACCTACCTTCATAGATCCAGTAACCACCCCAAACGCACCATGAAATCTGCATTCTACAGCCAGGCATGCAGATACCACCGAACATGCTTCAAGGAGAAAGTCTCTCACACAGGAAACTGATAAAAGACATAACCATCCCATCACCTGTGAGTGAACACCAGTGCAAGTGGCAGAAGCTATGTCAGGGGGAGAAGTTCTCTTGTCAACACAGTGCTTATGTCGGTGTAACTTATGTCACTCAGAGGGGTGGTTAATGTTCTGCTGACAATAAACTGTCGTGTATACGTAGCCTACGTTTTCCAGACCTGAAGAAGAGCTCCGTGTAAGCTTGAAAGCTTGCGTCTTTCACCAAGAGAAGCTGGTTCAATAAAAGCTATGACCTCGCCCACCTTGTCTCTCCAGTAACGTTATTTTCATATGTTTACCGCTGTGCGGCTGTGGAGATGCTCTTACATGAGCAGTAATCAAAGCACAATCAACTCAGAAGAGTGACTTATGAATAGCAAAGCCTTCTTTTATAAATCTTTATGCATTTTTCTATGCAACCCCTTTAAACCTACTGTAAGTGCCAATTTCGCAGTTATGGAATGTAGCAGGAAATAATACAGCTGATTCAAATGGCTCCAACTCACCATTTGAGAGCAAGCTACAATAATACTATATCTGAGCATCACGTATGCTAAGAACTTTACCGACATAAGAGTGGATCCTGGACTCACTCAACTGATGTAAGTCAGGAAGAACTCCTTTGAACTTGATGGAGCTACACTGGTAAAAAAAACAACGTGAGAGGAGAAGGCAGCCTCTTATCATTCATCCTCTTGTGGGGCAGATTTGTGCAATTATTCAAATCAATTCACAAATTAATGAAAACTGAGGCAGACAGAGGAGAAGGGGCAGATCTTTAAGGGAATGCAGTCACCTAAAGGTTAGCGGGATTTTTAGAAGTGCCGAAGCATTTCCCCTTGAAACGAATAAGAGTTAATTGTCTAGGTGCTTTAAATAATCCCATTAGACGCTTATCTGTATCTTTAGTTACCTGAATACTAGATATGGGTGGGAAACAGTTTTCCCATCCCACAGAGTTTTCAAGATTTCAAAAAATTTTCCTGTCTCAAAGCGGGGAAAAAGGCAACATCTTGAACATTTTCATGAACAGGATTTTTTTTTTGGATCGGTTCAATCAAAACTGTTTGTTTCAATAATTTTTGAATGCTTCACTTGGACCTGTTTTGTTAGCTTTTTTTCTACACTTTAGAAACAAAAAGTTGTGTCGTACCAAAAAACAAAACCTTTTTTCATTTAGAAAATGTCAAAATGGGACATTTTGAGCATGTTGACACTTTAAAAAAAAAGTTTTTGAATCGGTAGGTTTGTCAAAAGCAACCCTTTCCTGCAAACAGCTTTGACGAATCAGCATTATCCAACAAAGTTTCATTGGAAAATTCCTGACCAGTTCAACTAAAGATCTTTAAAAATCTGTTCCTAGTCTCTAAGGCGCCCCAAGTACTCCTTTTCTTTTTGCGAATACAGACTAACACGGCTGTTACTCTGAAACCTGTTCCTAAGTGACTCGTCAAAGGTCACAGAGCTGGTCAATGGCAGAGCAAGACTTGCTGTGTTCATGAATTTCTACTAGACCTCAAAACCTCCCAAACTTCTCAGGGACTTGGTTTCACACTTCTTATCTTGAGAAGAATGGGATCCAAATAGGATCTGTTGGCTTGATTCTGATCTTATTTACAACCATGCAAATCAGGAGTGACTCTAGTACAGGTATATCAGTGTAAAGCCTGTGCAACTGGGTCAAAATGGGGCTTTGTATAGTGCCTGGCAGTCTGGCTACATGGAAGTCTAGCTAGATTCCTATCCCCAAAAGCAAAGGGAAAGAGGTGTTTTGGAAAGTTCAGATTCATATTCGTGGAGTTAGATGATCTGTCAAGCTGCAGTGGAACAGCAGTTGGATAGATCGTATCAGGAAGGTCATGTAAAACAGCTTTATATAAGGTCTGGAAGGGCTGCATTGCTGATTCACCAAGACGGATAAAGAAATTAGAGGTCACTTCCAACATATTTTAATGGCAGCACAAAACCGTGCCTGAGGAATGGTCCAGAGAACAGTAAACATCTGGAATGTCCATTATGAGACTCGAGCAGTGCCAGATAACAGGATACCGACTGGCTTTATCAGATGCTGTTTTCAGCATATGCCTTTATCAGAGAGCTTGATTTTCAGCACTAAGCTCTAATTTAGGGTGACCTGATGTCCCGGTTTTATAGGGACAGTCCCGATATTTGGGACTTTTTCTTTTATAGGCACCTATTACCCCCCCACCCCATCCCGATTTTTCACATTTGATATCTGGTCACCCTACTCTAACTCCAGTACTGAACGCAGGTGCTCAGATATGCTGTGGTGATGAGTGGAATGTAACCGTGAAAGGAAGGAAGGATGGATGTATAGAATTGAAGCTGAACAGTGTTATCATAATAAAGAGTTATTGTTTCCTCTGAGTAAAACCAGAATTTTATTCATTTTAAGAGAGCATAATATCTGAACAATACAGATAACAATATGTGATGTGTATGCCACAGGCCAATGAGAAGCCTATGTTAACATGCATGCTTTAAATGGCATGAGTGTATGCAATACATTGGACAGCCAATATACCTTACTGCAACATGATAATAAGAAAAAAAATATTTGCTTGTTTTCTGTTATGCACAGAGCAGTACATGTTACTAACAAGATGCTCACCCATGTGTATCTCAGACTCCAGAAAAGGATGTACAAAATTCTGTTGTATTATATCACTCACACATCTGCTTCTCCCTCAAATACCTCTGGGCTTTCTCCCACGGTGCGCACCATGCACTGTTAAAACTCCCCAAGTTCCTAAAATCTTCATCCTCCCAGTGTACTTTTTGTGATTGGAAGGCATGGGACCTCTACAGGTGGCATATGGACAGCCAGTTTGGAAGGGCGCAGAAAGACCGAATAGAACCCCAGACCCGCAAAGAGGGTAGGGCTCAGACAGGCGGATGAATACTGCCCACCAGGAAGCAATAGAAGGTCTCCAATGAAATAATTGGGGGGAGGTATGTGACAGACTACTAGCTGTAGCATACTGGTCATTTAGATAATAGCATAACAGAGAAGATCAGGGGGTT
The DNA here is from genome assembly GCF_015237465.2 of Chelonia mydas. Taxonomy (NCBI): domain Eukaryota; kingdom Metazoa; phylum Chordata; order Testudines; family Cheloniidae; genus Chelonia; species Chelonia mydas. The sequence goes on from NC_051251.2 coordinate 5,697,827, forward strand.
AATTGGCACCAAAGAACTTGTAATGGTGGGGGCTAGCGGATTGTTGACTCTTGGGGGCAATGGTCAGGCTAATGAAGTAATTAGCTCAATAAGAGGAAGATATATAATTGACAGGGACAGGAAGTAAAGAGCGGGGCTCAGCCTGTGAGCTGGGTGTGCGAGGGAAAGCCGGGTGGAAAGTGCACTTGACACATGCCTGTGTTAGGTTCTGCAGTGCTTGGGATCTACCGAGTGAAGGTACACAGGAAGAAAAGAAATGGACTGTGTGTACGTTGTGAATAAGAGACCATGCAAACAGGCCAGGCAGTGTGGCACACCAGGTGGCTGAAGGAGCACCCTGTGACAGAGTGTCAATCTCCCTGAGTAATTCAGTCACAAAAATCCCTGAGAAAAGCGGGAAGTTCAGGGGCAACCATTGGACGTATCCCATTTGCAGAATCTTCCATTAGGGCTGGCTCAGCTGAATGCACCTCCTGTACATCCTCACTGCTGCCAGGACCTGAACTTGAGCAGACCAGATGGAAGACCTGCTCTGGGGCCAAGTTTCTCTCTCAGCCGCAAACCGAGCAAACCTAATTTTTCCTGAATGATTCACCAATGTGCCATCAGATTAGCAGCAGTAAGCAATGAACATTGTCATTTGCCCTGCCTAGTCCACAAATGAAAAACAACATAACTGTCCATGTGTAACGTGTTGGCGTTACATTGGTACCAGCTCTCCTTCCCAGCGTGTTTGCTAACCAGCTCCTAATAAAAAGCATCACTGAAGGCGTGTGTGAGTTAAAGTCATTCAGTGTAAACAGGGCATAAAAGGAACTAATTGCAGAATGTTATCATTTCTGAGCCTGTATAAAGTCCGGTAGCAAATCTGTGGTAACATAAAAGACAAATCTTCAAAGTAGGACCCATACCAGTCATTCTATTGCCTATCAATATTCCATTCCCAGTTTCCTGGGGGTAGGACGGGGTGAAAGAACTAGAAGGTGGGTTTCACAGTTCTTACCAATCTCATCATTTTCTGTTAGCAAATGACAGGCAAAGAGCTTTATAACTTGCCATGTGGTCAGCAGCTGCATTTACCGAACAAATATATTGCCTTTAAAATGGAAGTGGCCATCAGGAATAATGGCCCATAAACTATACTATAATGCTGGTGGCTCATGAAGGCACTGCAGAAGACGTGACCTGGATCATCATCAAGATTACAAGGGGGGAATGTAGTTTGAGTCATAATTTTGTGTATTTTTCAACCTTTGGCTGAAACACCCTTACCTGCCTAGCTCTAAGGAATTCAAAAGCGTTCTTTAATAATGTGACCACCCCTCGCTCCAACTATCCTGAAGTAAGACAGAGAGAAACAGAGCAGCTCAGTGAAAGACACCAAGTCACAACGGATGAGAACAACATGTCAGACAACACACTAAAAGTCACTTTACTGGTATTAGGCAGAGATCTCCACTGTCTCTTACCAGACATTTGGGATAGCTATGTCATCATAGTATAGATATAGTGTTCTGGGCACTGGCTATGGTGTCACAAAATATTATCAAAGAGAAATTAGAAAGGTGTAGGCTTTATAGGGCAGTGATCAATAGGGATGAAAAGCTGGCTCTTCCTTTGACAAATCCTAATAAATGTTACCTATTTATGGTTAGGCTTGGCAGAATTCCATAGAAGAACAGATAATATCAATGTTTGTTTCAAAGCATTTTTTTCAATTGCTATCAATTTAAATTTTCACAGTTGCACAAAATTATAGGTTTTAGGCATTTTTTAAGTTAAATTTTCAGACTTGAGGGAAACAATGTGTGTGTATGTGTGTGTGAGACAATAGTTAATAACAGGAGAGGCTGAGATTCTAACAGTTAAAGCGTTATACCTGTAACAACACAAATTGTCAAAATCACATGTCCAAATATACAATTCAATATCCTTAAATCCAACTCTAAGAAGTTCTCAAGTAGCATTTTTCTTACTTTGCCTGTCTGTAATTTTCAGTTATCATCCATGGAAATATTTATGCTGGTTTGCCTGTGTACGGTGACATTGAGATTAACTGCTGTTTACCAATTACAAATCTAAGCCTTCCAAGTCTGTTACAATAGTGTGCCTAGAGGTGCCGCTGAGGATGTGTTTCAGTTGAATTGCAAGAGAAAGAAGTTTTGTTGAGTCACAGAAGCTGGGAATGGGCGACAGGATGGATCACTTGGTGATTACCCGTTCTGCTCATTCCCCCTGGGGCACCTGGCATTGGCCACTGTCGGAAGACAGGACATTGGGCTAGATGGACCTTTGGTCTGACCCAGTAGGGCTGTTCTTATGTTCACAGGAAAAAAGAAGATTCAGAAATATAGCATGGGCCAATTCATCAAGTGACTGGTCCTGTCAGTTTTGGGACACACAAGCCATGCTAAAGAGAACATAAGGCTAAAGTTTGCTCACAGCTCCTCCAGCTTAAGTCTGGAATAACCCTGTTTGCGGCTGAGTTTGGCCCAAGGCTTTTTGCCCTCTCCCAGGATGAAAAATGTGCTAAAGAAGATTGTCTGATTATTTTATGGTTTGTGTCAGAATGCAAGGTGTTGCCTAAGGATAATTTATGTTCAGGTCTGTATCATGGACTCTCTAGCCAAACCATGGGAGGAGGGCGAAATTTGCGTACTGTTGCCCATTAAATGAAAGTGAATGCTGTGAAGCTGGCTAAGAGTTAGGTAAAGATATTTAAATGCCCACTACCTCCTTTTCCCCAGTGATTCTGGAGGCGGAAGACCTTCGAATGATGGAAAACACAAAACATGCTGATACAACATGACTGCTTTCCTCACAGGTTCAGTTTAACACCACACTCAACTGAAGTTGTTTATAATATTTGAAATTATGGGACCAGACAGCTGAGGGCTGAGTCTCTTAAATCAGGAATCGTCAAGTATACGGAGCTGCTCCTGGGACCACAATGGGGAATTGTCAATAAAGCCAAGTTCACACGCCTCATTAGTTTCCTGCTTCCTTGTTTTCTCCAATATCTTTTTAGGAATGACTAGTGCTGCCTCCTCGCATCACATTTGAATAATGAAAGTCTTATGAATCCCAAGAGATATTCCATGTCTATTGCCAGACGAAAGGGCTCTCCAGAGACCATTTCACCATTGCTAGAACAGAGAGAACAAATTACATTCCAAAATGGCAGAGAACAGGTTGCTCTATCCCCCAAAGGAAGTTCACCGGAACACATTCCTTCAAGCTCTCTTGATGCCTTGATCCCTTCATTCCATTAATAGCCATTTTGCCATTGTGAAAAATAAGCATTGCATACTGGCAAGGTGAAGAGCTACAGGAGGTGGTGTGAGAAACTACGTGCTACGCACATGACAAATAAGAGGATCACTCTTATGTCCACCCCGAGGCTATCTCTGCCAAGTGCCAATGATTGCTTCTTCTGAGTTCACAAAGGCTGATGAGAAAAGCTATTTCCATGTCGGCTAATGAAGTATTCCGAGACATTTCTTATTACCATTCATTTATTAAAGAGATGTTTGCATCAGCAATCATAAGGCCTCATTACAGTCTAGAAGGAACATGTTTAAAACTATCGGTGGGCAGAGGAGTAAATTACTCCCTCAAACATTTCATATAAAGAGTGCTTTCTCTCTAAGAGTGTGCCACATTTAATTAACTGTTTAGTGTCCTAATATTCCTATAGTACAACTACTCCCTCCTCCTTTTGCAAGACAAGACAGGTCTCTAAATTTCCCCTTTTTAGGAAATCTGTTGCCAGCCTGAAACATCCTTGGAAATTGTCCACCATTCACCAAAGCCTTTGGGGATGGATAGAATCCGTTAAGGTTACGGCATACACACTGCAATGACAGAACAATGCCTTCACAAATAACTGTTCCCTTGAATGTTTTGAAAATTCTTTTGACGTGTTTGAGTGCATTTTGTGCAGGCAAAAGGTGCCGAGGTGACAACCCTCAGTGATGATGGAGGTATTCAGTTGATCCATGCTGTCCATCGGCAGGGCAAACTTCCCTCCTTCCCCCCATCTCCCACATCTGGCCAATGTGGTTCAACTTTCTTCTGTAGGGACCGTCTCAGATACAAGACTAGTTTGGTTGCCATGGCCCATTCATTCCTCTGCATTCAGGGCCAGCTCTGATGTATGAGCTGCTATGGTGGAGTTTCCACACCCCCTGAGGTTTCCACACCCCCGTCTTTGTTTTATGGCCTGTTTTAACAGAAGAAAGCCCATAAGGCTAAGGGTAAACTTGTGAGGTTGGGGCAGCTCGTTCCCAGTCCAAGATTACGGTGACTTCTCCCCACGTGTAGGAATGAAAGAACCACCTGCAAGTTAGGATTTAACTCAACCCTTTCATGTTGTTGGCCCTGAGGGAAGGTCCTGAGATGTGCTGGCCAGAGATATTTGGTGAAGGAGGGTACTTGTTTGAGAACTTGGAGGCGTCATCCCAATGGGAACTAGAACAAAAAAAGAACTAGATAAATTCATGGAAGATAGGTCCATCAATGGCTATTAGCCAGGATGGACAGGAATGGTGTCCCTAGTCTCTGTTTGCCAGAAGCTGGGAATGAGCAACAGGGGATGGATCACTTGATGATTACCTGTTCTGTTCATTCCCTTTGGGCCGGGCACTGGCGACTGTCGGAAGACAGGATACTGGGCTAGATGGACCCTTGGTCTGACCCAGTAGGGCCATTCTTCTGTTCTTATGAACTGTTCTTTCTGGGGAAGGAAATGACTCAGCAGCAAAGGCCTGAGAGCTTGGACTGCGGTCTACAGGGAGAAGAAAGTGCAGCGTGGGGATGCCCGGTGCTGGGACGCTAATGGGCAAAGCATGTCACTCCCCTGCTGGGGGGGGGCAAGTTCACCCTTCCAATAGATTTTCCAAAAGGTAAAATCTTTTATTGGCACACTCCATATGCATGGAGAGCAATAAAGGAGGCTGGCCTCTTCTGCTTCGCTCTCAATACTTGCTGCCTTGCCTTCAGAAAATGGATTTTCTGACAGCTGCACACATTCACTGAGCTCCAGGGTTCTGGTGCTGCTTTGGGTGAATGTGTTGCCTCTGTAAAGAATTTAGTACTTTGCAGGTCCATGTATACACAGCGCGAACAAGCTGAGTTAGGAGCACAGAATGTGGGTTACCCAAACAAGTCCCTACTTTCATCCACTCCTATATACACAATAGCTTGGACTGGTCAATATAAGATGTTCTGGGAAGTCTAGTCCCAGTAACCTGGATGTTTTATTCTCTTGGAATGCCAATCCCACTTCACTGGAAATTCCAAGTCCATCAGCTCTCAATCATCACCTCTTTATTCATTATTCTATTATTATTTGCTTGGGGCAGCACCTCGGAACACCAGTCGTTGACCAGGAGAACCCTATTATGTTTGGCACTGGACAAACATAACACAAAAAGATGGTCCCTGCCCCAAAGAGTTTACATACTAAGTATCGGAGGAGACAACAGGTGTCTAAGAGAAACACAATGTACCTTGGAGATGATGTGCTCAAGTAACTATCTTCTGAGCGGATCGTCAATGGGGATAGACCCTGAACCCTCTTGATGCATGAGGCTCTGTTCACTGGTGCTCAAGGACAAAGTCCGTTAACTGGAAGGAGTAGCAAAGTCATAAACCTGTGGCCCAGCCACTAGTGGGTGAGAAAGACGCCCACTGTGATAACCTGGCTGCACTGTATGGCCTGTCCTTCCTTGCCCCTTGCTTTTCCCGGGGGAGCTCGGCTCTGAGTTACTGCTTTGGATTTCTCCCATTCATTGCAGCACATTGCCTTGCTTGTCCTTGGCCTATACATGACTTTACTTTGGAGCTGAAGCCTGGGACATTACAGGGATAAGCCATAATAGTAAATTTCCCCTGTGACTGTCCACAGGCTACATTCTTGTTGATTATCTCTTAGCCAGGACAATGCCAAAATGTGCCCAAGGAAACTCCGCAAACCAGGTGCATCTCCAGGTTCGGGCCATGTATTCTGACATGTTCACTGAGGTGTGCTGACCTTTGTAGAGTGTGGCTCCTGTCTAGCGTGAACCTGAGCTGATTCCCTGGCCTTGACTCCAAACTATGTGGGAAAAGATGTGATTCTTGGAGGCTCTGACTACCTCTGGATCCTTGAGAGCAAAACTCACAGAGAATCGTGGGCAGGTGTGAACCCCACACAGATTGGAAATGACAAAAAACAGACAAGAGCCCTTGTGAAATGAACCTGCTGCTTTCACAGAGCTCTGGAGGTGACCAACTCTCCTGCTAGTCCCCTAACCTGCTTTTTGGCTGTCCTGGTGACACATCCTGCCCCTGCCTCTTGCTTTTCTCTGTGCAGATTTTCCCTAGGTGCATTTGGGCTTGCTGCACTGCTGTATGCACAGCCTCTGCTGCCTGATTCACAATACCCCCATTGTCCGCTCTGATTGCCCTCCCTGACTCCTCCTAAGGGAGGAGAAATTAGGTGGCTGCAGCATAAAGCGGGGGGTTGGGGGAACAAGGATGCTGTTGGGCCAGGTTTTTGGCTTGGGCCACACTGTGGTGAAGGAAAGTGTTAGGGGGCTTATTCCTTCACCCACTTACTTCCCTGGTCCTTCTCGCATGAACAGAGAGCAACAATACCCGAAGTCCAAAGGTGCAAACAATTCGATGTTTATTGGGGTGAACTTCCAGCAAGCATGATTCCAGTTTCCTTCCTTAGTGTCCCCCTTCCCAGCTCTGACACCACAGAGTCTTACACCTGTGTCCCTGTTCCCATTCCTGCCCTTAGCCAAACATGATTCCAATTTCCCCACCCCCATTCCCTGTTCCCATTTCCCCCCATACACCCACCCACTTCCTGATTGACTGCATACTATATAGTAAAACTAGAGTTCTGCTTAGCTATACCTTAACCAATCATTTTACTGAAATTTAACTAACCATTCCTAACATATTGTAACATGATTATTTAACCAATTATATCCCACCACCTTAATTAGTTTACACCCAGCAAAATTAATTATACAGCAGACAGAAACAATCACAGAACCAGACAGAGATTATACAGACAAACAATGGGGAAATGGGGACTACAGTTATAGAACAAACACAGAAATGAGGATTTCCCATCCCAGCTATTGATAAGTGAGTTCTTGCCAGACAGGATGCCATCAGACTAAATTTCCTTTTACATCTTCTAGGCACTTCCCTTTCTCTGGAGGCGATAGGCACTATCAGGACAGGATTGTATTCCTAACAGCCCAATAGCACCTTATTTCAGTGTGACTAGTTTGGGATGTGAGGATGTGACCGGTCGCTTCCCAGCTTATGGCTGCCTCTGTTGCTTAGCCAAAGGCCTTAGCCTAAGAACAGGGCCTCAGACTGTCACAGTAAGAGAAGGCTTTTACACCGGCAGACAGTGATTTTCATTCTTTCTTTTATACCTCTATAACTAGCTAAGTGATAAGAATACACCTACATTCTTAGAGTATAGGCCTTTACAGACAGGCCTGAATATCTGTATCCTAACAGAAAGTCCTTGCTTAGCGACTTGTGAAGACAGAAGATGCACTGCTTAAAAGAACAGTCCTGGGAATGACCCAGTGCCCACTGAAGTCAGTGGAAAAATTCCCATCAGAGCACATTAGGACATCAGTACAATGTGTTTCCATGCTACCAGCAAAGTGCAAATGACCTAGACCTCACCTGTCTCAAAGACCATCTCTCTGCCAGGAGCAGGCTTAACGAAACCTGGGCATATACCCTGGCAGGCCCCTGACTCTAGGATTCCCTCACTGTTGCTGGAAATTCACCTGGCCATGTTCCGAAAACAATGTGAGACCTGGCTATGTTTTTGCAGCCCAGTTTCCCCTCTCCTCTAGTCAGTACCTTCCTCAACCCTCTGCTTCATGCTGAGAGAGGTCATAGGGCATCAGCTCTCTCTTCATGTGAATCAGTTTTGCCCTGTACCGCGTTCCACTGTGCTGGGCAGTGGACAAATGCCTGTCAAATAAATGGGATTAAATGAAACGTACACTGTCTGCTTTAGGCAACAGCACATTAGTGTCTCTTTGTAAAGGAGCAAACCTCCGCAAACTGCTGTTGTGAGCCACAGAAATGTCAGCTCTGGGGCGTGCTGCAGCGTGCACGCTGGAACCGCTCACAGAAAACAAATGGGCTTGCTTCCCAGCGTCACCGGACAAAATGGCCGGCCAGTGTCACAGCCTGCTGCAAAACACCACCCTCCTGAGAAGAACAAGCCAGTGGTCCTGGAGGTGCCGCAAGGGCGGCCTCGCAGACCCACTTCTTTCTTTAACTCCCTTATACAAAGTGACAATGAAGTTTCTGAAAAATTATCAGCTTAAACGACCCAACCACAAATTAACTAAAGACGTAACGATGCACAAGTTCTGCACTCGACCTTTGCCACTGCAGTCAAATCACCCTAGGGAGATATGTTAGAGCAGCCTCCAGGCATAGGCAATAGGGTAAGGTTCCAGAATGGTTCTCATTAGGCATATCCATGCCCACCTGAATAGCTGTGTTGAGAAGATGGAAGGTCGGATCCTGCCATCCTATTTCACATTGATTAGTACTATACAAGCCGAACCATGGGAATCAGTTGTCCAGCCTTGGTGGCTCTCTGTGATTACTTTGACCACCGAAACGACTGTTTTACGGAAAGAAATGCCCATCTTTCCTGCTGCCTGTCCCCCCCCCCCCACTCTCCCTATGTCTGTTTATTCACCTGCTGCTTCTAATCCGCATCATAAACTATGAACTGTCTGGCAAAAGGACTGCCTTTGTTATAATCATTTGTATATTTGATCCTTAATGGGACCTTTCGGAATCATAACAACAATATAATAATAAATTGACCTGACTCTCACCAGCCTGCCCTGATTAATAACATTAATTAGTACTCAGTGCTACTTTTCCCAAGCCTTGTAGCAAAATTAATTTAGAGCTGTGGACACATCGAGTGAGCAACAGATCTGTGCCATTTCCTTCAAACCCAGCACTCAGTACCATTGGAAGGGTCCCTGGTTTTGGCTGGGGGAAGAGAACAGGTCTCATGGTGTCGCATTAATATGTGATGAAGCAAGGACATGTGTTGCCCACTGAAGCCAGGCCACTGCACATCAAAGCTATCTCTAAACACGTAGGGGCAAGCATCACGGTCACGAAGCAGCAATGTGGCGCTATGACAGCTGGATTATTGTGCCATCCTGTACTAAAAGTGAGTAGTGACTAATTGCTCGCCCTGTTCCCCAAACACACAATAATATCCAGCAGCAAAGCAGTTCTCAGCCAGCGGTCTGGGGGCCCTGGAAGGCCGTGAGCAGGTTTCAGGGGGTTTGCCAAAATAAGCCAGAGAGGGGCCAGCGTTAGACTCTCTGCGGCCCAGGGCAGAAAGCCAAAACCTGAGCCCCACCGGCCAGGGCTGAAGCTGAAGTCTAAGCAACTTAGCTTTGTGGGGCCACCTAGGCATGGGGCCCTGGGCAATTGCCCTGCTTGCTACCCCCAATGCTGGCCCTGGCTTTTAATCTACTGGCTGTGCAAATAAAGAGTTACTGTGGCACAAGTGGGCTGCGGAATTTGTGTAGCATGATGGTGGGGGGGCTCAGAAAGATAAAGGTTGAGAACCCCTGTGGTAGCACATCTCCAGCCACCTCAGACTATCACAGATAGCACTGTGCTACAACCCATGGACACTTGGGCCTTCTTCAAGACAGCAGGAATAGAACTAAGCTGCTTCTGCTCAGACACACAGGCCTCTGCCCCCTTAGCTAACCGAGAATCTCTGTTATCAGTGTAGGGCTTATGACACACACCTACGCAGTTCTGATACCACTGAATAGAGGGCAGTGGTGTATGTACACGCTGGTCAGCTTATTGACCGTATGTTTGTTCCACAGCTCTGGAATTTGGGCCTTCGCTCTCACACAGCTAAAAAAGCTGCTTTATGTTTGCTCTAAATCAATTAATCTGGAAATGGCAAAGCAGTTGCGCTGAAGGAATCAAACTCAATATGCACTTCAGAAGTAAATCTAAAGAAAGACAGATGTCACCTGGGGAATGAGAAGGCTGCATTGAAGTAGCTTCAAAAAGGACGTGAAAGTAAATAAAATTCTGCCAACGCCATGGATTGGAGCTGCCAGAATGGCTGACGAGGGCTTCTGACGCAGACTATGTGAAGTTTTGCCAAGTCCTTTTACTCAGGAATTATTTTTCAACATAAGTGCTTTGCACTAACGATATTTGCCCTTAAATTGCCCATTTGGTCCATCGCAAAACTTTACTTAGTTACCAATACCCTCCCGATGGTGGGAGACATGTTTACAATTTGTATGGACGAGGTGTGTAGAAGCCCCAGCTGCAGTCGGGGCCCCCATTGTGCAAGGTGCTGTACATACACGTACAAGAGACAGCGTCCAAAGAGGTTACAGTCTAAATAGGCAAGACTCGCAAGGGGTGGGAGAAATGGAGTATTGTCCCCATTTTACAGATGGGGAACTGCAGTACCAATTCAGAGACTTGCCCGAAGGGAGTCAGTGGGAAAAAGTGCCGCAAACAAGTGTCAAACAACAGTTAGGAGCACCAGGCCCAAATTCATGGGCCAGGCTGTATGGCCTGTATCGTGCCAGAAGTCAGACTAGATTGGTGGCACCTGGCTATCTCCTGTTCTCTGCTTGTGACACACAATAGTTTAGTTTCCTGAGGTGCTTTGGTTTAATTAAGGCTCAATATAAGGGTATCTGGGGGAAATTTAATGGCCTGTGATATACTGGAGAATCCCTTCTGGACTCACCTGCTTTGAAATCTACACCATCGTAGTGAAGTAAAGTCTATGAAAATCAGGACTTCACCCCAGGAGTCCTGTCTGGTGCCCCCCATCCGAGAAGTTCACCTACCTGCACCCTTCCTCCCTCAAACCCAGAGCCAGCCAAAGAGCATCACTCTGACAAGCCAACGTGGGGGGAAACCAGTTACGTCTTAAGGATCTTGAAACATCCAAGTGGTTTTTGTTGTTTCTTTCTTGACAAGTATGAATAATGCAAATGGCTGGGCGTTGGATGCCTGTGGCCTGTTGATGGAAATCATTTGTGTCAAGCAGTAAATGATTGATAGCAGGGATGAGGAGCAGCAAAGGCTGGGCCGCGAAAAGGAGGCAGTTTACCAGAGAAAAGGGGCGGAGGGGTGAGAAGCAGCCAGATTTTCAACCATTTAAGGGCAACACTGTATATCCTCTCCCCCACTCCCCCCACACCTTATTAAACAGCAATTATACCTGGCCAATCCAGCTATTTACAGCAGCTAGAAATGCTTTGGACAGGCAATAATGCACCTGCTCTTCAGGATGAGTGACAGCAGGGCCGGGAAGGGAAGCCGGCAGTTAGCGCGTGAAGTGAAGCATATGATCGTTGTCGGGGCCAATCTGGCTGACAACTGTGTTGCGTGCGTCCTTCCCAGACTGATTGGTGAAAGGTAAAACAAGGCAGAAGCCCCAGCTCCATTCAGGCGATGACTAGCATCGACCATCCGGGGTGGAGTGAGCGAAGGACAGACGTGGCTGTGTACAGCAGAGCTTGAGAGGAGTGTGTGTGTGTGTGCCCGCACACAAGCTACAATTGCCTTTTCTTTACTAGCGTAGAAAATTAACCCATTGGCTGCTGGCTCCCACCACAGCTTCTGTACGGGGACAGCATGTGCCAAGTTTCCAAGGCATTGCGCTGGGATGTCACCCCTTTAAAGCAAGAGATATCCCCAGCTGGGGTGGATTACAGCAGCTTCATTGGAGTCAATGGAGGCAGATCCCCAGTTCATATAAATCCGCCTTGCTCCATTGAAGTCAAGGGAGATCCACACCATACATAAGGGCCAGATCCTCTATGGACCTAAATCAGTGTAACACCTTGGGCAGAGAAGGAGGGGGAGCTTTGTCTGATATCTTACGTACGTGAGGCAGCATGAAACACAACTCCTAGTGTGCACTAGCTCTTGGGTGTGTGAGAGGGGGTGCACGTCCTTATGACATAGGACATAGTTCCCTTTAGCGGGGGGGGAGGGAAAGGTTGTTTTTGCGTCTAAATCACTGTTGGGGGTGGGGTGGGAACAGGTTTAAATGACAGGTTAAAAGCTCTACAAACGCCACAGAGTTTGGTCGGCCCTCCTAATAGTTTGATGGGTTCAGTGATCCTGGAGCGTCACGAGTTTCACCCCTACTTTGTATGTACTGTGCTTGCTGCACACGGTCATCTCCAAGCATTCCAGAACCATGAGTCCGGCCCTCCAGAAGTCACAAAATTGGTTTTAAAATGATGAGTTTTGGAACAAAAAAAAAATCGGGGTGAGTTTTATTTGCCTTCTGGTGGTCAAGCCCTGGGGTTCCACTCGGGTCAGCTGAAGCTTTTCTCCACAATTATGAGGGCTAGAAATTTCCTATGAGGTGCTCACCTGAGCCCATTCTTCCAAGAGGTGAGCTTTAAGAAAGACACCAAATGCCATGAGACTTTTTGGGCCAGTCATGGGAGCTGGCAACATTCAGCCCACCATCTTGCTCATGAGTGATCAGGGATTGAATCAGGGACTTGCTGTTAAAGCTTGAGCTGCAGGACTAAATGCAGCAGCTTGGAGGTAAGAGATTCGTATCCTCTGGCTTGGAGTCGGAGGGGATATGCATAACGCGCATTGAGCACTGAATTACCATACCACACACACACATACATCTATTGATTCCCTGAAATGGGATGCTATCTGCCAAAGGAGAATGAGTAGAAGACAGGGGAAAAAAGCCGAGAAAGCAATGATTTCCTCTTAGCTAGCTTGGAAGCCCATGTTCCCTCCAATATCGCCTTCTGAAATATGTGTCAGATTCTGCTCTGACTTACTAAAGTAAATCTTATCTAATTCCATTCCAGTCAACTGAGTAACTGAGATCAGATCTGGTCCCCCCCTCTAGCTGTACAATAGTTTCCCATTGTTGTATGCAGTGTTGTGGTAGCCGCGGCTATTAGAGACACAAAGTAGGTGAGGTAATATCTTTTATTGGACCAACTTCTGTTGTTGAGAGAGACAAGATTTCGCCCTTACACAGAGCTGGTTAGTTTCCCAGACCTGAAGAAGAGCTCTGTGTAAGCGCGAAAGCTTGTCTCTCTCAACAACAGAAGTTGGTCCAATAAAAGATATTACCTCCCCCTAATAATTTCCCAGACAGCCAATGCACTTCCACCCCCACCCCCATCTTCTTTACATTTTTCTATGGTTCCCAGTAACATGCTAAATACAGGTAGGTAGCAACAGACTAGCGGCTGGAACATGGGACTGGGAGTCAGGAGTCCTGGCTCGTGTGCTCAGCTTTTCTGTTGACTCACTGAGTGACCTTGGAGTAGTCATTAAACTGCTCACTGCCTCAATTTACCCATTCCTAAAATGGGGCTAATGATGCTTATGCACTTTGTATCTACTTATTATTTGTATTAGAATAGGGCCTAAAGCACCCAACTGAGATCAGAGCTTCATAGTTCTGGACATCGCACAAACACATGTTATGGAAAGGTCCCTGCCCCAAAGAGCTTACAATATAAATTAACAAGAGAGAAAAAGGTGGGATGGAAAACAGAGTGATTTGCCCAAGGTCACACAGAAAGGCTATGGCAGAACTGGGGACAGAACCCAGGTGTCTTAAATACAAGGCCACAGCTCGAAACACGGAGCCATGCTCAAAACGTCCTGTGTAAGTGCTGGGTAATGATAATAAAAATATATCTGCTTTGATACATTTGTGTGGCTCCCTGTATCCAGTTGAGGAGTTTCACAACTGACGCACTGCAGAAAAGCACAATATTTGGATCTGGGTTTGGTACCTATTGTTGTTCCATCCATCACTAATTTCTTAGAAAGTGTCCAGTTAGTTTGCAATGACACAGAAGGGTTAAAATCCATTGCTGATGTAATAACCTGGTATATGGATTTGTGTACAGGCCCAAAGTCTAGAGTTTGGTCAAGAGGTCAGAGGCCTAGCAAATAGGAATTAGCTAAGAGAAAGCAGAATAACCAAAGATAACCTTGCTTTTGCTAAGATATGCCTGGTCAGCAAAACACCAGATGTTGGGGGCAATAACTGTGTCTTATTCAAAGTTGCAAATAGAACAAAGAAGCCCTGTTTCTGTTGTGTTAGTTTCTTCTGTAGGGAGATGTTCTTCCCACACATCCAACCTTGAGTTTATGAAAGATTCAAGCATGTCAGTATAAGATATGGCCTCCTCCCACCTCCCTTTCCCAGAGACCAATGCCTGCCTTAAAACACAAATGAACAACTTAAAAGACAATCTTTATTGCCATATACTTTCACTGTTTCTTTGCTTTTACCCCAAGATATGTATCTGTTGGACAATCAAAGGAGCTACTTCATTCCTGTGGACCCCCAAATCAGAATTCAACATATATATTTTATACTAATACATTTATTAAAGTACTAATTAAACATTAAATGTTAATTTGTTAACTTGAGACCATGGACGGAGACATTATGTAACCTTTGACCATTGGCTACTGTGCTATCATGTCTTGCAGCTAGACCTATCCGGGGGTGTGGGACTGCCTACCCTGTCACTTTCCCCCGCCCATGGAAAATCCATATATTCCATATATTCCATTGTAATCAATTGATTGGCAGTGTCTCTGAGCCTAATAAGCGAGGTGACACTCCGTCAGTGCTGTACGTAATAAACTCCTGTGCTTGACCTCTACACAGTATGGATTTATGTCCTTCAAACCCTTCCATTTGGCCATGTGACATGGATACGCCCTTGTAGAGAACAGCTCAGAAACATAGGGTCTGATTCTGATCCCACTGATCTAGGCTATACACCATATAACGCCACTGAATTCAATGGACTGAATTCCCTCTGTGAGAGAAGTGAGATAAGAATTAGGAAAGACTGAATTAATTTAAATCCAATTTTAGATTTAAGGTCTGATTCTGCTTCTCGTGGATGGGAGTTTTTCCCTAGGTTTTCACTGGGAGCTGGATCAGAGCCTTAAATAGTTAATGTAATAGAAATCCAACTGAAACAATAATAAATATTATTAATGAACAAAGAAGACTGAAGGGAAAAGCAGATGAAAAAGGAGCTTATTTCTGCACTGGTCAAGGGAAGGGGAATAAAAAGACAGCCCTCCCCAGAGGTCTGCGGATACGGTCAAAGGTGCCTCTATCTGTCAAGACAATGTGGCAGATAGAAAACTAAGTTGGGCCATTTCTGGGGCATAGGTGGGCTCATTTATATCCTCCTGCCATGTTGCCTTTCGAGGGTATTTCACTTTTTTAATGGCTTTCCTTTGTGTGACAATGAGGATGAAAAATGTGCCACTTCTCACACTGAATTGGAAAAAAACCCTGCTTTCCTTGAATTACACCAAAAAGAAAAAAGATGGCCTAAGTGGTTTGTGCCAGCGCGGGGCCCAAGATAAGCTCCCACAATAGCCATAACTTTAGAAAGTCCAGGTTTATTGGCACTGAAGTCTCTACTTCGCTTTTCTTGTCTGCCTGTTTCTCAGTCCAAAGCTTTGAACTCCACTCCAGGTACCCTCTTCTCAGAGGGCCTGATGCAAAGTATTTCCATGGGTATTAGTGGGCTTTGGGTCAGGCCCAGAGACCAGGCTGAAGTCAGCTAAAAACAGCCCGGTGTAAACAGATGCAACCTCCATAGACAACCCTGGGCCAAATTCAGCAGAGAGCTGGATGGCGGACGTGTAAACTATATGATGGGTGTAAATTTGTCAGAAACTGAATCTAAGGGTCAATGGAATGTAACTGACACTGAGTTGCTTTGGAGTGAGTGTGCAAAAAGGTGGAATTTACACACTGCCTTTTAGAAATTCACAACAGTGTGGGGGGTCCTTATTGAAGGTTGTGGGATTGTGTCACAGCTCATCAGCACCAAGGCACCTCAGGTAGCGAGCCTCTTGCTCGTCTGGTCATAGTCTGGTCTGAAATTCAAGTCAAAATGGCCACTGGGTTTTTAAACTCCAAAACAAACCATTTCTCACACACTTCAGCGGAAAGTGCAGTTGGTTTGTTATACTCTGACCCTAGCTGGGGTGTTTTAGGTTAGGAGTTGGGAGCTCCACCCCAGCCCCAGCACCCCTCTCCTTAGAATAAGCAGGCAAAAGCCTTTGCATCTCATCTCGTGGGTCCTCTGCCTCTTCCTGGCCTTTCTAGCCACCTGAGGACTTGTTGGTTCTGCTGGTACCAGAGCCTGAGTGGCCTCTCTAGACAGTACTTAGAGGTCTACATTCACTGCCCCCCCATTCCTAGGTGATATTTTTCCTACAGGCAGGTTTGTCAAGGTGGCGACTCCTCCAGCAGGGTGCAGAGAACGCCTGATATACTCCATCCCGGACTAAATCCCCTGCACCGTACAGAAAATCTCAACCTGAGGGGGAAGAAGGAAATGGGGATTTTGAAGGAAAAGCAACTAATTGGGAGGGTCTAAGAGAAAGTAGGCTTTCTCTACACCCTCATCACAGCCAACATGCCTGTGGGTCAAATCAGTCTTGGTAGAAGTAACTGTCATTGGGTTTGGGGCACACAGAATCTCCAAGTGGAGTTAGCTGCAGTAGTTTGACACCTACTGTACGCTGAATCAGTGCAAGTTGCGTGCTAACTATGAAGGACTTCAACCAGAGTTGGGGGAATAATGCAAAGCATTTCCTACCAGCTTCCGTTTGAATTGTTCTCTTTGTAACCCTTTTCTATCCCTGTTCCATGGACATACACGGGCTTGAGCGGTTGTGGCAGGAACACCCCAGGAACGTGAATTTCAAGGATGCCCATGCAAATATTCACGGAAAGCAAATCGTCAAGCCCATATTCTGGGATTCAGCTAAGGCCTGAATGTCTGCAGTTGTGTGTGTTGTGGCCTGCCCCGGCATGCTCCCTCTCATCTCCTACACCAAGGCTTTTGTGGAGGTCCTCTGGGGACAGCCCTACAGCTGTCTTCCATAGTGTTTTCACTGAGGCTATCCTCCCCTGGCAAGATCCTGGCATTTTAGAGCATCTTTATTCCTCTCCAACCCTTTTACTTGGTGTCATGGGGCCAAAATGGTGGTGAGGTTCTCACCCTTGTTTTTAAAAAATCTTATTGTTATGATTCTCATCGTTCTCATTATTCATATAAATGTTCGATCCTTTTTTTTTAAACCTACTGAACTCTTGACATCAACAATATCTTGTGGCAATGAGTTCTACAGGCTAATCATGTGTGTGGTGGGAAAGTATTTCCTTTTATTGCTTTCAAATCTGCTTCCTTTCAATGTCATTAAATGCCTCCTTTTTTTTGTGTTAGAAAAAAACCTCACTAGAAGTGTCCGTCCTTCCTTCTTGATATCATTCATTGTTCTGAATACATTTATCACATTGCGTCTTATTGCTTTCCTCACTAAGGTAACAGTCCACATCTTTTCTATCGCTCTGCAAATGAAAGATTTATAGCACTGGTACTTTGGCCCATCTTATTTAACTTTATTATAAACATATATTTCTTTTTGAGATTGTATAGACAGTTTGAGATGCATAGAACATAATCCAAGTGCCTTGGGGTTTTGTGGATACAGAATGATAAATCCACTGGCTGAGGAATGCCTCCTAAATTAATTGCAAATGGGCCCATGTATATGAAAGCTCTGACTTCGGCAACATCCTTTCTCTTCCACCCTCCGAGTGTCCAGATGCTTCCCAGGCAGTGTTGTTTATAAATGCAGTAGATGTAGGAAAAAGTAAATGCACTCGAAAAAATAAAAGAAATAAAATGGTTGCATTCATAACAAGGTAATAAAAGAAACCATCTGTGAAGGAAAATATGATTAATGAAAAGAAATAGAAATAACTGGAAAGATAAACTACTGTGAAAGAGCTTTTATTTCGCCAGTTTCAAAGTTCAGATTCAATAGTGAAATACAACATAAAAGCCTGTGATGTATGGACCAAAGAGAGAGTTAGTGTGGATGAAGAAAATGTGCCATAAAAATGAGCATGTTGTTTTGTTTAGATAAGATGAGAAATACCTAAGCTAGAGCAGATAATGCTGCAGGTCCTGAGATGGGGAGTTTCTTAGCTGCATAAGTTTGGTATAAAACATGTTCAAAGAAAATGATAATTATTCACGATTGTCTGAAATCTGAGGCATACAGGATCATCTAGCCCTTCACTATCAACTGGGAAATGGCTGTAGAGATCTAAACACCACTGGAGATTTGGGGGTGTCAGTAATAAGAGTTTTTACACTGTAGTAGCGCCTAGAGATCTCATAGACGTGAAGGTCAGAAGGGACCCCCATGATCATCTAGTCTGCCCTCCTGCACATTGCAGGCCACAGAACCTTGCCCACCCACTCCAGCAATAGACCCCTAAACTCTGGCTGAGTTATTGAAGGCCTCAGATCATGATCGAAAGCCTTGAAGTTACAGAGAACCCACCATTTACATTAGTTTAAACCTGCAAGTGACTGTACCCCTTGCTGCAGAGGAAAGTAACCCCCCCCCACCCCTGCCCAGCGTCTCTGCCAATCTGACCTTGGTGAAAATTCCTTCCTGACCTCAAATCTGGTGATGAGTTAGACCTTGAGCATTTCTGCAAAACCCAACAGCCAGGCACCAGGAAAGCATTCTCTGTAGTAACTCAGAGCCCTCCCCCTCTAGTGTCCCATCACTGGCCTTTGGGGATATTTGCAATGAGCAGTTGCAGATTGGCTATATGCCATTGTAGGCAGTCTTATCATTCCACCCCTTCCATAAATTTATCAAGTTCCGTCTTGAAGCCAGTTAGGTTTTTTGCCCCCACTTCTCACCTTGGAAGGCTGTTCCAGAATTTCACTCCTCTGGTGGTTAGAAACCTCTACACTTCTCTGCACCTCAATCAAATCAGGGCTTGTCTACACTTACCGGAGGATAGATGCTGCGGCGCTCAATGTATCGGTGGTCGATTTAGCGGGTCTAGTGAAGACCCACTAAATCGACCGCCAATCACTCTCGCGTTGACTCCTGTACTCCACCTGATTGAGAAGTGCAAGGGGAGTCGACAGGAGAACGTTTCCCATCGATGACATGTAGTGTGGATCCGTCGGTAAGCAGATCTAAGGGACGTCGATTTGAGTTACGCTATTCACGTAACTCACATTGCATAGCTTAGATCGACTTTTCCCTTTAGTGTAGACAAGGCCTCAGAGTCTAACATGATGGGTACTGAGCATACATATAATAAGTGACAGTTCTTGCTTCAAGGAGCTTATGGGAAACATGTTAAGGAAATTTGACATTATAATTTTTAAATCCAGTGTAAGTTGCATTTCGTAAGAGTAGTAGAGATAGTCACTGAAGTGTCTAAGTCAAATTCAGATACCTGTGATCTAATGGGGTTATTATGTAATATTTACAGTGCAATAGGATCCAGAAGCCGCAGTCAGGAGTCTCGTTGTGTTAGGTGCTGTTCAATCACACAGGAAAACTCCCTCCTTGCCTTGAAAAAAAAATAACCCTCCACAAAACAGACAAAGGTTGGGGAACAAGGATACCAAAGGGTATGGGTGTTTGATGGCAACTTGCCCAGTGAGTTACACACAGGAACACCCATTAATTTAGATGTGAAAAGTGATTTGAAATCCTTGGATGAAAGAGTTTAAGTCTTATCGTGACAGCAAATGCCTGATAGCACCATTATCCAAGTTGCAAAACTGTATCTGTTACACACCCATAAGTGTCTAAAAACAGGGTCACTTTAGGTCTGACATTTTTGCTGGGGTGAAGCAAGATCCTACACTGAATTTGATGTATGCAGTGTTGTTGCTGTGTTGATTCCTGCAGAAGAGCTCTGTGTAAGCTTGAAAACTAGTTTCTCTCACCAACAGAAGTTGCTCCAATAAAAGGTCTGACTTAACTTCACACACGCAGTGTAGTTTTAGCCGTGTTGGTCCTTTTTGGGCCGTGTTGGCGTGTTTTATGGGACCAGCTTCTGTTGGTGAGAGAGTCGAGCTTACACAGGGCTCTTCTAAAGGTACTCAGAGGGGATGTCTGAGTTTGGCTGCACCCACCTGGTCTCTCTACTTAACTTGATGGCATTCTTTGTTTGTAAGAGCTCAAAGAACCAGCTGATGGAAGCCACAAACACCTTCCAGCATAACCAAACCTCCAGCTCAGCTCTGCTGGGCCTCCCAATAGAGTGTAATAGGTCGATACCCGGAATGACTTATACGTGATCCAAAAAAGGTTTTACCTAACCCACCTTGTATGTCTCAGGCAGAAAGAAAAGAAATAAGAATGGTAGGGGGAAGAGGGGCACGGGGAGGAGGAGGAAATGGGGTAAAGAAAGGAATGGGTGGGGGGAACTGAGATCCCCCTTCATAGGGGATGGAGGGAGATGGTCTGGACGGGAAAACATAGGGAACATACCCCAGCCCCCAGAGGTGGAATAGAGGGCACACAGATCCCCTACAGTGGTGGAGAAGGGGGGGGATGAGAGGGCAGACTGGGGACAATATTGTGAGGGCACACAGAGCCCCTGGGGCATGGGGACAGAGGATATGGAGGGCACACAAAGCCCCTAGCACGGGGACAGAGAAGCATGGTGGCAAACAGGACTGCTGGCATGGGGGGGAGGGGAACATGTGGGGCACACAGAGCTGCTGGCATGGGTGGGAGAGGAGGATAAGGGGCACACAAGGTTGCTGGCATGAGGGGGAGGGGAGGATGGGGGGCAGCCAGGGACCCTGGCAAGGGAGAGAAGGGAGGATGGGGGACACACAGGACCCTGGCATGGAGGGACAGGAGAGCACATGGGCACAGAGCCCCTGGCATGGAAGTGGGGGCTTCAGGGGGTCCCTGAAATAGAGGGGGAAGGAAGGTGAGCACACAGGGAGTTTGTAGGGGGAATGAAGGAATGCAAGGAGCCCTTGACATGTGCAACTAGCTCAGCCTACAAAAACAACAAAGTGTGTGACCTCAGCTCTAATCTATGCAGGTCCCTGCCCCAAAGTGATATTTTAGGAAATCTGATGAATAGCTTTTCAGCTGTTTTAAAACTCTGCAAGGGGGAAAACAAACTTTCCCACTCTTGGGGGGAAAAAAAGTCCCCAGGCTTTTCCCAGACAGCGCTCAACATGTGGCTAAACTTTGAAACTTCACTGGAGAGGATCATAAAGAAGATCTGGGGTCAGAGCTGCAAATGGTGTAAGTTTTTACAGACAACGTGTCACCAGCTGAACATCTTGCCCTCGACACTGTAGGAAACAGAAGAAGGAAGCATCTACCCAGAGAAATCCAGTGGTCCCAGAAAAGAATGTAACTGACTCGCATTTGTGGGAACTGGGCATCCAGCGGCATCTTGAACTTCGTGAAGATTACTGGCAACAATCATCAGACTAAAAGGCTGGAAAAACCTGAATTTGTCCTTGTGAACCCACTGTCCCTAAATGGCCAGTTTCTGCAGAGTTTTATCTAGTTAAGGTGACCATGGTCAGGGCCAGTTCTTCATATGATGTCCCAGTGTCCTGGAAACTTCTTTCAGGAGTCTTGAAATGTCTCAGAGCAATATATCTGGAAAAAACATTTTTCTTTTCCAAAAGATTTCGTGGATAAAAGGAAAAACTATCACAAAGAATTTGCTCTGAGTTTATGAGAACAGCCATACTGGGGTCAGGCCATTGGTCCATCTAGTCCAGTATCCTGCCTTCTGACAGTGGCCAGTGCCAGATGCTTCAGTGGGAATTAACAGAACAGGGCAATTATCAAGTGATCCATCCCCTGTCATCCAGCTTCTGGCAGTCAGAGGCTTAGGGACACCCAGAGGTTGGGGTTGCATCCCTGACCATCTTGGCTAATAATCTTTGATGGACCTATCCTCCATGAACTTAGATAATTCTTTTTTGAACCCAGTTGTACTTTTGGCCTTCACAACATACCCTGGCAATGAGTTCCACAGGTTGACTTTGCATCATGTGAAGAAATACTTACCAGGACCATCCAGTTGAGTGGAATAAGCGTCAGTGTGTCTAACAGCTTTTGGGTTAAAGAGAATAGTCAAATGAGTGAATAATCAGAGTGCATGTTAATGACCTTGGTCCAGTGTTTGAAGATAAATTAATTAAGAACATTGCATTACTGGAAAAAATCCTTCACTTTGAGAAATACACCAGGATGTAGGTGTCTGTGTGAAGGCAGAAGTTGGCAGTAGTGACAGCAGCACACATTTTTGCCTTTGATATGAGTATTTCAAGACCCTAAAAATGTGGCCACAAAAGTATCCTAGGTTTTGATTTTAGAAATATGATTAATCTAGATCAGGTCCAAAAATACTGTCCTGGTGAAGTTCAGGATGCTTAGTATGCCAGGGCTCTTCTCCCTTAACTCAGCTCTGGCTACCATGACAAATACCCTGGAAAACTCCCTTCAATTACTGCATCGCCAGGAAGACGCATTTAACAGCATTCTTATCACATTGATTTTCCTGCTGATGTGATTCCAAAACACCACTTTGCAAGATGATCATTAAATGGCTTGTCTCTTGTGTGTGTTTTAGGTGTGAAAGCAAATATGCAAAGACATCACTCCAGATGGTTAGTCCCGAGTGTTGGTCAAAAACACATGCACAAAGAGTTTACGTGATCACAAAACATAACCTGATCAGTAAGGAAACTGTTTGGGCCAGAACAAAGGATAATGAGTAGCTGCAGAATGGAGAACAGTTCTTCCATATCTCACAAAGGAAGGACGTTAAAGAAACATTAACAGACTGTAAATATTGATCACGGGAACGCTTGACATGCACTCACAGGATGAATTTGGATTTACACCACTTTTTCTTGTGCCAAAAGAAAATTAAATTACCAACAAACTATGCTACAAAAATGAAAAGGTCCTGCCTTCTTAAAGTCACCAAACAGAAGAGGAAGAAAGGGTAAAGAGCCAGGCCTGGGCTACACCTAAAAATTAGATGACCCTAGCTAAAATGCTCAGTGGGGGCCTACATGAGATTGAATAATTTTATTATGATGATGTTAAAATAAAAAGAAAATGGTACAGAGTTTAAGCATAGAAGTTTCTGGTTATCAGGGAATAAGGTACAGATTATCAAGGGGTGCGAAGTTCGGTTTAGGATCGGGTGACGTAAG
Organism: Chelonia mydas; assembly: GCF_015237465.2. NCBI lineage: Eukaryota > Metazoa > Chordata > Testudines > Cheloniidae > Chelonia > Chelonia mydas. The sequence continues at coordinate 5,720,992 of NC_051251.2, forward strand.
CAATACATAATCTTCAGTCTCCCCGATTGGGGGTAAAAGGTTAATGGGTCAAAGTACAGACATTGAGATATGGGGGTATGTTGTTCATATAATGGCTATGTTCAGGTGTGGAGTATAATGAGTGGATACGATGATGAGGATGGATTTACCCTCATTTGGTGGGATTTAATGTTCAGTGAGTTTATGGTTCCAGTTCATATGGTCCAATGGAAAAAGCCTCTCAGTCCCTTTCCCATAGTGGATGCACGATGTCGTACCGGCTCACACCTCCTGGTGCTGTCGGTGGCCGGTGACGTGTTCGATGTAGATGTCCCTGGACCACCGGAAGGCGTCCGAGACCATGAGGCGCCGCGTGAGCCGTGCTAGTTAAGTCGATCTAACCCCTGATGTAGTTGCAGCCAGGTTGATCGAAGAATTCTTCTGTTGATCCACCTCTCAGAGAGGTGGGATAACTAAACGGATGGAAAAACCCCTTCCGTCGATGTAGGAATCGTCTACACGACAGCGCTACAGCTGCAGTGCCGAATCTGTGCCGCTGTAGCTCCCATAGTGTAGACCTGGCCTCAGTCTAACCACCTTTGTTTCTATCTTTAGGTAGAATAAAGGGCTCATTGGTGTGAACTCGTGACAGATTATAATTAATAGCAGGATTACAGTAGTGCCAGCCAAGGTCAGGACTGCACTCTGCTAGGTGCTGTTCAGACCCAAAGCAATGGAGACCCTCTGCTGCAGAAATTACAGTCTCAAGCAGCAAGACAAAGAGAGGGTAGGAGGGGAAACAGAAGCCCAGGAGATGAAGGAAGGTCATGCAGCAAATGAGTGGCAGAGCCAGCGAGTAAAATGTAGATCTCCTGACTCTGGTGCCCTATGCATTAGACTATCCTGCCTCTCTGCTGGGTAGCCCAGCCATTTACGGGATGAAGTTTGCGAGTAGGTGGTTTATCCTGATGGGCAAACCCTGAAAAATCAGGAGTTCTGGTTCAGTCTGGAGATAAGCACAATCAGCGTTAAATTATGAAATCTCAGGCCCACTGAAGTCAATGGAAGCTTTGCCATTGACTTGAGGCGGGGGGCAAGAGTTCACCCCTGGTGCTTACGCAGACTGCAATGCCTGGGTGTCTTGGGTAGCCACCTTCAGCTGGAAGTCTCCTGAAAATAGACTTCCCGGGGGAAATTGTGATGGCTTTGTTCTTCTGGTTGGTTCATGAAAACCCAGAGACCATTATACAGTTCCTAGTCATGAACCAGGACCCTGTTGTGTTAGGTGCTGTACAAACACACAACCAAAATACAATCCCCGTCCTTAAGGAGCTTGCAATCTAAGTATACGACCAGGGACAACAGATGGAGACAGACAGGCGGGTGTGGAAACAACGAAGCAACCTTGATCAGCATGATCAGCCGTGGTCTCAGCCCACCAGCAACCTTTCCCATGATGTGGTAGCACTTCTCCTTTTGTTCCTTGGCATAACCACGAAGTACAAGCGCCCATGAACACTAATGCCAACAGATTTTACATTGGTGGTATGTGGCTCATTTCATAGACCCCAAGGCTCTGCCTTTGACTTCAACAGCAGCAGGATTTGCTACCCAGGCCTTGAAAAGAAATGCAAAAACAATACTTCATTCAACCCAGGTGAGACCACTAAGACTTGCCACTGTCTGCCGTGACACACTTACTTCTCCAGCCTCAAAGGTGTTCCACAACGCGAGTGACAGGTTTAGCTCATCACAACAACAGTGGCAATAATAATAAAATCAAATACCTTGTTTAGCTGAACGTATATGGTGGAAGACAGTCAATGAAAACCTACCTCGTGTCAAAAACGTGTCCCTAAAGAGATACAGATCAAGCTGTCGTCTCCCGTGGGCTGGGAGAGAGGTTGTCAGGCTGACGGGGTTGAAAACGTCAGTGAGGGTGAATTGCAGAAGAGTCGCCCGCGCCGTGCAGAACTCGGACACCAGTTGTGGGGCACTGACCCATTGTACGGGCTGGTCCTGGCGAGGTGTCTTTGTTTAAGTGTTTCTCAGAAGGAAAGAGGGAGTTACATCACTGGGCAGTGCAAAGCTTCTCACCTCTCAGAATCAGGCCACATACTGGGGCATCACAGTAGGGTCACCATGACCTCCATTAATATAACACCTTGCATCTCCAAAGTGCCTTGTACACATGGAGGAAATGCCCCCCTATGCAGAGGGAAGGCCTATGCACTGTATAAGTCCCTCTTACACTGTATTCTCGTAGTCTGAGGGATGCATTAGGCTTTATGCGGGCTCTTTGCAGAGGGGGGAGTTTTACCAATGCAGAACAGCTGTGCTGCAGCCATCTCTGGGGTGGAGCATGGCAACCAGTGGTCATATAGCAATAGTGAAGGGAGATGTCAGCTAGGAATGCAGTGGTCAACTCCTTCTCTTAGCACCAAAGCAAAGCACTTAGCACCATAAGTCTTAGGGGCTAGGACTGCTCCAACTGAAGTGAGATTCCCTTATTGACTTATTGGGAGCAGGAACATGCTTTCAAGACCTTCAGACACTACAGTAATGCACACTGTATAAGTAGGTGGAGAGTTCACTCAGGGATGGGAGGGGGGCAATAGCCTCAGCTACAAATAATGATTTCATGGGTGCAGCTGAGGAGGAAGAAGCCACCTTTCTGCCCATCTTGGGACTTCTGGGGGGCCCAAGACTCAGCTAGAGGGCTGCTATAATTTGCACCTCATCTTCCATATGGACTGCAGAGCCAGCTGGGGATCAGGCAGGGCAGTGTGTGCCACGTCTCCGGGCTCGCCCCCTCACTCAGAGGTGCGGAGCAGGTGACACAGAATTAGCTACATTGGCTTTCCATTATTGGAGGAACCTCCTTCAACTGAAGGAATCCTTGGGAGACCTTTTAGGGCTGCTTTGCAGTTAAATCAGGGGCTGATTTCTAAGCCCAGGATTTCAGTTTCTCCAGTCTTCCTACAAGTGATCAAGGAACTTGGAAGACCTGGGTTCAAGTCCTTGCTCTGTCAGAGATTTCTTCTGCGGCTGTGGTCAAATCACTGAATCTCTTTATAACTCAGTTCTCCATCTGTAAAATGGGCATTGCTCTAGTTCACACGGGTGTTGTGAAGACAAGTGCATTGAAGGTGGTGAGATGATGTGCTCAGATACTTTGGGGATGGGGGCCATATAAGTACTTAAGATAGGTAGAAAAGAGTTCCCTCCCCACAAAAAAACCCAGTCTCCCTGGAATTCTGGCACAAAGCCAGTTTCAAACGAATCAGCCCTGAAAATTAGCACACACTAGGCACATGAGGGATGATCCTAGTAAATACCATATTTTCTCTCTCCTCTGGCTATTTGTGAAATGCATCAGTCTACCAGGAATTGTTCTCAAAGCAAAGATACCAAGTTTTGCAGTATGTGAAACAGAAATAGCCTCCCAAATAGGTTCTAAAAAATCTCTCTCGTTTCTCCCCTGCTGCGGAGGCTCGCTGGAAATGTGTGAAAGCAGAAAGACTAAGAGATGATGGCAAGCAGATGGCAATGGTTGTTTAACGCTGTTCACAGTCAAATTGATTAACAGGCTTTGTGCTATGTCTCTTTATTTTAATCCATGCCACAGATCACATTTTCTAGTGTACCATTCAAGTCCAATTCAGTCTCAGGATGGTGGCAGATTTTCATTTTGCTTTAAACTGCGCTATGATCACTATATATTTACAGCTGTGCCTGATTGGATTTGTATATAAATATCACAATATTTTTCTTTCACAAGTTAACTTCACCCCCTCCAGTTGCTTTTCCTTTAGAGAGACAATAATGCATCTCTCCACACTTATATGGTGTCAAACACAGATGTACAAACGAAGAAAGTAACACTTGCTGTGGTTTTAGTTTAGTTCTATTTTCCCGTCTCCAGAACAGATATGCAGATTTGTTTCTGCCTGGCTATATCAATAGGTTTGTTATCTTGGGTAGACTGAATTATCTCAGATTGGATTAAATGCTAAAATGGTTTCTGAGTGCCCAATATTTAATCTATTTCATGGTTCAGTAGGATTAATTATTTAGAGGGGGGAAAAAAAACTCCCCGATGTACCTGGCTTGAGTGCAATTTACAAACCCACTCTGGAAACTGAAGGCAGGATCCAATGCATGCTGAAGTACTTTGGAGCCATTCCTTTGAGATCAATGGGCATTGGGTCAGGTCTTGAATGAACAGACTTTAAATGTGGGACCAAATGTCCCAGAGAAAAGACAGACATGAGACATCACAGAAGAAGGAGAGATGGTGCCATATCCTAGATACACAGGATTTTCCGATCCCAGATAAGACAATTGGCCTTTCAAGTCCTACCTGCTAGTGTCCAATACATGATGCATCAGAGGATGGTCAACCCCTGCAATAATGCTAATTGTGGAGTGTCATGAATGTCAAAAAACTTCTTCCTGACATCAACGGCCATCAGCTCACGATGTGACACACAAAATCTGATTGTCTGCAGCACTAAAAATGTTATTGGTCATAAAATGATCCAGCCCTTTTAAAATCTAGCCACAGTACTTGACATAGCGATGACCTCTGTGCAGAGAGTGAATTGTACAGGAGGGGCTTGCCTGTAGAATGAAGAATCAAGCCATTTGCATGGAGAAGCTTCTCTAGTTGAATCTCTGGGGAGAAGCTTCTAAGGAATTAGACCACAGATCATAGAATCATAGAAATGTAGGACTGGAAATGACCTCGAGAGGTCATCTTGTTCAGTCCCTGTACTGAGGCAGGACCAAGTATACTTATGCCATTCCTAACGGGTGTTTGTCTAACCTGTCCTAAAAACTTCCAATGATGGGAAGTCCACAACCTCCTTGGAAGTCTATTCCAGTGTTTAACTACCCTGACAGTTAGAAAGTTTTTCTTAATATCTAGGCTAACTCTCCCTTGCTGCAGGTAAGCCAATTACTTCTTGTCCTATCTTCAACGGACATGGAGAACAATTGATCACTGTCCTCTTGTTAACAGCCTTTAATAGTCTTCTTTTCTTAAGACTAAACATGCCCAAGTTTTTTTAACCTTTCCTCAGAGGTCACGTTTTCTAAACCTTTTACCATTTTTGTTGTCCCGCCCCTGGACTCTGTCCAATGTGTCCACATCTTCCTGGAAGCATGTACCCAGAACTGGACACAGTACTCCAGCTGAGGCCTCACCAGTGCTGAGTAGAGTGGGACAATTACCTCCCATATCTTACATAAGATACTCCTGTTAATGCACCCCTGAATGATGTTAGCCTTTTTCACAACTGTATGACATTGTTGACTTATATTCAGTTTATGATCCACTATAACCCCCATATTCTTTACAGTGGTGCTACTACCTAGCCAGTTATTCCCCATTTTGTAGTTGTGTATTTGATTTTTCCTTCCTTTATCCTTGTCTTTATCGACTTTCATCTTGTTGATTTCAGATGAATTTTCCAGTTTATCAAATCCATTTTGAATTCCAAACTTGTCCTCCAAAGTGCTAGCAACCCCTCCCAGCTTGGTGTTATCGGCAAATGTTATAAGCATACTCTCTACTCTATTATCCGATCATTACTGAAAATACTGAATAGTACCAGATCCCGGACAAATCCCTGGGGGAACCCACTAGATATGTCTCCCTAGTTTGACAGTGAACCATTGTATAGATGTACAGAAATTATGGTCAATAGGGACTGGCACCTAGATGCCATAGGTACTTTTGAGAATCAGATCCTTAATCAATAATTCTCCAACCAGGACACTCAATGCTAACAGGTTTTGTAGTCCAAGTGGCAATGGAATATATCTAAGGTGTCACATGGACTGTGCTCTATGCCTTTGCAATCACCTGGATAGATTATTACACTTTACTTTCCACATGGCCATTTACTTGTTTGAGATTTTTTTTTGAGTGTATGTGGTGCAGCTCATTTGGGGTCTTGAGGCAGAAGGGGTGTCAATGTTGCAAGTGTCATTCTTATGGTGGGAAGGCCTTTCCAAAGAGGAAGGTTTTGCGGCAGAGATGACCTGTACCTGCCAATAGTGGGGCGGGAAGAAAGTTAGGGCAGCGGCTTCAGCAGATGTTAATGAGCATGCTTAGTCCATGTGAGCATGCTCAGTACAAGCCAAGCAGCAAATCGGGAGGGGGGGCACAAGACCCTGCGTCCTCCCCCCGCATGCATCGCTTCTGTTATGCAGCATTCAAAGTTCACTTCAAAACCTTAATCTGGTATTGGAGGCTGACTGGAAGCCACAAGAGGAATTTAAGCACAGGCCTGATGTGCTCATACTGACCTAGATGCTTAGCCTGTGCCATTAGGTAGAACCACTCACTATGCGTCTTTCTTCTCATATCACTGCGCAAGAACCAGCCTGATTTCCCATCCAGCATCTGAAAAACGTCTGGATTGACTACCATTTGCTGCAGCTTGAACAATAGCCCGAGTTATACAGGAAGAGAACGTGGGAGAAAGACTTCGACAAGATGTCAAGACAAGCCAAATGTCTTTGTTAAATCAAGGAACCCCAGTTTAGGTAAACGAGGAAGGCCCTGTAAGGCGCTGCATGATAAGATTTGTAGTTCTGTCAGATCCTGTTGCAGTTAATAGGAGTTCAGGGCATTGAGTAAAACTCTGGATGTACTCACCAGCACTTTGCCCAATCAGACCCCAACATCCTGAAAATAGTCCCGGAGAAGACAACTTTTTGTTGTTGTCATTGCAGAAACTTACTTGGAAGGAGGAGGATGAGCAGCTGATAACTTGGAGTTGTCGCTGTATTGATCATCCCATGTGTAATCTTTCTTCCCTAGTGAGAGCCTGAACCGTTGCTTTATCTTGGGAACACTGGGTCTGCATCTTAATTGTACGTGGGGGTCAGGGGAAGGGAAATACAAATGGATTCTGCTCTTGCACATAACAAATGCTTCCAATCTTCATCTATCAGCTCCCTCAAAAGCTAGGGAATACTGAGGCCAGCATATTTTAGAAAACACAACCAAAAAGCCCCAGCGTGAGCCCTGTGTAAGAAATGCAGAGATCTGTTTAAACAAGACAAATGAGTGCTCTAAAGCAAAGCATATTTGATTAGGTTTAAATTCAATCTGAGTTGAGGACAGATGGGTTTCGAGCCAGCCAGTTCAAGAGAAAAAAAATCATCCTCGTATAATAATTAGAGAGAGGTTATTGTTTGGAGCCCACAGGGTGTTCACAATGCACTTCTCAGCTGTGGCTCTGCATTAGAATCACTCCCCCATCCCTGGAGTTCCACGTGGTGTTTTAGGTTTGATCAGACTCCCGCCCCCCCCCCCCCCCCCCGCAATATCCTCGAAGCACAGCTCAATTAAAAGTGCCACCATTCAGGTCATTTTGTGACAGACTCAAAAGTCAGCCAACATGACAAGGCTGTTGGAAAGAATTGAAGTCTTCATGCTTCAGGGTTAAGCCACTCTCTGGCTCGGGAAGATCTCCCTGAGAGCGTTCCATAACTATGCTCTAAAGGCTTTCTTCTGTTTTCTTCTGGAGCATCCTGTAAAGGAGTGGGAGGCCTCACCCCTTTATCAGCCCCTAGTGGCCAGGAGCTGCACTACCTACCCCTGTTTCCCGTAACCTGATGTTCTTTAGGTCATGCTACAAAACTCGTATTCCCAGGCCAGAAAGTATCAATATGATCGTCTAGCCTGACCTCCTGCATAACACCAGCCATAGAACTTCCCCAAAATAATTCCTAGACCGGATCTCTTTGAAAAACATCCAATCTTGGCTCAAAAATGGCCCGTGATGGAGAATCCACCACAACATTTGGTCAGTTTTCCCAAAGGTTAATTACTCCCACTGTTAAAAATGTGCACCTTATTTCCACCCTGAATTTCTCTAGCTTCAGCGTCCAGCCATTGGATCATATTATACCTTTCTCTGATACACTGAACATTCCCCATGTAGTACTTACAGATTGTAATCAAGTCATGCTTTAACCTTCTCTTTGTTTGGCTAAATAGATCGAGCTCCTTGAGTCTATCACTACTGGGCATGTTTTAACCAAAGTATTTTAAAATGGAAGAAAGGGAGAGGAATTGTATGGATGGGACAATTGTTGGACAGGGAGAGTAATCTGAGCTTTTGATTGGTGGTTTGCTGGTAGTGGGTTATATTCAATTGTACCGTGGCATTTTAATCATGTCAAAAGTGCCTAGAGTATATGGATAGATGTTCTTTTGTATGCATATCAATCTAAATACATAATTATATATTTAGTCAAAGATAAACACCTACTAGTGCATCTTCATCTATATAGAAAGGCTTCAAAAATCTATTTAAAAGACCAGCGTTAAAGTTAGCATTGGAATGTGGAAGGTGAATTCTCACATGCCAATATTGTCCTTAACCCAAGGCAATAAAACACTTATCCACAACACTTAAGCTGCTTATATCTATTCTTTTTAATGCATAAGATTTTTTAACTGCAATGTCCTCATCATGTATTTTGTATAACACTATTATTTATTGTTCAACCTTAGCTAATGGTAAGTTAAAACCCTGTTTGTGTGGGAATTTAGATAAGAAACCCAAAGTCTGATGGCTTAGATGATTCACTTTGGTTCAGAAACTGGTCTGGATATCTGGTGAGATTAGATTCTTTGGAGAGATTTCTTGGAACTGGGCTTTCAATGGGAACTGTTAGATGCAGACATGAGTGTTTGTTGGCTTGTCTTAGAGTGTAAATTTTAGAGCCTTAAGTAAAAAAAGTTTTGATTATAGTTTGGTGTGATGATTATGGTCAGATCTCATTTTAGCTAAGATCATTTCTCTCTTTCCCAATATAACGGTAACCTGGGGAAACATCTGTTTGTATTTAAACCAATTTTAATTTTGTTTGAAATCTACTGATTTTCATTAACAAGGACTCTGCCTCCTACTGGCATTATAAGCAACCTAAAAACCTGGGAGAGGCACTCAAACACTCTGCTTCCTTCCCCAGTCCTTAACAAAAGCTCTGTGTAGCTCGAAAGCTTGTATCTTCCACCAACAGAAGTTGGTCCAGTAAAAGACGTTACTTCACCTATATTGTCTCTCTTATATCTGGGACAAACATGACTACAACCACACTGCAAAAAAACATGAAATCCTGGTACATTTTTATTTATTAGTATGTATTATGCTCATTACGTATAGTGCCAATCCCTGGGACTAGACTAGGGATTGGCAACCTTTGGCACGTGGCCCATCAGGGTAAACTCCTGGCGGGCCAGGAGGGTTTGTTTACCTGCCACATCCACAGGTTCGGCCAATCCTGGCTTCCATTGGCTGCGGTTTGCCGTTCCAGGCCAATGGGGGATGTGGGACGTGGTGCGGGCCTATGGCTGTGTAACTGCAGCCGGCCAGCCACATGTGGGTTACACTCTGGGTCTCACCAGCCTGGGTTATACGCAGGGTGATCCCAACACACCCCCAGTGGCAGACTTTCCCCCAGAAACTTATGTCCTGTATTGCCCAGCCTTCTCCTGGACAGTACAGATATTTTAAATCCATGATTCCTTTAAGGGAATAATAAGCCATTTTAATAGTTATTCCGACACTTCCGTTTAAACACACTGGATTGGATAAAACAGTAAAACAAGTTTATCAACTACAAAGAAAGATATTTGAAGCGAGTACAAGTAATGAAGCATAAAAGTCAGAAATGGTTACAAGATAATAAAGATAAGACTACGAATGCCTAACTTCACAAACTGTATTAGATTCAAGCCACGTTTCACACCACATGCTCCAGCAGATTACTGACCAAAACTGTCACAACAGGACCCCTTGCCCACGTCCAGCACCTGCTTTCTTTTTCTCTTCAGGCACAGTGAATGCAAAAGGCAGGAAGAGAGGGGGTGTGTGTCGTGGGGTGTTTGTCCTCTTTTTTATAGTTTCAGTCCCCCTCTTGAAAAACATTTTCAGCTGGGCACTAGATGGCAAAGAGTCTATGTGGAAAGATGTCCCCTGCTGGCTTATTCTCACCTGTTTGAGGTTTCTTTGTTTCCCTTCTTGCTTGATGACTCTGTTTACTGCTAAAATGCAAATTAAGGCAAGCACACAATCCTTTGTTTAGGGCAGACCTCTTTGCCAACTTCTGTTGGGCAGGGCTGGGGGGTTTGAAACATGTGTTAATAACGCCATACAGGGGAAACTGATAACTTCAAATACAACGTTGCCACACATATTTTATCAGGACAATATTGACCAGCAAATTATGAGTTTTCAAATGATACCTTACGAGGCCTACTTTGTACAAAGATTATTACAATAGTGTGTAGGGTATGAATACAAGGGCATATTCTTTCACACCTGTGCTTTGCACTTTTGATTGTTAGCTATTCTGCTCAAAATCCTGGCCACATTGAAGTCAATGGGAATTTTGCCATTGACAACAATGGAGCCAGGGTTTCAGCCTGTAACTTTCTAAATAGCTGTACGTCCCCGCTCATGTTTTGTAAGCTATGCTAATAACAATACTTTGCTTTCTTTATAGATCTGTTGCTGATTGATGGTGTGTGTCTGTTGGGGCGAGGGGTTTGCAGGGAATTGTTTTTGAAATTGCTTTTGTAGCTTATAAGAGAATAAGCAAGTACTAAGTTAGCTGTTATATTACAGCGTCTGGGTGGTTCCATTGACTTCAGTGGAACTATGCGCATCCTTGAAGGTAAGCACATGTGTAAGTCTTTGCAGCATGGTGAACTCTGGTGTATATAATGACTCTTGCGGCGGTAGCTATGTCGGTGGGAGAAGCCCTCCCATCAACATAGCACTGTCTACATGAGGGTTAGTTTGGTATAACTGCATCGCTCAGGAGTGTGGAGTTTTCACATCCCGTGTGACTTAGTTATACCGATATAGGTCTGTTGTGTAGATCTGGCCTTAGACACATTTGTGTGGCTCCTTTGAAGTTGATGGGCTACTTTGATCACATTTCTGTGGATTTTACATCACCGCAATTTGATTGACTTCTAAAGGGTTCCCTCTGATTTATTCCAATCGGAAATCAGGATGAGGCCCCAAGAGCTAGTCAAGTGCATGTGAGGGCCCAAGGTCAGTAATAATCATGTGTAATTATAATGGCTATTACTAAGTTGTCATGATTGTGCAGATCAGTACAGGTCTCTCTCTAGCTTCTTTAATCATTAACCAGAACACTCCTGTTCTTCTGCTACCATCACTGTTTTCACACCCTGACCAGGGCCCTTAGCCAAAGCTCTGGAAAGACTTTGATTGATGTCAACAGGTGTTGGATCAGGCCCTGAATTCCCACATAAACAGGCATCAGAGCTCTGATGTCTTTACAGAGCATCTGCTTTAGATTCAATTTAATGTAATTGCTTATCTGATTGTATGTTACGTACTGTATCATGTTTTGTGCAGTCAGTAGTGGTTTATTAAAGCAGGCAACTTGGTCTTGTGGTCCCAGAAAGCCGACTGTCTCTCAGGACTCCTGGGTTCAATTCATGGTTCTTTCATTGACTCACTCTAGGCTCTGAAGCAAGTGACTTAACCTCTCTGTCCCTCAGATTATCTTTGCATGGTAACACCTGCATTAGGTGCTGTGAGACAAAATTACTGCATGTAAAGTGCTTTGAGATCCTCTGAAGAAAGTGACAATATAAATGCAACGTATTCTGTATTACGTGACCTTTACCTTTTCTCTCTGTAATTGTTTTCTCCATGGCAGTTTGTTGCATTTATTCTGATCCAGGGCGAGATTGTTTTGTTTGAGTTTTTATTTTTTAAATCTTACTTTCCACTGCAGATTTATAGGAGCTCAACCAGGTTTTGTTGCCTTATTTGGTTAATTTAACCTTTTCTTTATTGCATAATGTAAAGGTTCCCAGGAGTCGTTTGGACAGGTGGCAAGTTGAAATTATTATAATAATGATAATTATTATATAATCATTATAATTATCGTGATTTCTCTGAAATGAGAAGTGTTTGCAAATTATGCCTCCAGAGACTGGCGTCCTTGGAGTGCCAGTTTTCGGGGACCGCGAGAGCTATGAAATATTCCAAATTCATTTACTTAACCTGAGTTATGAATCCAATTTGGAAAGTTAAATAAAAAAAAGCTGATTTATACAATTTGAGCCTCGTTCATAATTATGGGCTAGAATTAATTGAATAGCCTGGAGCTCTCTCTACTGTATACGGTAATGATTACTAAAACCAGATTCTCTCCTATAGTTCTTTATTAACGTACCTGAAAGTGACATATCTTGAACACCAGCTTTAAGTACTGCTGTGCTGGGCAACTTAAATTTGCAATTCAAGCCGTTTGTTTTTCCAACTTGTTTGGGTAATTTATTATTTTACAGATGCCTGAGCCATGCAGCCTTACCCAGGACACAATGAGAGGAGTCACATTTAATACATGGAACAAGACCCTGTGACCTTCCATTTGGATACTACAATCTCATTTGGTTTATCTAGCCAAGCTATAAAAGCTGGGCTAAATTCTGAAGCCCTCGTGGGCAGAGGCAGTAGAAGCTCACTTCAAATGGGGGACACAGAGCATCAGGGCACCAGGGCAGAGGCCGGATGTTGGGAGTCCCTCTTGCTGGGAGTAGCAGCTCCTGGCCCTTGCCTGGTCACTCCGGTGCCTACCTGCTCCCCTGTTGGCATCCAGGGTTCAGAGGTGGCTCAAGTCAGGGATTGGGCTCAGAGTTAGTGGGAGGAGTTGAAGTGGAGCTCAGACGCAGCTCAAGCTGAGGGTGGGGGTGGAAACATAGATCAGCTCCCACTGTATTTCCATTGTGGGGGTGCTAGACACCCTGCTTCTGCCCCTCCAGTTCCACTGGCCATGCGAACGGTGTAGTGTTTGCTACCACTGGACCCAATGGGGTGCTGTTTGCAGGACTGCATCCCGAGTGAGGATTGGGCCCTACTGGACAAATCCAGTGAGCTGTCCAGAGGCCAGCGAAGACACGCAAAGTGGCAGAACCAGTCTGCTTTGGAGACACAGTCACAGAATGAATACACAGCAATGTTTGGGGAGCAGAAAGGGACAGCCAGGGGGCAAGGCCAGTGAATCTGCAAAGAAGCAGCTCCACCGGCCATGAGCAGGCTGAGGATCATAGGTTGCACAGGTAGGCTGTAGCCTAGGGAACAATTCTCTCCCTCTGACCCCCGCAGAGATCCTCTCACACCGATAGTTTGCTGAGGCTTTGTGCAGGGCGGAGGGCTGGACTGCTACATGCGGGATGTCCCTGAGCGAGTGGTGAAGGTACCATCTAGCCTGGTTCCATTCTCTGCATTAGCTGCTGGGGCTATCGGGGTGGGGGTTCTATCCCAGGCCTGGTAATTGGGAATCAATGTTACATGGCAGAGGAGGAAGCAGATCCCCAGGAGGACATGGTTACTCTTCCAGGGGTCTTTGTCTTGGTGGCTGGCCGTAGGAGGAAGGGAATGGGATGCAGAGGGCTTAGAACAGGGGTTAGGAAGATTTCACAATCTGGTTTTTATTTTGCTGCTGTCTGCTAGCTCACTCATCCTCCCCTACATGGTGTTTGTCCTGTAGTGGAGAGGCAAAGTGGAAGTTTAAGACCAGCCATCAGGAGAGACTGTGCTGCGCTAAAGGGGCAGTGATGGTTATTCTATAACTATCTCCTTTTCTTGTTTTGTCCCTGAGATGCACAAGGTGTTTTCTAAGCCTGACCCAGGGCTGCTCTTAGAGTTCAAAGCCTCTTGTTATCGGCATTAAAAATCATCTCTTGCGCTCTTCCTGCCATTGTTGCTCCAGAAAAGCTGCTTGCAGCCCGTCACCTTTGCTCGTGTGCGCACACCACCTTGCACCTCGAGCTTCCTGAGAAACCTGGATTTGGTTAGCTGGCGGCGCTAGAGACTTCAATAAATTAACACAAAGAAAGGTGCTGTGACCGAAAAGTCACTGATGCACATTGGTTCCTTAGCCGGACTTTCCCCGCAACAAATGACATTTTGCAAACGGGAACGCTTGTCGTGGCAGCATGTCCAAGTGGTTAAAGCAGAAGCTGGAGGTAAGCACTGGAGGGGTTAGTTCCTGGTTCTTTCATTGACTCATTCTGTGGCCTCGGGGCACGTCTACACTACAGCAGCACACCTACAGCACTTAGATGCTTCCTACACTGATGGAGGGGGGTTTTCCACCAAAGTAGTTAATTCGTCTCTCCGAGAAGCGGTACCTAGGTCAATGGAAGAATTCCTCTGTCAACTTATCTGCATCTACACCAAGGGTCGGGTCGACCTAACTATGGTACGCAGGGCACAACATTCTTCACAGCTCTGAGCAATCTGGCCTGGTCAATCTAATTTTTAAGTGTAGGTCAGGCCTTGGACAAATCACTTCCCCTCTCTGTACCTCAGTGAAAGCACAGGTCATTGTTACGTGCTTCACAGAGATGCTGCCTGAGGCTTATGTTATTTTCATCAGACCTGGTGAATGTTCAGAATTTCCATCCTGTGTGAAATTATGAGATTTTAAAACTTGCTTTCATCCTTAATTGGGCAGAATAGTCACAAATCTCTGGGTTTTTTTGTGTTTTTTTTTTTTTTTTTTTGAGAAACGAAATATTCAAAAAAGGATTCATTTCTACTGTATTGAAATGGTTTGTCTCAATAAGATCAGAAAGCTGCATTTTGATTTTATCATTTCAGCCATTAATTCTATCCTACCGCTAAGTCAAACCATTTTTCCACCTTCCAGAAATCAAACATTTTGACTGTCTCAAAACAAAATGTTTCAATAATTTCCTGACAAAAATGTTGACAAAATGTTACTTCCCGACCAAATGTTTTGATTTAATTGAATCTGGTGTCTTCTGACAACAAAATGTTCCAGATGAAAATTTTTGACACGATCTATTATTTATGTTTCATCTTCTCAGCCATTTTAGTAACAAGGAGATCATTTCACTGTGTACATTCGGATTCCATGCAAAATATTGTACGAAACACTTTGTTCTCAATTACCCTGGTATGAGTGAACATAACTGCATCAACTTCAGTGGATTTCACTTCAACATTGTGCTGGCAACTGGGGGCACCCTCCCAACTTGGCTACCTTATCAGCTCACTCCTTGGTCCTTCAACACAGGCATCTAGCATGTTTCTTCCTTACACTTGCTAAGATAGTCTAAGGCCATGTGTACACTACAGCTTAGGTCGGTGTAAGTTATGTCGCTCAGGGGTGTGAATAAGCCACTCCCTTGAGCGGTGTAGTTACACTGTCCTAAGCCCCGGTGTAGACACTGCTACGTCAGCAGGGGAGCTACCGCTGCTCGCAGGGACCGGAGTAATTAAGTCGACGGGAGAGCTCTGTCCCAATGGCTTAGACCGTCTGCATGAGCAGCGTTACAGCCGCATCAGTGCACTAAGCTCTGTTGTGTAGCCAGAGCCTTAGACTTAGCATTTCTTCCCCACTCAGTCGGGGAAAGTGCACAACTTCATGTGACATGCCTATCAGATCCTCCCAAGGGCCCGCCACAGTCCTTCAGCAAAGAGAAGGTAGCGAGCAGTGGATAAACAAAAACCAAAGCACCCAAAAGCGGACACAGTCTTTGCATCTCCACAAGGAAACATCGAAGGGCTATTAGTTTGTTAATGGCTTTGCACACCAGTCGGGCAAGACTGCATGCCTGTAAGGACACCTGAAGGCTGGTGAATGTTTCATGGTTCGGTGGTGAACTTTGCTGCTCCATTGGCTATGGATAAGGATATTTGCTCTGGATGTCATTGCTAAATTGAACTTGTTCCACTTGATCCTTGAGCAGGTGGACAGGGGCAGGACAGGGTAGGGGATGGGAAGGTCTGCAATGGAAACAGGCATTATTGGGTCATTGACGAATAGACATTAAAAAGGAAGTGAGCTGCCGTGTTTTACTCATGTATTAGAAAGGGAAATGGGACAGAACCTCTCACCCCAAACGCAGGAGCTGTGACATCATGGGCTGCCAGGGCTGGGGAAGCCCCTTACACTTCACCATGCACATTGACTAAGTATCACGTGCAAATTGAGACCTAGATTGTGAGGCAGAAAGGGAGCCATCCCCCTAGAGTCACAATTTCCCCTTTGCTCTGGAGAGGTGTGGTCACAGTAATTTGATGATGGCCTCTAGTGAGCTCCAGTCACCACAATCCATCTGTGTGGATTCTGTCCTGACGAAGCTCTCATCACTGCTATGTGCTTGCAGATGCTAATCTATTTGGACGGGTATTTTAGAAGGCCCAGGAGCTGGTTCTGCTCTATCTCTGTGGTCCGGGACAGTCAGTTCTATCAGACAGTGCTCCAGTGACTAAGTTACCCTGGCTCCCAGTCTGCCAAAGGATTATTTTTCATCAAGGTTATTGCAAATCACTGGAGCGGCACGGCGAAATGTGGGGGCCTTGTTGGAGAGCCGGGGAACAAGACAGTAGCCGGCTGCCTTTGACAGCGACTCTGGAGACCTAGCAAACTCTTTGTTCTGTGCAGCGAGTGTAGGCAGAAAAGAGAGGGAGCCATATGGTCTCGTGACACCGAGACCTCGTGATGCATTCTCTTCTCAGTCTGCAGAAGAGGCTAGAACAGTGGTGGAAAACCTGTGGCCCATCAGAGTTATCCACTGGCGAGCCGCGAGACGGTTTATATTGACCGTCCGCAGGCACGGCCGCCCGCAGCTCCCATTGGCCGGGAATGGCGAACCGTGACTACTGGCAGCTGCGTGCGGCCTTGCCTGTGGCTGGTCAGTGTAAACAAACTGTCTCGCGGCCCGCCAGCGGATTACCCTGAGGGGCCGTCTGCGGCCCACGGACCACAGGTTGTCCACCACTGGGCTAGAGGATATCTAAGAAACTTTCTTTCCGGGGTGTTTTGTGCCAGGAAGCAAAACGACACCAGAATAGTCTTTTTTCATGGCTGAACAAGCCGAAGTAAAATGAGACTCAATTCCTCTCTGGGATGCTCAAAGAAAATTAGCCCAGTTTGTCTTTCTGACATCAAAGTGAATCTGAACACCAATTATTAGGTTTTTTCCCCCCAATATCTCTTCTTTCTTCTTATTACCCACTGTTATCTCCCCTGCCGATTTCCCAGCTCTGAAGACATATCCAGGAAGCTGAGAAATCGCTTCCAGAGGTTTGTTATATATAAAAACGGACACTGATGTCTAATATTGTTTCTCGGTTTTGCTACTCCCACCAAAGATAGGATGTGGGCGAGCACCATGTCGAGGGCCCAGTTCTGCAGAATGCCTCTTCAGAGGTGATGAGCTTTCTCCCAACTCCCAGATGGACACGGATGGTTGTTGGGGCTGTTCTTCGCCTCGGGAAGCACTCGGGATCAGGCCCTGATTGCTGTTAAATTTAGGACAAACAGCCCCCAGCATTGAGCGAGGCCGCGTTTGCTGGGGAAGGAGGCCCCTCATGCTGTGTTGATCAGTGCTGATTTCCATCCCATTATTTCAGGGCACTACATGGCACCAAGCAGCCAATTATCAAAGATTGTTTAAAAGTCAGGAAAAATTATTAATTCGAAGGGTTGTGCCTCTGCCTGCCTTTAATTATTTAACCAATTCGAAAGCCTCAGGCAACTCATTTGATTATTCTTGCCAGTTTCCTCCTGATTGAATTGCACCTGCCCGAGAGTAGTTTCTCAGCCGCTTGGTGCTGTGTTGAATCAGAATACAGCACTACGCTGACATCAGTAAGGTGGTCAGCGTCTGCCTCAAGGCAGCACCTTTCGTCCAAGAACGGTGCAGCTTCTGCAGGCTTGTGTCACCCGCTGGGGAAGGTGTCTCGCTGGTCTTCCTGCACGACGATCCACGGCAGTCATGAGTCGCTGCGGAACCTGTGCTTTCATCTCTAGAAGCCCCTAGTTCTGTCCCCGCCGCAGCAGCCAAGAGGACAGCCGTCACGTTGGCACAGGGGAGCACAAAAGACACCCCGACCTGGGCTTTACCTGCCTATGTGAGGCCTGTGTGGGTGGCGAGCGGACATTAGCAGGCTAGCGTCTCCCCCTCCCTCCGCCCCAGGCCAGTGGGGGGGACTGGGCAGAGCCTTATTTGGCCACCTGATAAGATCGTATTATATAACATGAATGTGGGAGCCAGGCACTCCTGCATTTTAATACCATCTCTGTCTCCCTCTCTGCCCCAGTGTCCCTGGATGTAAAATTAGGCTAATGATATTGCCTTCCCTTCCTCACAGCAGTGTGACTATTAATTAGTTTGCATTAGCAGAGGCTTACATCGGTGCTAAATCTTAATCGGATCTTGAGGAGACAATGGAATCCGCCGCTCAAGGTATTAGCTGGTACAGAGGAGTGAATAATCCATGCTGGCTAAAGAGCTGGACCAGGGGGCTGCAGGGACCAGACTGTGACTGTCTGAGTCAAATTTCAGTCCCTGCTCTGCTTCTGTGCGCTGCCCCTTGCTCTGGCTAGCTTAGAAAGGTACAATCCAGCCCAATGCGTTTAAAACTTTGGGCCAAACGAAGGCCTGGCATAAGCGACGTGTAAGCAAGGTGTTGGGCATTCAGCAGCCAAAAACCCACCAAAGGGGCCAGTGGGGGTAGTACAAGGTTTCCATAATCCCTCCCGCCCCGCCCCTTCCTGGGGGATGGGTGAGAGAAAGCCCTTCTCCAGAAGTGAGCCCCGCCAGCTAGGGAGAGGGGAATGACCAGGATGGCTGGGGACGCATCGACTCCATGTGTCCCTGATGCGTAGCACCACCAGCAGAGGCTCCAGCTGCCTTTCTCCTGGGTTCCAGGAATTAGGTTGGTGCTGGGAGGTGCAATTTGCACTTGAATCCAGCACGTCTCTCTTGCTCTCATCCTCTTGCTCATCTCTGGATTCCATTGTCTCCTCAAGATCCGATTAAGACTTAGCACTGGTCGAAGCCTCTGCTGATGCGAACTAATTAATAGTCACACCGCTGTGAGGAAGGGAAGGCAATATCATTAGCCAAATTTTACACCTGGGGACACGGAGGCAGAAAGGGAGACAGAGATTTTATTAAAATGCAGGAGTGCCTGGCTCCCACATTCATGTTGTATAATACGATCTTATCGCCATGTGGCCAAACTCTTCTTGGCGTCCTTCATGGAAAAATCCTTGATTCCAGCTGGGCAAGTCCCAGAATATTTCATAAGAATGAAATCAGGAGGGGACTGTGGAAATTAGATCTATAGAATTTAATAGAGAAGATCTTTCCTATGAGATTTTGGGGGAGGGGTTACGCTGGTAGACCAGGTACCAGCTTTGCTGTGGCTGTAGGCATCAGCTGAGCACTGGCAAATTCATACCTGGAAACCAGACCAGCTCGCCTGTATGTTAGTATTGTTCAAGGTAGGTGTTAGACTTATAAGGATTTGTTTAGTGTTTAGACACTATAAAACACTTATACATTGCTGCATGCATTAATCTTGTAATGTCTGTGTAGCGGGGCAGTTACCCCACTCCTGAGACAAAAGGCTAGGCTGATTGGGGAAGCAGCAACAGCTGGGGCCACGCCCCAATCAGGCCACAGCTGGCCCTATAAAAAGGGCAGTGAGCCAGGAGCTGAGGCAGTCTCTCTCTCTCGCTCTTGAAGGAGAAGGACCTGGCTGCCTAGGAGAGAAGGGTACTTGAGACAGAGCAGTGCTGGGGAAAGGGAGGAGGAGGAGCTGGGGAGCACCCGCCTGGCAACTCCCCAGGCTGTAGGCCTTGATAGAGTCCTATGCAGGTACTGGGGCTGGTAGGTGCAGCCCAGAGATAGGCAGAGGCAGCAGGTCCACCCCCTTGCCGATGATGAGTGGTCTATAGACGGCAGTCTGCCCCAGTGAGTTGGGGCTAGATGATGACTGGCAGTAGCCACTGAGGCAAGGTGGGTGAGAGGGTTGGGCGTTCCCCTGGGAGGGGAGACCCAGAGCGGGGATATGGCAGGGGCAGAACCCTGAGGTAAAGAGCACTGGGGTCCAGGTGGGACATGGGGCCTGAGGGAGGTGAGCTACCAGCCAGGAGGAAGCGCTCCATATGCCGGAGAGCTAATTCCCAAGACGACCAGCAGGAGGCGCCGTGGTGGTAAGTCTTGACCTCACTACAGTCTGTATCCCATGTTATAAGGTAATATGGAAGTTTTGCTTTATACCTGTAAAAATGTCTGCTCTGAACTCGTGAACCCAGACAGGAGTGGTCCTCCTGTTCATCAAGGAGGGTTATCAAAACTAAGTGGGCCGATGTGAAGCATCAGGATACAAAGACTGGGCTAATGGTCCTCTTGCACCTAGTGCCTTTAGGTTAGGGGTGTAACGAAGCTTGTCTCATCAGCTGACATGAAAATTCTTCATCTCTTTGCTGTTTGGACTCTCACAGGGCTGGAGCTAGGAAACATCCCCAGGATCAACCTGGGTTAGCCTTAAAAGAAAGACTGGAGTGTCCAAGGGGACTGTCTGTGACTCCATGGTAAGGCTGGTATGGTGCTTCAGGAACTCACATTTGTTACTGGGTTGGTGAAATCGAATGATAGAACATGCCAGCCGTTTGGGGTGTCTGCCCTGCTTTTTGACAGTCTGACCTGAGGTTGGGACCCACAGTTGGGACCCCTCCAGACAGCGTGACGGCGGTTATAACTCATTTCATAGGGCTCTCATTTTCTATTACACTCTCTAGGATGGTGTAAAAAAAAAAACCTCTTGAAAAACGTATAGTTTTCTGTGACATTGGATAGCCCTTTTCCACAAGGGAATTCACTGTAAATCAAATTCCTTCTGCCATTGTTAACGATCCTTGTACTCTTCACTGCCCATCCTGAAATGCCACGTCAACTTGCTGTGCGATGTCAGAGCCTGATCCAAAGCCTTCCAATATTAGGCCTTCCATTGACTTCCACAGGTTTTGGATCAAGTCCTCAGGATCTGTTCCCAGTAGTCCCTGGCTTGCTCCCCTTGACTTTAAAGGGACCACTTTCATGAGTGAAAGTTTGCCGGATCGGTCCCCCGCACAGCTGCATGTTCCAGGCTGGAGGTGGTTGTAATGGTGTGGGCAGGCCAACAGACTCCCCTTTTGCAATGTCTGGAAATTGCTCTGGGATCCTTGGGGTCACAAAGACAACCTCCGGTTACCGTCGCAGCGGTGGAAGACTCTGGCCAGCAAATGCACACATTCCAGTATTCCAGCCCACAGCCTGGAGACACCCCCTGAAATTTCCAGTGGTGGTTTACAAGTCTCTACTGCGCTGCCCATACTTAAGTAAATAAGGCTCCTATAAGCACTGAGAGCAGAGGGCACAAGTATAATAGGTCTCCAGTGCCTCGCAGTGAAGCTTGATTTCCCTGCTAAATAGAGCTGCTTTGGCTCTTCTTTGCCCAAGAGGGCATAGTGTGTTTATTTTTGCTTTGCAGTACTGAATTAGTGTGTGCACAGTAAATGGAGCAAGGCGGGTGGCCATTTGCCAAAGGAGATAATAATGTTGTAGTTTTCTTTTCTGTATCCTCAGACCCCAGCTACTGCATCCCTGTTGATTTAGTGCCGCAACTGGAGTTTTACCCTGCATATTTCAAGTGCCCATTGTTGAAAATCCACACGGGGCTGCTAATCAGGACTAACTGTGGGCACCTGCTGTGGCAGATACCCAAGTGCTGACCTACTGGCTCAAGAGAGCATGAAGGGCTAATTTCATGGCTGATCAAGCTTTCTGCCAAGGAGCCTCACAAACAAATGAACATTGAGTTCCCTTTTCAAGGGCTATAAAAGTGGTCCTTTGTCACAGCCACCCACTTCTGCAGGATGAGATATCTGACCATGCTGGTCCACCACTATCCCCCTGGATTATTTAGGAGTGAGCTCAGTTCTCCACCTTTGTCACTTGTTCCTCTGCCTGGATGTATCCATCATTAGGCCTTTGTCCTTATTTCTTCTGATATGACCACACAATCCTGCTTACTGACTGCATTCACAATCTTCTCCTCTATTTCTTTGCTTGCCTGTCTTCCTCCATATACATATATTCCTTACACATATACGGTTGGACCATTTTCTGGCATCTGATTGACCCTTAATTTCCTGTTCCTCCAAAACAGATACTGTAGATTCTTCCAACTCAGACAGATTTAGAGCTTATTTGCCAGAGGGAGTTGGCCTAGGTGATGCCATTCACAGGTTCTTCACCCACTCATGACTCCTCTCTTCGCCTTGTCTTCCCAGTTCAGTTGGCTAAAGCACCTCCCCTTTCATTTCTTAACTGTATCTAGACCTCAAAGCACTTAAGCACATACTTAAGTCCCATTGATTTCAACGAGACTATAGGCATGCTTAACTTAAGCAAGTACTTTGATGACTCAAGTGCCTAATGCTTTCAAAGCCAATACCATTCTTTCTTGCACGTTCTGGTGAAATGTGATTTTTCTATTGTGATGCAGACATTTCAAGGACACATTGCCTGCTTTCTGTGCTGAGTTCCCTGAAATTCCCTTTAAGTTCTTCAAAGAAAAGCCATCTCCAAATATGATCTTGATTAGCCACTCTTCTCTCATGGAAGGCTAACGCGGTTACATGAAAGGGTGCTAATTAAAGATAATATGGTTAAAACAGGATTTACATCAGGACAGGTGCTTCCTTTCCATTTAAATTAACACAACATTTGTAGGCAAAAGGTGTTATTTCATAGAATATCAGGGTTGGAAGGGACCTCAGGAGGTCATCTAATCCAACCCCCTGCTCAAAGCAGGACCAATCCCCAACTAAATCATCCCAGCCAGGACTTTGTCAAGCCGGGCCTTAAACCTCTAAGGAAGGAGGTTTATGCACTTCTGTTCCCTCGCTTTGTTGTATGATAAAGAATCAGGGGCAACTCCCCAGCTAGTGCCAATCAGCGTAGCTCCATTGAAGTCAATGGCTCTTTTGAGTCCCACTATTGTCAATTGGGCTTACGCCATTTACACAGCTTGAGAATATGGCCCTTTTTATTTTTAACCTGGGGCTGAAGGACGAAGCTGGGGAGGCTTAAGAAGCTTCTTAGTAATACAGAATCATGACAGAGGAGAGGAATGATTATAAATTAGAATGGACCATCTCCTGTGGAAGCTGATACTTCCCTCTTCATCGTGATTAAAGAGCACTACATAGGAGAAGATTTATGGGGGAGTTTATGTCGTCGTATATTGCTTATGATTATGTAGTTTACATTTACACTCTCTGGAGAAATATACCCACTCCTTTTCTCTTCTTCTTTTCCTTCTGTTCTATTACGCTCCTGTAATAATTTAGTACAGGCTGGATCTTAGGGTTTGCGTTGCACCAATGATATTTGGGAGGTATGGCTGACATATCACTTTGGGACAATAAACCCGTCTCAGCCTTTTAACAGCTCCGAGGGAAACTAATGGGAAGATTAAGTGGTTCTAATTGATGGTATTTGTTTAACGGGGAGCCATCTATCCTGCTTGGCGAGAACAGTGTGCGGCTATAGGCTGCACAATTTAAGCAGTATTATTTCAAGGATGTTTTTCTCTCTGATTCAATTTTATGCATGTTGTAATCATTCTTACTGCAGGCTGTTCGTTCTGGTAGGAGCGCCAGAGTCTACAATGACAATCCAAGGCACCTAGTAAATTTGCTACTTAACATAAGGAGTTGCAAATGTGTGGTACCTGCTAAGTTCTTGAGTTTCAGCTGCGGGATACTGGACCATCAAGCTAATGCTATTGCAGGACCTTCTAAAAACAGAGGCTGCGCTCCAAAGAGTCACATTAGTATAGCAATGATCAATGGCCCCGATCCAGCATGACGCTTAAGTCACTGACTTCAATGCAACTACTCATATGCTTAAAGTTAGGCATGTGCTTAAGCACCTTGCTGAATCAGGGCCTTAGGCATATGCATAACTTTAAGCACATACATCATCCTAAATTTGTTTCATGTGCTTAAAGTTAGGCACTTGCTTAGGCCCTGATCCAGTAAGCCCTTATGATCCTGTCAGGTACTTCTGTACCAGATAGGGACTGGTCACAGAGCTTGCTTATACACACCAGCTGTGTTCATAATAAGATCCTTTAAAGCAGTGGTTCTCAAACTAGGGCTGCCACTTGTTCAGGGAAAGCCCCTGGCGGGCCGGGCCGGGCCGGTTTGTTTACCTGCCGCGTCCGCAGGTTCGGCCAATCATGGCTCCCACTGGCCACGGTTTGCCATTCCAGGCCAATGGGGGCTGCGGGAAGCGACATGGGCCGTGGGATGTGCTGGCTGCCGCTTCCTGCAGCCCCCATTGGCCTGGAGTGGCGAACCGCGGCCAGTGGGAGCTGCGATCGGCCAAACCTACGGACGCGATCACAGCTCCCACTGGCCGCGGTTTGCCGCTCCAGGCCAATGGGGGCTGCAGGAAGCGGCAGCCAGCACATCCCACGGCCCATGTCGCTTCCCGCAGCCCCCATTGGCCTGGAATGGCAAACCGTGGCCAGTGGGAGCCATGATTGGCCGAACCTGCAGACACGGCAGGTAGACAAACCGGCCCAGCCCGCCAGGGGCTTTCCCTGAACAAGCGGCGGCCCTAGTTTGAGAACCACTGCTATAAAGCTCTGCTCAGTATGGCTGAGGTTCATTTAAATAAGGTCTTTTACACACAGTGCTGCCTCGTGGCTGAACAGTGTACTATAAATTAGCATTCCATTACATCCCTGCTTTAAGTTCTACGTTCCTGCCATTGACAAATTTTACACTGTTTTACGTTCACTATGTATCGGTCCATTAAGTGTCTCTGAATCATTTTTTCTGAATTACACAACCTGATAAACAACTTGGTCATCTGGCTGTCCGTTAAGTGCAGTGATTGGCTGTGACTGGTTTGGAATCCTTGAGTCTTTCTTGTTCTGCATCTACCACCTGTAGAGTTTGCTCTGTTTCGTCTTTCTGAGGAACAAGCTATAGATGTCAATGGTTTCTACTGAACTCTCCACCATTGGTCTCGCTCACCTATGATCCAGTGCTGAATTCTTTTTCTTTATGACAGCGGAAGCTGTCCATCCTTTTCCTCCATACAGGAGGCGAACATGGTCACCAGTTCGAGACCCAGCAGGTCTCTGAGTGACATCCAATGTAAAAGTATTCATAAACTCTTTCAGCTTTTTTTAATCCAAGTTGGCTACTCTCCATAGATTCTTTTCCAAAGTTGGGACAGTAGTTCTGATTTGTCTTCCTATCTTAGCTGTGCTAGACTATACCCAGTAGCAGCTATTGGTGTTGATCTGTAACTCAGAACATGGAATGGATTTTCCTGCTGTAGGATTTCCTTGGCTCTCTGTACAGCTCTCAGCCTCTCCATTCACTTGTGCATAATGTAGGCTGCTAGTAATGTGATCAAAATCATATTTTGTTTGGAATGGCTTAAATCCTGCTGCAGTGAATGGTGGTCCATTGTCCACTATTGGTGGTTCTGGAATACCAATATGAGCAAAAGGGCACTTTAGTTTCTCAGTAACACTGCAACATGTTATGTTCAAGTACTTTATATATCTGGAAATATAGACCACAATGACCAGGTAATAATGTCCTCTGAATTTGCATAAATATGCAGTTAGTCTCTTCTAAGGTCTTTCTGGTAGAGGTGTTTGTACACTGTATATTTCAGAGTTGTTGCAAGTTGATTTCTACTGGAACTTCTCTCAAATCTATCATATCCTTTCTCACTAGGCCCATCATTGCTGCCGCTCTGTGGCTGAGAAGGTTGTTGGCCTTAGATCACATGTACTCTGAATACATAGCTTTTGTCTTAGTACGTTGTTTCTGTGGTGAACTGGCCCATGCAGTTCACAATATCTCCAGGGCTAGTCAGAGCTGTGTCAGATGACTTCAGCTCTGGCAGGGGTTGAAGGTGATTGTAAGTCCCCTCTGAGATAACTGTGACATCAGCTCCTGACTCAATTTTAAAGTCAACAGTCTTTCCATAAATATTAAATTTCATTTCCCAGGAAGGCTCTCTCTCATCACAGATGGATCCCAGAAACAGTGGCTCTTGATTATCTGTAATATGAGTCAACTCCCTGACAGTTTTGGTGCAGCAAATAGCAGCAAAATGGCTATATTTCTTAAGTTTATTACACCATGTGCCTCTGGCTTGACAAGCATAATCTCTTGGGATATGATTTTTTCCACACCTTGTACATGTAGGCTGGAATTTGTCCCTCTTACCTGGGAATTCTCTCTCCTTGCCTCAGGGGTTTTATGATAATGACTTAACTCTCAGATGTCTGTTTTACAGTTTCTAAGCTTGCATCAGATTTTTCAAGTGTGCCAAGTTGCTCCAGGTTTTGCAATATCACCAACACAGACTGCTTTGCTTTCTGTATAGCTGTGGCTACAGTTAAATCTCTCCAATTGTAGCTGCTGTGAAGGGTTTTTATCTGCTGACACAATAACCAGCCTCTGTCTGATATTTTCAAGTTTTGCATTCCCAAAATCAGTTTTCAGCCAATGCATGCAGAATTCTTAAACATTTAACAGTTCCCCGGTCCTTGAATTCTGCGGTGAAAACATGCTCTTTCATAAACCACATTTCTCTGAGGTATAAAGTAGGCATCAGACATAGACAGAACCCTTTCATAGTCAACTTTGTGACTTTAAATCATTTGACTTCACTGAAAAAAGATATGCTCTGCCTGGTTCCCCATAGCATACATTAAAGGAGATTGTCTGTCTCCAGTTTGTTTGTCAAGCTTGTTAGCAATATGAAATCTTGCAAAATATTGTTTCCAGGCTGAACATTCTGAAGGTTTGTCAAAGCTGAACTTCTCTGGGGCATTGAAGAGTGGCATCTTCATGAGGTCTTGTAAACTTTACTCCTTGTGTCTGCAACCTTTGTTGCTGTTTCCCTTCTGTTTCTGTTCTTAATTTCATTGCTGATACCACGTCAAGTACTTCTGTACCAGATATGGACTGGACACAGAACTTGCTTCTACACATGAGATGTGTTCATCAGAAGCTCCTTCAATTCTCTGCCGGGTATGGCTGAAGTTCATTTAAATGAGGTATTTTACACACAGTGGCACCTGGTGGCAAACAGAATAATACAGCTTAGCATTCCATTACAGATCCAGGGCTATATAGCTAGCGCCAAGGTAGCCACGCTGGCCAATTGGAAGTGGTTGCCCAGAGCTAGTCAGAAAGAATGACTCTCATCCAGGGGGCTTCAGATGTTTGTACCCCTTACAATGTCTGGTCTGATTTTATGGAGGGTTAAAAACACAATCACATTTAGCCCCTGCTCTTCTCCCTACACACAAATGTAAACCGAGGCTCTTTCAGTGAGGAACATTGGAGAGGACATCTTGTGGAGATCACTGTCACACCTTTACTTGGCCAGAGGGAGTTACTGAAAAGATCTGTGAGTGTCTCTCTCTCCTCTCAGCATTGCCCCCAGCTTTTGTCAACAGCAGAAACCAAGCCTAGCTCTTCCAGATAGCAATGCAAATCCCGCTTGGTTGACCCTCTTCATTGCATTCCTGGTGCATATGTAATGGGAACCCTTTGTCTGATAAGGGGGAGACACACAGGAGCTCTGGTGAAAGACTTATTGGTATTTCTTGGCCTCAGTGGCCTAAGGGGAGCCAGGATTACAAAATGTTCTGCCCCATCACATGGCAGGAGTCAGTCTGCCCTGACACCAGCAGCTACACTTTGGGGATCTCCCCATTTCCCATCCTTTAGGGAAATCCCCCAGAGCAGCAAAACCTCCTTCCAGCAGGATGCAGCAGCCTCTGGAATCCGCTTCAGCAGTTTTGTGCGTCAGCAGGAAGGAGGGGTGTCACTTGACAGCCCATTGAGGTGCCCTGTCTCCTTGCAGATGAATGCATACCACTCACATTCAGAGCCTCTCTTGTCAGGGCACTGGGTTTCCATTAGAGAGCTGGACGAGCCCTCCCCATCCCATTAGACATTTCAGCCATTTTTCAGATGCTCTTTCTGCACATTCCATCCTTTACAATGCATGGATCTGAGCAATGCAGCTGAGATGTATGTGACAGGAATAAGGTAACAGCTCACACTTTTTCAACACAGCCCCAGACGGGAGCCTGCCAGCCCTACAACACGCTGACACTGTGCTTCACTCACGTTAAGGAGACACAATGAATGGGACACTGGCTAAAGCTCAGATCTAGGTTTTGTTTAAAAAAATTTTTTGGGAACATAATGTGGATCAGAATTGATTTAATGTGTGTGCATGTGAATATATACCAGATTATATATATATATATATATATATATATATATATATATATTTATGTACAGATGTGCAATACACATAGCAGTTTGGAAGGGAGGGGAATTTAGGGAAAACTTTAAAGTATTTGCAACAAAAGTGTGACCGCCATCGTCTTGGCAAACAAACCTGTGATCAAAGGCACGAGTGTCTCTACAGCTTGAGCTAAAGAGGCTGGCCCTGTAACTGCCTCACTTCCTCTGTGAATTGAGTCCAAGAGAGGGACACACATCATGATGCACAGTGGCCAGCAAGTTACAGAATCCCAGCAGCTTCGGTTGCTGAGAACCAGAAAGTGAAACTGCGTATAAACAACCGCTGATGCTAGCCTGCTCAGTGTCTCTCTCCCAAACTCAGGAAGTGCAGCATGTAAGCCAACAGCAGCAATGGTGAAAACCAGTGAGATTTTGAAAAATGGTGCCCACTTTCTCACCACCAGAGGGTGTTTTAGCTAGAGCAGAAACTTTGCAAAATAAAACATGCTATGTAATGGGCTAGAATGAGCAAGATGCTAAACTGCTGTTAATCTCCAGTGACTTCAGAGGGGCTACACTGATTCACACCAGCCCAGGATCTGGTCCTATAGCTTTAACTGTAATGCTATCCACTCATCTCCCCCCACCCCACCCCACCCCACCCCATCAAACAATCATATCAGACTAAGTATTAAATAATGGGGAGATTGGGTATTCTTGGATGCAATTTAAGCATGTAAGGAGTTTTCTAATACTCTGTTTTTAATATAAACCACTTCACGCCTCCCAGATTAAAGCATCTGCACTTTCTTTGCAATTATCATTACAGTTAATTAACATCAAAGGCTCTCGTCCCGCCAGCCACGTTTAAGAGGCGATAGTGCCCAGGGGGTGTGGGGAGGAAGAGGCAGTGTACGTTCTTAATTCCGTATTTGCCTTATCCATTTGGGGACCGTGAATAATTGATGACAGCAGTGGTTAAACCTGAGCACATCAGAAGGGATCTTTAAAGAATATCCGTTTCCAAGCACTTCCCCGCCTCTCCCACAAAGACACACTAGCACAAAGATCTTCTCATGTAGGCACACGGCCAGCATTAGGATTTGCCGCTAGCGTTTAAAGCAGCCGGCTAGGTGAGCTTGCTTAGTACCACCTGTGGTTAGAACGCTCTCTAAGGATGGGTATTGGAAGCTGATTTAGTTGGGGATTGGTCCTGCTTTGAGCAGGGGGTTAGACTAGATGACCTCCTGAGGTCCCTTCCAACCCTGATATTCTATGATTCTAGCTGGCCTGTGTGTCTTTACACTAGTGTTATCCACCCATTGTGAAATGGGTTGGTCCCAGCAGGTATTCCCGGGTCTGCAATTTATTAGTGGGCCTCCTGGAATCGCAATGCAGCCCCGGGTGTGCAAGCAGAGCAGCATCACAGGGCTGTGATGGGATTTGTTCAGTCCCTTGGATTCAGGAAGATGGGTGACCGTCTCACATGCCAATGGGGAGAAGGGAGCAATGAGCTGTTTAATGTGGCTTTCCTAACCTGAAATAAAAGGGCTGCGTGGTTGGTGACCACAACATGGACTGGGGCTTAGGGCTCGCTCAGCCAAACCTGCAGATGCAGGGTGGCCCCAGAGCATTGGGCTTACGAGGTAGTGACTGAGAGCTCTCTGGTGACCAGAGTCCCTTGGGAAAAGCAGGGCGTCTCCCCTCTGTCCTGGACTTTATCTCACAGGTCCCCGCCTTCTCCTGTTTCACAGGAAACCACCATCCATTATTCTGTTCACTCCCTTCACTAACTCACCCCACCAGATCAGGATGCACCGTCTAGTCCACGCCTTTCTCCTCCCGAGTCTGCACCCTCCTCCCAGGGCCATCACGTAGGACTTTGTGGCAGGTATGTGTCTGCGTAAAAAAAAAATCACACATTGCCTTTTTGCCCTCTCTGCCGCAGGAAGGCCAGGTCGGGTGGCTTTTCGGGAAGCCTCGGAACCGTCCTTGCAGTGAAAAGGCAGAAGCTGCTGGGTGAACAGGGAGCAGAAGGCTGATGGCTTTCTGCCGAAGGCTGATGTTCGCCACTAGAGGACTCACTACGTACAGCCAAGGAGAGCTGTCAGCTACAGGGGCCGGCTCAGCATGCTTATTCCCCTGGCAGTCAGGTAAATGGCTGTTAGCATGCTGCCGGCTCAGTTCAGCTCCTACAAGCTGCTGAGGCACGCCTGATAAATTATTCTCCCCGGTTGGTACCCTCGATGGAGAGCAAATTATCCCGACAACACACGTTATTCTAGCCACTCTTGGTTTGGGGATGATGGGAAGCGAGACGCTCTGGTAAAGCACCACCCTCTGTGACTTTAAAGGGCTCATCTGATCACATGTTGTTCAGTGCTCAGCGCTGTACAAATCTATAAAGAACCTCAGCCTTTGATCCAAGGGACTTGAGCCCAGATCCTGAAAGGTATTTTGATCAAAGGATAGAAATCAGTTGCAACTGAGCGTCAAAATATCTTTGAGGATCTGGGCCTTACAGTCTAAATCAGCCGGCACCAGCACCATTCAGATGCCTGAGGACAGATTCATCCCACTGGGGCTGGTGAACTGCCCCTCCTTGCACAAGCTGCTGTTCCTATGCCCCCAGGAGGCATTTGCCCCGAGGGACAGTAAGCAGCGTCACTACCCCTCCCTTGCACTTTGCTCCGGGGGACGGAGAGCAGCTTTCAACGCAGGTCTTGTTCATGGGAAGTTCTGATTTGTTGCCTCTCTGGCCACACCTCTGACTAGTTAGCCCCACCCACTTTTGATGTTGCACCTGCCCCCGTGAGCTCTTGGCGTGGAGCAGAGCCTGCAGCTGCTTTTTGCCCCAGGCCCCTCCCTCTGGTGAATTTTCCATCACCTCAGTGTATTCATCAAGTACACTGAAGCCAATGGGACCATTGGGTACGCAACATCCACTTATCTAAAGGGCTTAAGTATGAATTTAAGAGCTTAATTTTAGGCACCCTATTGTGAAAAATCTCTGTCTTAGCGCATCCCACTAGCCAGCTAATCAGCATCCAGCAGTGAAAATATGATGGAGCTATGAAATTATGCGGCGGGAGGTAAATCAGAGGAAGGGCATGGCCATGTGCATTCAAGCCACAGACTGCGGCCATGTGCTCTAACTCCGTGCCATCCTGGACAGACAGGTTGATTTGTCTTTCTGTTGAGTGCAGTTGGGAACAGAGGTGTTTACAGCAAGTCATGAAGCTGGAGAATGATGGTCATTTTCCTTTCTCAGGGCTCTTTTGCCAAACAAGGAGAGGAAGGCCGCCAGGAAAAAGGATGTAGATTTAGCAATGTTTGCTCAACAAAATCCCAGACCCCAAAGTTCAAGTTTCCCAGACTAAACAGAGAGAAAAAACATTTCTTCTGCACGCCTTGCCTGAATCCCGGCAGTTAGAGGCATTTCCCAAGCCGGAAATGTCTCTGTTTCAAATCACCGTGGACAAGGGCAGCCCTGTTAGCCTCATGGCACAGCCTGAGTGAGCATTCTGGACGGCGGAGTCCTGCTGCTGGAGGGTATAGACAACGCTGTGTGTCCAACTTCTCCGGCAGCTCCAAGGGGCAGATTCTTTGGCTTTTCTCTGCTTCTCAGAAACAAATCTCTCCTATAATTAAACTGAGCTGCACAAGATCCAGCAGAGACGGACGGCACTGGCAGGAGCCATGCCCACACAGCCCATAGGGTAAGGCCCATATAACCCAGTTGTGCTCAGAGTTACAGCTTTGGATCTGTATCTATTTCAATCAGGCTGGGTGGGTGCAGGGCTGGAGTATGCCTGTTAGGTGCCCGGAGCTGTTACAGTTCTGGGGGGGGGGGGGCCTTCTTTGCATATTTAATTCCTTCCCTTTACTGATTTACCAACACCCGGGCCCAATGCTCAACCTCCATTGTGAAATTACCTTTATTTCAGTTCTGGTTTTTAAACGTGAGAGACCAATAGCAAAGCCAAATGCAAGTTAAACCAAACAAAAGCATTTTCATTTCAGCACATACCAGTAGTGTTACACATTGCTTTACTGACCACCTTACCTACGGATATATATTTCTGGGGACTTTCCAAAATCCGAGGCCCCAGGCTGCAGCCTCTAAATCCCCTGCGTTAATCTACCAGTGTGTGAATGGAAAAGAGGGTAGGACATAATTTTCAATATACATGATTCTTGCCCTTATGTGTTTCTAAGAGAAGAGGATTCACCTGGATTGACAGGCTAGCAAGGAAGCCAATATAAACACATCCTCCACCTATATTACAGCCTACCCCATCACAGCTTGGAACACCTGTGACTACAGAACGTGGCCATACGTGATGATGGGTTGCCTCTCTCTTTTTATTACCATTCTCTGTAAGATGGTGGGATGTACAAACACAGCCCCTGCCCAGCAAAACTAATGATCTAAAAAGCCAAGGTAAAGGATGGGAGGGGGAACTGAGTCGCAGCGAGGCGAAGTGACACAAGGCAAAGTCACGCAGTGGGTCAGTGGTGATCTCGCTTCCCTCTATTTCGTTTTATTTCTTTGTGTCGTTTGCTGACCTGTATTTAATCACTGTTGGGTTTTTTTACTTCCCCTGTGAGCTAGGAGGTTGTTTTTCCCCCTCCAGCTTTGAGGAGTACGTTTAGTTTCTGCTTCATTTTTTTTTGTGGGAGGATTGATCTTTTACACAGACTGATTATGTAGCCTGCAGCGATCTCATCTTTCGAGCACAGGCAGGAGCTCCTTCTTGAGTTAAGCCGGATCAGCATCCTTGATCTGGGGGCTTTGATAAGGGAGGTTGATAAACCTCAGAGGATGTTTGAGTGCAGAGGAGAGCGGGGTTTTTTTGGGGAGACACGGTGGGCTAGAGCTGTTTGGAGACCAATGCCAAACCCTGTCTGAGGTCTGGAGCTGGGTGAGTGTCTCTCAGTTTAGGTACTAAGCTCATCGGAATACCTGTTTATGTTCATCAGAAATCCGCCAAACCCTTAGATGACGTGGCTGTGACAGGAGAGACCAGGTGGGGGAGGTAATATCTTTTATTGGACCAACTTCTATGTTGAGGGGAGAGACAAGCTTTTGAACTTACACAGAGCTCTTCTGCAGGGCTCAGTTGACTGCTGCACCCTGGCTAGATCAAGACAGGACTGTTACAATGCAGCCTTCTGTCAGCACTAAGGGCCTGATACTCTGTTACATCAAGGCCCCTTTATGCAGCATGGAGAGCCCTTACAGGGGGGCAGATATGGCTCCCTGTGAATACCCCCTTTAGAAGGGTCTCACCTAGAGCAGAACTGGCCTAAGGGCTGTACACAGCTCTCCACCCCACGTGTAGGAGAGGGAGCAGAGGCATGTCTCGGGGGAGGTTAGAATTCCCTGCACCACAGCTGTTCTCTGCATCCCAGGGTCCAGCAGACCGGTCAGTGCAGCATTGTGCATCTCCTCATTGCTACCATGGGAACTAAGCTTCCTCTGCAGCAGCCTGCACAGCCCTGACATTGCTCCTGACTCTGACTAGCCTGGCAGGTAAGGGACAGAAGAGGGAAGCCCGGAGGGCAATGGACCGTGGGAGAACAGGAGGAAGGGAGACTGGGCACGGGGTGGGATGGCCTCAATGTCCCAATTTGAGTCCGGTCAAGGGCGAGCGTCACACCTGCTGTGGAGCAGTGTCCAGTATCAGACTGGACCTTGGTAGGGTGAAATCCTGACCCTGCTGACGTTAATGGGAGTTCAATGAAGCCAGGAGTTCACCCCTAGAATGTGCACTGCCATGATCCGAACATGCCCTGCATATAGGAAATTTTCAAGGGCTGCTGCTCACCAGCATGGCAGTAGGTGCTAGAGAAATATCAGAAAAAGCAGAGTAAAGGCAAAGTTCTCTGCCTTCTATCTTGTCCCTCCACACACACACTGGAAGATCGTCTAGTTTGGAAAATTCTAGAGCAGGGGAGGAGTGAGAATGTGAGTGACCAAATCATGAAGCTGCTGAAAATAATACTCTGCTAGAAAAATTACTGGTGGTAAGAGTAACTGTGTGTTTGTGTGCGCACACGCTTGAGGGAGCTAGAAAGGATAGGAGCAAGGGCCCTGGTAATGGGATGTGGATCCTTTCACCTCAAAGTTGCTGGTTCAAATGTTCAAGGATAGTGACTGAAAGTTACCACCATTTGATAGCCAGGTGGTAGCCTAGGTAAATTCATTTGGTGCTTCCCATCCAGTTCCCAAAAGACCAGAGTCCACAACATGACCACCCTTCACAAAAATATAGCACACCAACAGGTAAACCTCAGCAGAGCTGCCAAGAGTCCCATGGGCCCTGGAGACTGAACTGTCCTCAGTCTCTTCCAGATGGCCACTTCTGGGGTGGGATTGGGGCACAGCAGTGGGACAACCCGGAGAGAGATTGCATTGCTACTGCCCTTATTAGACCCGTTCTGTTGGTCAGGAGAAGACTTCAGTGTCCATGGTTGTCAACCTCTCACTATTCAGCTAAACTATTTGTTAAGAAGGAAGGGTGGTGTATCTGTGTGTGTGTGTGTGTAGGGAGGGAGGAGTGGGCTCCTGCAGAGGGAAAAGGACCATTGTACCTCAGAGGACTGGGGTAGCCTGTCAATTTTTTTTTCTGACTGGGCCATTTCCACTTTGGCTTTGGCAAACTCCCAGCCATCTATTGAATAATCAGTATTGTGTCTCTGGTATTCCAGGGACAGCTCAGCTTTTGCGGAGTCCCCGGTGACAAGGATCCAATCAGACAGAATAAAAATGTTCCTTTCTTTTCATTTCCCTTGGGCTTCGCTTCTGCCTCTGCTGGAAGAGGTCAGACTCCCCGCTCCCAGGGAAACCAGCTTCCAGCGTGAGCAACGCAGTCCACGGAGGGTCAAATGCCGGGGACAGTAAAGCTGACAGCTCTGCCTGTAATTCATTTCATACCGTTGTTATTGTCTTTTCTTTTAAACAACTGCTGCAGCCTGCAGGTCGCTGGTGTAAATGGCTGGAGGGCTCTTCAACAGAGCTAGAGTGATTTACACCAGTGAAGGATCTGACTTCTCTCTTGAGAGGGACAAGGGAGTTAGCTTCACCCCTGCCCGAGGCTGTACGTTGCATATCAATTCCTGGGAATGCTGAGTGACATATGCACATGGTCGTTTTAGGGCTTGGCAAAGAGGGGAAAAAATCAGTAAAATCCTGTTTCCTGCTGCTGACTCCCTCTTCTCGATCATTAACGATGATATTAAATATAACACCCTGCACCCTTCCCTGTGCTCAGAGCCCGCCAGCCAGTTTGCAAATTGAGCCCAACCGTTCCTTTTTCACATAATGGGTTGGAGAAACATCGTAGCACGTTTTACCAAAATCGAAGAGCTTGATTCTCAGGCCCGGCCAACACAACGAGCGACGTCGGCGCAAGGCAGCTTATATTGACCTAACTACTGAAGGTCTACACTTACATTTTGCTCCTGCTGACATAACTGCCCCGCGACGTCAACTTAATAACTCCACCTCCATGAGCAGCATAGAGCCAAGGTCGATGTCATTAGGTCGACGCAGTGTCGGCATACACACTGCGTTGCTTATGTCGACTGTTACTGGCTTTCAGGAGCCTTCCCACAATGCCCCCCAGCTGGCAGTACAATCAATACGAGCGCTCCTGGTGAGAACCTTCACCGCCAACACAGGGATCAAAGTGTAGGCACGCGCAAGTGATGTAATTATCACGGCCGCTATGTGCCGACCTACGTCAGGTCGACTTAATTTTGTCGGGTAGACATGGCCTCAGTTTCACTAAGCCCCACTCTGACAGTGTAAAGTAATTTATGCCCACTGTACGGCTCCTTTATGCGGCCAGAGTGGTACAAAGAAACCTTAGGGCAGAGGTCCCCAAACTGTGGGGCATGCCCCTCTAGCGGGGCATGGAGGAATGTTCAGTGGGGCACAGCGGGGGCCCAGGCCAGGCCCCACGGAGAGGCAGGGAGGGAGCACCACCCAGCTCCGCTCCTGGCCCTGGCCCCAGCCCCACCCCCAGGGCCCCAGCTGCTGACCCCTGGCTGCCATCCAAGGCCCCTAACTTAGGCTCTGCTCCCGGCCTCAGCCTTGGCTCTCTTACCCCTGCCTGCATGCCCCTCTCCCGGAGCTATGGCCCCACTCCCAGCCCTGGCTCTGGGGCGAGGGGGGGGGTAAGGGGGTGTGTGAAAACAGGGGTGAGGGGGAGCATGAGGTAAAAATTTGGGGACCGCTGCCTTAGGGTAAATGAGACTCAGATATCACAGTCCTTATGCCACCAAATTTGTCTGTCGAGTTTTGCTCTTCATCAGCCTGAGCTGGACCCACAAGATTCTCACAGGGTTTTTTCTTCTCTGAAGCTTTGCTTGTTATTTGATAGGGAATGGAAGAGAGATTCAGAACTGATAACTGGCCGGATCACTCTTCTGGGTTTTTACACCCCGATTTCCCAACCAGCTCTACTGTCTACTAATCCCACCACCTTTGCAAATGGCAAGGGATTTCCCCTCCCCCCAGCTCTGGAGGTAAAGCACTCTTATCATCCCCCATTGGACAAGTGGGGAGCTGACGCCCAGAGTAATTGAATTGCCCAGGAAGTGTGGGCAGAGCCAGGAAATGAATGTAGGTCTCATGGAGCGCCCCTACCCCACAATCTGGTGTCTGAACCACAGCCCATCCTTCCTTCCCTGTCAAAGAGGAATTGTCCTGCCTTGTCGTGGCGAAGGCTGATCAGCAATGTAAGTACAAAGAGGAGAAAAAAATCAAAGTGAGAAAAGGAACCTAAAAAGGAAGGGAAATCAGAATGAAAATGCAAAGGGAGTAACAGGAACACAAGGTAGAAAATAGCCACATTGAGGGTGCTACAGAGAATAATAGAGAATTAGAGTGGGAGGGGGCAGGAAATAGTGGAACAAGAACCAGAAAACCAGAGGAAACATACAGTGGGGATCTTTCTGCAGCTGTAAAGGAGGAACGAGTGCGGATTTACTGCATGTGTACGTAAGTGACTGTGCAGGTCCCCACTCAAGCTGCAAGGCTGGGCAATGGGAGGAGAGAAAGCCTCTCTGTTGGGTGTGAATCCCTGTGGACCAGAATGAAAGGAATGGCCAGGAGATCAGGACTCCCCGACTCCTGTAGAAAACTCCTGCACCAAGTCTGGCTACTCAAGCTTGGTACAAGATAGAGGGCTAGGGATGGGTTGGGCCTGTAGGTAATAAAGAGAGGGAGAGAGACGCAAACTCCATCAGCCAGAGCAATAATCGGAGGCAAGATGATTAGTAGCCCCATGAAAAACCTCATTACTTGAGACATTTAAAACGTGGCTAGGCAAAGTGCTAGAGATATGCCATAGGGAAGAATGCTAGAGTGCCTGGGGAGGGATGGGGACAGATTACATAGCTTCAGAGGTCTTTTCCATCTCTGTCATCTATTATTCTGTGACTACAGGATTAATAACAACATCAGCAGAGGTGGTACATTTCATTCCTAGCCATTAGGATGCATAA
The DNA here is from genome assembly GCF_015237465.2 of Chelonia mydas. Taxonomy (NCBI): domain Eukaryota; kingdom Metazoa; phylum Chordata; order Testudines; family Cheloniidae; genus Chelonia; species Chelonia mydas. The sequence goes on from NC_051251.2 coordinate 5,758,684, forward strand.
ATAATATAAGATCCAACCCAGCCACATCAAGAGGTTAAAGATCTATATATTAAAACCAACAAACACACACAAAACCAAGGACCAACAGAAAAAGAAACCAGAGGTAAAAAAAATAATGTAGTAAATAATGCGTACATATCAGCCAGATTCCCACTGCAGTTTGGTTAAATGCTTCCGTAATTCTGCCCTGAATTTATATTAGTAATAATGAAGAAGTCTTTGCACTAATTATTGCGCTTTTCATCTGTGGATCTTCTTATGAAACACAAAGGGAATTCTCTAGCTCAGTGGAACAAAATGAGAAAGGCCCCTGTGAAGATGGAAGAGGGTGCAATGGGCTTGTGAAATAAAACAAGGTGTATTTTTGGTGTTGAAAACTGGCAAACATACACTCAGCAAGACGCTCCTGACATGGTTGAGAATGATGGAGTGAGGAACAGAAGAGAAAAATCTATTACAAACAGTATGGTGAAGATGTGGGAGAGGAAGAATGGGTTTGTGGGTAAGACACTGGACTTGAATTCAGGATATCCTAGCTTCTGTGAATCCTGGGAGATCTATGGCATTTGGAGATGGAGCTCCAGCCCATTCAGTGGTGGAAAACGATTCTTCCCAACTCAGGCTCTGATCCAGCAAAGTCCTTCAGTACCTGCTTAACTTAAATCATGTTAGTAGCACCATTGACTTCACTGGGACTCTTGATATGCTTAAAGATAGGCATGCATCTTCCTGAATCAGGGCTAAAGGCCTTGATCCTGCTCACTTTGAAGTGAATGGCAACACTTATCTGGACTACAATGGCCATAGAAGCAGGTCTCAAATTCAGTGAGGCTACTGATGAGATCAGGGGTACTTCATCGCCATAGTATCTGAGCACCTCATCACCTTCAATGTAATTATTCTCATAGCACCTCTGTAAGGTCAGGAAGCACTATTACCTCCTGCCCAAGGCGAAACAAGAGAGAACTGTGGTGAATCAGGGATGTGAACCCAGGTCTCCCAACTCCAAGGCTAATGCCCTGGACCCTCTTGAAGAATTTAAAGTCAAGAACAGAACATCCACACTGGGTCAGACCAATAGTCCATCTAGCCCAGTATTGTGTCTCTGCCTGTGGTCAGTGCCAGATGCTTCTAGCAGTTGGAGATTTAGGGGTGGGTGCATAACTTAATAACTATCAGTAGTAGAATTGTAGATTAAATTGAAACAAATCTAAATAATAAAGAGCTGTGCCATTAATTCACTGACCTCCAACCTCCTCATGCCACCTCATTATTCCTATCACTAATGTAACCCAATGAATTTCAATGTATCGTTATTATTTATATATGGTAATGATCAGTTTGCTCTAAATGCTTGCCAGGCCATCAAGAAGGATGGAGTCTGCTTCAGGCAGTCTAAGCAGAGACAAGCTTGACAGCTATATAAATATATTTTACCCAGACACAGAACTTTGTTAAAGTTGACGGCGAATATCGGATCTTTTCAGAGTTAAAATGAAATACTATTAAAAGAACACGGATATTTTAAAGCCAACCATCAGATCCACAATAAATCCAGAGTGAAGGTTAATATGTAAAAAAAATCAAAACTTTACAGCGGTCAGCGTTTCCCAGTTAAGGCATGCACAGTTATGCCAGGAGCATAATTGACTTAGGAGCTGTTGTCTGGTCGCCAGGGAGGTATCAGTCAAAAGCACAGCTGGTGAGGTTGGAGGCAAGCTGTGATTTTACCTATTTATTGTAGAAAAGTCACTGTGAAAAACCGCCTTATCAATCGAGTTACCCTTTTAAGGCTATTTCCATAAGGAAATGGGGCTAGAAATGTACTTTAAAAGAACATTTAGGCTTCCAACAGTCATTTGATGGGTTTTTTTAACTCCCCTGGAATCTGTAATGGATCATTCTGATGTTCCTAATTCAACAGAGAATAACTTCCCAAATATTAAAAATTAGTTCTGGGCACTTGAGACTTGATCCAAAGGCTACGGAAGTCAATGGAAGTGTTCCATCTCGTCATGATCTTCACGTGAAGTTTCTAGGACAAGCTGTTTTTGAGGTAAGCTGTGGGAAGGAGGAAAAAAAGAGTATTAGTGGAATCTTCAAAGTGAAATTAACACCCGTTCTTTCCCTTCGCCCTACATATGAAAAAGTGCTTATCCAAATTAACTCAGGTTTTAGCAAAAAAATTTCTGTGCTGCAGAAAGGCCCCACATGCAAAACTCCAAGTAGAAAAGGACCCTCATGATTAGTGTAAACTGCATGGGAGGGAGGAGAGAAGACAAAATTAATTGAGTAAGGGTGGAAGTTTTTTTGTTAAAGCTTCAAAAATTTGAAAAACAGACTTCAATGAGAAACTGCAGAACTGGAATTAATTTGCAAACTGGACACCATCAAATTAGGCTTGAATAAAGACTGGGAGGGGATGGGTCACTACAAAAAGTAATTTTCCCTCTCTTGATATTCACCCCTTTTTGTCAACTGTTGAGAATAGGCCACTTCCACCTTAATTGAATTGGCTCATTAGCACTGACCCCCCCCCACTTGGTAAGGCAACTCCCATCTTTTCATGTGCAGTATATATATACTGCTTACTGTATTTTTCACTCCATGCATCTGATGAAGTGGGTTTTAGCCCACGAAAGCTTATGCCCAAATAAATTTTTTAGTCTCTAAGGTCCCACAAGGACTCCTTGTTGTTTTTGCTGATGCAGACTAACAGGACTACCACTCTGAAACCTGTGCAGTTCTTGGCCTTGTTATGCATTGGTCATTGGAGAGAAACTATGGATGACAGAGTTTGTTTTCTGCTTTATTCTCTATATTTGGAGGCAATGCTTGGGACAGAATAGTTTCTTGGGAATTGGCATTGTTGGATGGCATGAGATTTCTGGAAGAGGAGATTTCCTGCATGCTATTGGTGACCACCTCTGTTCTGAGACATATGTGTAAATAAAGCATGTTATACCTCGAGTATAATTACACTACTTAGGGAAGCTGACCTGTAAGGGGCTACACATCTGCTACCACTTGGCAGCGGGCAACACTAATGTCAGCTGTCAGACACTAGTGTCGGAAAAAGGGTAACAATATATATTTTGTGCTATATATTAGAGGTGAGCAAATAATTGATGTTTGCGTTTGGGGGCCAAACCAGAAAATCTGAAACACCCTTCCCTTGCTGATTTTTTCAAAACTTTGAATTGAAAAATTTCATTTTGAATCAACCAAAACGTTTTGTGCTGACCTGATACCATTTTTTTTATAGTTTTCCTTTTCGATTCAATCATTTTCTGGTGTTTTTCACCCTTGTTTTGTAGCCTTTTTTCTTTCTTTTTTTTTTTAATTGCAAAAATTTCAAAACAAAACACCATTTCCAAACGAAAAGTCAAAGTGAAATGTTTCAACTTCTTTTACATTTCCTTTTCAGGTTTTTTTCAGCCAAAACTATTTGTTGAATTTGACCTGAATTTGCGAATCATTTCAGTGCCCTCACAAAATGTATTTTTCAGCAAAGGTGCTATTCACCAAAAAAATGTCACCCAGTTCTACTATATATATAAGCAAGCCCTATAGCCTGAAGGTAAGGAGCTTTCTCCTTCCATCTGTTGGTGATCAGGGGGAAGAGCAGCCTCTGAGCTGCATAAAACTACTTACTCAGAACTCCAGATGCATAGAAGCTCCCTAGGGAAGGAGCTCTCTGCCTCTATCTATTAGTAAGGAAGGTATCGTACATCTACAAAGAACTGGCATAAGCTTTTTACCCAGAATTCCACCAATTAGAGTCTGGTAGTCACCATAACCGTACACAGACATACAATTGGTTGTGTAGTAGAACTGAACTGAGAGGAGAGAAAGGAAAATAGCTCTTATTTGCTAGCAAGGACTGTGAACAAAGATCCTTTATACTACTGATTCCTCTCTACTGAGTATCCTGTGTTAGTAGGAGGGTTCTTTGATGGGAGACGGTGCAGCTCCTCAATCAGGTGCAAAATGGAGACAGCACTTCAGTGAATCAGCAGAGGATAGTAGCAAAGCTGAGTGAATTCTGGGGAGGCCCTTCCTATCCAGCCACTAAATAAAGCTGAAATCCCTTTTGGTGAGTTTGGTGGTACAGCCTCAGAATGAGACCACACACTGCTTCCCAGGGGACAGAAGAGAGGCCTGCCGAGTGCCCCCCAGGACTCTGGGATTATGCTACCCACTAACACGAAAGCATAAGTGAGGTTTAGCAGATGGGGAAGTGATGTGGTAAAGGGATATTTTCCTGTTGGGCATTCACATTGGTGGCTGAGGAACCAATTTTACAGACTACTAATGCCAAAGTTTCCCCGAGGGAGCGTTTGTTTCATACACAGATTCAGTGCTCATCAGTAAGTAAGTATTAAGAACCATTGGGTCATAGAGTTTATTGCCAGAAGGGACCACCAGATCATCTAGTCTGAGCTCCTGTACACCACAGACCACCAGCACCACCCAGCACCTACACACTAAACCCAACAACTGAAATTAGACCAAAGTATTGCCTATTAAGGGAGCTCAAGGGAGATATTTTGGGATCCCAGGAATTCTGGCAGGTGGGGCTCAAGCCCAAGTTAGTTTTGAGGAGGACCCCAAGCTACTTGAACCTGACCATGTTGCTGCTGACATCATCTGGCAGAAAGGTCAAAGTTAAATTTGTGTACAAATTCCGTCATACTATCCCTGCGGCTGTGATTTCTCTGTTATACACCGGTAACCCCCTCTGCAGCTGGTTGTTCCTGGCATGTTACTTTCAGTCTCATCAGCAGCAATGCCTACAGAGGCTCAGGACTCCATTTCCCAAATAGCCTAGAGTCCAGGGCTGAGACAGAACAAGCTGGAAGCAACTACCAGAACCAATCATAAGCCAGAACGGAGAAACAAAGGGTTTGGTTTTCCTTTCAGTTTTGGCTGCTGTGGAACTGGAGTGGATGCAGCCTGGGAAGTCCCAGGAAACTTCCCATTCCTACCCAAAGGGAAATTTTGGTCACTGTTGGTGGGTAAAAGCGGCAAAGAGTCCTGTGGCACCTTATAGAATAACAGACATATTGGAGCATAAACTTTTGTGGGTGAATACCCACTTCGACGGATGCATGTAGTGGAAATTTGCAGAGGCAGGTATAAATATGCAAGCAAGAATCAGGCTAGGGATAACGAGGTTAGATCAGGTTTCAGAGTAACAGCCGTGTTAGTCTGTATTCACAAAAAGAAAAGGAGGACTTGTGGCACCTTAGAGACTAACCAATTTATTTAAGCATAAGCTTTCGTGAGCTAGAGCTCACGAAAGCTTATGCTCAAATAAATTGGTTAGTCTCTAAGGTGCCACAAGTCCTCCTTTTCTTTTTGCGGTTAGATCAGTCAGGGAGGATGAGGCCCTCTTCTAGCAGTTGAGGTGTGCGGTGTGTTGGTGGGTACTGGATCATTGAAAAGTGACCAGCTGAGCACCGGGTCTACCCAGGGCAGCAGCACCCCGGGGCTCCAGGAGCAGTTAAGATGTAGTCAGGGGTATTTATAGTAAAAGTCCTGGACAGGTGCTGTGAATTTTTATTTATTGACCGTGACCTGTCCAGGACTTTTACTAAAAATACCCATGACTAAATCTTAGCCTTAATTAGGATAGGCTCCCAGATGCGTGTAGGTTTTTTTTTTTTTGTGGGAGTGGTGGGTGAAATTCTGTGGCCTGCGTTGTGCAGGAGGTCAGACTAGATGATCATAATGGTCCCTTCTGACCTAAATATCTATGAATCTATGACTGCATGCAGGATTCCTGGGTACATTCCGATTAGAATTGGTGGAGCACGATTGCCCCAGCAGAGGAAAAACGATGCTGTGTTAATGCTATGGTTTAGTTATGTTTTTATTTTTTCTTAACTATAATGCAGTTGTGTAGCAAACAATTCTGAGGCAGAGAAGAGACATACCATCGCTTGAAACCAACATCACACTCAGCTGACTATTACTGGAAACCTGCTGCCTCTTACATGCATAGCAATAACAACTTGACAAATGTGCAAACATAGTGTGGGCTTTGTCTGCTCTCTTTCTGCTAGCTGGCTATACTCTACTGAAGAGAGGCTAATCATAAAATGCCGGATATAGCATCTTCTCTAGATCTGTGTGGGTTTTGTTTGCAGGTTTATGAACCTTTCCCTTCAATTTTAATTTGTTTAGGGGGGGCCCATCCTTCATGTTGCCCTTTCAGTTCTGGGCGTAAATCATAGAATCTTAGAATATCAGGGTTCGAAGGGACCTCAGGAGGTCATCTAGTCCAACCCCCTGCTCAAAGCAGGGCCAATCCCCAATTTTTGCCCCAGATCCCAAATGGCCTCCTCGAGGATTGAACTCACAACCCTGGGTTTAGCAGGCCAACGCTCAAACCACTGAGCTATCCGTCCCTGTCCCCCCCCCCCCCAAAAAAAAAAAAAAAAAAAAACTTGGTTAGATGCCATGCAGTAAGTGGCAATGCCTTAACCATATGCGTGTTGTAAAGGTCACTAGGACCTCTTCCATCCTGATCAAGGGGAGTGCTAACCTTCTCTCCTTTCATACAACATAAATGAACCCAAGCCTGTTTTTAGATGAGCTTCAGGTGGTCCAGTGATTAGGGCATTGGCTTAGGACCCAGGTTCAACTCCCTGCTCTGCCACAGACTTCCTGTGGGGAAAGCAAGTCACTTATCTGCTCCGTGCCTCAGTTTCCCCATCTGTGAAATGGGGATGATAATGCTTCGCTACCTCCTAAGAGTGTTGTGAGGTTAAAGAATATTAATGATTGTGAAGTGCTTTGAGGTTTACTGATGAAGCGCACACTGTCAGAAATAGTCATTATTATTCCAGAGTCTTGGCCAGGCTTCTCTGTTTCAAATGATATAACAGAGGAAATGCAGATTTTGCAACAAAAGGTTTGCATGGCTGTGCATAATCATGGTCTCCTTGATGAATTGAACCTGCAGTTTCCAGCACAAGAAGCACAAGCCTTCCACTTGAGCTTCAAAACAGGCTCCTTAGCTCGGAATAAATAACAGACTCTTATGGCAGCTGTGTCACCTGTCCAACAGGTTATGATATCCAAGATCCTTAGTAAAGCTCAACACCTGCTGCCCTGGGGCTGCTCTCCCCAGCACTGATGGAGAGGCAGAGAAGCTAAGTTGTACAGTGCCCTGGACTCCTTCCATTGCCAGCATGCCTTGCTCAAAGGAAATGAATGGCTTGCTTGCCCCTGTCAATCAACTGAAAAAGCCTTCTTCACACCACCCTGTAAGCAGAAAGGATGGTCCAGTGGCCATGGCACTAGCTTGGAACTTGAAAGAGCTGGGTTTGAGTCCCTGCTCTAGCACAGACTGCCTGTGTGACCTTGGGCAAGTCACTTAGCCTACATGGGCCTCAGTTTCCCCATCTGTAAAATGGGGACAATGGACTTCACAGGGTGCTGTGAGGATAAGTATATTAAAAAGATTGTGTGGTGCTCAATTACTATGGTGATGGAGGCCAGATAAATACTATTGATTGATTTATCTCCAAGGTAGGAACCAATTCCCCAGTCAGGGCCCACTTGTTTCTGTATAGAAAAGCCAGGTAATGTTGCCCTGGATTTGAGGGGAGTGTATACCCCAGCATGTGATCAAGCTAATTGCAACCATATTATGTGCATTCAGCCACCCTGAATTAATGAAATAGAACACCACATAGGGTTAATTTGGAGACAGGCTTTCAGAACCAAGGCCAAAACTAACTACAGTTTCTGCTCATCAGAGTGGGAGGAGGGGACAAACCAGTAAACAACTGAGACTAAAAACCTTGGTGGGTTGGGACATCTTGAGTCTAGATGCCTCTGATATTAGAAGTTTATTGAAAGTTAGAAAAGTGATGATCCAGTCAGGGTCATTATGACCTATGCGTTTTGTAGAAGTTAGTTCTAAAAGATTAGCTAACTGAGTGTACTTTGGAGCAGTCCTGTGAAGTCATCTAGAGAGATGTTTTTCCTGACACCCTTTCTCCCCAGTAAGTGAGCAACTGGCCACTGCGAACCTGCAGTTAATTACTCAATACCCTTCCAGATCTTAGGTAAATATCTGGGAGGTTCTAAACCTATTGCTTATGTCTGGGTGTGCTTAAACCTAATACACTGCAGTTTTAGACAGAGCACGCTTACTGGCATGAATCTTATCAGACGGAAGTGCTGTGTTCCTGTGGATTTCTTCCGTACACCTCCTGGAGTGAACTAGTTAAGTTGCCCCGTTGGGGGTTCTGAAAACCCCGGGTAACAGTAATACTGGGGCAAAAGAGGAGCCCTGCCTGTTGCCTTCTCTCAGGGACAAAGTCTAAGGGCCCTAAGAGGAACTGATGAGAATAAGTCCAGCTTCCTAAGGCACCTGCATAGGGCCATTTGCTCTGTCACAATCTGACCACTAGAGGGAGACAGGCACACATGCACTAAGCCAGTGATTGGCATCACGTACAAGCAGACAGGACATTTCATTGGTGGAGTGCAGAAGAGGAGGAGTCAGGAGATTGGGCTCTAGAGAGAGCAGGAAGCTGGGGGTGTGTTTGTGGGGGTGTTGGGGAGCAGGTTCACCAGCTAAAAAGGAAGCAAAGAGTGAGTGAGGTGAAATCCCCAGCTAGATTTTTGCATGACTGTTATAAATCATACCATGCATATCTGTGGTTCACTTGGTCTGAGGATCTCAAAGCACCATACAGCCTTAGGCCAACAGCACTATTCAAACAGGGGTTCGGTTGGTTGCTTCTGTTTGCTCTTCCTCTGTTGCATGCCTGGGGCATGCCGCCCTCTCTCATGTGTCAAAGCCAGATGTCTATTATATCGATCTTGGTCTTCACAACATTTCCTGATCACTCTGTGAGCTGGGGCCACCTAGCACCTACCCTTGTGCAGTGTGTTGGGGACACTGGAGGCACACAATCATGGGGTTCCCTGACTTGCCCAGTCCACTCCCATTTGTAGACTTCGATGCCAGCCTAGGCATGGCTGGCATGGAAGCCCCTTTGGTGGCATGCAGGAAGGGCAGACTCTGTGCAATTGCACAGCAGCCATGGCATGGGGCTGATGTGGCCCAAAGAGCTTAGAACTAGCCCTCTGACCTTGAGTGAAATTCATGCTGAGGGTTTGGGTGGGGGATAATTGGTGTCCAGGGTCCTGTCTGAGTCCTATGTACGAGGGTTGAATTTCACCTTTTCAATTCTAGGTGAAGTTATGGAGTGTCTTATTTTAGCCTGATGGCTGCAGGAGCCTTTGTGGTTATTCTGGTTAAAATCACATCCTCTGCTGGGCAAAGCCCTCCATGTGAAGGTGGAGGAGGAGAAGCCATGTACCTCCAAGGTTGGGAAGATCGTGGCCACTGCTCACAAGAGAAAACGAAGGGCGGTGGTGGTCAGAAACTCCCTTCTAAGGGGCTGAGGCATCTATCTGATGTCTTAATCTGGTGTCCCTGGAGGTGTGGTGCCTGCCAGGGTCCCATATCTCAGACATTACGGAAGAATTTCTGAGGATTATCCAGCCCTCTGGCAACTACCTCATGCTGCTCATTCAAGCGGGCATGAATGATACTGTGAGGGTCTGAACCTGAGCAAATCAGAAGTGACTACAGATCTCTTGGAGTGAAGGTGAGGGAGTTGAGGGCACTGGTGGTGTTCTCATTGATCCTTCCAGGCAATGGTAGGTGCCCAGGCATAGAAAGACATGCTGGAGATGAATGCATTGCTGTGTGGATGGTGTCAGCAGGAGGGCTTTGGTTTCTTCGACCACAGATTCATAGATTTATAGAATCATAGGACTGGAAGGGACCTTGGGAGGTCATCTAGTCCAATCTTCTGCACTCAAGGTAGGACCAAGTATTATAGACCATTCCTGACAGGTGTTTGTCTAACCTGCTCTTCAAAATCTCCAGTGATTGGACATTCCACAACCTCCCTCCGCAATGTATTCAAGTGCTTAACCACTCTGACAGTTAGGAAGTTTTTCCTAATGTCCAACCTAAATCGCCCTTGCAGCAATTTAAGCCCATTGCTTCTTGTCCTATGCTCAGAAATTAAGGAGAATAATTTTCTCCTTCCTCCTTGTAACAACCTTTTATGTACTTGAAAACTGTTCTCATGTCCCCCACTCAGTCTTCTCTTCTCCAGACTGAACAAACCCAGTTTTTCAATCTTCTCTCATAGGTTCTGTTTTCTAGACCTTTCATCTTTTTTGTTGCTTGTCTCTGCACTTTCTGCTATTTGTCCACATCTTTCGTGAAATGTGGCATGTGTGTCCAATTCTGGGCACCACACTTTGGGAAAGATGTGAACAAATAGGAGAAAGTCTGGAGGAAACCAACAAAGATGATCAAAGGTCTAGAAAACCTGACCTGCTGGGAAAGATTGAAAAAACCTGGGTTTGTTTAGTCTGGAGAAAAGACGACGGAGGGGGAACATGGTAACTGTCTTCAAGTACATAAAGGGATGCTATAAAGAGGAAGGTGATAAATTGTTCTGCTTATCCATTGAGGTCAGAGCAAGAATAATGGGCTTATATTGCAGCAAGGGAGATTTAGGTTAGAAATTAGGAAAAGCTTCCTAACTGTAAGGGTAGTTAAGCACAGGAATACATTATGGAGGGAGTTTGTGGAATCTCCATCATTGGTGGCTTTTAAGAATAAGTTAGACAAACACCTGTCAGGGATGGTGTCGAATAATATTTTGTCCAGCTTCGGGGCAGGGGAGTGAACAAAATGACCTATCAAGGTCTCTTCCAGTCCTGCATTTCTATGATTCTAGTTCAGAACTTCTCGCTCTTCAGGAACTTGAAGCAAATGGCATTACTGCAAAGCGAACAGACCGTTATCTGTGCAAGAAAGCAGAGCAGATAGGTGCCCAGCGATACAGGCAGCTCTGTTAATTACAAACAAACAAATCTCCTAAATTCAAGGCAAGGAGTTTCTTTACTCCCGAAACCTTTTCATTTCCTCTGTCTCCGGGATACCCTGACAATCTGATTTCGCTTGTAATCGGACGCATTTATTGACAACCCTATTATATTAGGTGGGGTCCTTACTGCATTGTTCTTCACTTTAATCTCCCTGTATTCATTAAACTGCTGTAATCTGGCACCTCCCCCCACTCCCAGCACTATTACTGATTTTTAACATGGCTGCCTTTATTGTTCCCCACAAATCCTCACTCGCCGGTGAGAACTTTACTTCTCCTTGGTGACTGGGCCCCTCTCCCGTCCCTTGGTGTTGTCATAAACCGTTTCCCCCGATCTCTGCTCGGTCCTTTACAGTGATAAAATCTCATCCTCACCTGGATTTGGATCTGAACTTCAGGGCTGGCCCTTTATTTCGACAGGGAGATGAACAAACCCATGGATCTGAAGACCCTGTGGAAATTTCAGTCTGAATCCAGATCTCGGCCTTGCGGTTCAGGCCTATTGCTACAAGCGAGCCATTCCATACTGTACCCATAGGCATATCACTTTAGAGAGGGAGGCTAGTTAGGGCACTAGCCTAGGCCTTTCAGAAACTGGCTTTGCCAAAGATTTTCTGTGTGACCTTGGACACATCACTTAACCTCAGAACCCCCTTTGTAATATGGGACTAGTAGCACTTCTCTACCTCACAGAGGCATTGTCAGGGTAAATATGATAAAGATTGTGAGGCGCTCTGACACTCTGGTAACAAGGGCCGGATAAGCACTGCTGCATGACCTCGTGGTGTCCTTGTGGCTGGATTAACACAAGCAGGCAGAGTCCCTGGACAAAGCTCAGTAAACAAGATAACATGTATTTTATTACAGGAAGAGGGGGGCAGAGACAGCTCCCCTCCTGCTGCTGATTCCAAAAATACTTTTGTTTTCCCTGGCCAGGAAACACCTCACCCGCACCCTAATGTTAGGGTTACTTCCTGAGTCAGGGGTCTCTCTGTGCCTGGGAGGAGACATGGTCTTCAGGGGCTATCTGTAGCTGTTCATAAGAATCATAGAAGATTAGGGTTTGGAAGAGACCTCAGGAGGTCACCTAGTCTAATCCCCTGCTCAAAGTAGGACCAACACCAACTAAATCATCCCAGCCAGGGCTTTGTCAAGCTGGGGCTTAAAAACCTCTAAGGAAGGAGATTCCACCGTCTCCCTAGGTAACGCATTCCAGTGCTTCACCACCCTCCTAGTGAAATAGTGTTTCCTAATATCCAGCTTAGACCTCCCCCACTGCAACTTGAGATCATTGCTCCTTGTTCTGTCCTCTGTCACCACTGAGAACAGCTGAGCTCCATCCTCTTTGGAACCCCCCTTCAGGTACTTGAAGGCGGCTATCAAATCCCCCCTCACCCTTCTCTTCTGAAGACTAAACAAGCCCAGTTCCTCAGCCTCTCCTCATAAGGCATGTGCCCCAACCCCCTCAACTGGAGTCCCTCCAATTTGTCCACATCCTCTCTGTAGTGGGGGGCCCAAAACTAGGCACAATACTCCAGATGTGGCCTCACCAGTGCCGAATAGAGGGGAATAATCACATCCCTCAATCTGCTGGCAATGCTCCTACTGATGCAGCACTATATGCCGTTAGCCTTCTTGGCAACAAGGGCACACTGCTGGCTCATATCCAGCTTCTCATCCACTGTAATCCCCAGGTCCTTTTCTGCAGAACTGCTGCTTAGCCAGTCGGTCCCCAGCCTGTAGCAGTGCATGGGATTCTTCCTTCCTAAGTGCAGGACTCTGCACTTGTCCTTGTTGAACCTCATCAGATTTCTTTTGGCCCAATCCTCCAATTTGTCTAGGTCACTCTGGACCCTATCCATACCCTTCAGCATATCTTCCTCTCCCCACAGCTTAATGTCATCCGTGGACTTGCTGAGGGTGCAATCTATCCTATCGCCCAGATCATTAATAAAGATGTTTAACAAAACCGGCCTTAGGACTGACACCTGGGGTACTCCACTTGATACCAGCTGCCAACTAGACATCGAGCCGTTGATCACTGCACATTGAGCCCGACAATTTAGCCAGTTTTCTATCCATCTTATTGTCCATTCATCCAATCCATACTTTTTTAACTTGCTGGCAAGAATACTGTGGGAGACCGCATCAAAAGCTTTGCTAAAGTCAAGATATATCACATCCACTGCTTTCCCCATATCCACAGAGCCAATTATCTCATCATAGAAGGCAATCAGGTTGGTCAGGCATGTCTTGCCCTTGGTGAATCCATGTTGACTGTTCCTGATCACCTTCCTCTCTTCCAAGTGCTTCAAAATGGTTTCCTTGACGACCTGCTCCATGATTTTTCCATGGACTGAGCTGAGGCTGACCATGTAACTCTGATACAGTACCACAGATAGTCTCTTTTACCTGGAGCCCAGTTTCCATTTTGTGGGTGCAAAACGTTTGCGTCCCTGTTGTTGCTCTGAGAATTCATTTTCAGTCAGTGGCCATCTCTAGCTACGTCGCTCGGGTCCACAGTCAGACGGTTATATGGGTTAATACTCAGATTCTCACATCCACTTCAGTATATTGTTGGTGCAAAATGGAGCATTCGGAAATGAATTGCAGGTTCCAAAACCAGGAAGTCACCCTTGTGCAAATGTATCCCCCATACTACCTTTGGGATAAACATACCCAGAGATAATGTGTGCTCCAGAGGCAGCCATTTGCCCCATGCAACAATAACGACATGTTTTATTGATCTGCAAAACCCAGGAACGAGGCAACATATTCTTGAGCGCCACCTACTGGCACTCATCAGTTAACTATTTTGCAGCAATGGGGATTTCAGTACTTACAGAGCAGTCAGGAAATAGAGTTTACTGAAAAAACAACAATGCCGTTTTCCCTTTAATGCGCACGTCGTGTGTGTGACTTGATAAGGAGCCAGCTCTTCAATACAACTAGAACTCACCATCACAAAGAACAGCAGAATACTAGGTGCAGTGCAAGTTCAATATCTGTTTCTAGTGGGGAGTGGCTCAGGGGCAAGAGGGATATTTCCTAATTTGACTGGGGCTGTTAGAACACCAGCGCTGCCTGCATAAAGTATGTTGTCATTCATGTATGTTCTGTATTACAGTCTCCACCTGCGTATGTCTTCCTGCCTGAATACTGAAGAGAAATAAGAGGGACGGGTGACCTTTTCCCAAAGCCCTGCTGTCTTGGATTATTGTCTTCATCCTTATTGAGTTTTCCTTTCATATGAAGTCTGAGGGACAGCTTATTTTCTGAGACAATTACGCCCCAGTAACAAATGCCAAAGACTACCCCCTCCCTCGTATACTACAGCTAGGAGGGTGCTTCCCAGTGCAGGTAGAAGACGCTTGCTAGCTCTGCTTGAGCTGGTGCTCAGAAACTAGCAGCGTAGCCAGGTAGCACGGGCGGTGGTTTGTTAGCTGCCCAAGTAGGTAGCCAGATGTCTGGGCAGGTGTGTACTAAGGCAGCTAGCAAGCTGCTGTCTGTGCTACCCCAGATACACACTAGTTCAGCTTAAACTAGCGCACTAAAAGCAGCGGCGTATCTGTCTCTCTGGGCTGGGAAACACGCTTCCAGCTGCAGTGTAGACACATCCTAAATTTCTGTCTTGGAAACCATAATGGGAAAGAAAAGTGCATAAAATATTAACAGCTGCTCAGCCCCTCCCTACACACTTTCAGAACTAAACACCAGTATGTTAGGTCTGTCAGACTGTCCTGTTGTCTCAACTGTCAAGGCACCTCAAACCCACAGGCAGGAAGAGTTGATCAGAGATGACCCGACTCGACCGGAAGCCAAGAGTGTTGAGCTGCTTTCAACTGGGCTTGAACCCAACACTTGTAGTTGGGTCCTGTTGGGTTCACGTTGAGTTGCAAGGCTCTATCTTGCTGTAGGCTGACTCTTTGCAGACTGATTCCAGGTAGACAAGGTGGGGGAGATAATATCTTTTATTGGGCCAGTTTCTGTTGGTGAGAGAGACAAGCTTTCATGCTACACAGAGCTCTTCTTCAGCTCTGTAAATGGATTCAGAGTGTCAGGTAAGTTTTCCAGAGCTGAAGAAAAGCTCTGTGTGAGCTCGAAAGCTTGTCTCTCTCACCCATAGAAGCTGGCCCAACAAAAGATATTACCTTACCCCCCTTGTCTCTGTAATAGCCTGGGACTGACATGGCTACAAAAACACCACATACAACAATGGAAGAATGTCCCAGATCACACGCTTCCTTACAGAGCCCCCTTGCCAGCAAACAGGACCAGGAAAACCTCACAGAATTTCCTCATTTTAACAGAGTTTTCAATACACCACAATAATAGTAATTTATTAGTCTTTTTCCTGATTATATTAGTTTATCTGAAGATGAGCTGAATGGTGTTGAAGGGCTCCAGGCAGTTAGTCCTGGACAGAAAGGCCTGTACTTATGCCTAGACAATGGGCAATAGCAGTGGAAGCTCCCCGAGGCTATTTCTTTCGAACGCACCCTAGTGGGACCACCTCAGCTATGAGGGGGTTCGTTTAGTCTGCATACTCATTGAGGCCTTTAGTAGTACTCAGTTCAGCAGAAAAGCATGGCTTTCTGGTTAAGGAAGGTTGTTGGGACTCTGGAAAGCTAGGTTCAGTTCTTGGGCAAGTCATTCAATCTCGGTGAGCCTTGGTTCCCTGTCTGTTACAGGGGGTATTAGCATGTGCCTACCTCACAGGGGTGTTATGAGGATCCATTAGTTAAAGTGTATGAAGCAGATGATGGCTGGATGGGGACCATCTAAGTAGACAGAATGTGGCTGTCAGTTAACATGGTTGATTGTTTTCTTTTTTTTGAATGAGGAGCAATTGGATGAAAAATTCATTCTTGCTTTTATTCAGTGTGTTGTCCAGGTGTTATGCAACAGTAGTATTAGTAATACACAGCAGGATTAAGTGCTTTAAAATCTGCAGATTTAGGCAGGTTGCCTTGAAATTTAGTGTGCCTCATGGAGGTGCAGAGTCAGGTTAGTGATCCACATTTGGAGTAATTTGAGCCAGGGGTGAACAAAATACTGGCCCCACCAAAAAAAAAAAATTGTTAAAGCTGATTTCTTCTACCAATGTTGTGTGTGCGGGGGTGGTTTGCACAGATCTGGGGATGAAACCATGGTGAAACCAACTGATTGTGTCTCAGAGCACCCCATCACTTAACATTTACCCCCAGCTAGTGCACGGGACTGACAGCTCTTTGGGGAAGCAATATTAAAAGCCTTATTCAAAAAAGAGAGAAGCTGTCTAGATAGGCGCTAGCCTAATGCCCACGCAGCAGATGGATTACTTTGCACATTTGCAGAAAGACTAGCCAAGAGAGCTGCTAGCCAGCCTGGTTTCACACAAGACACCCAGAGGGGAGTCTTAACTCTGTGTTACTGAAGTTTTTTTTGTCAGTTTGAATAAAGTATTGTTTGGGGGACCGAAAGAGGTCATATTGCCCATCTGGCTGTGTCTAATTATTCTGCCCAAATTTAAAAAGAGAGATGCTATTTCTCTCATCTGAAAGAACAGAAAAAATTATGAGAACTAAAAGAAATACAGCAAAGCCTTGATTACCCAGATGTCATAGTGGAAACTGACTAAGTCTGGATATAAGATAGTCAGAGGCACTGTCAATGTAATTAATAGCTATCAGATGACATGGCCATGTTTTGGATAATAGGGAGTTTCAGACAACTGAGGGGGTGGATAAATCAAGGTTACATTGCAATCACAAAGCTGTGTTCCACATGTCACAGTGCGCGTTTTTAAACCCCCTTTTTTAAAAATAAAAAGCCTGGTTCCAGTCAGAAAAAAAGGCACCATAGGTGTTGTGTAGATGATAATAGGATTAAGAATCCCGAGGTGACTTGGGAGAATAACAACAGATTTTTTTCTTGAGAGTGATTAATTCAACTGAGCTAAAATCGAACTGCACAAGCAGATCACACACAGGAGAATTCCATTTCTGCATGGTTCTATAGAACGTTACCTATCTTAATCATTTAAGTGACATCTATCTATCTAAAGCAGAACATCAAGTTACAATAGCTGCCATTTAAAAAGTCATTGTTTGTCAGCAGTGATCCCACGCTACTGTCTCAGATGCCACAATCTTTCCCTCTACTTAGAATGGGATTCAAATATCACTCTGTGGTAACTGCTGGCAAAAATGTATGTTTTAATGGATACCTTTTAATGGCAATTAGTATAATAAATTCATATTCCATCTGAAAACCTGTAATAAATATAATTGTAAACCTGAGGTGCAAATATAGATAGAGGAACCACATGCATTACATCATCACAACTAATTGTCATTAGCGGATCATAGGGCATGACCAGTTACTCCTTGTAAAGATGCTGGCTTTACAGATTTTAACTTTTCAATAGGCATCATGTAGACGTTCTGCTCCCTAATAAGAAATTCTCTTTTGAATGGTACACTGAACAAAATTCCTAACTGTCAGCTTTGCAGACTCAACCTGGGATCCGAGAATCAAGCTGGGCTCTTCCTGGCCTTTACATCACCACCAGGAATAAAGATTCAGTTTTGCTGATGATGCATAAGGCTGAATAGAAACCTCCTCGCTCTCCCAGAGCTGTGAGCTCTGCAATGCTAGCAAAATTAAAACATCAGTTTCATCAAAGAAATCAACAGATATCACTCTAAGGAACCAAAGTAATATAGCACCATTTTTGCCTACTCACTTTTCCAACCATCGCTACCTTTTAAACCACTGAGGTGCTTCATAATGATTCAACAAGACTACAAGAAAGATTCCAAACCAATTTGTTGATAGTGACCGTATCCCTTTTTTTAGGTGCTGAATTGACATATTATTCCATTTATTCTATACACTGAAATTATGCCACTAATGGTATTGTGGCAAGGAGGCATGGCCCCCCTCAGATGCGGACACAGAGGGAACACCGCAAGTTGCCTGGTGGGTGGAGCCAGGAGGGTGGAAGCAGAGGAGCAGGAGAGGAAGGGGAAATATAAAAGGCCGGTGGAAAGAGTCGCTTCTTCCCCGCTGGTGGAGTGGAGCCTCAAGGCGAACTGCTGTTGCCCCAGGGACCAGCGTGACCATCCAGGGAACCCTGACGCACTTGATGCCGAGGAAATGTTGCTGCCACCCTTGGCATTGTACGCCTGGGAGATTGGAGATGACCCCTGGATCCAGATACGCCTGAGGGGGAGAGAAGGAAGCAACCCAGGGGAACCAGGCAATAGTCCGGGGGAGAGTGAGCCTGAAATCAGGTCAGCACGTTGCAGGCTGTCATAAATATAAAGGAAAGAGTAGCATAAAATCCCCCCTTGGAAGCTGTACTGAATCGCTTTACCTGTAAGGGGTTAAGAAGCTCAAATAACCTGGTTGGCAACTGATCAGAAGGACCAATAAGATACTTTCAAATCAGGGGTGAGGGGATTGTTTGCTTTAATAAATGCCTCTGTGGTATAAGATAGATTGTGATTCTATACCTCATGGCACTATTCAGTTTCTTTTCAATACAGTTGACACATTGTGGTCAACAGCCACAAGTCCTCCTTTTCTTTTTGCGAATACAGACTAACACAGCTACTATTCTAAAACCTGCATAATACTGATTTTTCCATGGCATCCTGCCTATGCTTTATTGCAAAACTCTCCACTGAGAGTGATGTTCCCAAGCTAAAGAGAAAAGGGTGATTTTAAGATGAGATTTAAAGAAACTTTAAAGTGTCTGTACGTTGCTGAGTACACCAGTGCCCTGCTCCATGATTAGGCACTACTGCAATACAAATAATAAACAATAATATATAGAGTCATCGATTTTAAGGCTAGAAGGGACCATTATGATCATCTAATCTGACCTCCTGCATCACAACATCCAGAGAAACTTACCCAGTAGTTCCTTCATCAAGTCTTTAACTTCTGATTGAGCTAAAGCACATCTTTTATAAAGACATAGAGTCTTGACTTAATGACTTCAGGCAATGGAGAATCTATCATATCTCTAGTCAAAGGGTTAATGACCCTCATTGTTAAAAATTTATGCCTTATATCTAGTCTGAATTTGTCTAGCTTTAGCTTCCAAACATTGGATCTCATTATGCCTTGTCCTGCAAGATTAAAGAGCCATCTACTAACAGAAATTTCTTCGCCATGTAGGTACTAATAGACCATGATCAAGTCACCTCGTAACATTCTCTTGGATAAACTAAATAGATTGAGCTTCCCAAGTGTATCAGTATAAGACATATTTCCCAGACTTTGAATCATTCTTGTAGCCCTTTTCTGACCCCTTTCTGTTGTTTTCAATATCCTTTTTTGAAATGCAGACACCAGAACTGGATACAGTAATCCAAAAATGGGCAATATATGGAAGTAATATCTCTTCCCCACTCCCACTTGATAACGGCCTGTTCATACATCCAGGGATCACATTCTCTCCTCTCAGCTTTAGAATCACACTGGGAGCTCATGTTCAACTTTATTTAACATGGATCACAGTGAATCGCATCAGAACCTCACATGGGTATTGCAGTTACCTACTGCACAAATGGAAAATGAAGGATAGCCCAATGTTTGAATGTGGAGAAGACATACAAATCATGGAACATCACATGAACCGATGCCCTCTAAGATCCTTCTCCAGGGGGACGGTCTTATTCTATGATTCATTCCACATAAACAGAAACCATAGAGTGGATGACAAACTAGGATGTCAATCTTTAATGTTATTTTTTAAAGTTGCCATACGGAAGAAGAAGACTGACATAATAATTTAAGTGCCTAGGAAGGAAGAAAATGGAGACATCCCATTAGATGGAGCAGTACAAGTCAAAGAGCAATATCCAAGTGTGGATAAGGAGAGGACATAGAGGAGGTCAATGTTGGTGGAACATGTAGTGCGGTGGAGTTTGGTGAAGGAGAACTAGATTGACCTTGTGTGGCAGAAGGTGTATAGAAGGCCTGGGAGGAAAAGTGGGGATTGTCAGAGCAGACTGAGATGGTAATGGAGTAGGTGGAGAAGTGAGGTGGAGACTGGATTAGCACAGTGAACAGATGTGGGAAGAAGTGGACATGAGGTGAGAGAGGAGACTGGAAAGGCTGGTGGTCATGAGCTCTCAGATAAGAGAGCTCAGGTGAAGGCCGAGCAGAGCAGCGTGAGTAGGTGTGGAAGAAGGTAATAAAAGGTCTGTGAGGTAACGTGGAGAACAGGCAGCAATAAATAGCAGCTGGATGTGATGTCTGAGAGGGAAGGAAGAACGAATTGTTGCAGAGCTTTGGTAGCCAGAAAGGCTATATTGAAGTGGCCTCGGAGATGAATAGGAAGCCCAGTGAACTGAATTGCTGAACCATTTTAGGACATTAATGACATAAACATTGCCTCCTTCCCAGTTAACATAGGGAAAATTAAAGAGACAAACTGCAAAACAAACAGCAATTAAACCTGCTGCTTCTACATATGTTAGCACACACCTGGCCTTGTCAGAACGAGTGCTAGTTGGAGCCAGTGTGGCTTTGCATTTTGTTCAAGTGATGGCAAATCTGGAGAAAAATACTTAAGGATCCTACACAATGGCAAGAGAGACAATAAAAGCTGCATTGCTTTTAAGAGCATTCCTCTTTTTTATATTCTTAAGTTACTTTAATACATTTTCTAATTTATTTGCATGGAACAGGGCCCTAGAAACCAGAAGTTAAATGCTGTCATATATAAACCTCGGTTGTTTATGACTTGGGAAATAAGTTTGCTCTAGAGGTGACTTGCTATTGTTCTGTATTTTTAACTAACACAAAAGATTGGAATAGAGTACACACAAGCCAAGAGAAGAGGGCCAGGCTGAGTGTCAGCCTTGAAATTCACATAAAGTCAATTATGCAGAATGAGGACACAAAAAATTTAAAAAAAACCAAAATAAAAATAAAATAAAGCAAGACAATGCAAGGGCTCAATCAGATACCACTGTGTGAACTGCTCTTCAGTGAAGAGCTGCTGCTCATCCCAAATGGGAAGCCCTGAGGCTGACATACAACATCCAGAGAACGCGTTTCGAACCCATATTGAAGTGCGCATAGCTTTGATTTCTGTGCTGCCGCATGCTTCGTTTTTGAGGGCCTCTGTGCTTCCAGTGAGGAGGATGATGAGGCAATTCTGTGGCATCACTAACTCTTGGGCGTCTTGGTTTGCGTGGGGGATTGTGTGCTGGGGCCCACAGGCAGCTTTTGGGTGTGCCAGGTGGCAGCATCTCACCCATCCTTTGTAGAAATGGGTCTGAGCCAAAAATCCACAGCTTAGCTCCCCTGATTGTGATTGCAGAGCCATTGGCCATTATCTTTGAAAACTCATGGTGATCCGGGGACGTCCCGGACGACTGGAAAAAGGCTAATGTAGTGCCCATCTTTAAAAAAGGGAAGGAGGATAATCCGGTGAACTACAGGCCAGTCAGCCTCACCTCAGTCCTTGGAAAAG
Organism: Chelonia mydas; assembly: GCF_015237465.2. NCBI lineage: Eukaryota > Metazoa > Chordata > Testudines > Cheloniidae > Chelonia > Chelonia mydas. The sequence continues at coordinate 5,780,101 of NC_051251.2, forward strand.
TCATGGAGCCGGTCCTCAGGGAATCAATTCTGAAGCACTTAGAGGAGAGGAAAGGGATCAGGAACAGTCAGCATGGATTCACCAAGGACAAGTCATGCCTGACTAACTTAACTGCCTTCTATGATGAGATAACTGGCTCTGTGGATGAGGGGAAAGCAGTGGATGTATTATTCCTTGACTTTAGCAAAGCTTTTGATACGGTCTCCCACAGTATTCTTGCCAGCAAGTTAAAGAAGTATGGGCTGATGAATGGACTATGAAGGTGGATAGAAAGTTGGCTAGATCGTCGGGCTCAACGGGTAGTGATCAATGGCTCCATGTCTAGTTGGCAGCCGGTATCAAGCGGAGTGCCCCAAAGGTCGGTCCTGGGACCAGTTTTGTTCAATATCTTCATTAATGATCTGGAGGTTGGCGTGGATTGCACCCTCAGCAAGTTTGCAGATGACACTACACTGGGAGGAGAGGTAGATACGCTGGAGGGTAGGGATAGGATACAGAGGGACCTAGACAAATGAAAGGATTGGGCCAAAAGAAATATGATGAGGTTCAACAAAGACAAGTGCAAAGTCTTGCACTTAGGACAGAAGAATCCAATGCACTGCTACAGACTAGGGACTGAACGGCTCGGCAGCAGTTCTGCAGAAAAGGACCCAGGGGTTACAGTGGACGAGAAGCTGGATATGAGTCAACAGTGTGCCCTTGTTGCCAAGAAGGCTAATGGCATTTCGGGCTGTATATGTAGGGGCATTGCCAGCAGATCGAGGGATGTGATCATTCCCCTCTATTCGACATTGGTGAGGCCTCATCTGAAGTACTGTGTCCAGTTTTAGGCCCCACACTACAAGAAGGATGTGGAAAAATTGGAAAGAGTCCAGTGGAGGGCAACAAAAATGATTAGGGGGCTGGAGCACATGACTTATGAGGGGAGACTGAGGGAACTGGGATTGTTTAGTCTGTAGAAGAGTGAGGAGGGATTGGATAGCTGCTTTCAACTACCTGAAAGGGGGTTCCAAAGAGGATGGATCTAGACTGTTCTCAGTGGTAGCAGATGACAGAACAAGGAGTAATGGTCTCTGCAGTGGGGGAGGTTTAGGTTGGATATTAGGAAAAACTTTTTCACTAGGAGGGTGATGAAGCACTGGAATGGGTTCCCTAGGGAGGTGGTGGAATCTCCTTCCTTTGAGGTTTTTATGATCAGGTTTGACAAAGCCCTGGCTGGGATGATTTAGATAGGGATTGGTCCTGCTTTGAGCAGGGAGTTGGACTTGATGACCTCCCGAGGTCCCTTCCAACCCTGATATTCTATGATTCTATGAGCAGCCGGCAGGCTTGTATCCTGGTCCCTATTTGAACAACTGACAGCAGCCAAATCTTGTCTCCAAACACCCCCAAACTCCAGGGACGTTATTACTTGAGATCGGGACTTTGCTGCTCAGCCCTGGGATCACTAATGATTTATCAGAAAGCATACAGGATTACGAATCAGGAGACCTCGATTGTATTCAGGGCTCTGACCTGCCTTTAGACTTTGGCTAATTACTTCACCTCTCCAACCCTTTGCCTATGTAGATTGTAAGCTCATCAGGGCAGGGACCATTTCTCACTATGTCTCTGTACAGAACCCAGCACAGTGGGGCTGCTACTGTCATATAAACAATTATTTGCTACCCACCTGGAATTATTCCAAACAAGGCGTTGCATAAATTGTAATGGGCCAATTCTCTGTGGTGCTGAGCATCTCCAGTGGGATTCTGGGAACCCTCAATTCCCAAGAAACATGGGATCGGTCCCTACAATTTGCTCGGAAAATGACTTTCAGTCGAAACATTGGCAGTCATAGCTTTTCTGCAGTTCGAATAAAGTGTTAGGTTTCAGAGTAACAGCCGTGTTAGTCTGTATTCGCAAAAAGAAAAGGAGTACTTGTGGCACCTTAGAGACTAACCAATTTATTTGAGCATAAGCTTTCGTGAGCTACAGCCCCCTTCATCGGACATTAGTATAGCCAGCATCAGCAATGATCTGGATGAGACCCTCAAAATATACTCCACAGAACACATCACAGACCCCTTTGCAAAGGTCAAATCAGTGACTCCTTTTGGATCTGCTACTTTTAATGTGAATTTAATATTCATGGGTGGTGGGGAAGTAGTGTGGTCTGATGGCTAGCAAACTGGACTAGGAGGCAGGACCCAGCTGGGTTCAAGTCTCAACTCTGCCACCAGCAAGTCGTGTGATACACGACAAGTCCCTTTGCCTCTGGTTTCCCATAGGCCTGGTCCATAGAGACTATGAGCTCTTCGAATAGGCATAGACTCATTATGTGCCATCGGAGCTGAGCCAGCATGGAGGAGGAGATAACCTGCTACTGGTCTGGACCAAGGGCAGATCACTTACCACTAAGCAAGCGGGGGGGATGAAGGATGGAATGAGGTTATTCTGAGAATTCTGATTCCTTCTCTGATTTGCTCCCGGGATACACACTGCCTGTTGCTCAGCATTCGGAGGAATGTGTCACACTAGTCCCCAAACACCTGTGTACGTATCTGAGTGTGTAAGGCTGCGCTCACTTCATACATGGCTCCCAAGTGATAGGTCTTGATCCAAATCCCACTGGAATCAATGGAAAGGTTCTAACGGACTCCATTGTGCTTTTGATCAGGCCTTTAGGGGCTACGATGGTGGGTGTTGTGCAAAACCCAGAGGTAAGTAGATAAAATATCTGAGCAAGAGACAGCCCTGAACTTTCAAAAACTGCATGGAACTTGGAGGGAGGAGCAGAGGTTGCAGGAGGGAAGAGTTTGGCACCAGGACGTCAGTCTGTGTGCATGTGACTTGAAGGCTAGCTGTTATAGCCGGCATCAACCACACTTCTCATATTAGCCCATAGAGAGGTCCACACACAAGGATGTGGCACACAAAACAGGCCCCTCTCTGTAACTAGTTCTTTTAATAAAATGGCAGTTTAGTTTTGAGAGCATGGAGTCCTTTCATGTTATGACTCAGCATGCCGTGCATGAAACGTGAAACTTCAAGCAAGGTGCCATTTTGTGAGCAGCTTCTAACTCGGAACGGGTTGGTGGCGCTGGCTAGAAAATACTGCAAGAGAGCGGAGGTCAGCAGAACATTTGACGAAATTGAAAATTATTTTGTTTTCGTCAATGTTTTTATTGGAAATTTTTGACTTTTTAATTGGCCAACTGAAAACTACTGAAAACTTAAAACTGGAAAAAAAAAAACCCACTTGGTTTTTGGCCGAATATTTTCAGTATTCTGACCAAAAATAGACATTTTCGAAGGAAGCAGATATTTTCCACTACAGTTTTTGGCTCATCCAACCCCCTATTTTCAGTTGCAAAACACAGTTTTGATGGAAACTTTTTGACTAGCCCTATGAGCTGGTTTTTGTACCCCTTCTCCATTCATGGCCCCTCTCAGGCAGAGAGCAGCACAAACAATCCCAAGCTTCAAGTGAACCAAGGAAATAATCAATGTAGCACGAATGAAATGACGGCAGTGTGTTGGGAGAATACCTGCAATGATTGCTCTCCCTTAGAGATCCCTGGCATGCTTTATTAATTTAATTACAACTCTAACTTCGTCAGCTGACCTGGTGCATCTGATTTCTTATGCAGCAAGAGGAGTGATAGGTGAGATCCCCATGACCTTCCATTAGCAATTCAGAACACAGAGCTGTATTAACGAACATCTTAACTGCCAGCAGCTTTGATGCTATTGTGGAGCAGAGGTTAGTCTTTATTTTCTCTTCCACATGATTGAACTGTGGCTCTTCAATTAAAAACAGCTGCCTTCAGTCAGCGGATGGCAGTGACCTTGGTAGGGAAGGAGGTTGGGTCTTGGAGGGTTGGGGAGCATTGCTGATAGTTTCAAGTTCCACCAGCATGGTAATCACATAAAACTTTCCTCCCACCCAGATCCTTCATTTTCATTAAAACCAGACAAGAGTAATCAATCCTCCTGCTCGCACTTGGGGATCTTTTACAAATCACCCTGGCCAAAGCCCTGCTAAAATGCCGCAGGTTTCAATAATACTGAGAAGGTCTGGGCCTACTCCTGAAAGGTGCTGAACTGTCCCCAACTCCTCTGGGACATCAAGGGTCCTCAGCACCAGGAATCCAGCCATTTAGTAAAGAGCTATAGGACCTCTCTTTTTCCACTTTGTCCTCCCCCAGCTAAACAACTGGTGTTGTATCATCCGTCAGGATGCTGGAAATTATATAAGCCCATCATTTACCATTTATAAGCCTGAATTTGTAATGATTCATCTATTGCATTTTATTTCCTCCTCAGCAGTTTTCTGCCTAGTTTATTTGCTGGTCTCTGTGCTGTGTATGGCCCCAGAGGCCATGGGATAACCCCTGTCTGCACACTGGATGGCAATCAACTCTTAAATGACTAAAAAAAAAAAAATACCTGCTCAATGGACAGAACATTTTAGTTCACTTCTCAGTCACCCTTCCAGTATGTCCAAAGAAGCAATTAATGCTCTTCCACAACCCCCGTTCAAAGAAGAGCTTGCACTAGCCCGTATATGGAACCATAACGGCAACCAAGCAGATGTTACAAAGGAAAGCATCTGGACTGGATGCCATTCCTGCAGAGATCTATATGCAGGGTTGCTACCACAGTGCAAGGCATTTTACCAGGCTTTTCTGCATTATCTGGGAGCAAGAGCTGGTGCACCATAGGCTTTCCAGGATGCCAAACTGTGATAATCTTTGCAGCATTTCGCTACTTTCTGTTGCTGGAAAAATCTTTGCATGGGTTATATTTAATAGATATCAGACCTGTTCTGGAAAAGCTGTCTTCCCTGACTCTTCACGCGGATTTCGGTCTGGTCGAGGAACTAGAGACATGATCTTCACAGCCCGCCAGCTCCAGGAGAAATGACAGGAGCAAAACCCTGACCTTTATACGGTTTTTTATCAGCTTAGCCAAGGCTTTTGATTCTGCACATTGAGAGGGACTCTGGAAACTTTTGTTCATCGTGAGATGCCCTGCAGAGCTTATTTCTGTCACTTGGTCCTTCCATGATGGCTGCAGTGGTGGGGAATGGCAAGAGACTGAATCATTTTCCAGTCAGTAATGGCGACAGACAAGGCTGCGTGCTGGTTCCCATGCTCTTTTCCATCCGTTTTTCGGCTACGTTTATGGATGCATTTCATAACACCAAGAAAGGAAAAGTTATTCAGTTCTGCACCGATGGGAAGTGGTTTAATCTGCAACACTGCTGTGCTCTCACCAAAGCGGCTGGATTTACTTAGGAAGGAGCTTTTGTTTGCTAAAGGCTGTCATAGATCAAGTGAGCAGCCAGCATACAGTCAGTTTGTAACCGATCACTTCCTTCGTGAAGTTAACTCCTTTAATTTCACAGGTAGTCAAAAGACAACTGAAGCACTGTACCAACCTGTGCTGTGGGATGTGCATGTCCATCCAGTTATTAAGATCAATAACGCTCCTTGCAAGCCTGTGGAGATGTGTTGTTACCTGGGGAGCATGCTACTCAATTAATGCTGAGATCACCCATTGCATGGCCAAGACAAGCTCTGCATTTGGAACATTATCAGATCCCTCTATGGAAAGACAGGGGGCATCAAAATAAGGACTAATCTGAATGGCTATTGGGCAGTTGTGTTAACAATACTTCTATATGGTTATGAGACATGGACAATATATCGTGCCATATCAGCAAGCTTGATCAGTTCCATATGCACGATCTTCAGACTGTTCACAGGGTCAAATGGTGGGACAAAATTCCTAATACTAAAATCCTTAATTGTTGTTGGATGGCTAGCATTCAAAGCATGCTCCTAACAGCTCAGCTGTGCTGCTCTGGGCACCTCGTTCATATGGCCAACTCAAGAATATTCAAGGCTATAGTTTAGTTAAACCAAGGCATCTGCTATCATGGTGCTCAGTCCAAATGGTATAAAGATACACTGAACTCAAACTTGAAAGCAGGTGAGGTCGATCCCAAAGCAACAGCCCACAGCAAAGCCAGATGGGGCAGATTTGTCATGTTGCCATTGACTGCTTTGAAGCAAGGTGCATCAACACCTTCTGTGAAGATCATGACCAGCGCAAAGCAAGGATATGAAGGCTGCAATGGCCATGGACAATTTTGTCTGTCCCACATGCAATCATGTTTGCGGTTCTCCTATTGGTCTGGACTCCCACATACATGTTCATTTATAATGTTGGTTAAATTCTCAAACGTCGATATGGATGAGAGACTCCATCCACCCAAACATTTAGTCCGCAGCAGTTTTCTACTGGCTTTATTTATTACAATCACCTTTATTCTGAGGAGCAGGGTCTTTCAGATAGATTGCATCTCCAAATGCCTTCTGGGGTTAAACAATCCAGCTACTGCCTAAAGAGGTGGAGTGAAAGGAGAAAAAAGGTTTCTTTCTGATGATATTCAAAATAATATAGACTCAATAGGGTGAAGAAATGCAGAGAAGCTGTCTGGGACGGTAAGGGGAGAAGGTTCCCGTGCCAGTAGTGACCAGACACTGAAAAAGGACCAAAGATAAGTTGGGGAAGAAGAATGAGGAGACAGCAGAGTTGTGTTAGAATGGGAGAGCAACAGTCACATGTCTTCATGCACATGAAAAGATAGGTGGCAGCCTTCTTCATAGCTGGGGAACTGGGACTTGGCGATGGGAGCCGACATAGACATGGGGGGAGGAGATGAAGGCACGGATGAGGGCTTGAGCAGAGGTGGAGTTATGGCAGAGCCAGAGACAAGCCTTGTTGCACAGGTACAGATTTGAACGCATAGGAAATGTGGGAGGGGAAAGGTGGGAATCATAGTCAGGGATAGCTGGAGCAGAACTGGGTGCCTTTACATAACGTTGCACTTCTGTACAGCCTTCCATCCAAGGATCCCAAAGCACCACACACTGATCAGTGAATTGATGCTCTGTCAGGCAGGCCATTGCTGTCCCCTCATGCGTAACAGAGGGGGAAACTGAGGCACAGAACATTTAAGTGACTTGCTTGAGATCACACAGGAAGCCTGGGGCACAACTGACACACCGATTCCTTTGAGATTTATAGTGCGGTGCCTTAGTCCCAAGATCATTCGTTCTCCCTAAATCGTATCTGGATGGATTAGACTTAGCCGATAGTGCCGAAAGCCTGCCTGCCCAGTGAGGGTGAGAGCAGGCCCACCACAGACAGACCACCCCGGAGGGAGGGGAAAGGCTACTGAGGCTAGGTAAAGGCAGGAAACAGCAGAGTGGAGCAGGAAGGTTGTCAGGGAATGTGTGACTGGGACAAGTAGCGAGGTGCAGTGGAGTGCAGAAGCCATTGGAATAAGAGGACTAGGGAAGGCTTCAGAGAGTCCGAGCATGAGAGGTCAAAGACAGCGACTGAGACGACGCTGCCAGGAGTCTGCATCAGGGCTGCGCTAGCTCGATCTAATGCGTCAGCTTGTTTTTATTGACTATTTGCAGCAATGGCCTTTAATGAACACTAGTGTTCAACTGGAACCTGGCCAATTAAGAAATGACGGGCCATCTCCGCAGCTAGTGTAAATCAGCATCATTCCACTGACTTCAACGGAGCTGCACCAATTTCCAGCAGCAGAGGGTCTGGCCTTATATCTATTGCACTGGGAAAGGAGTGCTAAACTTGCCCGCTGCCCTGTCATGATGTATTTTATTGTAACATTACAGAGTCTATTTTAACAAGCAAAATCAATAGTCATTTCTAGATGCATTCTGGCACATAGATAAATTGCTGATCTGATGCCACACGTCCAGTTGATGCCATGGGTTAGCGTCTGTTTTCTCAGTCTCTCTCAGATGCGTATATGGCTCCAATTTCCACAGTATGTAGGTGCTGGCCAAGAATTAGACCATAGTCACTGTTTGCTCAAGAGAGATATTGTTAGACTAGTCAGTGGTAGATCAGGACTGAGGTGCATTGGAAAAATTGGATGATTACAACAGTAATGGATACTCCAGGCCTGGACTGAAGGGCACTGGGAGAATACTGCATTTTTGACAAGAACTTAGGAAGCACTCAGTAGGGTTAGATCTCGTCATTTGTTGTAGCACACTCACAAAGTGTAAATAAAGAGCTCTAGCAAAGTTCTCCTTAATTCTCCTGAATGCCCTCTATTGTTCACTAGCATGCATTATATCTACTTGCCCCATGTGTCTATTCAATTAATATTAGATACAGTAGAAGCTCAGAGTTGTGAACACTAGAGTTAGGAACTGACCAGTCCACCACACACCTCATTTGGAACTGAGAAGCACACAATTGGGTAGTGGCAGAGACAAAATTAAAAAAAAATTAAATAAATGTAAACTACAAACAAAAAAAAAAAATTGGAAAGCAGCATTTTGATTCTGTATAGTAAAGTTTCAAAGCTGTATTAAGTCAATGTTTAGTTGCAAACTTTTGAAAGAACAACCGTAACATTCTGTTCAAAGTTACGAACCTTTCAGAGTTCTGAACAACCTTCTTTCCCAAGGTGTTTCTAACTCCGAAGTGCAACTGTACAACACAGAGCAGACACACTCTGTGTGTGTGGAAAGGAGGGGAAGCTTGCACAGTGACAGACTGCCTTGAGCCAATGCTAATCACCTGTCTCTTGCCAGGAACTGCTGCATACAGTTTGCACTATCACATCAGCCTGTCATATTTTGTGCTGTTTCTAAGGGAACTTACTAGTTAGAATGAGTTACTCCCTGTGTCTCGCCTGTTTATCCCTTAAAACATAAAAAAGTGTCCTTGTGTAGTTTCTTGTTGTTCAAACAATCCCCCAACTCCCTGCCTCAGCCTGGGAAATGGTCCCTCCACACCAGGGTCAAAGCACATTGATGGAGGTGGATGGAAGGAGCTTCCATCTTTGCTGTCTGCACTGAAGAGCACCTGTAACTAGCACGAAATCCACTTAGAATCATAGAATATCAGGGTTGGAAGGGACCTCCAGAGGTCATCTAGTCCAACCCCCTGCTCAAAGTGGGACCTAATTCCCAACTAAATCACTTGGAATAGTTGTTTCACCTGAACGGCGCTCAAAAGGGCTGATCTTCCAAGCCACTAGGGGGCCTCAACTCCCATTGACTCCAGCGGGGTTTCAGGGTGCCGAGTATTTTGCAGGAAGCGCTCAGCACGTTGTGGGCCTGGGACAGAATTAAAGAATTAAATCCAGCATCATCCAAAATAAAAGAAAAACGCAGACAGGTCTTTAGTCCCAGTGCGAAAAATAATGATTCTGGGCTACATGCTACACCCTGCCCCTTATGATATTTCAAAATCAGGCCATGCATTTGGAGACGCACTAGGATCAAATCAAAGGGTTTTCTCCTGCATGGGAATGTCAGTCTGTAAACGATGGTAGCCCTGGTCAAAATGATTACTGATGAAAGCTATTTGTCCAGCGGTAGAAGCGAATATTTATGAGCTACTAAACAGGGCCATTTATCATAGGTGAGAGGCAGCAAGCAGGATGCTGCCTTGTGGGATGGATCTGCATTCCCTGTGCAGTGTTTTAAAAGGTTTGCAGCAGGTGTTATAGCATGCTATCTAGGTAGGCTGCAGTGACTCACTAACAAGGGATCAAGGTCTTAACTGAAGGAGCTCTGCAGGGAGCTGGCACATAATGAACAATGCCATTGGGAAAGGGAAAGAACCCTGTGGGATTGTCTAACTGCTCCCTTTCTGGGTGTGTTGGTGGAAAGTGGTTCGCCAGAGTGGCTTGAGAAGTTTGAATGAAGAAACGCTGTGGAAACCCTGAAGTTTTGAAAAAATTCCACTGGCTTTCAATGTGGGTCAAAACATTTTTTTTCCAAAACCAGTCAAAACTGTGTGTGGAAAAACTTCAACAACATTTTAAAAATTCAGAGACTGTCCACTAATTCCAATAGCCACATTGAGGGACGTGCCAATCCTCCAGGGAGCTTTGCTGGGAGTTAGTGGAACAAGGGGAGACAGTTCATTGAACCCTTTGTCAACTCTGAAAACCAGGTTTCAATCCAGCCTGATCATCTCTCTTTATTGGGATCCATCTATGAACACGTGTGACCCATTAGGGAAGAAAAACAATACCATGTGATTTAGGTGACCAATCAGAAAGCTCAATGGTGAATTCCAAATACAGGATAACTAAAGGTGTATGCCCTTTGATTGGGTCACAATCAATCAGGGCACCAATATGTTTATAAAAAATAGTGATTCACCAAACCATTTTGAATAGCAGATTCATTTCTAAACACCATGATCAACACAGTTTCATGATCAGGAGAAAAAAAACTCAACAACAAGCAAATAAATAAATCAGTTGTAATAAATAATTTGGCCAATTATAGTAACAAATATGTTTTGGTGACCAGCAATGAGCTATGGACATTATCAGTGAGAAAATGTAAATCTCTGAGCCTAAAATTCAGTGCTTTTTGATTTCTGCACCATGTCAAGCAGCCAGGCAGCTTGTCCAGTCCTCAAGGGCTACTACATCGAGCATATATTCAGAGAGAAATAAAGGTAAGTTTATAGAGTTTGCATTCTGCATGCTCTCAGATAGAATCTTGTAGCAGGGTGTGTGTGAGAAAAAGAGTAGAAACGTGATTGTTTTTTATTATTATTCTGGTTATCATCCATGCCAGAATGAGGATGATCCTCTGGTAGCACAGAGCTGAAGGACAGACTCTTATGCCAGCCATCTGTGGTGCTGTTGTACAAGGGGAAAGGGGTGTGGCCACAGGAAAAGGGGCGTGGCTTAGCCGACCCTGTCCTATGCCTATCCTTAGTTGTAATTTCAGCTGCTTGTGGCCTTTACAGTCAGGTATGAGTCAGCACAGCCTTCAGGCTGATTCGGCCTGCCATGCTGAGACCAGGCTTTTACAGAGCTATGTCGGGAGAGGGAAGTGCTAAGCCTCCTTTGCATATATTACCCCCCCACACACACACACTGACCTGTGCTGTTTAGTTTAGCCGCAGCACTTCCTTCTTCTTACAATGCTGCAAGGGAAGGCAAATAAGGCCACGGTAAAATGGGCAACAATAAACCTACTGGTAAGTGTTGCTAAGTGATACCACCTAAGCTGTCTGAATATCTCAAGACAAGAATTTTTAACACTGACGCTGGAATAAAGATGAAAAGGAAATAAAGACATTTGCTTAATGCTGAAACAAGCATACATTTCTAAGATTCCTTTCTGCATCCGCACCTCGCTACAATGGTGCTAAACATAATCTATGAATATCTAAAACAGGCAATCTGGTGTTTATTCTTGGTCTGATTCATTTAGGGCTGTCAATGGGACTTGAGGGGGCTCTGCACTTGACAGGTTCAGGAGTTTAACACTAGTTTGCATGAGTGGAAAATTTGCCCTTAGGAGCTCAGATACCCTAGGGATAGACCTGATAGAAGTACCCACATGCATAGATACATGGCTAGTTAGTCCCACTGACTTCAGGTAGAGAAAGAACTAGCCCATGATCTCAGAGATATTTAGGCACCTCGTTGAAATCAACGGCAGTTAGATGCCTAAATAACTTTGACTTTAAATAAGTCAAATATTGGGAGTTATTACAAACTCCCAAGTCATCCCATTATTAGGCCATTCCAGCATGACTTTGATCAGAATGTCCAATAACCGAAAATTAGGAGTTATTAAAACACATCCTTTCCGAAGGACAGAGGCAAAGCCTCTGCCTGCCAGATGCTGGGACTCAACGACAGAGATAGATCTCTCGATAATTGTCCTGTTTCATTTCCTCTGATGCATCTGGCATTGGCCACTGTTGGAAGACAGGACACAGGGCTAGGTGGATCATTGGTCTGACCCAGTATGGTCATTCTTATGTTTCTTATGTTTCATGATCAGGCTGTTATGGAGCCTGAAGTCAAGGCCCAGTTAGACACTTCATGGTATTCAGGTTATCCAGACAATTGCATTATAGACTCTCCGGTCAATGCTAGTGCTCATTTGCAGGTGGTTACTATAATAAATGTTCATGGCTCCATTATAGGTTATTGTTTCCAGGCCTAAGTATTGAAGGATTATTTTCAGTTTATGCTTTAATGATGCACAAAGATTATCACAGTCCTTTCAGAGCCCTGTGCAGTAATCTGCTTTGGCTTTCTTAAAACCTAAATAACTCTTGTTTAGAATGATTATTTAGTAGCAAACTCGCTTATCCTCTGCATTGTGGCTCAGCGGTCTGCAAAATTTTCTTTTTAGAAATATAAACTCATTTTGTAACAGCTACAGAGAATCTGCAGGAAAACTAATTTCTATTTGGTTTTGTCCTTTTTTTCCCCTCCTTTTTGCACTTTGCTAGGTTTGTTGAGTAAAATAAAATTGCTTTCTGCCTACAATCATTTGTACAAGCGTTAGCCTGGAATCAATGTTTTGACTGAGTTAGGCCCTTAAAAATGAAGGGCGACGTAGTGGTTGAAGTTAAGGAGGGAGTGCCATGTATCTATGTACAGCCCCTCCTGGAGAAGTGGTCCTGGGGTTTAGGCATGGGGGACTGCATTCAATTCCCAGCTCTGGGTTCAATTCACAGACTTGTGCCTCAGCTCCCCATCTGAAAAATGGGGTGATTTACACATTCCAAAGCCAGAAGGGACCACTGTGATCATCTAGCCTGACCTCCTGCATTACATGGGCCAGAGAACTGCCCCAAAATAATTCCTAGAGCAGATCTTTTCGAAAAGACATCCAATCTTGATTTAAAAATTGTCAGTGATGGACAAAGCACCACGGCCCTTGGTAAACTGTTCCAATGGTTAATTACTCTCACTGTTAAATATTTAAGACTTATTTCCAGTCTGAACGCTCCATGTGGTGTAGATTGGTATAAATCTACTGAAGTCAGAATTAATCATAGAATATCAGGGTTGGAAGGGACCTCAGGAGGTCATGTAGTCCAACCCCCTGCTCAAAGAAGGGCCAAATCCCCAATTTTTGCCCCAGATCCCTAAATGGCACCCTCAAGGATTGAACTCACAAGCCTAGGTTTAGCAGGCCGATGCTCAAACCACTGAGCTATCTCAATGAAGTGATCACGATATTCAGCACCCGAGGATCTGATCCTCAGTCTGTCCTTTCTGTTGAGTTTGTAAGCCCTTTGGTGCAGGAGCATGTCTCTGATTGTGCAGTGGGGCCCTAGTATTTGTGGGGTCTTTAGGCATGACTGTATTCCAAACAGAACAGCTATGGCTGGCACACAGAATTTACAATGGGCAAAATAGACCAAACAGATTTCCTCCCAGAAAGACCTCAAGACCTGATCCTTCAAGATGTTGTGTGCCTGCTTGGAAATGATGAGGATCCTCCCCTCTCATTGACTTCATTACGAGTCAGATTGGCCCTAACGACTAATTAGCAGAGGGGGGAGCCTTGATGATAAAAGGAAAAAAATATGAGAGAGGTGGAGAAAAAGTGCAGTTCTGGATTTGGGTTTTTCTCCCCTCCCGCAAACAGCGTAACAATAAAATGTATAATTAATTGTTTACTTTGCATTTAGCAACTTTCCATTAGTTCATCTGCCTAAGTGAGGCTGTAATCAAGAATGTATTAGCTAATGCCACAACTCTGAGGGCTAACAGGGGAGAGGCAGGCGGCTGGGCCAGCATTTAGAGAAATGGAAGATCATCAGCCTCCTTGCTTCTGTAATTTCTCTGCAGAAAGCTGCCCCAAATAATATCAGTAGCTACCTGAACTGTAGGAATCAAAATCCATTTGGAGCCAGGGATTTGTGGATTATTACAGCTGTAGGTTGGGCAGAAACGTAGTTGAAACTGGTGAGTGTAGCAGCAGTTCAGCACTCAGTTCCTCTTAATCTATCTTTTTCTTCACACAATGCACAGTCAACCTGTGGAACTCCTTGCCAGAGGATGTTGTGAAGGCCAAGACTATAACAGGGTTCAAAAAAGAACTAGATGGGCAGGGATGGTGTCCTTAGCCTCTGTTGCCAGAAGCTGGGAATGGGCGGCAGGGGATGGATCACTTGATGATTACCTGTTCTGTTCATTCCCTCTGAAGCAACTGGCATTGGCCACTGTTGGAAGACAGTATACTGGGCTAGATGGACCTTTGGTCTGACCCAGTATGGCAGTTCTTTTTTTCTTAAGATGAGGGCTAATGCAGAATACCTTTAAAAATCTGGCTCTCAGTCCCCCAGGTATACAATGGGGAAAACAGCACTGCCGTGCCTCACGGTGGTTTTGTGAGGATGAATACTTCAAAGGTTGCAAGGTGCTCAGATACTCCTGTAATACAGTCAGAGAAGTACCACTGATAGCTGGATAGATAAAGTCACAATCTGGCCACACAAACATTCTAAACTACGGTGAGGGGCAGTTTGATTAGTACATGGATGGCAGACATCTATGCACCAAAAGACATGATACTATAGGTGACGTGGGTCCCGCTGAGGCAGTTGTAGTGAAAATCTCCCAGTGCCGACTCTCAGATGAAATGAAAATCAAGGTCTTCACCATTTCTAGTTATTAAAGACCTCAAGGCACCTTTGGCAAGAGTGTGTTAGCCCCATCGTATTGGCAAATCACAATGCAGATAAGTATATTAATTTATGATTATCTTTACTTTCAGTTCAACTGCTTTCTTAAAACTGGTGTGTAGTGTTAATTAGGCCTGCTAAACAGCAAACATGCTTCAACCCAAAGGCGCTGCATTTCAGTGCCGTGTGTAGATGGTGGATTCTTACACACAGTTTATAAAATGCTTCTGAAAGACAGGCATCATATGTATTATCTCTGGGTGTCAGCTGATCTAAGGGAAAATTCTGTGAGGGATACACCCAAAGTGTTAAAATAGCCCTTTTCTGTACATGGTTATGTTTACTTTGAGTACATTAGGTGAAGAGAGACAGAAGACCCATAAATACATTGTTGTGGAAAATTAATGCTGGTAAAAACAAGGGCAAAATGGAGTAATTAAACTATTCTAATTGAGACTTGTTTATACTAAAATTCATAGATTCATACTTTTTCAGACCATGTTGTCTGACCTTCTGTATAACACAGACCATGAAACCTCACCCCTGGTGATCCGGGCTTCAGCTGAAGTGCAAAATAACTTCACAAGGACACCTTGGGAAAATACCTATATCTGAGGGACCAGAAAGCCATTTTGAGGAACATGTTTGGTTGGAATTGTTTATGGGATAATTCCTTCAGGACATTCTTTTGACACGTTTTGCTGAGGAGAAGTCTTCAGACTTCTGGGACGTTCTCTGGTCTGGGTACATTCAGGCCACAGAAGGGTTCAACGAATGGAACGAAGGGAGACAAGCCCATCGACATCCGGATTCCCCGATAAACAGAAGGTGGGGGGAATTCAAACCCTCGTTTAAAAGCAGTTGAGTCAATGGAGTTACACCAACGATGAGCTTGGAACTGTGTGTTTGTGTCTTGTTCCCCCATCCCTAAGGGATAACTTCATGCCATGCTATTTTCCCTAACTTTTTTCTATCCTTCTTAATTCCTATTTGAGATAGATTCAAACTCATACCGCCACTGTAGGCAGAGGAAAGAGGTGAACAGCTCTGTGTATGGGAACCAGTGGGAAGAGACCAGCGTAAACCCACTGTGAAACATCCTTACCCTTTACTGGGGAATACGGAACTGGAACCTAGAAGCTGAATGACCTGTTTGTCTTTGCTATTTAAAGTGCTTCAGCAAATGAAGCCTCAATCACAGACAAAAGTGTCTTCCTTTCCTCTTCCTTCTCTTTCCCCTCCTCCCAGGTGCTTCTTATGTTTCTTTAAAAGCAGGATTCACCTCAACCAATTAAATTACTGAGCTGGCACTCAACATTTAACAGGTTCTTTAACCAAAAAGAAGGCCATTTGTGACTTTTAAATTAAAGAGACTCTCTTTGAATTCAAAAGCAAGTGAAAGGAATAATTTAGAATGAATGTCGATTTGATTTTCAGAGATGTTAACCTGACTGATTTTTCCTCCTCTCCCTGGTGTGTTTTTAATAGACTTTACCAAGTCATCTGCTTTGTTCATCTGCTCACAGGAGCAAGTGTAAGTCACTCTGCAAGGAAAACCAACCTGAAAGATAAGTGATGGCGTGACAGAAAAGAGGAGATAAATAACTTCTTCAGAGACTCACCTTCTAAATAATTTCAGCAGAAAGAGTTCATTACAAGATGGAAAAATGTTTCCATATGCTACAGCTGGTCTGGTGAAATTGGGTATGGTTGTGACAAATCCTGGGTTCAAATGCCAAAGAACCTATGGAGGAGGCGGCAAAATTATAGGGCCTTTAAATGTTTTGGTCTAGTGTTAGGATGCAAGCCTGGGATTTAGAAGACCTAGATTCAAATCCTTGCTCCACCACAAACTTTCTGTGTGACCTGGGGCAAGTGATTTAGTTTCTCTGGGTATGTCTCCACTGCATTATAAATCTGAGCATGTGGATCCTGGGCTTATGGACTCAGTGTTTCCAAGTCTGTGCTTTAGCGTCTACACTGCATTGCACACCTGGATTTACAGTTGCTGGACCCAGGTCTTACAGCCATGCTAAGGTGTCCATACTACATTATGCAAACCTTATGACTTGGTTTTGGGGCTCAAGTTGTGTCCACACTTCAAATTGACAGGGCTTGGACCCGAGGGACAGTGGAACTTGGGCTCTGATGCCCTCCGCCCAGCAGGATCCTAAAAGGGCCCTGAGTGCTCGCTGATCCAAGTCAGACTGAGTTGTGTGTGAACGGAAGGGGGGCTTGGGCTCAAACCTGAGCTAGAACCTGGGCTAAGTGCTCAGTGTGGACATACAATCCGTGCCTCAGGCTCCCACTTGTAAAATAGGGACATTAGTATTACCCTACCTCACAAGGGTGTGGTGAGGATAAATACATTATAGATAGTGAGGTGCTGAGACGCCACAGTAGCGGAGGCCACAGAATTACAGACCTAAGATAGAAACCCTTAAAGAAGAGTGGCCCAGATTCTCGGCAGGTGTAAATCAGCATACTGCTTTGAAATCATTAGTGATATGCTGATTCACACTAGCTAGGGATCTTACCCAGTGTCCCCTAGGGAGGGTGTTGCTAGCCATTTGAAATCTGCACATGCAGGTGGCTGCAACACATTCATAGTCCGCCAATTGTTGCTTGGTCAAATTCCACAACTTCACAGCTTACACAGTGGGCCCAGTAAGACAGCAGCGTCCAGTAGTAGAGGCCAGATGAAGAACAACCTGAGCAGCCCTCAGTGGTGAAAGAACAAGTTAAGGACTATTTAGAAAAGCTGGACATGCACAAGTCCATGGGGCCAAAAGAAATCTGATGAGGTTCACCAAGGACAAGTGCAGAGTCCTGCACTTAGGAAGGAAGAATCCCCTGCACCGCTACAGGCTGGGGACCGACTGGCTAAGTGACAGTTCTGCAGAAAAGGACCTAGGGATTACAGTGGAGGAGAAGCTGGATACGAGTCAGCAGTGTGCCCTTGTTGCCAAGAAGGCTAATGGCATATTGGGCTGCATTGCCAGCAGATCGAGAGAAGTGATTATTTCCCTCTATTCGGCACTGGTGAGGCCACATCTGGAGTATTGAGTCCAGCTTTGGGCCCCCCACTACAGAAAGGAGGTGGACAAATTGGAGAGAGTCCAGCGGAGGGCAACAAAAATGATTAGGGGACTGGGCCACATGACTTATGAAGAGAGGCTGAGGGAACTGGGGTTATTTAGTCTGCAGAAGAGAAGAGTGAGGGGGGATTTGATAGCAGCCTTCAACTACCTGAAGGGAGGTTCCAAAGAGGATGGAGCTCGGCTGTTCTTAGTGATGGCAGAGGACAGAACAAGGAGCAATGGTCTCAAGTTGCAGTGCGGGAAGTCTAGGTTGGATATTAGGAAACACTATTTCACTAGGAGGGTGGTGAAGCCCTGGAATGCGTTACCTAGGGAGGTGGTGGAATCTTTATCCTTAAAGGTTTTTTAAGGCCTGGCTTGACAAAGCCCTGGCTGGGATGATTTAGTTGGTGTTGGCCCTGCTTTGAGCAGGGGATTGGACTAGATGACCTCCTGAGGTCCCTTCCAACCCTAAGCTTCGATGATTCCATGAACAATTCCCTCACCCCGACAATTATCCTAAGAACTGGTCCAAGGAGTGGGGATAATCTAGTGGATTTGGCCCAGGACAAAAATTCTGCGGGATTGTGTTCCTGGCTATGCCATAGACTTGCTGTGGGATCATGAGCAAGCCATTTAACCGTTCAGCGCCTCCATTCCCTGCCTATGAACAGGGCAAATTAATGCTTCCCCATCTTTATGAAACACTTTGAGATCTGTGATGGAAGGTGCTGTAAATGGGCTAAATACCACAATCTAAAAAGTTGGCTAGAGGAACTTGAAAATGATAATAATCATACACTGTGACATACGTGGTGCTCAGTTGCCTTGATGCCTGGCCTTGTTTTCAAAATATTGAGGGCTCCCTGCATGACACTCTGGATAGCTGTCACTTTTGCCTTTCTCTAAATACAGTCCTGAACATGTCTCTGTCTTTTGAAAAGTCTATTTTGGAGCCAAGGCTCAGCAAATGAGGCTCCTGCCTAGTTATTTATTGAAAGGTCTATTGAAATCCTTTAAAATTTTTAAATGCATGCTATTCTTAGAATCGGAAGATGAAAAGAAAACACAGTCATTTATTAAATATAACACTCCATAGGTAGGTTTTGCATTGGCCTAGCTCTGCTCCCACTGAAGTCAGTTGTAATAATCCTATTGACTTCAAAGGGAGCAAAAGTTACAAGGCAATATTATTATTTGGTAGTACCACCAAATGTTCTGCCCTCATATGTCATTAATACTTTTCTTTACTTACCAGAAAGAAAGTGTACCTGACTGGCAAATGTTACTATGGAATATAGACAGGGTGATGATGCTTAGAACAGTAGTAGTCCCTTGCTTTTCATCAGAAGGTCTTATGGCACTTCACAAAGGAGATTGGCCTCATTCTCTCCATTTTATAGGTGGGGAAAACTGAGGCACAAGGTCACTGGGGTTGAGCTGGGAAGAGAATCCAGATCTTCCAAGTCCCAGGGCTCTATCAACGAGGTCACATGGCCTTTTGGTGAGATGGGCACGTTCATTTTTTTTCTCCAGGAACTATAATTTCCTAGTAAATAAATATATTTGTAGGGTTAAGGCTAACTGAAAATCAGCAGATAATAAAAGTTGTAAAACACTTACTTATTACATATAGTGTATGCTTTCAAAGTCTGACATTTTGCAAAGTGCTTACTGTTTCTGTGTATTGCTTTAATCACCCAAAGAGGGCACATAATGTCACAACACTTGACATGTAGATAGATTTTGACAATATTGACAACATTGTGGACCATAAAAGCGACATCTTTTAAGGCTAATAATAGGAAAGTACCTTCAGAACAGCTCAGCACCTGACAGATCTTGAAGCAAGAAGCTACAGAGATGTTTCCACTCCCCTACTCCTGAACTGCACAAAGCACTGAAAGGCTGCTCCCAAAATTTCAATTTTTATTTGCAGGGAACAGCATTTTAAGCTCCCTGCCCTCTCCTGCCCCACAAAAAAATCCACTGTCAATTAATAAAGTAACTGATAATATCTCCCACTGATTAGTATCACTGAAAATAAAATATATAGATAGGAGAGCCAAGGTAACAAAAGAAAGCACTTAAAAAATTCTAGGTCAGAGTTAAGGCTGTTTATTGTGATGACATATGTATGGGAGAAGAAGCTCTGAAATTTCCAAAACTAAGAACCTAAAATTAGGTTTTTAAATCCATATTTAGGCACCTACATCAGTGGCTTGATTTTCAAAAATGCTGAGCACCCAGCAGCTCCCATGGTTATCTATCCGTTTGTTAATTACACAATTATATGCGGCAGGTAAGGACAGGGGGCTACATTCTGCTATTGTTGACACACATGCAACCTTGTTAAGATCAATGGATGGGTTTGATGCATGGGTATGTTCAGGGACATAGTTTGGCTCTATGTGGAAAACGGTTTACTGATGCCTAAGAAGTGCAAAAAACAAAGGGGAAAACAAAGTCATCATTTATGTTTCATAGCAGAAAGCCATATACACACCAGATGGCTTATTGAACACAGCTTAGCTGTTTGCTCATTAGCTGAGAGACAAACTTCCAGGATACTCTATATTAGTAGATGTTTTTGTACTTTTAAATCATTGCATTGGCAGAGCATTTTCCAGCCTTCTATCTTTACAAATATAGAAGATGTTGGGCTAATTTCATCCCAGGTATAACTCCCTGGAAGACGATGGAGTTATACAGCGGTTATAATCTAGTCTGGTGTCAAATTATCTCTGTTCGCACAGAATACGAGTAGTCTCAAGACATCCTGATTTCAAACACCCAGAAGTACGATTTGTTCTGAGGTTTGGCTTTAGCGTTTGGCTCTGAGATTTTGGTTCAGCCTGTTATATAGTTAAGAGCTATTTGCTTAATTCAGATCCAGATTCAGCTGCCAAAATTCAAGGTTGATTAAGTCTGGGTTTTCAGTTGATCTCACCCATAGATGCAGTCTCTAAATACCAGAGTAGAAATGGCCTACTATGAAGCTTGGTATCAGTCAAGGCTTTGATCATGCAAAATCTTATGCACATATGTAACTTTATACATGTGTTTACTCCGTGGGTAGTTGGGAGGCGAAAGAAAATCCATTTCTCTCTTGAAATGTAAAGAAAAGAAAGAGAGACTTTAGAAATAGATTATTTATTTCAATAATCTGAAGGAAAAAACATTGGTTTTTTTTCTACTCATGAGCTCTTTAAAAAAATCTGCACTCATTTTCTATCTCTGTATCATTACACCTTTCATAATCAAACAGAGTAGCTTGAAAGGCCGAAGTGGATTCAAAACATGACTCCATCATTAATGTCAGTTCTGGTCTCCCATATGAATTTTATTCCCCTCAAATTAATTTTATGCAAGTGAACATTATCAGACTGATAAAGGACTTCAATCTCCATGCCTATGTATTCAAAGGACAGGTATTGCACAGGCAATGGAAGCACAAGCTTGCCTCATACTACCCCATCTGTCATGGAATCACAGTTCTAAACAGGAGGCATTTATGAAGCAAAGCTGTCAACACTAACAAAGAGGCTTCTACACAGCTTGAGTTCTAGCTTGATCTGCCTTTGTTTACCAGGAAATAAACCCTGCCTCGGAGTCTACACAGCACCCAGAGACATCTAGAGGATGAATAATGTAACTGCAAGTACATATTGTTACACCATCAATGTGCCTCGGTCCTAATATGGTATGGCTATTAGAACTTCTCCGAATATTTATATTTGCTACACATTCACCCATGTCCTCTGCCAGCTATTTCAATGTTTTCGTTATTTGTACTTATTCACTGAATAGTTCAGAAGGTGAATGTTAGTCTGTGGGCTGTCTGTAAAATGAGAGGGGTTCTGTAGAACAATCAGTGTTAATGCTGAACCTTGAATACGCCGATAACATAGCCTCGTTGGCTCAGTTTGGTGAATTGCTGCAGCTGATGGCCGAAAAAAAGATCTTATTATATACACACAAAGCATGAAAAAATATTTTCATATATATATATATATATATATATATATATATATATATATATATATATATATATATATATAATAAGATCTTCTACACTTTCCACAGTATGCATCCGATGAAGTGAGCTGTAGCTCACGAAAGCTTATGCTCAAATAAATTGGTTAGTCTCTCAGGTGCCACAAGTCCTCCTTTTCTTTTTGCAAATACAGACTAACACGGCTGCTACTCTGAAACCTGTGATTATACAGAGGTGACAGATGGGAGCGTTGCCTAGTCATTAAAGCAGGAGATTGGAAGTCAGGATATCTGACTTCTAGTCCTAGTTCTGCTGTAGACTCATTTCCTGGCCCTGGGAAAAGTCAGTTACACTCTCCGTTCGGTGTAGGTGTCAAGTAGGTGGAAAAGTACTTGGAGATCCTCACAGGAAAGATGCTGTTCAGATACAGCAAATAGTTCAAATAAGATGGAAATGGTGCTTGGAAATTCTTGGGTAGATTGCAAGGTATATTATTATTGATGTTCAGAAAGCACTGAACGCCGGGCTTTTTTTTTTTTTTTTGTATTGCTTCACCTTGTCCATCATTTGTATCTCCTTTTTTCCAAATGCATATCAGCTGAATTCACGCTGGGACTAAAATATTGTCCCAGCTAGTTACAGACCAGTGGATATGAGGGAAGAAAGAAGAAGGCAGAAATGAGAGAGTGCTCCATATCTGTGTATATTGCTGGCCCTTGACTGAGCAGTAGTAGATGTCCAGGGCCTCACAAACTGGCTCCCCTGTAATGTGGAGTCTGGGTATAGGAGGGTAACTTGTTTTATTTGCATGTATGCACCAGTCATGGGACAGAAATGGTCACAAACAGCATGCTGGTAATTCCTTTTTTCAGGAATCCCAAATGAACACCAATGTCTGGTTTCCACGGTACAACTCTGCCTCAGGAATTTACTCCAATCTGAGAAAAAGGCAGGCAGCAAATTCTCTTGCTGCTCACGCAGCTCCATCTACCTAGAACCTTGCATAACAAAACAGCAGCAACACACATCTTCCCAAGACTGAACATTTGATCGCATGCTACAAAAAAGAACTTTGAAAACTGTGTGTAACAGCACCATCTGATGAAACGTACTATGACAGTAGGTACATTCTTATTTAATAGATAAGTTGTCAGAGATGGTGCTCAAGTCTATGCAGGATCGCTCGTGGGGTTAGTAGGACCAATGCAACCTGCTGTTGCTGTGGACAGCAAATGGTTTCCTCTGTGCAGCTCTTTGTATCAGCTCCCAACAAGAGCCTCGCTGGGTCCTCACAGCACAGTACCTGTCTGCATTGTCTCGTCTCTGATGGTTTCTGTGCAATCGGCACTGAGCCTTAAATTGAATTAATCAGCAGCGATTCATTTCCACAGCTTGCTGCTTTCTGACCCAGGTATAAGCTCCCCTCAGGGCAGCATGGGATGCTTGCAGATCCCCATTAACAAGTAGCTGGATTTCTGCTCAGTGGGGTTTATCTCAAAGAATTGATATTTAAATAAATGCAAACATCATAACATGCCACAACTATGTGTTTAATATTCTGTCCCTAGCTACTCATTTGGTAAGAGGAAATCCTGTTAATACAGCCTCCAGTCTCTGCTTTCTGAAACATAGGCAATACCCCAAATCTTCAGGAAGAAGGAGAAATTTAGACTGGAAACTTTTTGAGGCTGTGGCTGTCTTTAATATATGTTTATACAGTGCCAAGCACTGTTCCTGACTTGGGCTTGCTGGGTATTATTGTAATTCAGTTAACAACAACAACAACAAAGTGGGTTTCTTAGTAGGATTGTGGTCTGGTGGTCAAACTAAGAGGGACTAAGGGAGGACAACCCCTGGGTTCTACTGTCAGCTGACGCACTGTTTGACTCGTGAAGGCCCAGATCCTCAAATCGTAAGGACCTGAGTCTAACTTCTCTATGCTTCTTTTTACCCAACTGTAAAATGGGCATAAGAGCCACACATAACTACTATAGTGTTGTGGAGCTGCATTAACAATTGTAGCATAGTAGCTGGAGGAAAGATACAATATAAGTGCAAAGTATTACTATCGTTTTAGCAAGATCACAGTGCAGGTGATGTCACTCTCCAAGGGATGGCTAAATCTGATGCACTCCACACTGCAAAAGTCATTTTCTTTTTTTTCTTTTTTCTTTGAAAAACCCATATGAATTTTATTCAGGGTTTCATACAGATCAGAATTCTCCAGGGAGAAAAACCCCAGAGTCCTTGGTACATATTTCAGCTACAGATGGCAGCTTTATAGCACATAGTTTGTGGGGAAAAAACATATTGATGAGATAAGCAAAACAACCCAGGCACTCAAATACACTTAAACAAAACCAGATGAAAAACAAAGCAACAACTTCCTGGGACCGCGTAGGATACCAATGAATATTATAGATCAAAGTGCTAGGGGGAGATGTTCTCTCTGTTTGACAGAATCTGCATCGTAGACTTATATCCCTTATTCATGGTAGCTATGGGATTATTGCAAAGAAATAAAAGCACAATTTTTAGAGGAACCTGCACTAATGTGAGATGTGCTCATATATTGTAGTTATAGGAGGGTAAATAGTGTTGAACCACTAAACTTTTCTGTAGCAGCAGGATTTATCTGGTTTAGGTTGTTATTAGCCTGATACCCATGGAAGTTAATAGGGACCTCATCTTCCAACATGGGTGAATGGAGGTAATAGAAAAACAGGTATTCTTTAATCAAAGCTTCCTAAATATCTGTGAGAGCCAACCTGGTCCCCATGTCCCCTGGGCTGAAGTGAGGCTCTGACCCTCAAAGGTCCCATTGTACTGAGGATCCAGGCCTAGCTGCCTACCATCTAACAAAGGCACTTCAGTGTTTGCCTCCCCCCAAGTTTGAGGGGCAAAGGCGTGGGGACAAGGTGCAGAGAGTTCTTCCTCTTACCTTGTTCAGGGGTGGGGTAGCCAGGATACCAGTGCTTGGACTCCAATAGAGCTAGACACCCTGAAAAGTGGGTGTGCCGGGGTGAGACACTGAGAAGAAATAGGAATTACCTGGCCAGCTCATAGCCCGGTCAGGGTTGGGGTTGCAGTATGCTTAGCATGCTTTGTCTATATTTCGTGCAGAGCCCAGCGAGAGCCTCATTAAAGAAATGGACTGGGATTGTATGCAATAGTCCTTTTGTGCGTTAATTAGTTGTTTCAGTAGCATTCATCTGTGACCTGCATGGGTTATGGATTTTACAATCTAACATGCGCTGACAAAAGCAAAGTAACGCAAGAGACAGCGATGAGCCGTTGACATAAAGAGGAGAGTTTAAGAATGTTAGTGTAATGGAGAATGTTATGAAGACTGAAATGCAGAGCTGATGCCCAAGGCTGTTACCTTGCCAGTTCCGTCCCAGTTTCTTATGATAAATCCTTTGTGGTGGTATATGCGTAGGGTCTGATTCGCCCTTCAGAAACAACAGCAAAAAGACTCTAAATCTGCAAGAGCAAGGAAATTCTAAGTTCTGCAGCTTCTACCCATTGGGTACAGACTTTGCAGAACATTCACTCTTCTCTGTCAACCCTTCTCAGAATTCTAGGCCATAATCCCCTGCATGGATCTGCATAAAATAAAGTCCTATAAGGGCAATGTACAAAACATACCTACTTACATACAGCCTGCTCCAGTGCCCCTTGAAGCCAATGAGATCCTTTGCATTGCCTCCAATGGGCTCTGGATCATGCCCATGGAGGAAGGACACTTACTGATGGTGACAGTGAAAACTTTGCAGCCCAAAACCCTCATGAGAGGTCTGGGTGGTACCATGGCATGAGGAAACCAAGTTATAGTATATGAGTAACAGGAAATTTCTCACTGATTTTCAAAAATTCAAATGCACCATTACCTGTGTAAATTTATGTGCACAACAGTGAACGTGCTCCTCATATGCATGTCAAATAGAGTGACCAGACATTCCAATGTTATTGAGACCATCCTGATATTAGAGGATGTTATTGTCTTATATATGCAATGATACCCTGCCCCTCCATCCCCCCAGAAAAAAAAGTGTCCCGATTTTTCACACTTGCTATCTTGTCACCCTGTGTCAAATCAGATACTACTGGGTGCAAATGGACAGTTAGACACACAACTGCCCTTTTGTGCACACAGATGCCTGATCTGTGTAACAAATGAAATAATTACACACCCAAATTAGCCGCTCCATTGCACATGGATTTTTCTTTTTGCAATTGAATGTAAGGTTGTTCTTGAAACTCAGGCTCTAAATTTCATGGGTGAGTTTTACAACCTTCATTTTGGAGGCTTTTGTTCAGACAGGCACCTGAAATTTGGTTTGGAACTTGCTTCTTTCTTTGAAACTTACGGGACCTGAAATTTGTGTGAACTTACCACAAACTATGGAGATTCAGACTCATTAAAAAGGTTACAGGCCATGTAAGTGGAGTGTATGAACCTAATACCCCAATACAGACTTAGGGGCACTCTTCTTCAGTGGGGCCTTCTTTTGTATAAGATGCAAAACAGAATATTTGTACACAGGGGATCATTAAAGGAGCCACTGTCTCAGTTAGCAAGAGTAAGGATGACAGCCAGTATGTCCTTGCCAAAGTCCACTGAATACATTCTGCTTACTTACGTCTCTCATCTAGGTTCCATTGGTTAGGGGTTCTCAACGTTCACCATGTTGTGGACCACATCTTAATAGAGAGATTGTCTTATGGAGATGTCGTTTCCCATTCATGATGAAGTGGACCATCTCCCTTCCCATTGTCTATCAAAGAACATCCCTGTGGCAACCAATGCAGTTGCACAAATGGAAAAAGGACATTAGGAAAGCATATAATCTATAAAATTGCATTCAATACAATTAACCAGCTGGAAACAAAGAGGAGGGGCGAGAGTATCATGTGACCAGCCAACTTTCTGCAGATCACCAGCAAGTGCACTGTATATCAACAGAAGCCGATGGGCCACAGTTTGGCAACCATCAAGACACAGTTTTCTTTCCACTATCTAGCCTAAAATGTTGTGATGTGTGCAGTGCTATGCGCTGTTAGAACATCTGTTGTCATCAACCAAGAGATACCTGTATTTCTTTGTTGGCGCCAAATTTGGCATAATAAGAAACCACCTCACCCATAACTACATGCAGCTTGTTAGAGAGAGAGAGAGCTGGTAATGTGTTTTGGGATGAAAGAAAATATATAGAAATAATAAGGTGTTTACAGAAGTTAGAGATAGCCTGGTTGATTGAATACGTCTTTTCTATCTCCCTTCCATGGTGTCATCCAGAATTGTCCTCTATAGTCCATTTCTTCCAGTCATCTTTTAAATATCCCCAGAAATGAATCAGTTACCATCTCATGTGGGAGACTCCAGAACTTAACACTGTAGAGCTCGCTGTCTGGAAGTTTTCCCTAATATTTGGCCTAAATCTTCCTTTGCTTAATTTTACCCCACTTGCCTTTCTGGTCACTTAGCCCCTACACAAAGGTATTATGTCCGGCACTCTTCATGTGGACAAGCTCCAGTCTTTTTAATGTTTCCTCAAAGGGCCTAATAGTAATGATTATAATAATAAAATAATAATAATACATATTAATGATAATAATAAATGATAATCATAGACTCTACTTTTATGTTTGTTAATTTTTGCCTTTCATGTAATTTTTCTTAATGTGTGTGTTACTGAAGAGAGGGAGAGAGAGAGAGAAGCATAAATTCCCCCAGCTTTAATGCACATGAACAAATTTAACCTCAAATTACTTAATAAACCTAGTTCTCATATTTTCTGCCCAAGATTGTGCTGGAAGTTCCTTGCAATTCAGGTTAAGAGCTAAATTTGGAGGAGGAATGCCCACGGCAAACTCTAAACTCTTGGTTCTGCTGAACTTCACCGATATTTTTGTTTGTTATCTCGTCTATCTCTGCATGAAATTAACAGATTTTTCCTCTTCACTTTGACCTGATTCAAGCAAACAGAAACAGCTCTAGACATAGGAGGAAAAATATGATGCTCTAGTCTTTAAAACAACCCTCTTCTCTTTCAAAATAACTTATGTAACATACCCAGTCCATGGATAGCCAATGCAAATGACCGACGGTTCTCTATTGGGTACTGTGGAATTAGGTTGCTAACACTAACATAGCTATTTATATCACTACGGAGTGAGTCTATAATGGAATAATTAGTAGCACTCTTTCTGTGTTGGAGTGAGTTATGAAGCTGTAAAGGCATTTTGTAAATAGCCACACGAACACCAATGCCTCAAGGTGTCGTTTAACCCCAGACATTGATCGTTGAACCTTTTGTTCTGGAATTGCCTGGGGACATATTCTGTTTGCATTGCTCTTATTAATGGGGTCACGCATTTGAAGGTGTGTTGATCTAGAGTAGTGGTTTATTAATGCTTGTGTGGCTTGCTCTCAATAGAGGTAATTCAGATTTGTGAGCAAGCTTTGCTTTTGAGGGTGGGGTCAGAAATGTTCACAGATTCAGAGAGTTTAAGGCCAGAAGGGACCATTAGATCAACTCGTCTGACCTCCTGTATATCACGGGTCCCTAAGGTCCACCCAGGTACCCCTGTCTTGAGCCCAATAACTGGTGTTTGTCTGAATCATATCTTCCAGAAAGGCATCCAGTCTTCTCTGAAGACATCAAGAAATGGAGAATCCACCATTTCCCTTGGGAGTTTGTCGCGGTGATTAAACATTGGCTTCCAGCACACAGCTAATCCTCCAGCCGGGTGGCTTGTTTAGTTGCAAATACTTTCTTTGTATCATCCAAAAATTTTATCAGCAGTGATTTTATATTTACTTCCAGATCATTAACGGCAGCCTATAAAGCCTATCGGAAGATTGACTGGCCTCAGTGGGAAAATAGGGACGGGCCAGACATTGAGAAAGAAAGAACAACAAATACTGTTCCAGCTTTGGCCTGTACATTTTTAAATTTTCATTTCCCCAATTCTGGTGCAGAGCCATTTCACATGGGATGAGTCTGAAAAGCTGGAGGGCTGTTCTAATTTAACACCAGGTGATAATGGCCCCAAGGTTCTGAAATGGTCGCTGGTGGACAATGTAGCATCCTGACCATGCTCCCTATGCTGCGGTACCTCAATGGCTAGAATTCACATCGTATTCCAGGCACCGGCCCTGTATGTTTTGGGCGTGGGAGGGGGGATTCTTGGATTTTTCTAGGCTTCATAAGGCAGTACCTCCAAGATAAAAAGTTGTAGGACCCAGTCCTGTGAGGTACCCAGCAGTATTTTGCCTAATTACTTCCAGATCAATACAAATACATTGTGATGGAACAGTTTGTTAAGATCTAAAGATCTTAAAAGGGTAAAAGCCAAACATCTATTTTTAAAAGTACATTCTCCACATTGGGAGGTTCTAGGAATTCCTCTGGTGGCCTGTGCGAACATGAAGATTTAAATGCTGCATCTCACATTAACCTATGGACTGCACACAGTTATTCTGCTGAATCAAATTTCTTATATATCCATTAATGTTTTGCTGCCTATTTATACAACTTAGCTGTCAAGCCTAAAAAGCGGGTCATTTATTAGCACACAGTTTCTGAACAATATGTAAAAATATCCAATCAAAAGAATTTTCCTGCTAAATTTGTTCCCCTTTGGTCTGATGTATCTATTGTGGTGTCGTACCCAAAGTACCTGTTCACTTTACACTGTTTCATTTAGAACAAACAGATTCTCAGAATTGAATTGGCATTTATGGTTACATGCTCTCATTATGACACTCAGGGCCAAACCTTCTTTGCGTCACACCTGCGCGTGGCATGGGTTTCATTGGGACTACTCATGTGAGTAAGGCAAGGAGGACTGCTTAGCTGGAACCAACTGGGGATTGGATAGGTTGAAAGACAAGCTATATACATAGTTTGTGGGTCCAGGAATTGAACTTTGTATTTGTTAGAAAGAGGCAGATATTGTAGTAGCATGAATCATGGGACTGGAAGGGACCTCGAGAGGTCATCTAGTTCAGTCCTCTGCACTCACGGCAGGACAAAGTATTATCTAGACCAGGCTGACAGCAGCTTGTCTAATCTCCTCTTAAAAATCTCCAATGACAGAGATTCCACAACCTTCCTAAGCAATTTATTCCAGTGCTTAACCACCTTGACAGTTATGAAGATTTTCCCAATGTCAAAACTAAACCTCCCTTGCTGCAATTTAAGCCCATGGCTTCTTGTCCTATCCTCAGAGTTTAAGGAGAACAATTTTTCTCCCTCCTCCTTGTAACAGCCTTTTACGTACTTGAAAACTGTTATGTCCCCTCTGTCTTCTCTTTTCCAGACTAAACAAACCCGTTTTTTTCAATCTTCCCTGAGAGGTCATGTTTTCGAGACATTAATCATTTTTGTTGCTCTTCTCTGGTCTTTCTCCAATTTGTCCACATCTTTCCTGAAATGTGGCGCCCAGAACTGGACACAATACTCCAGTTGAGGCCTAATCAACATGTAGTAGAGTAGAAGAATTACTTCTCGTGTCTTGCTTTCAACACTCCCACTAATACATCCCAGAATGACATTTGCTTTTTTTGCAACAGTGTTACTTTGTTGACTCATATTTAGCTTGTGATCCACTATGACCTCAAAAACCCTTTCTGCAGTACTCCTACCTAGGCAGTCATTTCCCATTTTGTATGTGTGCAACTGATTGTTCCTTCCTAAGTGGAGTTCTTTGCACTTGTCCTTGCTAAATTTCATCCTGTTTACTTATGACCATTTCTCAAAATGCTCATACAGCTACAAAGTTTTTCCTGTATCAGGGAACATTTCTCATTAGATTTTTTTAGTTACCCTTCCCTAAATTAACTCAAAGCATTTCACTTTCCCTCTCTAGTCTGCGTGCATGTGTTTGAATGACATTTTCTTTTCCTCAATCCCCTTTTACTTTGGGTAGCTACTGAATCTGTTTCCCTCTCCCTTATCTGAACCAAATAGCTGGGAAGACAAACCCCTTTTTGAAAGCTCTCCCCAGCTGAGGCTGTTTGCTAAACAGGAGAGTATTTGCAGCTAAACAAGCCACCAGGCTGGAGGATTAGCTGTGTGTGTGCTGGAAGCCTGCTCAAGGAGTGAAGTCCAGGTGCTGTGTTTGATTGCAAACCACAGGTGAGCTGTAGGAGTCTTGCTTTCCTGATGATAGCAATATTCTGAGGAATGCAGTTCAGGTGTCCAGTAACTGGGTTGGATTTAAGAAGCAGGACATGCTGGGTGTTGAGGACCATACATAAAAAGCCTCACCCAAGCTGGGAGCTAGTCTCTTAAACCCAAAGTAACTCTGAAGGAATACTGATTGCTTTTTTAGCCTAGTGTGTTTTAGGTATAAATGTATTTGCTTTGTCTGAGGAGGTTAGTGATTGAAAAGTCCCTTTGTCAGTTTCATCTGTGAAACACAAATAATTCCTTTGTTGTCATTAGCCCTATTTGGTAGTGAATATAGACTTTCTTACCTTTCTCTAGATCTCCTAACTGTACATGCTTAGCTCCTGAAAGCAATGCTTGTTAAATGCAATGGCTAGCTCTGACTCTCATCACTCAGCAGCTAGTGAGAGGAGTAGTCCTATGACCTTCAAAGACAGGGCCCAGTTCTGCCCTGGGATGTAATGATCAATGCAGGGACCTTTGGGTTGATTCTGTTCTCAATTATACCAACCTAAACTGGGAGTAACTCTGTCAAAGTCAATTGAGCTATCACAGTATGAGACCAGAATCATGTCCTTTGTGCATCTGAAGATGGAATTGCGCTCTAGGGCATTTTCTCTTCTAAAAAACCTTCCCCAAATCACCTTTGGGCTGCAATCTTAAAATCACTTTCACTAAGAAGTGAAAGATAAACCTATTTTAGGGGAGTTCTGCTGTCTGGTGGCTTATTCATTATCAAATTAAAATTTTTAAAGAAAAAAACAGTAGAAAATGAATTCAGCGATCTGTGTAGTGACTGCACCTGGTACTGTATCAATACACAGATTGCAAAATGCAGGGGGAAAGATGTTAGTAGAAGACTCTCAAATGTAAAATCAGATTAAAAGTGATGTCTCAGCCCGGGGGCATTCAGGTTATAGATGAGAAGTTGGACCAAATTTTATTTTCTAATCTCTTGTGGCTAGCATCACATTTTAGTATCTTTTTTTTATCTGCCTGACACAATCCCTGTCTATGCCATGCAAACACTGCTAAGGATTTCCAAGCATTATAGACCCATCCAATAATTCATAGATCTCATGATTTCAGGGACCGAGTTAAATTACTTTGGACCCTTAGCACTGGGCAGCAAGTTAAATGACATTGGATCTTTAATACTGTTGTTTTCCAAAATAATGACTGTGGCAGTTTGGATTCAAAATAATCTTATTGATAAAACCTGCATTTTTTTCTTTATCATTTATATGTCTGGTTTTCCATTACTGGAAGTAAGTTGTTGCTGTTTTGTGTCAAAGATCGACTTCAAATCAAGATTGGATGTTTTTCTAAGGGACGCTCCCAGTCAACCCCAATTTGGGCTTAATGCAGCAACGGACGCATGAGAGTCCTAGGGCCTGTGTAATGCGGGAGGTCAGTCTAGATCATGGTGATTCCCTTCAGGCTTTAAAATCTATGACACAAAGCTCTCAAGGGCTTGATCCAAAGCTCTCCAGATATGCTCATGCTCCACAGACTTCTAGTGATTTCCACTAGCTTTCAAACAGTAAATAGCGCATCAGTAAATCAACCATTTCCAATGGGCACAAGAAGCCTACACTAAATATTTTCTATCTAGAGAAGTATTTTCCCCTTCATAAACTTTCACGGGCTGATGGTAACTGCATTGCCAGAGCCATCTTCAGACAGCAAAAGCCAGCCTGTTACGTATGCAGAACTAAAATTACATATTTCAAAGGCTTATGTGAAAATTGCTTTGAGTGTTAATTGCCCAAATGATTCAGCTTTATGAGAACCTTTCTTACGCAGTCTGGTATGTCTCATAGCTCCTAGCCTGCCAAGCCTTACTGGACAGCAAGCTGTGCTGTCTCCCCAGATGTTTGAAGATGATTTCCCCCACCCCCGCTCCAAAACCAAGAAATCCTTAAGAAATTGTTTAATGAAGTAATTGATGCACAATAGTTGATTCTTTCATTTATTCCACAAAAAGAAAAAAATCTCAACAGAATGCATGAAAGTTTGTTTTGGCTTTTAATTACTGGAGCAGATTGTCAGATTAACCGTGCCCAAGAAAGATAAAACAAAAGCCAGAGTTTTGGCAGGTTTAAGACTCTCTGCCAAATATAATTTAGAAAGGGTCCAGTGATCTCTGCACTCAATGAATGTTGTTTACTTGTGGTGCTTGAGGCCATCTAACCCTCCAACCCACCCTTTGCAACCAAAATTGTTGGTGGAAACAGCCATAATCCCGTCCAGCCTAAACCCCTAGATTCAAATACCCCCAAGCTTTATCTATGTTCTGATCCAGAGCTGAATTTTGCAGTAAACTTATGGGGCTGATCCTGAGCAGGAGTAAATCAATGCAGTGCTTTTGAGTCAGGGGAGCTCTGTTGAAGTCCATGGAGTTACGCCAGTTTACACCAGCTGAGGGTCTGGCTTCACATTTCTATTAAGGGCTGAACCAAAGCCTGGCATCTGAACAACAAAACCCACTGAGGTTCAGGTTCTTTGCTTGCAGTGGACATCCACATTTGCCCTCTAACTGTAGAAGTGCTAAGATGGGAAATTTAAAAGGGGAGATTTTCTAGACTTGTGGGGATAAAATGTTTGACAGCCACAGTTTTTGGTCTTCACAGAGTGTCTGCACTATGGAACCTATGCCAGCAAACCTAAACCGGATAGCCCCCTCGGGTAGTTGAACCTGCCCTGACAGAAGGCATTTTTCTGTTCGTGTAGGAACTAGTTATACTTGTACAGAATCTGTGTGTAGACAAAGGCCTCAGTC
Source organism: Chelonia mydas (assembly GCF_015237465.2). Lineage (NCBI taxonomy): Eukaryota > Metazoa > Chordata > Testudines > Cheloniidae > Chelonia > Chelonia mydas. The sequence continues at coordinate 5,813,650 of NC_051251.2, forward strand.
CTAGGACAGAATCCCTAGCCCCTGCATTTGCAACGTCTCAGGGCCTGTCTACGCTTATAGCGACGCAGCTGTGCCTCAGTAGTGCTTAGTGAAGATGCTTCCTACGTTGATGGGAGAAATTCTCCCATCAGCGGAGGTACTCCACCTCCCTGTGCAGTGGTAGCTGTGTCAGCAGGAGAAGCCCTCCCATGGACATAGCACTGTCTACACTGGGAGCTCGATCAGTAAAGGTGTTGCACAGGGGTGTGGATTTGCCCCACCCCTGAATGATGTAGTTATGCTGACGTAAGTTTGTAGTGTAGACTAGGGGTCATTAACCCTGTTAGTTATGGCTTCCTGGCTGGCCTTTTGAACCTGGGCCATTTGGCTCACAATCCCTCTTTAAGGACTCTTCTGGGAGTATCCAATATTTCTATGGAGGATTCCTCCTACCTCAACAACTCTTAGGGACTGGCCATTGCATAGCCCCTCTGCAGAGCGATGAACTTGATTTGGTAAATGGGGGTCTATGGGGTCTATTCTTAAACTTAGGTCAACCTAACTACATTGCTCATGGCTATGAAAAATCTCACGTGTTTTACAGTTCGGGCGTGAAACAGTTTGGGCATTTTACTGTAAAATGTCCCTGTAAAACATTCTCATCAAAACATTCGCTCTCTGCTTGCCAAGGTGCTGCTTCTACATTTCTAGTATGATTCACAAATATTAGGAGGCTTTTCTCATGGGAAATACTGTTTACTATAAATCAGGAATCTTTGATTTATAGGGAGACAATGGGGAATGGAGCAAATGCTCCAGAGAGGGAATGGCAGCTTCTTTCATAATGATTTTGCCCGGAGAGTCACTAAGGCAACCCCTTTGCTGGAAAATGCGATGAAGTGAGCTGTAGCTCACGAAAGCTCATGCTCAAATAAATTGGTTAGTCTTTAAGGTGCCACAAGTACTCCTACACTTTTTCTTATACTTCTCCGTGAAGTGCATCTTCTTTTAATCACAAAGGGCTTTATTGAGCACACGGGACCTGTGTGAAAAGCAGCATGACAATAAAGCACAGGCTAGCAAAGGTCTAGCATCTGCAAAGGCAGCCATGGTGTTTTCCCTCTCCTCCGAGCAGGGTAAGGGCTATGTTGGGTTCATGCAATTTCCCAAGCACATTATGCAGCTGGGTGGAGCCGCACAAAAATGATTTTCTAGCTTCATTGGAATAAAAATATTTATTTATTAATTAATTCACCACTGTGGGGAGGAAGAGAGAGCAGAAGGTTCACATTCTTATTTTAACACTGCTAATTGGCAGAGGAAATGGCCTTAGTGTTTCTAAGAGGGCTGTGTTCTGATGGGCAAAGATTTGCCATGTACCCCCTTGTATTTGTATATGTGTGTATGAAGTGTCTCTTGGCTCCTGACCAATACAGCCTGATACTGGCTCCTCGCCAGAGTATTTAGCCCTTTCGCTCAGACTGTAAAAGCTCTTGCTCTGAGCTCGTTCGTTCTTCATTGAGGCCTCTGTGCCTGGATATCATCACATGGGGGAAAAAAAAAAAAGATTGCTTGAGCCCAGAGTGTCACTCACAGTACAGTGGTCTCTGCCCCTTTGCCAGTCAGCAGCGAGATATAATAATCTACTTGACTCTTCCCTTTCTGTGTTTGAAACTAAGCTGTGCTGGTGATGGACTGAAGAGATGTTAGCTGAGCAGAGTTTCCGAGCCCATCACTGTATTTAAACATAATATTCAGGGAATATTAGAAAAAGCTATGGAAAGCCCCAAGCATCACACTTCTGTTTTATAATACAAGAATTTATGAATGGAAAAGAAAAAGAAGATATGCACTGTAAAGAATGTTGTTTGCCGTGTTGTCGCAGCCATGTTGGATATTAGAGAGACAAAGCGGGTGTGGTGGGGTCTTTTATTGCACCAACTTCCGAAAGAAGAGCTCTGTGTGAGCTCAGAAGCTTGTCTCTTTCACCAACAGACGTTGGTCCAATACAAGCCATTATCTCCCCCATCTTGTCACTGTAAAGAGTGGCAGGAGGTACAGTTTAATAGAAATACAATATAAACTGCAATTTGGATTAAACGTGACCATTGTAAAAATGCCATTGACCACTCTATTCGGTGCTAGAGGGGGAACGGATGATGTTTCCTGGTAACATAGTGCATGGTATTGGGTTGCATTTTGTCAGCATGTGTTAAATTGGGAAGGATTCCAAGTGATCCTGCTAGCAATTCCCTTGAGAGATTAGATTCTTTCTTTCTAAGATACTGGAAAGCGGAAAGCTCCGTTACATCTCGCTGATCATTATCCAGCCGTCAGGAAGTAGTGTACTTCCACTCAGCCAGGTCCGACAAGACCGTCTGTAGGAGATTTGTTTTTGTTTTGTTTTTTTTAGCTGAAATAGAAACATTAATCAAAAGCTGTCCTGGAAGCAGGTTGTTTATTGTAAGGTCTGGACCCTTTTCTTATCCAATGCAATCAGAACTTTCCATCCTAAACCCCCTGTCCCAGCTCTAGTGATAGAAGCAGTGGGAAGTGCATCATATTAATGTATTAGATGTCTCTTCCGAATTAGCTCCGGGCTGGTGGGAAATCCAGAAGTGTGCATTTATTTTGGAGAGTAATACATTTTGCAGAGTTGAATTCCGTTGCTACCAGGGGCCAAGTGTTGTTGCAAACAGTGGTTTTCAGTTCCTTTCCTTTTGATACTTTTCTTCTGCTTTGTTGTACAAACCTGGGGTAAGCTTGTCAAAATCAATGGGGTTAAAAAAGGGATGAATTTGGTCCAATGGACCTTTTATACAGTTCCTGGCACACAAGCCACAAACAAGGGGCCAACACAACACAAGACTCTGTTTTGACTTGACTTACTCTCCCTGCAACCTCTCTGATTTCAGTACAGGTCAACACAGAATTTGGCTGCTAGTGCATCTCCAGGTGTAAATTAGGTACCATGAAGATGAGTGATATACTACAGCCCTATGGGCAGGAACACCCATGGGTAGGCAGGGCCTGATTTGCATACTGGGCTTGCACATCAACGGAGCATCCAATGGCCACTCTTTGGTGGGAACACTGTTCTTGCACTCTACCAGTCCTGCACTTGGTGGGCACTGCATGGGGATGAATGTCTGGATGGAGGTAGCATCATTAGACCTTCCCCACTGACTCCAGGGATGGTACAACTTATTGACACACAGCTTTTTCAGATACCACAGCCCATGGAGCGTGACTTCTCCACCTTACCCCGCACAGCTGTGCCTCTGAAGGGCTATAATTTGGCCCAATTAATGTATCCCATGGAGCAATGTGTTGGAGAAACATGGGTTCAAAATAAGCAGAGGGCAAACAGAACATATGGTATGTAATGTCAATAACGTGAACCCTGAAGGAAACTAGATGGGCAGACTATCAAAAATGCAGTTTCAAGTATCTGGGTACCAGAATCTGGGGAAATGGAGGATGAAATTAGAGCTAAGATTAAAACATACCTGGCTCAAATAAATATATATATATATAGAGAGAGAGAAGCGGTGTAGTATAGGACAGGAAAATAGCAGTCAGACTGAAAAAGGAACGTCTATAAAATGGGGGTCTGTCCAGTTTTAATGTCTGACCTTGTGTGATGGGCAACAAAGAAGAAAGATGAGCAAACGATCTTTTCCATAGAAATGCCAATGTTGAGTTGGGTGTGTTGGGTAAGCAAGAAAGACCATGTGAGGAAAATGTATGTTTGAGACATACTCCCAAGAACACCCATAAATGCAAAAAATGAGGGTGTCCAGGCTTTGGTGGTTTGGTCATGCGAAGTGCAGTCCTGAAAACTGCGTGTGAAAGGGAGTCCAGAAGATCAAGACTGAAGGGAAAAGATAAAGAGGCTGACCTAAGAAGAAGTTGTGGGATGTGTGACGGGGCAAGGCCAGATGGCTATAGAAAAGTAGTGGGAGACAGATATATTAGCTCCAGGCTAAACAAATCCCTGGTACCAGGATAAGTGAATTGGCAGCTGCTCCAGGTCAATTAAGACACCTGGGGCCAATTAAGAACTTTCCAGAAGGCAGGGAGAATGGTTACGTGGAGGGTCACAGTGAGCCTCTGAGGCTAGAGAAATCCGCTAGGAAACGCAGGACCCACGGAGGCAAGGACAGAGCTTTGTCACAGATGTTATAAAGGACGACGTTAGCATCCGGGGTGATAGAGGATATGGTATTGAACAGTGCACTTTGGAGGGAGAGAGAGAGAGAGAGACTCAAAGAGCAGACCACATTTGATGGGATTAACGAGGGGAAGATGAAGAAAGTACCCATGAAATGCCTGTTAGATTCCACGGGAGTCTTTTTCCATTAACCCCAATAGTCTCTGGAATAAGCCACCTATTAAAGAAGACTTGCACAAAAAAAGCTACAGTATGTCTTATTACAGATGCATCCTCCTATTAGCCTTTACTTAGGGATATTGTAAATTCACCTTGATATTTTACATAAGGCAGAAAGAACAAAGCAGACACCTTCAGACTTGGTATGGTTTAGGTGGATGGCATGTTGTCCACCACGGATAATCAGTCATCACATTTTATAAGCCTGTCTCGGTTGGAGTCCCTGCACAAACTTTTTCAGAATACCTGAGGTCTATTAAATATACCAGCATGAATATCCACAGTGAAGACATCAGAAAGGTTGTGTTCTTTCTCTTGGCATTATGAGTTGATTTCTGATTTGAAGATTGCGTTGGTCTAAAAGCTTCTATCAGTACACCACCTTGCTCCCCAGCATTCTGCCTCTTGAGTTTGCTCACCTGATTAAAGAGGAAGGCTGTCTTAACTAGAGTTCCTTTCTTGGACTTGCACTCATGAGAAAACAACATAACTGGCAATTCTGCTTTAGCAACAAACTCATTCTTCCCCAAAGAGTTGCAGATATATTATAAAAAGAGAACAAAAATGGGGAAAGACACTCCTTAGATACAGAAAGTGACAATTTTATTTAAAAAGTATACTTTGTTTTAAATTTCTTTTCCCCATTCAAAATATAGTAGATTAACACCAGCAGTTGATTAGTAGCTTTGTTGACTAAAAACATAATACTTATGTTAAGGCAGACTATCAGAGATAGCCATGAAGTAGAGGCATATATGAGTGAACTCTGATTGTTCTATGATCATCTTTGTCAGGTTAAAGTAGGTTTGAATTGCAAACATTTATGTAAATACCACTTCAAACCCTTGCCGGCAGATATATATTCTTGAAACAAAAAAGAACGATGAAAGAAAACACTAAAATGTCCTGAGTGCTGAGTCATTATAGAGGTTTATCCTTTGTTTTAGTGTATTCTTACTGAGATATATAAGGACTATAATTCACTTCCCCAAGAATAATAAACACAATGGGTGAAATTCTGCCCAGGGACGGATCCCTCTGGGACTTCACTAGAAACACCCCCATAGAATGATGACACCCCCAGAGAATGATGATTCCCCATTTACAATTATTTTTTGCAATCTATCCGCTAAACCAGTTTTTAGTCCATTTAATGTGGGCTACAATAATTTTGTATAGTGCTATTTTTTTAAATCAGAATGCCATATGGGATGAGGGCAAATGCGTGGCAGAAGTCAAAGTATATTATGTCATCAAAGTTACCTTCATCAATAAAACTTGTAATGTTATCATAACACAGGATTATTTGCTTGACAAGACTTTTTTTTTTCCCATAAAACCATCTTGACTGGCATTAATTATGCTACACTTTTAATTCTTTACTGATTGCATCCCATATCAGCATTTGCCTATGATTGGTGTCATGCTAACCAGCCTATAGTTACCAAGTCATCCTCTTTACTCCTTCTAAATATTGGCATAACATTAACTTTTTCCAGTCTTATTGAACTTCCTGAGTGTTCCCAGAGTTTCTTGGCCAATTCTGTTAATTGTCTTGGGTGCAAGTTACTTGGTCCTGCCGATTTTTAAAAATATTTAATTTGAGTAGTTGCTGGTTAACCTCCTCCCTAGATATTAATGGAATAGAAAGTATTTCCCTATCACTATAAGACATGAATATATCATTCTGCTTCTTTTCAAATACGGAACAGAAATATTTATTTAATAGTTCTTCCTTTTCTCCATCATGATTGACACTCTTACTGTCCTTAACTAGTATTGGACCTACAGCATTATTTGGATTTCATTTGCTCCTAATATGATTAAAGAATTATTTTTCATTTTCCCTAACCCTACTGGCCACAGATTTTTTCATTGATACCTTTAGCTTTTCTTATCAATTGTCTGGGTTTCCTGTCAATTTGTAGTCATTGCTCTCAGCTTCTCATGGTTTCCATCCATGCAAATTAATATTGAAGTCAACGGGAACCTGGAAGAGTTGCAGGACTGGGCCCTTAACTCTTTTTTTTAATACGATAACAATTCCCGCTAAGGGTCTGCAACACGCTCTGTTTGAAACACACAGCACTAATGAAATCTTATTGCTGTGGGTGAAAGGTGATGGGTTCATGCGAACCGAACACAGAGCTGCTTATTCCCGTGGGCTAGCTGGGATTCACAGAGCTGTTTGTTTTTCAGTGTGTAAACCCACTTCGCTAGATTTTCCTGCAGGTAAATAAATTGAATGTCTATTTTCAGTGACTGAGCTCTCCTGTGAGGGGGGGATATAGGCTTAGGAGTGCATTTCGGTACATTTCTGCATATATACCTAGTTCAGCTCGGAGGGCTTGTCTTCAGGGCAATTATCAGCTCGTTATTGCCCTCAAGTTATTCCACCTGCGCTAGACTAGGGCGAGGGAGTTACCACATTGGGAAACAACGCTGAAAACAGGCGGAGGGCTTGGATTAGTGGCACAGAGTGATTGGACTGGCAACTGAGGAGTAGTTGTAAATGCTGCATTCCCACCTCATCAGCGGCAGCACTCAAGGGGCAATCCATCCTGCCGGATGGGCCAGCTAGCTCCGGTTTAAAGCACCATTTAACTCAAGCTAGAGGTTTGTGTGTGTGGACAGGAGTTGGTTAAGGGGCAAAACTTGAGTTATAACTTGAGCTAACAATGCAGTGACGACAAAACCTTAGATACTACGGTGATAGGTGCTAGCACCAGCCCTGAAGAAAGACAGAAAGGTGATTTATCCTTTGTTTTATAAGACTTTTGACATTATTGAGCAAGATCCTCAGCACGTGTAAATGAATGCAAGTCTACAGAAGTCATTGGAGCGATGCTGATTTACACCCACCGAGGATCTGGGCCCTTAGTTATTTATTTATTCTTTGCAGTTTGTTTTGAAGGAGGGGGAGGTGTGTTGGGAAAAAATATAATATTTGTGCCAGCCATTCAAGACTATCTATGCAATGTTTGCCTACATGTTCTGCGGTCATGCAGTTAGTTAACACTCCAGAGGTCAAGGCTTCTGAATGAAGAAAGCTTCATAAGGTTGGACATTCATCTGCTTCCTCGTTGATCTCATTCAGCAGTCTGGGATATGCACAGGTATCTTGGATGCTTGGTACCAGCAAGAAGACAATAGGCCATATCCCTGGCTTGATACAGTCAGTATAGAGAGAGCTCCTTCTTGGCTGGTTCCCCCTCCATTTTAAAATCTATTTTAACCACTGGTAAATTCAGGAACTCCACTAAGTCAATGGAGACCCTGAAGTTAATGGAGTGCCAAGCTGTGTAAATCAGGAGCGAGTGAGAGCAAATGTGGCCAGATGTTTCTGTATGTTGCCATAAAAATACACAGCCTAATCGAGAGTGGCAGGCTGCAGGGTTGGTCCCAGAGACGCTTGCAGATATACCATTAAAACAGAGCTAAATTGCACAAAAATCAAATTTAGGGTCTGTAATGAAAGATGAAAAGATCTAAGCAGCAGCAGGTTTTCTTTTTCTAATGTGAATGGCAGGGTGGCATTTAAGCTATGACTGATCTCTAGCTTTTGGCAAGCTTGCGGTTTTCGCTCCGCTATGATAAAAAATATAGCTAATAGGATAAGTGTGATTAAGTGACTCTGACAAGCAATTTGCAGTTATCTCACATGGAGAAGCAAAAGCAGGATCCAGTGAGCATTATTTCTGAATCTACAATATGAAGGCTTTCCAGCTTTGTTTATGCCACAGACCAAGTTCTGCTCTGGTTACTCTGGTGTAATCCCAAAGTAACTGTTGAAATTGGTAGAATAATTGTGGATTTAAATGTATAGATTTTTGAGGCCAGAATAATAGAATATCAGGGTTGGAAGGGACCTCAGGAGGTCATCTAGTCCAACCCCCAGCTCAAAGCAGGACCAACCCCAACTAAATCATCCCAGCTAGGGCTTTGTCAAGCCGGGCCTTAAAAACCTCCTCAGGAAGGAGATTCCACCACCTCCCTAGGTAACCCATTCCAGTGCTCCACCACCCTCCTAGTGAAAAAGTTTTTCCTAATATCCAACCTAGACCTCCCGCACTGTAACTTGAGACCATTACTCCTTGTTCTGTCAAGGAGGGACTGTTTTTCATCTAGTCTAACCTCCTGTATAACACAAGCCATAGAACCTCAAGACTATGCAAGAACCCAACAACTTTGTCACTGAACCCATACCATTACACCCTAAGTCCATCTCGAACATAGGAATTGCCATACTGTCTCTGAGTTGTCTGGTCCAGTGTCCTGTATCCAGCGTGGCCAGCACCACAGACCAGTCTGGCCCTAAGTATAATTTGCCATGTTTACTTGAAACGAGATAAAGCAGTGAAGAAAATGCCCGAAAGGTGGCCCAATAACACAATGGTGCCCTTCTACACAGGAGGCTGGTGACAATGGAGATTGGGTAGGGATAAATAGACACAACAGTGCCATTCACAGTCATTTTATGAGTCAAAACAGGTTAGAGATGAAGCTCTTCCTTTGTCTGTCCTGAGGCAGCTCTGCTGTCTTTTAGTACTGCAGCTATTAAGACCTGGATTCTGGAACCTTTTGTGAGTCTTCCAGCTCCCAGGTACTGGACAGAAAAGCATCACAGGCATTGTCCCTGGTTGGAGACAGTTTGCTTTGCATTCTCCTCCTAATGATTTTGCCTCAGAAGGCATCTGTGGGCTTGCGTGTCTATTTGGCCAGATTGACAATACTGTCCCTGAAGTCAATAGAATTGCATGGGGCAGGAGATCTGGCAGAAATTGACCAACTGCCTAGAAAGAGAATGGGATGCATTCATCTCGGTTGTTACTCCCTCACGTTCACTGATGAAAGTGGGCCAAGGTGCTGGGAACACTAACTATGTAACGAAAGGGTAGGGCACAGCTTCAGTGTCGAAATGCTGGCAGATTGTCCCACATTGGCACCGATAGTGGTTGGCATCTGGGAATGCTTAGGTAAGCATTCCCATCAACAGGGGAAGGCAGGGCCGCTACTGGGACTGAATGCTTATGGGCCAAATTCTGTTCTCAGGAGCACCGGTGTAACACCACTGCTGGTAATGGGGTTACACCATTATAGCTAAGCACCTATAATGTTTGCACAGCCCTAGACTAAACACTAGTATTGGTGCCATGTAAATCCAGTAGAGCAACAGATGTCCACGTAACTCACTTTAATCTAGACTTGAGGATGGATTTTGAAAATAGCTTTATTTTTCTTCACAAACAACACAGTGTTTCAATGAGACATGTTTAAATCTCCAGGGCTCACAATCTAAAGCCCACTGACATCAACAGGAATCTTTCCAGACAAGTTTTTCTAATTAAGTTATCAGCCTCATTTCTTAACACTAGCGATTATCTTATTTTTAAAAAACCTTAATGCGTCCACAACAGCATCAGTTTGAAAAATAGCAAATAGTTGAGGATTCGATACAAAGTTTCAAAGGCACTGAAAATCCGACTGGTGCTTCGGAACAGAGGCATTATGTACAAAGTGGTCCCTGCTGGACCAATGGCTGTCGGTTATTACAGAGCACTACACCAGGAGCATCTGTACCAGACTAGAGCTGGGCATGAAATGGCTTTCCTATCCTGTGGAAATTTTTGAGATTTCTAAAAATTTCCCATTCAGCACTGGGATGAAACCAAGACTGTTTTTTGATCGTTTTTGTTTTAAATTTTTTTTTTTTTTTGACGGGAGGGTGGAACCCAGAAGAAAGAGAGCTAGATTACCCTGCCCCAGAATAGCCTAGTGGCTTAGTCACTCAGCTCAGGTGTGTGAGACTCAGAACTGTGCTCTGACTCATATGGAGTAAGGACTTGGACCCAGGTGAATTCAAGCAGCAGAATATTCTGGAGTGTTTCTGGTTTTGGACCAGGAACTCTATCCTGGACCCGAGAACTTCCTAACAAAAGTTTTTTGTCAAAATCAACCCTTTCCCACAAAAAGTTTGTTTTGACAAAGTGGCATTTTATGACAGAAAACAGTTTTGTCAAAAAATTCCCACCCAGCTCTGTACCAAATGTATAGTTGGCATTCGCTCATACAAAATGTCTCCTATTTCCTGAGTTGGTGGCTACAGAGTAATGGGAGTGAGTAACTAACTGGAAACTTTTTTAGTGCTGTTTTAAAAAATCTATCAGCTCTTTTTGATCCAAAGTTACAGCCACCCGCCGAGGCACCTCTGTATTGCAAACTGTGTTCTGTTTAGCACAGCATGCGGCTTACAGAGAGGGAAGTTTTGCAAATTAGCCCAAAAAGTTATGAGAATTTTGTAATGCACTGATTTAAGGCCAAACTGATTGAAGACAGTGGGAGTATTGTGTGGGTAGAGGATGAGCGATTGGGCCTTTAGAGCTCTGCCAGTCTCATGATACTGTTAAATGTTGCTCTTTCTTTACAAAGCAATCTTTGATTCCTACAAAGTCAAACACAAAAACCCCTCAGATCCCTGCTCTGCTCTCTGTTCTGGGTGCGTGAGTCAAAGCCTCTGAACTTGAAAAAACAGTGAAAAAACAACAACTGAAAACATAACTAGCACCAAAGTTACTTTTCTAAAATATTCTAAAAAGCTCATTGGTGATGGGTAGATGATGTAGTTATTGTATACTTGGATTGTTCAGCTGGCTGCATGAATATGGGGAAAATGGCATACAGAAATGAAGTAACCTACTAAGGAGGGCCATAGCCAAAGGCAGTAGCTGCAGTCATTTCAGATTTGGGGTCCTAAATAGTCACATACTGAGCCAGATTCTCAATTGATGTAAATCAGCATAACTCCATTGAAGCCAATTTACACCACTCCTTTATGACTAACAGCTACCTGATGGCCATCAGCCCCACGACTGGAGATGACTCTCAGGCTTGTTTGGCTTGGTCCATCCACTCCCATAACAAATAAAAACACACCCTGGTGTACCTTGTGCAGCTGTTCAGGTATCCCGTTGTTCCTTAGTAGCTTAGTAACAATCCCAAGCCTTGAAAAACGATTTGTTCCTTGCAACCTCAATGGACCTCCCACCACCACTTCATTTCTGCTGTGTGTCCATCCAGAAGATGGCTGCTCAGATGAGAATTTACTACAGTTCCAGTCAGCCACTAGAAAGGCTTCAAACAAACCTTTATTGAATAAGTTCTTCCTCGCAGCCACAGCTAGTGGCTGATGTGGGGCTGGATTGATGCAAGGTAGAAATAAGGGGCTATATGGTTGACTGAGGAAGTTTACTTTAAGGAAAAGGCTTAATAGGGCCTGGCCCATTAAGCCTCCTGGAAGGTTTTTTTGGGGGCGGGGTTCCCTGGTCTCATGTATGACATGGGATGTAGTTCAAGTTGTTCTACTCACCTCACACAATGTAGGGAATGTCTGCATTGTTTCCAGACTGGGTTCCTGGGCCTATCCAGGGCGTAAGCTTACGTATTTTTTTAGGTCTATGAAGAATTTAACTTCAGAGTAGATACATGAATTCTGCCCATTCAAGAAGAGGATGCCCCTGTCCTCCCCACCCAGCTCCTCTTCTGGCAATCCAGGCACAGATGTGTACACCCGCTACTAAGGTTAATCAGTTTCCTTTGCCCAAAACAATTATACAAGTTTATTCCTATTTCAAAAGCGGTCGTGAAAGGATTAAAATGGTAAAGCGAATACAAAAATCAAGTACATGACACCATAACATTTGAATTGTGTAAGTGCTGGATTATTGGATTTTTCACTTCGTGTGGGCTGATGTATGTGATATGGCTGTACAATGGTCTGTGGAATTTGGTCCCAAGCTTTTCGTAAGTTGGCATGGTTTTGATTTTCTTTGGTTAAAAGCATACAGCAAAGATTCAACATTAGCCAACATTCAATCTTTAGGACTCTCCTACTGCAAAGTCCTGCTCCTGTAGGTACTGAGTGGCCTTGAGGACATAATTAAAGAGACAAAACTATCCCCTTCCTTCACCAAATCTACTTGATTCCTCAAGTATTTTCTCCTGGAGATCTGGTCTCCCTCTAGTGGTTGTATGGCCAACGCTGGTGTATTAAGCTGAGCTCTAGGAGCCAGTCTGGCTCCCAGTGCCATAAAATGAAGATCTTTGGAGAAGATGAAGCCACCAAGTTGTGAAAGCACAACTGTAGACGTGTCTCTCTATAATATTTTTTTAAACAGGAAAAACATAGAAAACTATTGATTTAAAACAGGGTAGTTGATCGAAGGCACATTTTATTATTTATTATTCCCCACCCCCTCATTTTGGATAGTTAAGGGCATAAACCTAGCTGGTGATAAACAGGTGCAGAGGACAATTAATCCTATTTCCAGGACTACCTGTTGGCTTCTGTGAGACAGAGGGCTTGCTGGAGTGAATAAACTCATCACAGTGAATTCTTATGTGATGAACAGGAGATTTCATTTTACATATCACGTCCATTTTATTTTTTTAAAGAGCCAATGCTCAATGGAATTTTTTGTATCCGAGGCTGCCTGAAAACCAAGATATATTTAAAAGCTGGGAGGGGCACAAAAGAGAGAAAGATCAATACGACAGAATGGGATTCAAATGGACAAACTGCTCCAGGGTAGCATTACAGGTACACTTCTAACTGTTATTTATGTCCGCATTCTGACTCCATTCTCCCAAATGTCAGCAGGTTTTTGAAAGAATTCTCCAATGTGAAATAAATAAATAAACACCAGGGCCAGAGTTGTCATTCCAAATCTAGTACTGGAGAGCATTTGTTTCAGAAGGTCTGCACTAGCCAATAACTATTGACCTACTTATGTATGCAGGAAAGGAGCCTAATAGCTATTTGGGATCATTTTCTTAAGTCTAGTGGTTATTACCTACTATATACTGTAAATTCTAACACTTTCCAATCCTCAAGTCACCATGCAGAGCTAGCTAAAAATAAAAATCCTTCACTCTTAAAGTGTTCCATATTTTTCCTATAGGGTTTGTGTGTGTCATGTCCTTGATTTAAAAACAAAGTGCGGGGTGGTGGGGAAGGAAGAGGGCCGGAGAGGAAAAAATCACACCTGGCAAAGTGCACATTTAAGGGAGGGGGGAGAATTCTGGACTATAGACCAATTTTTGTTCCACTAACCCCAGCTTTTATCTGGTTTAACACTTGTTCTATTACCACTGAAAATGCATTTTCAGGTAGTTCTGTATAATATCGACGTAGGAGGCATCATTAACGCTAAGAGGATGTCTTCCATTGGCATCTGCTATTTTGACCAAATGTCAAGGTTTGACATTTGATTTCATTATCTGGTATCAGTTTATCGTTCAGACTGAGATTTTGTTTCTTCTGATCTGATATTGAATTCAACTGTGACCAGCTGTGTGGCTAATAAAATCGACAGCCAGGTATCCGGTGTTCTGTTCTTCATGGGAAGCGGGGGGAAGTAGCATTTCAGTTAGGATGCTTGCCTCTATCCTTGCAATATCCATATCTTAGTGCTTTCGTTGATGTAGTGTTTCTTTCTGATTCCCTTGGGGAAAGAAGCACTCAGACAGTCTCAGTGTGGATTCCCTTTGCGCTCAGATGAAATATTCCTTCTTGCTCTCATCCACAGCCTCCTGGAGAGCCGGGTCATTTTTCAGAGCAGCATCTGCACTTTCGGCAAATTCAGTTCCCTTTGCTTCATTCGTGTGGTAGGTGCCCTTATGCCTGTACATATATCGGAGCATCACGATCAACAGGCAAATTAGGACAATAGCCACCACTGCAATGACACCTAGCAGGGAAGAACCGTTTGAATTGTTTAGTGAGCGATAACATATAGCCTACATTTTACACTGGGACGTAATGGAACCTGGGGTATTCAGTAGGGGCGAAGTGTGTGGATAATACATCATAATACACTCAGACACGGCAGGGATGGGGGGGGGGGGTCTATATAAATATCTTGATAAACAGAATTTCAGCAATCCAGGCCTGAGTAAGAGGACTGCAGAAATCTATGCAAAAATTCAGACTGCTTCCAAATGAATTGGTTGATATTCAATACTTAGAAACAAATTCATCCCAAATTGAGAAGAAACAAGACAATCCAAAGGGAAAAAACATGTGAGCTGGTTAGCACCCCGGTGCTAATTCAACTTACTTCCAGGTCATTCTGATCATGCACCATGCTGAATGCTCTCAACTCCCTGTGACTTCAGGAGGAATTGGAGGCATGGAACGTTTCTAAGGTGGCACCCCGCACGGGGTAGGAACAGACCCCTTGATGTCCTTACACTGTTCTGTATTTACCAGCTTCCACATCCCTGTGTTCTAATTAAACAAAGACAGTTTCTAGTGACTGGTGAAGTGACACTGGAGATGAGGAATCCTGTGTAGATGCTTGCTCCCCCAGGACTAGCTAATAGCTTGCAATGCCTCTATCAGACCAGAAACTCTGCTTCCTAAAGGCACCCTGAACGTGCATGTGAAAAGGCCCTGCACAGAACCTGTACCGTTGCAGTTCCTGCTGCAGGAGTATGAAGCCAAGCCATGGGGAACTCTGCATGCCTTGGCGCTTCAGAGCTCTTCCCTGTGCTGTCTCTTTCTGCAGCAAAGAGCCAGGAAGGAGATGCTGGGGAGGGAGGGATAGCTCAGTGGTTTGAGCATTGGCCTGCTTAAACTCAGGGTTGTGAGTTCAATCCTGGAGGGGGCCATTTAGGGATCTGGTGCAAAAACTGGGGATTGGTCCTGCTTTGATCAGGCGGTTAGACTAGATGACCTCCTGAGGTCCCTTCTAACCTTGATATTCTATGATTCTAAGCAGTACTGCCAACCCCAAGCATTCATAAGTCAGACCCCCCCTCTCTCCTGAAATAATGAGACTGGCTTCAAAGTCATGTGTTTTTTTTAACATAATATATTTGGGCTTTTTATTTGCCTTTTGGGTTTTGAGCCTTTGGTCTGCACTCAGGTCACAGATTAAACTTTTCCCTGCAACCAGGATGGCTAGAAACTTATTTTGTTCTATAATGATGGCCAAGATTATCCTGTGTTCACATGACTCCAGGAGCTGGGGCTTTAAGGAATATGCTAAATATTACAAAAGTCATAACAAAACCATGAGAGTTGGCAGTACTAAGGCATAAGCATGCTTAGCGGGTCTATGAATGATGCAGACCCACTGGGCAAATCCAAAGCACAAAGGATGACGCCAACGTGACTCCGGGTCTGTCCCACGTTCTGGATCCAAGGCAAGGGGCAGGAATTGGCCTCTCCTGACTTCTGTGCTCATCACCCCATGCAAAGCCCATTTTTAACCATATTTAGACTGTGTATGCAATGTATGAGCTGTATGAAATCTGTAACAACACACACGAGAAAAGTCTGTCCCACTAGACAAGCAATCAGGTCATGTCTACACAGGGACTTAATGTGTGGCAAGCCAGGGAGGAAATCTGCCACTCGCTAAGCCTGTCCTGGTCCTGCTACCATGGAGTAAAAGTTTCATAGTGCTCTTTGACGTACTGCAGCAGTATGTCAAAGCGCACTAGGGGACTTTTAGTCTGTGGTAGCTGCCACTTAGTACACGGCAAGCGAGTCTGCTGTAGATTTATACCCTGACTTGCCACACATTTAGTCTCCAAGTAGCCCTTCGATAAGGATATGAGCAGCATTGATTGTCTTAACTCAGAGGGGGGAAAAGACCCGGTCATACTTACAAATTTTATTTAAGCTAATGTTAAAATATTTTATAATATGTAGGTTGAGAAAAGAGTGTCTGTACATCTGGGTATAGTGCTTAGATTATCCACAAATACAAAGTTTGTTTTAAAAGTCATATGATACATATAGTGCATAATACTAAAATAGCAAAAGGGTGGATGGA
The DNA here is from genome assembly GCF_015237465.2 of Chelonia mydas. Taxonomy (NCBI): domain Eukaryota; kingdom Metazoa; phylum Chordata; order Testudines; family Cheloniidae; genus Chelonia; species Chelonia mydas. The sequence goes on from NC_051251.2 coordinate 5,829,862, forward strand.
CTTTACAAGGGTATCTCTTCATTGCAGAGTGAGCCTGAGCTCACTTGTAGGGACATGAGAATGGGGGTGAGTAATATGAGAATATTGGCATGAATGGTGAGGGGAGAATTTTGGCAACTCTTCCAGGATTAAGGCAGGACACCATTTTATTTGTACCTAATTATGTTAACTAGTTCCTCCAGCTTTTATGGTGACTGAAGTTACTGCTCTCAGAAAGAGAATTGCTCATGTAAAGAAGTGGAGGTTACAATAATAATGTGATTCCACCAGAGGCTTTATCAATTTTTTTAGGACTACATTGGCATCCCTTGACACAATGAGCTTTAATAGGCTTTAGATATGGCACAGTATTAATAAGCCTAAGACGAAGCACAATTCAATTTCCCTTCCACTGATTCACAGGAAGCTGAAATTAAAGTTACAGGAGCTAGAACCAGGGGGAAATACATCAGAACCTCGCTAATTTGCACTAATGATTGGGATACCCCTGGTGCATTACTGAAATGAGCAAGTTAGCAGGGAAGTGAACAAACACAAAGAAAATCAAAAGACTAGGATAATACATTTCTCCATGTACAGTGCTTTGCTCATTTAATCCGACAACTGTAGTTAGTTTAAATGTATGAGGGCGTGAATAGAACTCGAGGAAATGTGTTGCCGTATGTTTTGTAAAAATAATGGGCCACATCAGCAGTTGCTATAAATTGGAAGAGCACTAATCAATGAAGCTACCCTGATTTACACCAGCTATGAGCTGGCTTAATGAGGTAAGAGTTCACTAGCGTGCCCGACTATTCGTTCTTTGTTGAGCTGTGGGGCGAGTGTCATCATTTGTGGGGCACTAAGGTCTGTAACTCAAGAAAGAGTCAATTTCTGAGGTTCTGCCATGATCTGGAATCTAGACACAGATGGATGTGGAAGGTAATAGATTTCAGAGTAGCAGCCGTGTTAGTTTGTATCCGCAAAAAGCACAGGAGTACTTGTGGCACCTTAGAGACTAACAAATTTATTTGAGCATAAGCTTTCGTGAGCTACAGCTCACTTCATCGGGTATTCAGGGTGACTCCAGTCAGTGACTGGGGATCTCAATCCTTATGGCTTAAGGTTTCCCCCTCTTGAAACCCAAAGCAGCTCCTCCGCCCCCCGAAACCGCTCCTCTCTGAGCCTTCAGCACGCCTGGTCCTCATTAGGCCCCCTACATTTTACTGCTCCCCAGTCACTTACTGCAGGAAGTGCCATCCGTGGAGTGCAGTACATCCCACGGCTACAACCAGTTGTCACAGAGTCCCCGGACAATGCTCTGGAACTGCTCCCTACGAAGCCAGATCTGCTTTGGGTTTCAAAAGGGGGAAACCTTAAGCGATAAGGATTGAGATCCCCAGTCACTGACTGGAGTCACCCTGAATATCCGATGAGGTGAGCTGTAGCTCACGAAAGCTTATGCTGAAATAAATTTGCGAGTCTCTAAGGTGCCACAAGTACTCCTTTTCTTTTTGAAGGTAATAAAGTAGTTCTCTTCGGAGACGAGAGGGAAATGGTTTCTAGTGGCCATACATATCCCTTCCAGAGTGAGGTATGTGAAAGACAGATACCAGTCAGGGGAAGGCTAAACATCACCCTTTTCACCTCCTTCTCTGCTTCCCAGGGATGGATTTTGGGGTACAGGTGAGTTGTGCTGGAGCACAAACAATGAATTACCAGCTCAGTGGCATCATCCCGCTCCAAGACTGGAAATTCTGCAGACATATTGTGCCAAAGCGAATACAAAGCCAGAAGGGACCTTTGTGATTATCTAGTCTGACCTCCTGTATAATGCAGGCCAGAGAACTGCCCCAAAATAATCCCTAGAGCAGATCTTTTAGAAAAAACATCTCCTCTTGATTTAAAAATTGTCAGTGATGGAGAATCCACCATGACCCTTGGTAAGTTGTTCCAATGGTTAATTACCTTCACTGGTAAAAATATACATTTATTGCCAGTCTGAGTTTATCTAGCTATAGAAGAGCGAGGTGTTATCATTACCATTAACATCTGGACAGCCCCTGTGCATCGAAACCCTAACATCCAGGCAGATCCTGGAATATTTTATTCCCTCCGGGAAAGCATGGCCATATATTTAAAATTCCCCCTAATTCTGCACCTGAAACGTGACCTCTGTAATAAATTATGCACGGGCAATGGCAGGTGAAGTAATTGCAGGTGCAAATGTTGGATTTAAGTGTCCTGATTCTGTTCTCATGCCAGTCTCACACACAGTGTAACTCCATTCACCTCTTCCAGTCACTCCTGCTTCCCCCTGCCATAAATGAGATCAGAATCAGGCCTCAGGCCATTAGATGTCTAAATTCTATCACTTTTCTCCTCAGTTGGCCACAGGTAAAAAATTAGAGGCTGGGTTGAAGCTTCTTGGAAGATTTAACCCTTCTAGTCCGTGACTCTATAGAACATAGGAACACTCTTGTCTCCTGAGAGGGAGCGAGAGAGAGAGTGCGCTAATTCAGCAATGTATTTAAGCACATGCTTAAGTTTACGCATGTGAATACTACAGAAAATTTAAAATTCAGCATTAAACATCCAAATTAAGTCTGTGCTTAAGTGTTTTGCTGGATTGGGACTTTTCTGATTTCATTTTTGAATACTACATAGTACCTGCACAGTATTGTCTATAAAAAGCTGACCAAGCATGCGATTTTATAAGATGACGACAAGAGCCCTGTTTTCTTTTCTTCTAATGCAGAGGTTCTCAAACTTTAGCAACCCGAGAACCCCCATTTTGATTAAAAAATTTTCACAGACCCCCCAAGCTCACCGCTCAGCCCCAGGCTCCACCCCCACTCCACCCGTTCCCCCAAAGCCCCACCTCTTCCCACCCCCGTTGTACCCCTGCCCCTCCTCTTCCCTGCCTCTCTGCCCCCTTCCCTGAGTGAGCCTCATGCTTGCTCCTCACCCTCCCTCCCAGTGTCTCCTGCATGCTGCTGAAAAGCTGTTCCCCGGCATGCAGGAGGCACTGGGAGAGAGGGGGAGGAGTTGATCAGCAGGGCCTGTGGACCCCCCGGAGTACCCTCGCAGATCCCCAGCGGTCCACAGACCCCATTTTGAGAAATGCTGGACTAATGGAACTTTCAAATACAGTCTAATACTTACCTCCAATGACTGCCACGTCTACTGGAGCTGAAGAACCCCCGAGATCTCCAGCTACAAATAGAGTAGAATATAGAAAAGTTAAATAGATGAAATGGCTTGGATGATGTATGACTACAGCTCCCCTGTTGAAGGGTGCGATAGTATTTTAACCTCTGTAACATGAAATGTAGCACTTCAGTGAGATCTCTGATTTAGCATTCGCAAAAAGAAAAGGAGGACTTGTGGCACCTTAGAGACTAACCAATTTATTTGAGCATAAGCTTTCGTGAGCTACAGCTCACTTCATCGGATGCGATGAAGTGAGCTGTAGCTCACGAAAGCTTATGCTCAAATAAATTGGTTAGTCTCTAAGGTGCCACAAGTCCTCCTTTTCTTTTTGCGAATACAGACTAACACGGCTGCGACTCTGAAAGCATTCATAAAATATCTAATTAGAACTGGGTGCATGGAGTGATTTTGTATCAATATAATGCTTGGGAAAGAAACAGCCAGCACATAGTGCAAATTCTCTTGGTCATCAGGGAAACACACCTACTGTTTATTATGATCACTTACCTCTAACATCTTTTGATGAATGATGAAATTAAGAGTATCTGGGCAGTGTGATTATTCTTGGAAAGTCAGTATGGGGACAAAAAAGTGGTGCCTATTTTGGACAGGGTTCTCATTTGGTATAAATCAGTTTAGTTCCATTGACTTTAATTACCATTATATCTCCGCATCATCGTCATGTTTATTATTTTTAAAATGTATATCTGGATGAAAGCCAGACCTGGTATGAGTACTGTATAACTTCAGTGGAGTAGCATTTGCTTGCACCACATCTGAATGTGGCCCTTCGAAGCCAAATTATAGATTATAACTTCTAAGCAGATAATCTTGCAATTTAAAATCATAAGAAGAAGCTGACCATGTCCTTTTGAGTATCTGAGATCAGGAATTCAGTTGAAAAAGTCAAACTGCAGAAAAAAAAATAGCATTTACTTAAAAAATCCAAACCAACAAAAAAACCAACAAAACAAAAAAACCCAGGGGGGTGGGGGGACAACTAATGAGAAGCTGTAGTGTTTGGAGAAAATACAAAACAATGAAGTTTCCCCCTCCTTATCATCTAATATGATACTTAATGCAACAGTAAATTGAGATAAACTGATATTTCCCTATTGGCTTCCCTGGTTGGACATAAGCCAAAGTTACCAGGTACGATTCTGTACTCAGTTCCACTGTTTTTTACTCTGGTGTAATCCCACTGACTTCAACTGAATTATTCCTGATTTTTCACTTGGCTCAACCTGTGTTTATTCTCAGAAGGAAATTATTACCGTGCCCGCCTAATAATTAATTTTGGAGGTAAATTTGTAGCAAGCATTTGACTGGCAGCTTCTACTGTCAAGAAAGATAAGGCAGATGGTAATAGGTTTTAAGGCCAGCAAGGACCACTGCAATCAGTTAGGGCTTGTCTACATTACCCGCTGGATCTACAGGCAGAGATTGATCCAGCAGGGGTCGATTTATCGCGTCTAGACTAGATGCGATAAATCGACCCCTGAGCGCTCTCCCATTGACTCCGGTACTCCACCAGGGCGAGAGGCAGAGGTGGAGTCGACGGAGGAGCGTCAGCCATTGACTTACCGCAGCAAGGACACCGCGGTAAGTAGATCTAAGTATCTCGACTTCAGCTACATTATTCACAAAGCTGAAGTTGCGTAACTTCGATTGACCACCCCTCCTCCCCAAGTGTAGACCAGGCCTAAGTCTGCCCTCCTGCATAACGCAGGCCATAGAACGTCCCTGAAAGAATTCTTGTTTTGAACTACAGCAGATCTTTTAGAGCAATGAATAAGGTGATTGGCTTTTGGAGGTTTCCCATGCTTTGTACAGTACAGAGGCTCCCTTCACCTGGATTGTTGTTGTATTGTTTATATAATTACAACGTCTGTTGGTTGACTAATAAGACAAATTGTATAGGATGGGGGATATCATTCCATCAGGGTACAACCTGAGTAGCTGGGAAGAGTCTGTTTATGCGGAGAAGGAAGACACCCAAAGCCCAGGTCCTCCCACAGAAGCACCAAGACTGTGATAGTTCCCAGAACATCCCAGACCTGTGAAAGGCAATGGTAACACATTGGTAGGCCCACTGCTTCCAGCCCCTGTCTGTAGCCCGCACCTGTCCCGTCTATATCAGAGCACAGTAAACTCACTGGAGCTGAGGCACCTACCCACACAGCCTCAGATCCTCTCCTCCCATGGAGTTGCACCTGGGGGCGGGGGAGGGGGCGGTTTCTAAAGTATCTGCAGAAAGGTCTAGGAATAGGATTCTTCCAAACACAACGTTACCCGATCCCATTCAAGCTGTGCACTGATGAAGGGTTTACCCCATTCCATGCAATCTGCACAGTTTTATTACAACCAGGTCCACTCCAGCCCAACTGTGCTCCCAGACCCGCCTTTAATACATCCTGTCCCGCCCATTGTAGGAGGGGTAAGCATGACCTGGCTCCACCCACCAGGGCTCAGTGAGAGGTTCCTCTCCCTCTGCATCTGTGGGAGGCCACACCGCCTCACTACATTCCCCCCAAGCTCAAACTGTATTGCCTTTCTTTATGCCAGATGCACATCGACAAAGAACGCTCTTCCATTATATAGCAGGTGCCTAAACGTGTGAATCCTGAAACGTTTCCCTAGGTTACTGCAATATCAAGCTACAAAGGGATGCTTCCAAATATTAATTCCAGATCAAATCCTCCTCGCTTTAATTATAAAGGTATATGAGTAACTCTCCATCATTCCTGGCATTCCCAAGGGCCCTCCTGATTCAGATAACAAGCAGATGCCCTATCTCCAGCCCTTGACATAGAAGTGCTTTTTGATAAGGTATTATTGTATCTCTGCTTTAAGATTTAATTTTGACACTGGACTTTTTAAGCTTTTGGAAGAATGTGGGCCAGATCCTCCACTGGTGGAAATCGGCATTGCTCTGCTGAAGTCAGTGCAACTACGCCAGTGAACATGGTTAGGTGTCTATAACCGCCACAGATCTCAGTGATTGCCAATAGGAGAGTCTCCACTTTTGCGTTAACGTGTCCTCCTCCCACAGTGAGATGGGGTTGTTATCCTTTCATTGGGTAAACTGGAGCTGCTCCAATTTATACAGCAGTAGAGAATTTGGATCAGAAATTTGGCCCACTTCCCTCCTCACTTTCACTGGTGTAAATCAAAAGTAACTTCATTGTCATAAATAGGCCACTTCCTTGCTTGAGGATCTCAGCTGACAACTCGGCGAACGAGCATGTGAGGGAACTACCAGACCTGCTATATTAATAGGACTGAGGGCATTATAAAAAGCTACCATGACTGGTCGAAGTGTTGGGCATGTAAGAGGCTGATGAGCACAGTGGGTTTGCACTCATGAAATGAGATGACCTGCTCTGAGTCTGAAAGAGAGGTGACCGCCATAATCTGGAGCAGATGTAGAACTCTAAACCTCCTCGGCTATGCACAAGAAGTATACTCTGTTATTTTTGGGCTGAATTCCCTACAGTGGCAAAGACTCCCATGCTCTTCCAGGAGTTTTTGCCTGGGTAAGGACCACAAGGTGTGACACTCCATGAATTCTTTATTCCATTCAGCTGCAAGTGCAAAGGACTCAAATGCCTGTGTTTCCTGAGTCTTTCTTTTGTGTCCATTTGGTTATTTTCCTGTGTTTCACAGGGGGACAAATGTTCAGGTATTGCCTATTAAATTGCCCCTGCAAAAATGCGTCCCACCGTTACGCTGGCTTGAGTGTCTTTTAGGCGCAATCTGGCCCGTTATGTGTTGTTATATAGCACTGTAACTCAAATACTGCATCTGGGCACTGTATGGCAGCACTGGTTATTAAAACATACAGAAATGAGGAGAGCTGGAAAAGTTCCTTTCTTCATAAAATTTCCTACCCACCCCAGTGTATTAAACAAATCAAGACAACAATAAACAAACCAAACAGCCAAACTAAATGTTCAGCCAAAAGCCGGTATCTTTGTTGCATGATATGAAACTCATCAAATTCCAGCTCTGAGGGATCAAGTTCCAGAAGCAGGGGTTTGCAACAGATAATGCTTTGCTGCCAATCTCATGAAGCCATGTCCCAGAGATAGACAGAGGCTTTGTCCCAGCAGACCTCAAATATCATGATGGAACTTAGGGGAAGGGAGTGACCTTTTGAAATATCTGGAGTAAGATAGTGGGAGATGGATCCCAGCTATTGTACATGGAGCAAGATTATACCAGTCCATAAGTACAATTCAGTGATTATATTTTAATCCATGCACTGATTAGGGGTCCCAAAAATCTACAGGGAATGTTGCAAGTCCACATAACGCCCCTGAGGGCTAGATATTGCAATTGGATCTTTCGTTTAGCAGTGTCAAATTGCTGAATACTTTCTAATATATCAAAGTTTGCTCTTCCAATAAGGAAACAGAAACAAACCCATGTGACTTGTGTCCAATCACACAGCTCACAGAGCGAATTCCAAATATCAAATAAATGATTGCGGCAAAAAGCATTCAAGGAATCCATAGGCTGAAACACGTCTGCCCAAAGCATCAAACAAATGGGATTGATTCATAGATATTGTGATCTGTTTAGGTGGAGAAGAGAGAGGGCCAAACTGAATGGATTAGTGGCTTGAAGTGAATAATTCAACCAGCTCTGAATGTAAATGAAAGCAGGATTTTTCCCATTCTTAATACATGGATCCCTGTCTCCCATTTAAGCCTTTTATAGATTCATAGCTTGGAAGGCCAGAGCATTTAATCTGACCTCCAGCATAATACAAGATATCAAACGGATCCTACTAATACCTGCCTCAAGCCCAATAACTTAAAAGACTATATCTTTTTAATATGACCTCCCATCTTGTTCTAAAGACTTTGGCTGGGATTTTCAAAAGTGCTCAGTATTCGCCTAACTTTGCGACCAGAGAAGTCAATGGTAAAATCCCTCATTGGCTTCAATGAGAACATGTTAGTGAGGCCAACATTGAGTGCTGTAGAAAATTCCTCCATCAAGTGAGGAAGAATCTATCCCTGGTCCAATGGGTAATGACTCTGTCTGTTATTATAATCTTTCCTCTCCCGTGAACCATTCTTCTCTTGTGTACTTTCCTGCATTCAACAATCACTTGAGCTCCAAAAGTAAGTCTGAGTTAGCAGGTCTCTATCATCACCAATGCAAAATCCATCCTACCCGTTATTTAAGACCCAAGAAGTAACATAGTCTTAACGTATACAACAACCCGTTTTTTATGCAATTACTGTACACCCTTCTTGCCCTTCATGTTTGTGTCTTGCCAATACATCACATTCATGAGAAAATCATTAATCTATTAACCTTAATTTACTGATGTAATTTGCAAGCTACAGTTAAATCTGGTTTACTGAGGTTTTATGTGTAAGAATGAACAGAGCAAACTTCTTCAAACTTCCTTTAAAAATCTCTCCAAACAGTCTCTGGACTTGTTTTGTGAAATATCTGTTACATTAGATACATGCCTTTCTAGAGTTAAAAATCTTTATCCATCATGTGTTTAAATACTTTCTACTAAGCATGTGCTGCCACACTGGAGCTGGCATCTCCTTTCATGAAGGGTCATCAGTCTAAACTCATCAATCTGACACTCTTCGTTGAAAAACCCATCAGCATCTCCCATTAGATAGTGAAACTCATCAGTGCTGCTCTTTGAAAATTAAGGAACAGTTTCTCATCTGTCAATCTGGACAGGAGACAGAATAATTTGGCTTCCATTTATATGCTAAATTATTACAAAGATAATAGCGGGGTGGGGAAAAAAAACAAAAACTGCATGATCGTTTAGGTGGCGAAATGGGTTGCATTTAGAATTCACGATAAAAATGTAGATAAGCATGTGATTTGTTCTAAAAATAAAACATGTAGAGCCCATTCTTGTTCCCTGCCAGCTCAGTGGGTGTTTTGTCATTGACTCTGAAAGGAACAGGATCAGACCTTTTAAAATGTTTGGGATGTAAATGCTTAATCGGAACAATACCAAAATGAAACAGGAAGGAGCTGGCCATGTGAGGATGTTTTCTCAGCTAACATAGTACAATGAAGCAACGGGGTGTTTGCAGAATTAGTATAATTATGTTAATTGAGTCCATACAATCTCAGCAGTTCACCTTTTGAATCTGAATTGCAGTGGAAATGTCTGAATTTATTTCCTACCCCCAAAACAAGGTCTTTTAGACAAAATATCCTCAAATTGTGTAGATTAAAAGAGAGCTTGCAACAATTAAAGGCAGCCAAGACTGCCCAGGTATCAAAAAACTCATTACCATCTGGGATCATCTATTGATTGTGAAGGTGAGGCAAACTTGGTTTTTTGTCCCCAAAATGTAGACGTGGAGAGTCATTTTTAAGTACTTGTGCTATTTAGTGGAGGCTGGCTAGACACCAAGAGTGCTAATTCTGGTCACAGTGAGGAAAAGAGCAGCCATTGAGAACAGCAAAATAATACCACTTTCTTAATAACTTTATGGAAAGGAACAGTATGAAGGCCAGATTCAGCATGATCCTTAAGCTTGGTCATAACTCAAAGCATGTGAGTATCCCCATTGACCTCAGTGGGGCTACCAATGTTTTCAAATGAAACTCATGTCTGGGTATTTGATTAGTTGGGACCTAAGGGCGTCGTCCGGTGCCTGTTGAAGTCAGTGGAAAAGGATCAGGCAGAAAATTGGTAACACTGAGAATTTAGGCTCCATAAATGTCCTTAGTACAGCTGGGTGACAATTTTGACATTTTTTAATGAAGAAAAGGGATAAATTGTTCACAACACTTTTTCCCATTTATCAACCCATTCTACTCATTAGGTACCTGTGCTCAGGGGACATTCCTGAGCATTGTCTTAGGACGTTGGTGAAAATAAACACACAAAGAGCCAATCTCTGCTACCATGTTACTAGGAACTTGATTAGAATAAGACAAGTAGTCATATCCCTAAAGCCATTGTGTCTAGCTGTGTCACTGTAGGATTTCTGCTAGAACCAACCTCAGCTGCCCTCCTGCTTCGGTTATAAAGAAACTGCAGAGTTATCTTCATCGTCATCTGAATGTCAGAAACAATAACATCAGGAAAAGAGGCTGCTTGTACATAGAACTGGAAGCTTCGTCTCTCCACATTGCCTGATATTTGCAGTGTGCTTACCACATCCTTCCAGGTACTGAGAGCCTTCCCATTGCTGTGGCATCTGCTATGTTATTTCCATACAGTGTTATGCTTAAGTTTTCTCAGAATATTATCCTAAACTCTGCTGGACGCCTGTGCAAAATGAGGTGGGGCTGTGGGGACAATGAATTGCCAGTGAAATTGGCTTTTGTCCAGCTGTTATAACATATCGTGTGCTTTTTACTCCCTAGACTGGTGCTGTGAATGCTGTTCACAGAAGTGCTACAGTGGCCTGACACTTGGGAGTGGTGGTGAGTACCTGTTGAGGATTGCTGGGTACTCTCAACCACATTGGCTTCAATGGGAGTTAAAGATGCCTTGAACCTCACAGGTTTGGGTATGTTTAATTCACCCAGTCCTGCATTCTGACCTAAAAGTCTATCCAATGCCCAGAGGAGGACTTTCATTGACTTCAGTGGACTTTAGATCAGGCCTTAAATTCTGAATACTCAGGCAGATCTCCCGTTCTGTAACGGAAGGGCTCAACATATGGTGTGTGTGTGTGTGTGTGTATACTTCGTGGCCTATATGACTATAGCTTATAGATAAAACAGGGGTTCTGTGGGGGAAAATAGTATGTGATCATGTAATTAAAGACTCTTTCATAATGCATACACAGTGGGAGCAGAATTGAGGTTGCCCAGGCAACCTTAATTCTGGTATTCCCTAACTTTTGCATACTTGTCTTTGCAATTTTAACATTCTTTTAACAAAGGGTTTGGTTTTTGTTTGGTTTAGTTTTTGGTTTTGGTTTTATGTAATATATCCTTGTTGGACTAGAATAAAGAACAACGAGGAATCCTTGCGGCTCCTTAGAGACTAACAAATTTATTTGGGCATAAGCTTTTGTGGGCTAAAACCCACTTCATCAGATGCATGGAGTGAAAAATACAGGAAGTGGAATATATATCATAGCACACGAAAAGATGGGAATTGCCTTACCAAGTCGGGGTAAACATTAGCAGTGCTGACCTTAAAATCCTGCATCAGTAGCATATATTGGAAGATTTTCAGTGATGGCCTTGAACTGTTGTGAGCACCGTTTTACATGCACAAAAAATTTCCCACCCTCAACAACGAGCTAACGAGCCAATTCAATTAAGGTGGAAGTGGCCTATTCTCAACAGTTAATAAGAAGGGGTGAATACTAAGGGAGGAAAAATTACCTTTGTAGTGCTAACGAGGCCAATGCAATTGGTATTCACCCCTTCTTGTCAACTGTTGAGAAAAGGCCACTTCCACCTTAACTGAATTGGCTTGTTAGCACTGACCCCCCCCTCACCTTGGTAAGGCAACTCCCATCTTTTCATGTGCTATGATATATATTCTGTTTACTGTAATTTTCACTCCATGCATCTGATGAAGTGGGTTTTAGCTCATGAAAGCTTATGCCCAAATAAATTTGTTAGTCTCTAAGGTGCCACAAGTCCTTCTTTTCTTTTTGCGGATACAGACGAACATGGCTGCTACTCTGAAACCTGTAATTGTGAAGATGACCTCAAAAGAAGACTTGGTCTAGCCTCTACTACATTCGGAAAACGTTGCAAGATCTGGAAGGCTAAAGACATTTCAATAAAAACAAAAACCCCATGTATATGAGACAATTGTCATGCAGATACTGCTGTCTGGGTCAGAATGCTAGAGTCTGAAGAAAGCCGATGACTGACAGATTTTGACTGCAGAAATGAACTGGCTGAGAGGAATGCTGAGTTTCAAGGCTGCAAAAAATAAAAAAATGAAGAGATAATTAAAGAGCTAGGGCAAGATATAATGCTGTTACACGAGATTCAAGAAAGAGGGACACACGTCAAGAGTGGACCCCTAAGGGTCCTAACGATACGTGCCAGAGTGCCAGGAACTAGCAATAGAGGAAGACTGAAGATGTATTGGGTAAACATGGTGAAAAATAACAGAACAAAAATGCTTAAAGATCAATGAAAACATGAAGCTAGTACAAGATAGAAAACGGTGGAAAGACTTCATTTGTTACTGGTGCTGTTGAGCTGAGGGATGGGGATCAAAGAGAAGAGGAGAAGATCTCCTTCTTTTGTTCTTCCGGTTCATTTAAAATGCATCCGCTTTCCAATGGTCAGGACAAGGAAGATTTTAAATAATTCCAGAAAATGCATTTAGAAGCATCTTTAAAAGTAACATTGACAATCAAGGAAATAAAATAGGAAGGCTACTTTCGCAAAGGGTGAGGAATAAAAATACAGAACTTGTCCCTGTGCTCAACTTACAGGTGAACCCTGGAAAAAACCTAGAACCTGATTTAACACCTATACCCATGTATTCCTATAGACATTGTATGGGAACCTTTCCATTAGACTTCAATGGACATTGGATCAGGCTGCTATTGTGTATATATAAAAGCACAGTAGCAGCTTTGCTAAAATATGCACTTTGGTTCACCCCCATAGTTTGTAGCAGAGCTGACCCATAGGTGATAACTCTTGGAAACAGGAATTCTCCCCCTCCATGTTTGTTTTAAATGAAATTGCATTCAACTACTCCCATGTCCTGCTCCAATTCTCGCCTCAGGCCATGTCTACTAAAAGCATCACAAGTTGAAATATCCGGATGTCTAGCATATGCTCATTAGGGACATGAAATCCTGTCCTGGGGTGCTGAAAAGCATAATATTATTAATGAAGATATCTGTAGTGGAAACAGAAGATTCTGAATTTTTCAATGTTGAACATATGAAAAGGAAAATAAGACATTCCAAGACCCACTGGAAACTTACAAGGCAAACAACAGCTTGGAGCAACAACATTCTCATTCTCCAAGGCTTTCGTAAAGAATGCGCAGATTTCATTTGAATATCTGCTGCATTTGAAAATTACTTTTCTAATATGAAGGGCATTAAAAAGAGAAAAAAAGAAACCTTTTATTTGACCTTTATTAGCAAAACTTCTTTAACATCTATCATTTATTTGAATCGTCATATTCAGATTGTGTGATAATTACTATAAAAGAAAGGCCAACTCTAATATTTTTCTTGGACAACTGGCTGGTACTAGCGGTTGAAAACATTAGCCGTGCTGACCTTAAAATCCTGCATCAATAGCATATATTGGAAGATTTCCAGTGATGGCCTTGAATTGTTGTGAGCACTGTTTTACACCCACAAATAATTTCCCACCCTCAACAATTTGCAAGTTTGAATGGTAGCACTTAGCTAATTACCACTTACTTCAAACACCCATTGAAGTCAGCGGGAGCTTCTCCACTGACTGCAATGTTCATTCATTTTGACCTTTGTTTGGGTGGTTACATAGATAGACTTGGGTGCCTAAATCTGGCCTAAAAAAATAAAGTGGTTATTATGGAGGCAAAATTATGCCTTGAAAATTTGAGGATGGGTAGAATCGTAGCTGGAAATGAGCTCATAAAGTTTAAAGTTCTGAGCAAAGAGAGATTTAGGATAGTCGATTCCTGTTTCAAAGAAGGGTAGATTCAAGTGCACTGGGAAACTTTTTGTATGTAGCAGCAGGGTCCATACAAATAGTTAGTGTGGCAGGCTAGGGAGGGAGCTTGCCACAAACTTAAGTGTTCTTCTAGATAAGCCCCAGGAATCATCAGGGAGTGCCCAGAACTCACATCATGGAATGGGAGGGATAGCTCAGTGGTTTCAGCATTGGCCTGTTAAACCCAGGGTTGTGAGTTCAATCCTTGAGGGGGCCATTTAGGGATCTGGAGCAAAAATTGGGGATTGGTCCAGGCATCCTGGAATAGGACCAGGCTTCACTGATCTCCATTTGTGCTGGTATTACGAAGGGCACTGGTTCAGCATCATTCAGTGGATGAAATGAAATACCAGTGTGGTACATGGAAGGTGGGATCTTCCAAAGCATTTTGTGTAGAACTAGTCTTGCTCCCATTGAAAGCAAAGGCTCAACTTCCACTGTCTTGCATGTAGAGCTGGTCAGGGATTTTTCAGGAATTTTTTTTTGCCAATTCATCAACCTGGAACCTGTTTGCTAGAAAGAGTTGGTTTCAACAAATTTTCCAACCTGAAAACCTATTGAGGCTGGTTGGTTTGTTTGTTTTTGGAATGAAAAGGTCTGCGGGGTTTTGGTTCAAAATGACTTTTCACTTCAAAAATTATGCTAAAAAAAGCATAAACCAAAGAAAAAAGGTCAAAATGGAAACAAAATGTCTCAAAATTATGGAAAAAAGTTTTTTTTTTTTTTTTTTTTTAATCCTAGCTGAATTTTTTTGAGTTTGTCTCTTCACCAAAGTTTTTGAGATTTTGACTTTCCATCTCACTTGGAGGCAGGAAAAATTGTCTGAACCTCAAAATTTTTCATGGGACAGAAAAACGGTTTCCATCCCAGCTTTAGTTTAATGTAAGTAAAGTTAGGTCAATATTGAGGGCTTTTCAAAATCCCAGCTGGACAGATATCAGAGAGGGGACAGAACGAATGACCAGAAAGCGGATTTTTTGCTCGGGTTGCTAGGCACGGACAGTCCCGGTCGTTCTCGCTGATTCTCCAGCTCACAGACGAATAGAACACAGCCTGTTCTACCTCTTGTTACCACACTGGGTCTCTCTAATCCTAACCATCTATGGAAGAGATTGCAAATTTTTCATATCACTTTGTATCTTGAAACCATTTCAGAGTAGCAGACGTGTTAATCTGTATTCGCAAAAAGAAAAGGAGGACTTGTGGCACCTTAGAGACTAACAAATTTATTTGAGCATAAGCTTTTGTGAGCTACAGCGCACTTCATCGGATCTCCCCACTGTATTTTCTACTGAATGCATCCAATGAAGTGAGCTGTAGCTCACGAAAGCTTATGCTCAAATAAATTTGTTAGTCTCTAAGGTGCCACAAGTCCTCCTTTCCTTTTATCTTGAAACCATTTACCATTGCCTCAGAAGAGGTCTGCTTTGGAACAGTGTCAGCAGGTCAAATTATCCCTGTGAAACATCTGCTGGGATGGAGGCGGGGAACACACAGTGCTGGCACAGCTCTGGAAAATATGAAGTCAACTGTAGAGTTCAGCCACACCGTACTTACATTAAAGCTTGGTTACGAGCCAAATTCCACCTTCAGACATGCACGTGCAATTCCTGTTTACTTCAGTGGTAGCTGTGCTGTGCTTATCTAAGGGCACAGCTTGGACGAAGTATTTATCTGTTGAGAGTCAGGGTCGAGAACAAACACCACACACCCGCATACCTTTTTACAGCCACATTTTTGGCTCCTTTTACAAGCCTCCCTGATGCAACACCCCCAGGCCTGAATTACAGCCCAGGACACCAGGGAGCAGAAGACAAGGTAGTCCCTTTCTGCATGAGGAATGTTCTCTGTGTTTGGGGCTCACTGGTTCCACCCCCCTTCTGGTTTTTCATTGTGCGGGGCTGTTTTCTCACCACAGGCTGCTGCTTTCTAGTTTGCTGCCTGACTGCTGAGCACCCCCACCACCCGGGGCCAAGAATTAAGCACAGAGAGAGAGAAGCTAGGCCCCCACCCAAATCATGCCATTTGTTGGTGTTTGGGGCAGGGTCTGTCTTCTGAGTTATTCACCTGAGGGGAAACCATCCCCGCAGCAGCAGCCAGCAGGAAGCATTCCCTTGGATTTGCAGAAGTGTTTTGTAATAAAGATGGAAATAATCATTGTTAATAAGCACCTAGATGGGCATTACATCTTTAGAGCCCTTTCCAAGATGCTTCTATGAGAGTGTTAAGGGTTCAGCGAGGGTGGACAGCTCTAAGCCCCTGCGGGCTGTGTTGATGGGGCCACTTCTCCACCCTGCACAGCCAGCAAAGCGGGCCTCCCAGTGTAGAGTGGAGGACGAGCTGCAGCCCCTGCGAGGGTATAATAGTGTCTGTGTCGCTGCACAACTCCTGGGGGCCTCGTGTCTGCATGAGGCTTGCACTGGCTGGGGCAATGTGCCCCCAAGCTACCCCCATCACAAGCTGTGATTCAGAGACCCTGCCAGCACTAAAGAAAGCATTACTGCAATTCCAGGGGGAAAGTGCATATACAAAAATGGGGCAAGCAGGAAGAAGGGGCTGAGGGCTCAGTCCTACTTTAACTTTAAGCCCTACTGAATCTAATGGGACAGCATAAAATTAAGCATGCGCTTAAGTGCTCTGTTGGACCAACCCAGACCGCTCGGCACCTTGCAGGATTGAGCTGATGCTGCCAGACCTTGCTCGTTGTCATACTCTGCAGAAGGACAGGGGTGGCAGGTGTCTTTGGCAGAGGAAGCTGCTGTTCCTCATGGATTGGACAGGAAAATGGAAACAGTCCAGAGATGTATGGGGACGAGAAGGAACATTCCTTTTCCCCTTCTAGCCTGAGATGTGTAAATCGTACCATACCAACAGCCAGGTAGAACCCTGCAGGTCCGCTGGGAGAGGCGAGGGAATGGGGCCAAGGAAGCGTCTTTCTCCACCCAATGTCCCCACTCAGTGGCTGAGCAGGATGCCAGCCTAGTGCTCTCTTGACCAATAGGTTGGGGGTGTATGACCAATTTACCAGCTGGCACACCAGGGCTACGCAGGGGTATGATGTGGTGCACCAGGGATAAGGTTAGGCATCTAGCAACTCCTTTGCATAGAAGGACGCATTTCCAGCTGGTGTAAATTGGCCTATAGCTGCCAGGGGAAGGAGGATCCAGCTGAGGATCAGGCCTGTGTTTTCTTTAGCAGCAGACACTGTAGGGAATCTCACCCTTTGACTTTGAAAATCGGGTCATTTGCATCTGCATCTCAGTTAGGTGACCGACGGTATGTTCAAAGGGCCACAGCTCTTAGCCCACATACCTGGGTTGGGAGCCGGGGAACGTCCTTTGTGGGGCTCAGGAGAGACAAAGGACTTCATGCCCTTGACAGCAGAGGGAGAGTGGATCCGATCTGTAACTGCTGCTCTGGCCTCAGTTCTGGAGTAGTCTTTATGGGGCTTGTGATCCCTGTGCTCTGGGGGTAGGGCCTGAAGAGCTGGTTCTGCATGGCGGTGGGTCCTTTGGCCCTACATCATCTTGCGCCCAAAGAGCTGTTGCATATGGCCACGCAGGAAGTCCTCCAAGGAGCAGTGTTCCAGGTTGCACTGACACCCTTCCCGCCCCACTAGGCAGCGCTGTTGCAAAGGTTTGTTTCATGAGCCTCCGAGCCTATGCTCACACTGAAGTCAACGGCAAAACTCCCAGTAGGGTTAAGCTCAGGAAGTTGAATTTCTTTCACAGTAAATACCTACCATGCACCTTACTGAGGTGCATTCCTTGGAAATTTTATCAACAAAGCTTAAAGGTGCTACTTGGCATCAAGGCAACTGTTCCACTCTTAAGACCTACTTCTACTCCCACTGAAGTCGGGGTAGTCCTTTCCCCTCCCCCCCACCTTATTTCAGTAGCAACAAGATCTGACCCCTTGTTTTCTGAGAGCAAAGGAATTGCTGGGCCAGATCCTCAGCTGCTGTACATCAGCATGGCTCCTACACCGACATACAGCAAAGGTTCTATCCCATCACCCTGCGCTGTTCGCAATAGAAACATTCGAACACCCTGATCTCAGCCTCTACACCTAGAAACTGCAAACAGTGGAAGAGAAAATCAGTTGTCAAGCTGGGTAGAAGCTGCCATTAGTAACCCATCAGGCAGTTTCTTGTCAGCCATCCTGCAACCTCTTCCTTTGCTGTTTGCTGCTGAGTCAGCTAAAAGCTACAGCCTAATAGCATAAGTCAACCTTTCTCAAATCTCTGCAAGGCTTCCTCTGGTGTGAGCTTTAAAGGAAAGGTACATGGGAAATAGTATGTGCTAGGGTTGCTATCCTTTACACAGAGATGCCTTGTACTGTCACTTCTAGATACACCCTGGTTGGAATAACTCCACCATGGGCTATGGAACAGATGTGATGAATGTATGATTAAGGAAGCTAGCATTGGGTACAGTTACAGTATCTGTTAGAGTCAATTTGGAGTATATTCTCTGTAAGAGATAAGAAAGTTATACACTTAGGTGGATATTTCAAAAGTCACCTGTGGACTTTGGATGCTCATTTCCCATTAAAATGAGTAAGAACAGGTCATCCAAGTCTCCGTAGCCTATTTGAAAATCTCCACCCTAAGGAAGAGGGGCTTGGTCCAAAGCCAGGGAAATCAATGGAAGGGCTCCCCCTGATCTGGGTCAGCCCAGGTTTAGCAAGAAGAGCTGGTTTACAGTAAAAGTTCTATTTTTACTGCATCCTTGAGATTAGAGAGACAAGGTGGGTGAGGTAATAATTTTTATTGGACCAACTGCTGCTGGTGAGAGAGACAAGCTTTTGAGCTACACAGAGCTCTTCCTCGGGTCTGGGACAGGTCCTCACAGTGTCTCAGCTAAATACAAGATCAAACAGACAGATAGTTTCATATTAGTGGACAAATCTCAAGGATTAACTACTCAAGCACGACTTCATTAGATATCCAGTGGTCTTCCATTTTACACTCACACTGTTGTGAATGTAATCGACATCAGACTAAAGGACACATTTCCACTCAGTGTTGTTTGCACCCACAAACCAGTTAGCTAAATGCCTCTATTCTTTTGTCTGCACCTGCAAATGACTACATCTTCGAGATTGTGTTCACAGTTGATTTCACCTGCAAAGTTGCAGGTGTACTAGTATTTTCTAAATGGACAACCAACCTAATTCTCAGTTACTGAGGGACAATCTCCACTCGTTGATATATTTTGCTTTCCACAACCAAATCTCTGTACAGCTTTTCATGAGTGATGAACCCAAGTATTCGGATTCTAATATTTAAACTGTATTGTTAAATCTATTCACCTAAATTTGGGTTATTGCTGATTATGTACTCTGTGCATCCTATGACTTTTAAAAACTAACTTTATATTTGTGGATAATCTGAGCACTATACCCAAATGTACAGACACCCTTTTCCCAACCTATGTATTGTATACTTTTTTTAAACATTAATAATTTTTTAAAATCTATTAGAGAGCCACATTAAAGATCTGCTGAAAAGACAGCTCTTAACACAGAATTTTGTTGAGAGCAGCTGGGCACTGTCCTGTTAATTTTTAAATTCATCAGTGGCAGAGGAGTGACCGGTCTGGTTTTATCAGATGCACATCTGTTGTATACCAGGAGTGCTTGCAAGGGCCAGCAGTGGGGGTTGGATGTCAGGAGGTCTGGGATTTACTCCCATCTCAGCCACGGATTTGCTGTGTGATCTTGGGTCCTTGTTGCATCTGGATTTCTCCATCTGTAGAATGGGGTGAATGATATTTATCCAGTATGTTTAAAGAACTAGGAATAAAAGGTGCCATGTGAATGGAGAAAAAGGTGTCAGAGAAGTTACATATCTGACTCTCCTTCCCCTTGATTTAAAAAAAAAAAAACTACAAAAGAAAAGGAGCTCTTCCTTTTTTGGGGACAAGGGCTGGTCTTCTAGTAGGCTGGATCTCAGAAGAGATGGTTCCAGTTCCTGGCTATGCCACAGACCTCCTGTGCATATGTCTACACTGCATTGTAAAGTCAGGCTTAGACTCAGGTTTGAGCCCAAAACCCCCTTCCATCCACACCAGAAATCACTCTGACTCAGGCCAGGAATCCCTTTGGATTTGAGCCTGCAGATCCTGCTGAGGGTGGGTGCGGGGGTCAGAGTCCCTGTCTCATTGAGACTCAGGTCCTAGCCCTGTGTGGATGCAGCTCAAGCCACAGACCTAAACCAGAAGGTCTGCATAGGCAGTGTGGACATGTTCGCAAGGCTGTGAGACCCACGTCCAGCCACTGTAAGCCCACGTGTACAGTGCAGTATGGACACTCAAAGACAGGCCTTGCTCTCTGTCGCGGGTTGAAGCTCTGAGCTTTTACTACCCATAGGCATCTCATGCCTGTGTTGTACTCCGCAACATACCCATTCACTGATTCCTGCTGATGCCTTTCTATTCCTGTTTTCAAAGTTACTTCTGACTTACGAGGACACTATGCGCGACTCCTGTGGAATTAATCATGAACACAATCTTTAATTACAGGACATGTGCTGTGGATACCCAGCTACGCTTGCAATTACACCCCTGACAAAAATAGTCCTGTAGAAATTCAAAGAGACGGCTAGGATTTCACCTCTGCAGGCTGCGATTGGCCACCTCTGGGCAGCTGCCACCATGTGTAAGCCACGGTGCTTATCTGCACACTGTTTAAAGAGAGGGCCTTTGGTGGTGCTGCCTCATTGATTTGGGAGAGGGTCCGCTGAAAAGCAGCACTGTTGAGCAGACACATGGAATCCATGCTCCTATCTGCTCAGTTAGTGCCTACAGGGGAAAACAGGACACAGGGTCCACTTCCTGCCTAGATAATGTTGTTAACAACCCAAGGCAGAATGTATGACCCTCCTCTTAAAGGAAATGTAACCCAGGAAGCGGGGAGGGGGAATTCTTTGCCTCGGGGCTTTTTTTTTTAAACCAGCACTGCACAATGGAACTCAATCTAGTCCTCTGTCTCTCCCCCATCCCCCAGCATTCATCCATTCTTTGTATTTACTCAGCAAAGCAGCTCTCCAAGCAGCCACCAAGCCCCTCCTTGTTGCTCCAGCCAGGCACGAGTCCTATGACCAGAGTCAGATGCTATCAGATCAAAGGCTGTATTCATCGAGAGCGAAGCCGATTCGGGGAGGTAACCAAAGCGCAGAGGGACTTGGCAAGCAGTTTGTCCTCGGGGGGAGTGCAGAGTTCAAGAAACTCCTGAAGCGCGTGGGTGGAGGAAGACGAGCCTTTGACATGGATTCAAGCAGCGTGATGGGTTCCAGAAGGGAACACAAGGGTCTTTTTACAAACGGGAGGTAGTGACGTGCAGGGGGAATCTAAAATCATTCATCTCCTGAGTGCCATTCATTCCGGCTGATCCAGGGAGGTGAGATTTGCTCCCCCATGCACCAGCCTGGGCTGCAGGGAATATTCACCGGCAGGGAGAACTGTCTGCTGTACCAGAGCCCTCCTCTCTCACTCTAAACTGCTGTCAGAGCCTCCCCCTCTTGGACTGTGCTGGCCCCTGGCATGTCCCCCACAGGAGAAGAACAGCCCCAGTTAGCCTCCAGAGTTCTTTCGGCCTCAGCCAGGGCCTGGCAGAAGACAAGCAGGCCCTAAGCTGAATCTAGCCCTCTGAAGGGAGCTAACATTAAAAGGGAACTAAGATCCCAAATCAGCCAGACCCTGATCCAAAGCCATTGGGATCTATGGGAGTCAGCTCAGAGTCCAGGAGCTGATCCTCACCTAGTGGAAACTGCTATAACTTCACTGACATCAGTGAAGTTATAACAATTCCCCAAGTGAACGTCTGTGTAGACTTAAAGGTTCGACCCTCTCTAAGCTCCAAAGCTTGTCTCACTCACCAACTGAAGTTGGTCCAGTAAAAGACATTACCTCCCCCACCTTGTCTCTCCAATATCCTGGGACTGATACAGCTACATCAACATGGCATGACCCTCTCGAATGCCTTTATTTACCTGCCGAGACCTCAGGACAATGAGCCTAAGTTTTCCCTGGTAGAGACATAGCTGTGCGGAGAACGGTAATTCCATTTTCCAGAAGATTTTGATATTTTGAAATTTGGTTTTGTTCCGATTCAGAGTGGAAAACAGACTAAAAATGACTGTAATCAAGTCAACCCGCAACCTTCTCTTTGCTAAGCTAAATTTAGCTCCTTGAGCCTATATTATCTATATGGTCTAGGAAATATTTAGTCCTGCCATGAGTGCAGGCGATTGGACTAGATGACCTCTTGAGGTCCCTTGCAGTCCTACGATTCTATTGGTATAAAGCGTGATTTCTAATCCTTTAATCATTGTCAGGGCCCTTCTCTGAACCCTCTCCACTTTATCAACATCCTTCTTGAATTGTGGGCACCAGAACTGGACACAGGGTTCCAGCAGTGATAGCACAAGTGCCAAATACAGAGGAACCTCTCTGTTCCTTCTGGAGAGTCCCCTGTTTATGTATCCAGGGATCACATCAGCCCTTTTGGCCACAACATCACACTGGGTACTCATATCCACCATGACTCCCACATCTTTTCTAGAGTTACTGCTTCCCAGCATAGGGTCTCCCATCCTGTAGGCATGGCCTACATTCTTTGTTCCCAGATCCAACATTTACATTTAGCCATATTAAAATGCATATTGTTTGCTTGTGCCCAGTGTACCACATAGTCTAGATAACGTCTTTAACCCATTTACTGTGTGCCGTGTTAATTGTATACTGTTCCAGTTATTTAATCAAAATGTCACGTAGCACCAGGTCAAAGCACCAGAAGTCTACGTATATAACATCAGCACTGTTACCTTTATCATCCAAACTGGTAATCTCATCAAAAAAAGAGAGCAGGTTAGTATGACAGGGTCTATTTTCCATAAACCCATCTTGATTGGTTTTAATTAAATGACCCTTCTTTAGTTCGTTATTAATTTAGGCCCATATCAGCTGCTCCTTTATCTTGCCTGGGATTGACGTTAAGCTGACAGGCCTATAATTACCCAGGTCATCCCAATTACCCTTTTTAAAAATTGGCACATTAGCTTTCTTCCAGTGTTCTGGGTCAACATAGCTGAAAGAACCACACCCCCACTGACATAGCTAGGCAGACCTACCCCATGTAGACTTACCCCCATGTTGATCGAAAAAATGCTTTACTGGATGTAACTACCATTGTTGAGGGAGACTGTGTTTTTACAGTGCTGGAAAAACCCCTTCCATCACTGTAGGCTGTGTCTATACTACGTGGTTAAGCCAGCATAGCTACACCGATGTAGCCAAGGTGGTGTATTCCCCTAAGGGTACGTCTTCACTACCTGCCAGCTCGGCGGGTCGTGATCGATCTATCAGGGATTGATTTATCGCGTCTCATCTAGACGTGATAAATTGATCCCTGAATCGACGCCTGTACTCCACCTCGGCAGGTCGACTCGCTGCCGTGAGGACAGCAGGGTAACTCGAACTAAGATACTTCGACTTCAGCTACACAAATAGCATAGTGGAAGTTGCGTATCTTAGTTCAAACCCGCCCCCCCCCCCAGTGTAGCCCAGGCCTAAGTGTAGACATAGCCTGAATCACAATTTGTTTCCGGGTCAGTTCTGGGGTGATGCAGCTACGCAGCACTCTTTCCTCAGCACAAACTGTGGTTACTGCAATATGCAGTACTATAGAACTTCTGCCTCCATATGCGTATTTACCAAAATGTCAATACCTTACTGCAGCAAGACTGTGTGGCTTCATGGTTAGAGCCCCAGATGGGGGCTCCAGAGTCCTGGGTTCTAATCCCAGCAATTTCACTACCCTGCTGGGTGACTTTGGACAAATTACTTCCCTCCCCATGCCTCAGTTTCCCCATCTATAAAATGGAGCTAATGATCCTTTGTAAACAGCTTTGAGATCTGCTGATGAACAGTGCAATATGAAAGCTAGGCATTATTCTTATTTAAAATAACTAAGTGTGATGAGGAAAAGAAAACTGGCTTAAAGTGCAGTTTAGAATCCTGAATCCAAAAGCAAAACCTGCTGATGGTCAGTGAAAATGAAAGGGAGCCTGGTCAAGATGAACTCCATCCGTCCTGCAACACAGCGAGTAAAAATGCCCCAGAATACAAATGAGAACTCCTATCTGATTGCAGGAAGAAAGTGGAGATGGAGATATTTTCTGCTCTAGCGTAGGCTCCAGAGACCAAGACAGAAATCTTTGGAGAAGGGAAGAGAGGTGGGAGAACTCCCAAAGGAAAGGAAATTCTAGGCTGAAAAAGGAAGATTTATGTCTTCCCAGCATCTGGTCCTGGCTTCCTCTCCTTTCTTCTCACTGGTGAACGTACGGAATGCCCTTGAAGGACAGGAAGAAACAACTCTTCATTAACAGTTATGATCTTCACAAGAGCCCCCAGTTTGGATGTGGCAGAAATTCCTGAGGAGCTAAGACAGGATGAGATCAGAAAAAAATGGAAGGCTTAGAGGGGAGCAACAAATGTCAGTTGTCAGGACAGGCAAATCAATGGTAGGGCAAACTCAGGAAACAGATGGTTCAGAGACCACTTGAAAGTCCATGTGGTCGCTCCATGATGAACACCAAAAATTAATTTTCTGCTGCCCCCAGCCTTCTATGTAATGGCCAATCAACTGGGGAGCAGTAATAATGCCACTGGACATAGGTGACCAAACACAGCCTGAAGAACAAATCCTGATCTTCTAGTTTATTCTGGTCATTGCAACATTTCCAACTCATGACTTTATTGCAAGGCTTGCAAGCACCAGCTCCTGGATAAACAGATTGCAGAAGAACCTCAGCTTTCATTAAAAAATGAATTTCTAGCCCTCCTGGATGCCAAGAAAAGCTTGAAAGTGGGCCTCAGTTGAACCCTAAAGACTCCAGAAGGAGACCCAGGACGAAGATACAAATAATTCAACATTTATTTTTCTTAAACAGTCTCATGATTTTCAAGCCAATCTCCTAATCTGTTGAGGCCCGACTCCTAATATCTGACTGCTTGGAGCTGGCAATATTGTTCTTATAATGTGCTTTTTGTCAGTGAGCTCATATAGAAACTTTGGGACCTGCTTCAATTATCTGGCATGAGTTGTTCATCCACAAAGCGAATCTATTAATCAATATGTAATCTTTCAACGAATATTTAGACATGCGCATTTCAGATGCTAGGTTGTTCATAGACTGTACTCCTGGACTACTCATTATTTGCTCTGTGTGATAGTTGGTCACATGGTATTGCTTCTGCTCCTCGACTGGATAACTGAAAGTTTTGAATAAGTACCAGAAAACAAGCATTCTTATTTGCATGAAAATACAGATGTTGGCATGGACAACACAACCCCATTTGTGCAAATATTTGTAAATAGGGAATAAGGCCTTGTCTACACAAGGGAAACTGACTGACAGATATTCTGGAATAACTATTCTGGTATAATTTACCTTTTCTGGAATAACTTCCCTATGTGAATACTCTATTCCAGAATGAAAGTGATTTCATTCCAGAATAAGTATTTTGCTTCCAAAGCAGAGCAATTACTCTGGAGTAAAGTCAGCTTTATTTCAGAACAGAGTGTCCAGATGGGAGTTATTCTAGAATAGTTATTCCAGAATAGCTGTGCTGGTCAGTTTCCCCATACAGACAAGAAGCAGCCTGAATTTGGTTGACATAAACAGCTGTTTGAGATATGCATGTTCAGAACTGCTCTACGTTCTATGGTTTGTAACAGCTCCCTAGGGGTCATAACACAAGCTGGAGATCACTAACGTGCTGCATGGTCGAGCCACACCATCTCCAACCACTGATGCACCTGTGGTGGTCACCAGTCTTGTGACTGGTCCACAAACAATTTCCATTAACTTCAGGGAGTGTCAAGCATCACCAGCACTTTCTAATCCATAATCCTGGTCTTTAAATAAACTCTTCCTGAGGCCTTTCCGTTTGGAGGCCCATTAAGGCTGTGCCATTAACGATGTCCATAGACAACTGGCTCATACGAAAATGTTTAATATTTCCATCTTATTTTCTACCATCTTCTTTACACAGCCTAGGATCTGATTTCCTCCTTGCTGCTTAAAAAAAAAAGTGACTGTACATTGACCGGATGACATCATCTTACTTTTTACAGGTTTTTAGAGGCATCTAAGTTATAAAAGGGGAAGGTGTGAGCATGTGGACGTTGGGTGGCGAATAGTGTCATGAATAAAGAAATAAAACATACTCACTCCAAGCGGAAGCATGAGAATTGAGAAAGATACACACATACATTGAAAACCATTTGGTAGGTTCCATATGCTAAGTGACTAAAAGATATTCTCTGTTTAAAATCAGTATCTATATCAGAAAGCTTTGTAGGTCTTCTAGCTTAGATGGAACACACACACACACACACACAGCTGGTATTGACTCTGCAATATACGGCCTGTCACATGTTCTCTTTTATAATGTGGACTGTCCCATAAAGTAGGACATTTTAAACATGAGCGCTGCCATTAAGAAACTGAAACAGTCGCTTATCAGTCACAGGATGTCATGGAGCTGTCTCAGGGTGTGCTTGAAAGCCCCCCTGCAACTTACTGATAAAAAGCTTAACTCCATCTCAGGGCTTATCTGAAGAAGAAAGAATTAGACCCTCATGAAATAACAGGGTTTTTTATAAGCTAAAAATAAGAGAGCGAGAGAGAGAAATCACTTAAAAACTTTATAATACAGCAGAACGAATTTAACCTGCTGTGATTTTCAGCTAAGGTTTCTGCTTCATCAAGAAAGAATCCCGTTGTGAAACCTATGTCAAAAGAGAAAAGATGTGAGAGGCTGGTCTCTTTCGTAGATTAGAAGATTAATTAAAACAAAATCACATAGTCAAATGTCTTACTGGCAAAAACACACACAAGGCATACCACTGTGTGTATGCAATATGAGAGTATGGAATGGATAATCACTTTCAATTGGACTCTGATGTGAACTGGATGATGCTGATTCTTGGGAGAAACTCATGGAATATGGATCTTATTTCTGCCACACATTGCGATCTGCCAGCCTGCTATTTTTGCACTGCAATATCATTGCTGAACGTGGTTGAATTATTGGTTGCAAATAAATTATCCAGCATAGCCTTTAATTTTTTCTGTTCATAAATCATTTGCAAACCAATCCTGATTTCTGCAAATGTCATCATTCCTCTACCAGATAGTTTGCAGGAACAGTTATCAACCTGCGGGTAAAATTTTCCAAAGTAGTTAAGTGACTTAGATAGATGGATCTATCCTATCTATCTAAGTCCTCTGTTCAAAAGTTTTATGGGACTTAGGAGCCGAAGTGCCTAACTCACTTTTGAAAATGGGACCTCAATCATCTGAGCAGTGATGGATGCACTGTATTCCATGAGAGCCCAGACTTAAAGATGCAGTGATAACAGCTATGTGACAAGGTTACGATGCGCCATGCAATAGTGCTAATAGGCCTATAAATTTAGCTAGTTGTAACCTGGATCATTCAAATCTGCTGTAAAATATGTATGTTTTAATTGTCGGTGGCAGAGTGATCCCGATAAATATGAAGGGTCATGCACTTGCAGAAAAGCAGAGACTTACTTGTATGGGTATTTTTTAACCTACATTTGTGTGTCCAATTACTGCAATTTTGTACATACATCAAGTCTTTGCATTTGCACATTTCCATATAGATACCTATGAAGATAGGCATAATATAAGAGCCTACATAGAATAGACTAGGTATATCCAGTTTGCATTCAGAGTCATGGGAATCGTAGAAGATTAGGGTTGGAAGAGACCTCAGGAGGTCATCTAGTCCAACCCCCTGCTCAAAGCAGGACCAACACCAACTAAATCATCCCAGCCAGGGCTTTGTCAAGCCAGGCCTTAAAAACCTCTAAGGATGGAGATTGCACCACCTCCCTAGGGAACCCATTCCAGTGCTTTACCACCCTCCCACTGAAATAGTGTTTCCAAATATCCAACCTAGACCTCCTGCCTGCAACTTGAGACCATTGCTTCTTGTTCTGCCATCTGCCACCACTGAGACCAGCCGAGCTCCATCCTCTTTGGAACCCCCCTTCAGGTAGTTGAAGGCTGCTATCAAATCCCCCCTCAGTCTTCTCTTCTGCACACAACACAGGCATTCAATTTCACATGCATTTGTGGGTGCATTTTGGGCCTTCTCTTTTTAAAAATGGGGTCAGTGTAATACACCATGGTTCCTGACTCATTAAATACTCTGTGCTTAGCAGAGAAGTACGTTCTGTTACTCAATAGCCTCCAGTCTTATTTAAAATGTACTGTTCAGACAGAGCCTCCACTGATGAGAAGCAACAAAAAAAGTTTAGGTCCAAGTCATCAGATTGGCCAGTGAAGGTTCCTCAGGGACTGACTGTGGCTTTGCCACAAGCCCAGAGTGAAGGGCAGCACAAGAGACCAGCTGGTGACTCTGGTCCTTGAGTTTCCCCTTGCTCCAGAAGGGAGGTCATGGACTAGCCCTTTGCCTAGCACTTCCCCGTCCAAGCTATGCTGGATGGTGCCTTGCATTGGGAGTACCAAGGCTCCAATCTCTCTACACCCATCAGCACAGGATAGGAAATAGCCTCATGGAGGTTGTTCTCTCCTTCCTGCTGCTCCACACAGCCAACGTGGGGCATTAGAGGCTGCACCCTTTGAAGTATACACCCAGGCTGGTGCTCAAGGGCCTGTCCCTGCTGAGTGCCTTCTCTCCAAGTTGCTGAACACCTTCAGCTCCCGGTGAAGGAGATGGGAATGGACAGAGTTCAGCAGCTTGCAGGACTGATCCCCCATTCTGCAAGCCCTTACTCCTGCGAGTAATCCTCACTCACATGAGCAGTCTCTTTCTCCTTCAACTCCCCTGAAAAAGTTTAGCAGGCCTGGGCTCTACAGTGGAACTGGAAATCTCCAGAGTCCGGGTTAGGTTTTCTAACAGCAATCCACGTGATGACTGTCTACACCCACTGCCTCCTTGGGGGGTGGGGGAGGGATATGGCTTCACCACATGGTTCCCTTACATGCCATGATCAGAAGAAGAGAGGCTGAGAATTTATTTTCCTCCCATATTCCTCTAAGTTCATAAAGCTGGGAATTTTAAAATGGAAACATTCGTCTTTCTGTTATGCTCTTTCAGGACCATTAAGAATATACTTGTATACAACGAAAGAGTGAGTAAAAATCCCTTATCATTCATCAGTAAATGCAAGAGGCTCATCAGAGCACCCTAGCGATTAGGTTACCCAACACCATTCTGTCAACCTCACAAAACAGCTGTTACCTGGCATCCCCAGCCAGTATCAAAAAAATTAGTGTAAGATTAGTCTGATCTACCGCTGATGCTTTATGGATATTTGCACCAGCTTCAATACTTTTCATTCTGCTTATCAAGCAATGCAACTTCGTTTTGCCAGACGCAGTCCTGCTCTGTTAAACATCTGTTGTCTGTACTGTTACAGGACCTCTCAACACACCGGACTTTAACATCTCCTTGATTAGAAACTGACTGATGCCAAAGCTACTGGATTTGTGCCAGGAAAACAAAACAGGCCCACATGGAAATAATGCTCTGAACTTGCATATGTAGTCACCAGAAGGCTTCCCCTTTAATTGAATTTGGTTCTTATTTTGTTTTTTAAACAATGTGGCTCACATTTACCATGATGCAAACTGAAACAGGATACAGGAACATCCTGTCTGAATCTGCAGGAGAAATTGCGTTCAGAGAGTCGGAAAGCAGACAAACATTATTTCAATTCAACACTAGGTAAAGGAGTGCAAGTTTTGTTTGTAACCATCTATAGTTTATGGTTGTAAAAATGGCTTTCAGAGTCTGACATGGTCAAAAACTGAGAACTCCTTCCTAGATGTTACAGAAAACAAAATGATTTGATGGATACAGTTGTTTTCTCATTCTGTACTGTTTTGAGATACAGACACACTGAATTAACACTTTAGATAAATCAAATGTTGGGCCTGATTCTTGAGTTCACTTACGCTACTTTTAAACTGGTGGCACTCCACTGATTTCAGTGCAGTTACTCCTAATCTACACTGGCACAAGTGAGATCTGAATCAGGGCCTGAGAGTCCACTCCTAAACGCCTTAAGCAGGCAAAACTCCTGAGTAAAGCTTGGGCTTCTACATAGTCAAGAACACTGCCCAATCAATAATGTGCATTTCAGCGAATGAGTGTAACTCCCCCATCCCACAAGACATTTGAGAGCAATAGTTATAGTAATTTACATGTCTGAAAATAAGTGTACAGAAGCTCCCAGACACCGTAGCATCTTCTTTGGGTTTTTTTCCCCTTCTACTAGCAGTGAATAGGCTTAAATCTTGTCAAAGTTACTGGAACCGACAAAAAAGATGGAGATGATTTTTCAGCTTTTAAGTTGGTTTCTACTTGCAAAAAGACCAGGGGCAAATAAAAATCTTCGGTGAAAATTCCAGTGATTCTTTTCTTTCAATATAACATTTCTGCTCGATCCATCTATATCAATTAAAGTTTGAAAACCATTGTCAATTTCAAATTTCATATAGACCAGTTCATCCAACAGCAATCCTGGGACCAAGAGTTGAGGTTGGCTCTTTTCCCAGCACTCCCCTCTGTATTGTGCTTTTTATTACAGGGATCCATTGTGAGGATCAATTCCGTTTTGATGGGTTCATTAAAAATTTGCTGTGATGTTACCAAACTGGTTATATTTGAATTAAAACGGCAAGCCTCTTCCAAAGCCATTATCTGGACTGTGGGTGACAGTCTGCTGTCAATTACACCATTGAAACCCAAAGTATTTCCATAGGTGTCACTGGAGTTACTCTAGATTTGCAGGTTTCAGAGTAGCAGCCGTGTTAGTCTGTATCCACAAAAAGATCAGGAGTACCTGTGGCCCCTTAGAGACTAACACATTTATTTGAGCATAAGCTTTCGTGAGCTGTAGCTCACTTCATTGGATGCATTGAGCTGTAGCTCACGAAAGCTTATGCTCAAATAAATGTGTTAGTCTCTAAGGGGCCGCAAGTCCTCCTTTTCTTTTTTCTAGATTTGCATCAGATCAGAATCTGGCCCTCAATTTTTTAATATTACCCCCAAAAATATTTTACCATGGGGTGATTAAATGGCATGGTCACTTGAACTCCCTGGGCCAAATTCTCTCCTGTGCCACTCACTTGTGGCTGACAGAATTATGTCAGCATTGACTTTTCCCTCCTATAACGTTACTGTGAGAAAACCATTCAGTTGCCCTAAGACTGTTTCTAAAGTTCCCAAAGCAAACATGCATTGTAACTTTAAATATAGACTGACCGTTTTTGGCTTGCATCTCATATTACATACAGTTTGGTGTCTCTAACTACACGCTAGGCAGCACCGTTAATATCTCAGAAGAGAGACACTAAGCCTTCTGAACGCTCTATATTTTCATTCCTTATGGGGAAAGCATTTACTTTATATTTTCTCTAAACTAGCACTTAGAATGAAATGTAACAAATTTTCATATGCTATATTGAGGAATTAAACTGTGCAGAGGTCTGTTTCAATTCTCTCTGTATCTCTCTCTCACACACACACACACACACACACACACACACACACACACACACACACACACACACACACACACACACACACACACACACACACACAGTGTTTCATCGATATCTCTTTCCTTTAAGAGGACCCCAGGCAAATTGTTTTGCAGAACTTGAACTTGTATTTTTAAAAATCAGCTGGTTAAACAACAGACTTGTAAATTCACTGTTACTGCAGGGACGGGGGGGGGGGGGGAAATGGGGTACTCACATGGTGATGGTGTTCCATTTTTTTGGTCATTCATAATTTACGCCTTCAGAAATGCCTTATTTGTGCTGACGGGTTTTTTTCCCCCCCTGTTCAGAATCGCCGGCTGGATTAAACTGAGCTGCTAGAAAGGCAGGGAAGAGACCAAGGACCCAGGAGAATGCCGCACTTGTTCAGACACTCCTTGCCGAGTTCCTGACCCCTTTGCAACTGGAAAAGGAAACAGCACATATGTCATTCTTTTTTGCCTTTCCAGCTCACATGAGCGGGGAGGGGCCCCCCCCTTTCAGATAGCAGTAACTGCTTGACGTATCCCAGCCCCGCTGCCTTCCAGGAACTTTGAATCTTCGGCAACAAGTAGAAAGAAAACGCTCTTAAAAGTGCTTGGTTTCAATCACAATCCAGCCCAGCGTCCTGGACCAGTTACCAGCCCCATGGATATTAACACAGTGGTGGATAAGTCACGGCCAAAAAAAGTGGAGGAATGCTGGGATGATTTCACAATGGGGTTTTCAAGTTCCATTCTGGCTTGGAAGCCTCTGCCCTGAGATTCTAATTGACCCTCTCATTTAACGGGTGTAAATCAGGAATATATCCACTGAAGTCAGAGTAGTTACACTGGTGTAAATAAGAGGAAGGCTCAAGCCAGTGATTAAAACACTCGGCTTGCTATTCAGGAGAGTGGGGTTTAATTCCTACTTCAGCCACACATTTCCTGTGTGACCATGGACAAGTATCTTAGTCTCTCTCTGCCTCAGTTTCCCATCTGTAAAATGGGGGTGATAGTACTTCTTAGCTCCTATACCATTTCTTTCTTGTCTATTTAGATCATTAACTCTTCAGGCAGTGTTTTTTTACTGTCCGTACAGCACCTAGCACAATGTCTTATCTCGGTTAAGGCCTCTAGGTACCACCAAAATACGAGGAATTCATAATAATAATAATAATTAATAATAGTTCATTAGACTCAGACCCAAGTGGCTTTGTCAAGAACTGATCAGTCCTCAGTTCTCATGGACTGTGTGGGTCAGTACGAATTCACAGCATGGCTTTGATGTCAACCACCCAGTAAGAGTTTGACTCAAAGTCGGGGGGGGGCGTGGGGGGAGCCAGGAAAATCAGAATCAAGACTGAAGCTCCCCCTGTTATGCAGCTTGTTTCTGTTAAGTCAGATGAGTGACCTGCTGCCAAATGCACTGCTATGTACTTGGCTCTCAATATTTATTCTATAACGGTAGGGTGGGACGAGTGGCGACGTACACGACAAATCCAAATAACCTAGCCTTGTGTGCGTGCACCGATACTGTAAACCACTCATAACAGCAGCATTTGCGACGGACTCTCACGGTGTGTAGAGAACCCTCGAATACCCCCTGGCATGCAGAGCACAGCAAGGCAAGGGCCAGAGGGACAAAAAACCCTGATGTGACCCCACTAACTTCAGTAGAGCTATATCAGTTTATACCAGATTAAGGTCTGATTTAGAGTGGACAGACACCTGTGAACGAACGGAAAATACTGATGAGAATTCTGCTTGCCATTGTCTTCTGCTTCCCCATTCTACACCTAAAACGCTGCATGCCCAGGGCATTCTGGATCTTCACAGAGGGAGGGAAGGAGGCTGAGGTGCTGACAGGCACTTAGGGTGTGTCTACACTAAGGCCATGCTGTAGCATCATAGTGTAGATGCGTCCTACCTCAGTGAAAGGGGTTATTCTGCCAGGGTAAATAATCTGCTTCTCTGAGAAATTCTTCCATCCCCCTGCCTACACAGGGTGGTGAGTCAACCTAACTATGTCACACAGGGCACAAAAGTTTTCACAGCCGTCGGCAATGTAGCTAGAGTAATCTAATTTTAACCATAGATCTGGTCTTAGCTTCAAATCCTGCCTCAGTTCCCATCCTGAGTAATATGTCTGGACACTGAGGAACTCTGTTGTGAGGAAGGAATCTGACCTGCCAGGCCACAGCTAAGCCAAAGGAATGGAAGATCCCTATATCTATCTAGTTTTAGGTACTTACTATTAATCATGTTTATTACAGCAGTGTCCCTGGACCAAACAAGAGCAGGACCCCATTGTGCCAGACACTGTACAAATAGAGTAGTGGACAGTCCCTGCCCTGAAGGGGTGATATGGTCCCCATTATCATAGTACCTCACAATGTTCTTCATCATGTTTGCTCTAGTTATCCTCATAACGCCCCTGTGAGGTAGGGAACTGCGATTATCACCATTAATTTTATAGATGAAAAACCGAGGCAAGACTAAGTCCTAGGTCCTCAAGGTATTCAGTCTCTGAACTTCCTCTGAAATCCGTGGAAATACCTTTGGAGGATCTGAGCATAAGTGACTTGCCCAAGGGGGCACACAGGAAGTCTGTCGCAGAACAATGAATGCAATCCAGATCCTCTAAGGCAACGGAGGCCACCCTAACCACTGGACCAGCCTTCCTTTCTACTGAATTTTCTAGCCCCACTTCTTGCTTGTCCCCTGTGCTGGGAGCCCCTGTAAGGGTGTGGGGCCCAGTTTGCAAGGCCCCTGGTACTCTGTCCTTACCCGCCATGGAGCAGAACCTCAGCGATTCTGCTGGATGGTGGACCTTTTCCATCCACCAGTATGGGAAGAGTCTGAGCTTTAAAGGGGAGAGAGCCCACCCAGTTCTATACCACCTCCTGGAGAGTCTGGGAGAAGAATGTTGAACATAGAAAGGCATCGTGTTCTCTCTCCCTCTGACCCTAGAGCCAACTGCCTTGAGGGGAGCAGAGGCAGCAGGGAAGTCAGAAGCATGGAGGGAAGTGGGGGGAATCAGACAATATGATTGACCATTAATGTCCCCCGTGTCTGAACCCCTCCTCTCACCCTTACATCCAGTGGCTGCTGTAGGCAGTGAAAACTATATGGAAGAGGGCAACTAAAGAGTAGTTTCAAGCCTTTTTTGGTCAAAGGTTACAGTATTTGTCCAGAAGCATCCAATCTATCTGATAGCAAAGGTATGTTGAGAGGCCTGCGTGACGGCCTTTCATTGGCTGATACCTCAGCCGCCTTGGCCCACAGTGTCTCCATGAAACCACAGAGGAAAGGGCAATTTAACCGGTTGTGGGTTTTTTTTTTTTTTTGCCTTGGTGGAGACATTTGTTCATCTGTCGTCTGTCTCTGAAGCCTTGAAATCCTTCCTGAAAATATGAAAACAAAAACTCCCTGTTTGCCTGTGTAGCACCTTTGTCCCAAAGGATCATAGAGGGCTCTACAAACTATGTGCCATTCTATTACAGAGGGGTCACACAGGTATGGCAGTGCAAAACACACACACACATCTTTGACCACCTCACCTGCACTCTGCCCACTAATCTACCTCCATCGAAACTACTTCTAATAGCCCACACTACCAACCAGCTTCACTTAGCCTATATTTTTTTAAAAATTCAGTCTCCTTTATACCATTGGGAAGGAGAGACCACAACTGTGGTTATTTTACAGGGAGCTTAAGTGACTTGCCCAAGGTCATACAGGAAATCTGTGGCAGAGCGGAGAATTGAAAGTAGGTCCAAGCTAGCATTCTAACCGCTGCACGATCCTTCCTCCATTTCATTCACCTAACTTAAGCTCCCAAATTGCCAAAGCATGCTCAGGAATCTGGAACATGTCTGGAGATAGGCACTTTGTAGAATTCAGTAGTAAGTTGAGTACTACATTTTTATCAAGAATATTTCATGCACAAATGAGCTGTTAAATCAGAGGCCGTTTTGAAAAACGGTGCTCATGGAGGACAGTGAACATCTCATAAGTCCACTTGATGTGGCTGTGCAGCTTAATGGGGCCTTAAAATGGGAGCAAATGGTCCCCTGAGAATACCTGCCACACAAAGGGCCATCCCGGCTGGTGCAGAGAGGCAGTAAGGGCTGCAAATGGCCATGCTCCCAGCCCTCTGGTATAGGGTGCAGCTTAGGGGCGGGGTGGGGACAATGCCAGAGTCCACTGGATGATGAATATCTCTTCTTCTCAGGGCCCAGAGGAGGCCATGGGAAGCACAGCATCTGCTAGAGCAGCCTTGAGGCTGTTCTAATTTACCCCAGTGGCCGGACAGGGCCTTGCAGGGCAGCAGCTCAAAGCCACTTTTGCTTCCCCCCACAGCCTCTCCTCCCTGTCCCAAGTGCAGCAAAAGAGTAACCTGAGAATCAGGCTATCACAGGCCAGCTGGCCCATTCAGGGGATCAGGGCTCAGCCTTGCCTGTGGCATAGCCGTTATCTGCAGGCTGATCCTGAGGGGGGTGGCTTAATTACATTAGTGATCCTAGCTGTGAAAGGGTCAGGGTGGCCAGGGGAGTTCCCTCTCTCTGGGAAGGACTTGCAGAAGGCAGGCGGGCAAGCTGGGTATAACCACATGGGGCAGGATAGGCCTGTAAAAAGCTCCTGGAAGAAGCTTATAGTTTCATAGCATCTCTAAGGCTGGAAGGGACTGTTGTGTTCATCTAGTCTGACCTCCCACATAACGCAGGCCACAGAACTTCCCTAGAATAATTCCTGCCGAGTCCCCAGGGAGGGGAGGCATTGGGGCTGGAAAGCAGGGCATCTTGGGAGGCAGGATCCCGCCGAAGCACCTAAGCTGGAACCCTGGAGTAGGGGTGTGGAGTCAGGCACCTCATTATCATCAGAGAGGGGCCAAAGGGTCATTTGTTTGGATTCTTTAGCTGGACTTTTGTTAGCCTGGAAGGGGGCTGACCTTAACCGTGACATGCCTGGAGTGCTGGGCCTTGGAAGTTTTAAACAGGGGTCAAGGCAAGCAAGTAGGATGAACGTAGGTGTAGACGTGGTACATTTCAAATTTCTATGTGCGCCGCCCCGATCAGCTCCAAGGAGAAATCTGAGAGCCGATTTTGGTCCATGGAGTTTAAAATGAAGCGTTGGTATAATAATAGCAATAAGGTGCATATTTCTGGGCCACTGATGAACTTTGGAGGTGGCTGAAAGAATGACTTTTGATTTCATATCTCACTAATGTGTCTCATGTGAGTACCGATAGCCTGCACATCCTGATATGGTTTATTACTTAAGAGCTAAGTTAATCCTGCAAAAGGCCCAGAAGGCACCACTTAAGGTGTAATGCCACCTCGGTACTGACTATGACTCCACCCTTCCTCTAGGTGCGCCAGTGCTAGATACCGACACGCCCTGGAGAACAGGGCACCAAATTATGTCTGCCTCCTATGTCCATGCACTGGAGGAGAGGTTCCTTCCTCCGTTCCCCTCTCTAATGCACCTACCACATCCAGCCTCCACTAAATTCCACACGGGTGCCTGAAGGACCAAAGCAATAATTTGTAGTTATCTATCAAAGCAAACCAGGGCTTGAAATATTTTGGTAATTTTTGCAAGGATTAGATTAACATAACTGTGCCCGGAGATACTCATCATTATGTGATGTTTGAACTCACAGGCATCTGTCTTGGTACCTGTCTGCCTTTCATTGCTTCATGTTCATCATAAAAGAAGAGATATTTCAGTGCAAATTAGACTGTCACAACCCACCATGCTAACACAAAGCCCATCTGTGCTAAAATAAGGACTTAGTTACAATGGATAAAAACAAAGCACTGAGTGAATATCTGTAGCAACCCAAAGGCCCCGTTTCGTAGTACGATTCCTATTAGAGTTTTTATAAATAACTCTGTGGTAGCCCTAACTCAGTGATGTCTGAGTGGCATTTTCCACACTACTCATAGTTGTGTTATTAAAAAGACACATTTCATTTGGATTATTTTTCTTCTTTTTATAGTTAAATTTCTGATCTGATCAGTTGTTTACTGTCAGGAAAAGCAAAATATGATTCAGACTCCAGTCTTGCAGACACACAGATGGTTAACGCAATCACATGATGGTCTTGTCGACTTCGTGCATGTGTGTTGTCCCATTGATTTCATAGGGACTACTCCCATTATTAAATCTAAGCCTGTGCTTAAGTGTTTGCACGATCAGGGCCTCGGGAAGGCGGGATTATTAAAGACAAAAATGGGAGCGAAGCATCCAACTCCAAGTGACCTTCAGTGGACTCTGGGGCCCAGATCCTTACAGGTAATTTTATGCCCAGTTCTCATGGATTTCAATGTGCCTAAATTCCTTTGAGGAGCTGGGTCTGGGTGCCTAGTGACTTTTGTGCTTTGAAAATTTCTCCTTATTGACTTAGTGTAGTTTGCTCAAGTGGCAAAATTTTCATTGAGCTTAGGCAACATTCAGAACATACTGATCAAAAGCTAAAATGCTCAGGCTATTCCGGGGGATAGGGGGAAGAGGGGGAGAGAGTTCCTCGGTGTGTGTAACTCGGCATAATGGATATTGCAGGCCTTGAGCACTGTTTCCCAATGGGTCCAGCTAAAAATATATTATGTTTTTAAAACTGGCTAATCTGTTGTCTCTTTTCCTTTTCCTTGCTCAGGAGTCAAATAAGTTTAAAAAATTGGATATATGTGTCTGCCGTGATGTGAGTAAAGATGTAGCCTGGCCTGTTCTAATAATAAATTGCATGCTGATCATATTTTTACTGCAGCCAGGGCGTAGTTTAGCTTTAACTGATTGGCTCTAATTCAAGATTTTTGACTTTCAGCAGGAGAAGAATACACAGTAGTGAGAAAAGCGCTGCAATGAGCCCACAGTTATTATATCCACCCATGACAAATTGCGCTCCAGAAAACACAGAGACAATATTTGTTGACTGATATACACACTATCTACAGCAGCTTTTATAATGGCCATCTGCAGATCTT
This sequence comes from Chelonia mydas, assembly GCF_015237465.2. Lineage (NCBI taxonomy): Eukaryota > Metazoa > Chordata > Testudines > Cheloniidae > Chelonia > Chelonia mydas. Next base: position 5,868,291 of record NC_051251.2, read on the forward strand.
TGCTTCTAGAAACCACATGCTTCATTGTATGCACATATAGCTTTTAAAGTAGATTAAATTAAATTTTTAAATTAGACCCAATAATGAGAGACACAATGGTCATCTGAGGTTTATTGATCATTTCTGCACTGACTAAATTCCCAAAGTCCTGCACTGGCATTTTAACCAGAAATCTCTGGTTTCATATCGGGCACAGAGGCAGCTAACATGGAAACAAAACCCAAGACGTTCCAGGAAACAGACATTTGCTCAGAGATCACTCTGCCAGCATAAGTAGATCCAGCCACTTCCATTCCTTGTAACAAGGCACTACGGTTTCTCTTACTATAAGCATGCACCTGGCTCAGTGTATAAAACCTGACTTTGGTTTATTTCAAAACAGCTGCTTCTTTGGTTTTCTCAAAACCCTGGTCTGGGAAATGGAGGGGATGTTTGTGGGACAGTACTTATCCCAACAATCTACAGAAGAAATAAGCATTACTGAATTATCCTCTGCCAAGAACCCTAATGTACGCTTCCTCTAGTGAAGTCAGGTGAAAGATGATGTAGGTGTGAAAGAGACTGTTCAGGTCTGAATCTGGTTTAGGGTTCAAGTATTCTTGGGAAGATTTTAGCCCAGAAATGGCAGGAATCTCATAAGATTATTTGCTCTTGTGAGATTTTAACCACATCCAAATCAGAACTGGAGATGTACATCACCTGGGCTATGCCTGCACTACTATGGAAGCCCAGGGTTTGAATTCAGGCTCAAGTCTAACTCCGCTTCCGTCCACACACAAATTGTGCTAACCCAGGGCTCAGACCCAGAGTCCCACGACTGAGTCTGTTGCCCTGGATTTGAGGGGTGAGCGTACCCCAGATTTTGATCACACTAATTGCAACCATACTGTGTGCATTCAGCTACCACGAATTAATAAAATAGACCACCACCTAATTAAGGATTAATTTTAACAAGCAGGGTTTATGGAGGCAAGGTCAAAACTAGCTGCAGGCTTGCAGTTTCTGCTAATCGGAATGAGAGGAGGTGAGAAAAGAGTCAACAAATTGAGACTGAAAGAAAATTAGTGGATGGAGACCTTTAATTTGAGTGCCTTTTGATATAAATAAGCTTATTATGGCTAAAATTGTGAGGAATGTCTGTTGATCAGCAGTTTATTTAAGTTGGAAGAAGTGATGACCCAGCCGGGGTCACTGTGAGCTGTGTGGTTTATAAAAGTTAATTATAAAAAGACTAGATAGTAGAGTGTAGTTTGGAGTAGTTCTCTGAAGCCATCCTGAGAGACTTTTTCCTGACACCCTACTCCCCGACAGGGAAACGACCAGCCAGTATGGTCCTTCTGTCAATTACTCAATAGCATCTCCAATTTGAGGGAATAAGTTGGGACGTTCTAACCCTATTGCTTATGTCTGTGTGTGCTTAAATCTAATACACTGTCATTTTGGATAAGAGCACGCTCACTTGTATCAATTTTCATCAGCCAGATGTGCTGTGCTCCTATTCATTTATTCCTGATGCTGCCTGGAGTGAAATAGTTAAGTTACCACTGCTTTGGGCTCAGAAAACCCTGGGTAATAAATCAAGCTGGGAGCCAGGGTTTTGCAGTGTAGATGAGGCCCACACTGGGCTTGTATCCTGTGAATCTGCCAGAAGTATCCTACAATTTTTTCGTCCTCTTGACAGTCAAGTTTTTCCACACTGCATGACGAAGAAAGGAGTAGAGCGGGCACATTTTAGGAGGATGCTAGGAAGTCTGGGATATGGGTGGTTGGACTCGGGTCTGCAAAATGCAGTGTAGACGCTGGAGCCACAGGTTATGACCCAGGGTTCAACAATTCCTAACTTGGGGTTACAAATGCATGTAGATGCTCAGGCTGTAGGTTAACTAACCCAGGGTCTGCTAACTCAAGTTCTACTGGGCTTACATTGTGGTGTAGACATACCCTTACGTTTTAGTATCCCATTTGGCACTAGAACTGCAGGGCCAAGTCCAAATCTGGGCATTCAGGACCCAGTTCAGCCAAGCACTGATATGTATGCTTATGTCTACTCCTATTCACTAAAGCACTTAAGCATGCACTTGAAGTTAAGAAAGTGCTTAAGTCCTGCTTCAGGTTACAAGCATACTTCCATGTTTTTCTGAATGGAGATGATTCCCTGTATGAGGGAGTGAAATCTGAATATTCCCTCTACCTCTTCCCCCAAATTCTTTTGTCGTGCTCATCAAGACAAATCCCAGAGGGACAAACCCTCCTCCAGACTGAGCACCACCTGGATCGATCTCAAGCTAGCATTTTCTGATTTCAGTCTCTCTCTACAATTCATATCTATTAAAGAGGGTGTTTTGAGGATTAACCAATTGCAGAATATTTCCACTTATCTGAAACCCTATTATCCGAACCTCCACATTATCTGAATCCCTTCCTTGTCTCATGTGAGGGGGACAAGAAAAGGGATTGGATAATGCTGAAGTTTGGATAATAGAGCAGAGACCCCCCTAGTCAGGACTGCAAGATGGAAGAAGAGGATGGGCTCCTGGCCACAGGGAAGGCCACCCAACTATTGAATGGCTGAACGACTCCTGCTTGATTATCTGAAATCCTGATTATCCAAATAAAATCCCTGTCCCCATATTATTTAGATCATCAGGAGTATACTGTAACCAGTGTTTGCAATATATTCTAAATTCCTCAGATGCACGGTGGTATAGAATCTTTCTTTCTTTCTTTCTTTCTTCTGGATGTTTCTATCAGGATCTGGGCCGCATCGTGCTAGGCACTGTGCAGACAGAGGTAGACACGGTCCCTGCCGCAAAGAGTTCACAGTGAAGAAGATGAGCAGCATACTTTAGTTGGGATAAGGGTCAATCCCATACATATTTTAATTCCTTTGAAAGGATGTGTAAATCAATACTCTCCCCCGCTCTACTCCCCATCCCTATTGAGCTGAATTTCAATGTTCCACCTATTGAAAGTGGAACTGTCATAATATTGGATTGTTCTTTTGGACTACAAAGGGAGGTTTTCTGACATTTTCCATAAATGCCCTCCCTACAGCTTCATCTAAATGACATTATACTTAGTGCTGTAAAAGCGTTAAATGCCAACAGAATAAATTAATTACAGCCCAATGAATTCAGAATTTTTTACTCATTCTTGGATTCCTTGACACTAATTCAAATCCTGAGCTTTCTCTGAAATCTTTTGCTAATTTTGTCACGTGTTGGCATCTTTGTTAATATTCCCATGAGTCAGAATGGTTGTTTCAGGGCTAATCTGTGTAGAAATGAGCTCAGTCGTGTTAAGAGAAAAGGAGGACTTGTGGCACCTTAGAGACTAACAAATTTATTTGAGCATAAGCTTTCGTGAGCTACAGCTCACTTCATCGGATGCATCAGTAAAGCAGGTAGCACGCTACCTTGTCACCTACACTGTTTGAAGGTGAGATGAGGTTAGAGGTCTTCTGACCAAAGCCCATAAATTCTCTGAACAAACCAGTTAATTTCCAGAACAAAGAGTAGCTACCTTTATGAATACTTTCTCACTCTCCTTGATAGACTAAAAACTCAACCATCCTCTTTCAACTACTCACAATCAGCCCCAACCTGCTGCATCTGGAGAAGGATCCCAGAGAATGTCCTCGAGAAGGATCCGGTGTTCTGGAGCAAGCAGAGCTAGAGGGGGTTGCTTACTGGGGAAACTGCTAGTCAGTACTGGCTGCCCGGGCCCTGTGAGAAAGTAGAGGGATTGGCTTTTCTCTCCTTTTTCTTTTTGGAGTCCTGGCTCAGGCATGGCTGTTTGGAGACACAGGGGATAAGGACCTCAGATCTCCTCCTCCTTTACACTGTGTGAGACCATGGGCACCTGGTCTTTTTATGGGCTGTGGAAATATTTTGCTTTTTTTGTTCATTTGAACTACTTTACAGCCTGGAAAGGGGCAGACTCTAAGAGTTGCAGTTAGAGGGCTGCACCCCAAACTCTGAACTCAAACCACAGCAATGTCATTACCCAGAGAAGGATGTCTGGGACAAGAGAGGTGCCCATCCTCATGCCAACGGGGTACTAGGGTGGTATAACCTATTGCAACATCACACTTTGAACATTTTTGCACAGTTACTGTGCAATGCATTGTTATGCCCATTTTACAAAAGGGGAACTAAGGAAGAGGGGGCAAGAGGTTTGTGCAAGGGCACGGAGAGGAGTTAGTGTCAAAACCAGATCTCAAAGGCAAAGGAGACTCTTTGGCACAAGTATAAGAAGAGGAATTAAAGGCTGAAGCTTTCAAAGCTCAGGGGATTTGAGCACCTAATTCTCACGATCAGGCTTTGAAAATCTCAGACAACATTTAAAAGAAAAATTGTAGCCTGAGGACTTTTGAAGTTTAGTTTTTCTGAGTGGAGGACAAGGCAGTAACTACTTTCAGCTTTGTCTACACAAAAAAATTGCTCTGGTCTAGTTAAACCAATTTAGCTAAAGCAGTGCCAGGCCCTGTGTGGACACTCAGGGTATGTCTACACTGCGCACACGCACACAAAGCCCCACAGCAGCCAGTCTCACAGCTTGGGTCAACTGACTTGTGCTTACAGGGTTTGCACTACAGGGCTAAAAACAGCAGCGTGGACATTCCTGCTTGGGCTGAAGCCTGGACTCGGAAACCCGGTAAGGGGCACTGGTCTCAGAACCGAGGCTATTTTTAGCCCCTAGCGCAAGCCCCGCAAGCATGAGTCAGCTGACATGGCTCTGAGACTCGCTGCCGTAGGTTTTTTTTCCCTTTTTGCAATGTCAATGTACCTTTATTGTCTTGGACACCTCAGGAAGACAAGACCAGACCCCAGGAATGTGGCTTATCCAGGCCAGAGCTTTATTAAATAATGCATCTGGGAATTGTCTGGCAATACCTCAGCCACTCGAGGTCATCCGTACATTGTAACTCATTGCACTGGATGGAGGGCTTTCATCAGCTCCCCATCCCTCCATTTAATCTGGTCCAGCACCATCAGTGGGTCACCATTACTCTCCCATCATACAAGGATTAAGGGGGTGGGGAAGAAGGGTTGTCTCCTCACTATACCAGACATTGGGAACCCAAGTCCCACTCCTCACCTTCTTTAGGAGGTTTCAGAGTAACAGCCGTGTTAGTCTGTATTCGCAAAAAGAAGAGGAGTACTTGTGGCACCTTAGAGACTAACCAATTTATTTGAGCATAAGCTTTTGTGAGCTACAGCTCACTTCATACTGTGGAGAGTATAGAAGATCTTTTTATACACACAAAGCATGAAAAAATGGGTACTATTACCAGCAGGAGAGTGGGGTGGGGGGAGAGAAAACCTTCTGTAGTGGTAAACACCCATTTTTTCATGCTTTGTGTGTATAAAAAGATCTTCTATACTTTCCACAGTATGCATCCGATGAAGTGAGCTGTAGCTCACGAAAGCTTATGCTCAAATAAATTGGTTAGTCTCTAAGGTGCCACAAGTACTTCTCTTCTTCTTTAGGAGGTGCCTTCTCCTAATCCACTTGCAATTCTGGTGTATCAGGGAACTGGACTCCCTATGGAACTGGGCACCTGCCAAGGTGTGACACACCTAACCTACCCTGCAGGTTGAAAAGAGGAAGATGAAAACCCCCACACCGCCAAGACCAATCTGACAGTGAGGAGGAAATTCCTTCCCAGCCTCAAAAAAGTGGCTCGCAAGATGCCTCAGACCCCAATCCTATACCCAAAAGAGGAGCTTTTCTGCCCTGCAATTACCCTGACACTGAGACAGGTACACTAGTAAATGTGCCCGATTCCTGTTGCCATCTTGTTCTCCCTACAAAAGCTCCTTGATTTTACTTCCTCTGCTCCCTTCCTTCATGCTGTTTTCCCCCTTCTTCTTCCAGTTCCTCTCTAAACTCAGGACACCTGCATGGAATTACAGGGTGCTCAGAATCCAAGAAGGGCCCCAGTGTCATAGTACCTAGCTCACTTAGCCTACTTGCAAACTCTTGCTCATGGCAGCTTGTAGTATCATTGACCTCAGGAGGGCTGCAGTACTGCCAGCCCCAGGTGTATAAAACTCGGCGTAAAAATCTCTCTATATATTGACTAACCAATTTATTTGAGCATAAGCTTTCGTGAGCTACAGCTCACGAAAGCTTATGCTCAAGTAAATTGGTTAGTCTCTAAGGTGCCACAAGTCCTCCTTTTCTTTTTGCGAATACAGACTAACACGGCTGTTACTCTGAAATCTATATATTGAGTTCTTGTTATTTGCCTTCTGGTTTCTGAGCTTTCAGGATGCATTTGGGTCACATTTCCAAGCTTTTCTCCGTAACTATGAGGGCGAGAAACTTCCCGGTTTGCAAAATGAAAGATGAGATGCTCACATAGTGACATGACTCCAGCACCTTTGGCTTTAACAAAGCCACCATGTATCATAAGACTTGCAATAAACTCATGAGAATTGGCAACACCGGGACTTCTAGAGTAAGTTTTTTTTCCTGGGGCCTTGCAGTGAATGGTAAGGACTGCATACAGGAAACCATTTGCAGGGCATAACTACATCGAACCAACAAATGTATGAACAATGCAACATTGTTATTCTTATGTACCACTAGATGGAGAACTTTATATATATAAATAAACTATATCCACACTCAGATGGACACATCCTTCTTTATATATTCAACTCTTGTAAGACTCTACCTGTTTTTATTTCTCTGAAGTTTTGGAGGCCGGGTCAGACAGGGAAATAACACTAGTCATCAGTGGAAGCTGGTATTGGAGGGAAAGGCTGACCATTTAATGCAACTCTTCTTACTCGTCACAAACGCTGGCAGTCTGCTAGAAATGGAGCTAAAATGAGTTTTGGACTCATTAAAGAAACAGAAGATCTGCGACATACCCAATGACACTGACAGAACCTTTGATGAATTCTTTAATAATAAGAAGTGCTTTTCATCAGTAGATCTCAGAGCACTTTACAAAGGTCAGTGTCACAATTGCCATTGTGCAGATGGGGAAACTGAGGCACGGAGCAGTAAACTTCTGTGGCCTACGTTATGCAGGTGGTCAGACTAGACGGCCACAATGGTCCCTTCTGGCCTCAGAATCTATGAAGTGACTTACCCAGCGGCAGAAGCAGGCCTAGAACCCAACTTTCCTGAGTCCTAACACGGTGCTCAAGCCACTAGGCCACGTCTTTGAAATCAAAAACAAGCACATCCTCCCCACTGAAAGGTCTCTAAAAGGAATAAACCTGCCTGTAATGGCCCAGGGTTGTATCAGCCATGGAGGGCTTGCCTATATACACAAGTCGCACCAACTTATCTTTAAATGAGTTTAAAAGCTCATTTAGTTTAACCATTGCAACCCCCTATGGATCCTGTTGCATCTGTTTAAAACTGGTTATATTGGTTTTGCTTGTGCCTGTAAATTTACCAGTAGAAACCGAAGCCACTCAGCCTGGCATTCAGTCCCCCTCTAGTGGTGGATGGGTCACAGATAGAGGTTGATGAGTCTGCTACAGCTTTGCTCAGACAGTAGAGGGTCATGCATTAAGATCTTGAGGTTCTAGGTTTGATCTTTCCTGCCGATGACCCACCCAAGGGCACAACGCAACACAAACTAAATGGATTCAAGCCAGGTTTAAACCCGTTTAAGATGTCCACATCCAAGATTGCACTGGGTTAATTAAATCAGTATAAAATCACACCTTTTAAATTGAATTGGTGTACCTTTATGATAGACCAGTCTGGAGGCAGCAGGCCCAGAGGTATTTCCCAGGAAGGCTACTCTGTTGTAGTCTTTTCTGAGATCACATACTGCCTGCATCACAACCAGATCTGGCTGGCTATGTTTGCTGATGTGTCTCTCTGCTCAGCCTCTTAAAAGCAGAGTACCAGACCGAGCCTTGAGATATTAAAGAGAACTAGAGTTGCTGAAGTCCTGTTGGCTATTGGAATATTGATATCAACCCAATCACTGAAATGAGGGGGCTTTTCTACTTTTCATCATAAATCTACTGCTGAAAAGATGAGAGGTCTTGCCCTAGGACACAAAAAAGGAAAACCTTTAGGCCTTTAAGGCAATAAATATTATTTATCATAAAGAAAGTGTTGGAGACACTGGGCACTACACTAGGTAACTTGGAGGGTGGAAGACCACGAGTGTCGATGAAGCCCTCCTGCTCTAGGCCTGGATAAACCAAGGCCCCTTTGCTTCTTGAACCCTCTGTGATCCTGCATAACACTGAGGAAGCTAGCACACAAACAGACAGGTTTGCACACAGCTCGCCAGCCAAGGCCAGCTTCGGCCTGGGAAACAGATAGATAAGGCAGAAATGTTTAGCAAAAACTGGTAACAAATAGGACCAAATAAGGCAAGGCTCGGGCAATGCTACTGAGGAAAAACACAACTGGCTGCTTTAGCTGATTGGCTACAGTATTGTACGGGGCAACAGGTAATTGGTTGCATAAGCTTGTGTAGTGAAGTAGGAAAAGGTATAAAATGTATACTGGAATCTGCTGCACTGGGGCAGGATTTGAGACAGCTCAGTCTCCCTGCGCCCTATTTGGAGCTCCAAATAAATCTCTGCTTCTCCACCCCGTTGTGATCATTGGTGCGACGCATACCGGGCAACGAACCCAGCTGTTGCTTGCCTCAGGCACTCTGTGCCGGCAACAAAAGTGAACTCCAGAACAAATGAGTTTAATGTAAGTGAATTACCTTCTTTTTACAGACCTGGAAAAGTTGCCAAGAATACTTACAATAATAAAGTTAAGTAATAAGAAAAAAAGACATTCACTGAGGTCAGCAAGGTGGCTTTTTCAAGAAGGAAACCTGCTGACAAGGCTGAATATTATTGCCCCTTTGCCTTGGTCTCATCAGAAAATGGGCCGTGTTCTCTTCTCAGTTAAACTGCTGCAAAACCAAAGTAGCTTCATGGAAATCGATAGAACTACTCCGCATTTGCAGCAGGGTCACTGAGATCAGAATTTGATCCTATAGATTTGGTGATTGGGATGTCTCATTTGCAGTACTAAGAAAGGTGTAAATTGGAGGTGAGCCATAAAGTTCATCTATATCTGGAACCCCATTACAAACTCCTCCAAAGTTTGGGGTAGTTCAGATCTGGCATTTTGATTCAGGGCCATCTCAAATGGAAATGGAAAAAACACATATATTGGATTAAATAAACCCTACAGGACTCAGTAAGAGTAGAATCCCCCCCTCCCATTGTCCATGGCTCCACATTGCAGCTCCATGGTCTGGCTTTGGTGGTAAGGACAATGCACAGAAGACTATGAACCAGGAAAAAATTTACCCTTTGACTCAAGAAGTAATATTCTTAAGAGTTTTTGCTTCCATTTTGACAGAGAGATTTTGAATCTTTTGGTTCTGAAATTATTGGGTTCTTATTGGAACGGAGGCAGGAATCAATCCATTGAAGATTATCAGACAAATCAAAACAAAATAAAGGGAAAGGGTGGTTTGATCACAGGGTATAAATACTTTCAGGGGAAGAAAATACTAGGTACTAAAGGGCTCTTTAATCTAGTGCAGAAAGGCAGAACAAGACCCAGTGATGAAGTTGAAGCCAGACAAATTCAAACTACAAATAAGGCACAAGTTTTTAAACAGTGAGGGTTATTAACTACTGGGACTACGAAGGGAAATGGTGGATTCTCCACCTCTTGACATCTTCAGGTCAAGACCTGGATTTCTTTCTGGAAGATACTCTTTAGCCAAACACAAGTTACTGGGCTCCATACAGGAGTAACTGGATGGAATTCCACGGCCCAGGTTATACAGGAGGTCAGACTACATGATCTAATCGTCCTATGGATCTCTGAGTGAAACTCTATGGTCTGTGTTATGCAGGACGTCAGACTAACTGCTTGCAGTGGTATCTTCTTTCCCTAAAAACGATGAGTTTATGTAACTATCCATACTAAGGGCAGGTCTACACTACAGGGATCTAAGCTATGCAATTTGAGTTATGTTAGTAGCGTCACTTATGTCGACATAGCTTAGATCTACTTACCATGAGGTCAACACCATGCTGAGTTGACGGGAGAACCTCTCCCATCAACTCCCCTTACTCTTCTCGTTCCGGTGGAGTACCAGAGTCGACGGGAGAGCGATCGACCCCCGGTGGGGGATCGATTGCCATAGCATTGATCCCACCAGGAGTGGAGACAAGCCCTAATTCACACCAGAATTCTCTATTGTGTCAATGACCAAGAAGTCTCCATAAATTCAGTATTTAAAGCAAACTATCTTTGTATGTTTTGTGTGTTTTGAAAGTAAAGCTAAGACTTTTAACAAAGGGTATGTTTACACTACGCGCCAGATCGGCGCGCAGTGATCAATCCAGCGGGGATCAATTTATCGTGTCTAGTATAGGTGCGATAAATCTACCCCCGAGTGCTCTCCCGTCAACTCCTGTACTCCACCGCTGTGAGAGGTGCAGGCGGAGTCAATGGGTGAGCGTCAGTAGTCGACTCACCATAGTGAAGACACTGCAGTGAGTAGATTTAAGTATGTCGACTTGAGCTACATTATTCACGTAGCTGAAGTTGCGTAACTCAGATCAATCCACGCCCCCCCGCCCCAGTGTATACCAGGGCTTAATCCCTGAGAACAGAGGTTGAGGAACGTCATCTGGCAGGCTACCAGCTCATAATCTGGAGTGACATTTTAAAGCTGTTAGCTGATTCCAAGTGAGATGCAAGGATCTCTACATCCTGTATATGGGCTAGGAGGCAAATATTAGGCAAAATGGCTGGCACATCAGCAATGAGAACTTCTACTGGAAAATAAAATAGGTTGCAATATCAGGCTGTGAGAGTACAGTGTTAATCAAAAAAAGTGAGGTTTAGCTTCCAAACAACACTGTAAATTCAGAATCCTTAGTGGTTGTATTTGGCTATTTCTCAGGAATGACAGGACTTTCCAGGGTCATTGTTTTCTCAGCTAACATTCAGGTTTCTGATTTCCCAAGGATACCAGCTTCAGGCAACCTATTCTCAGAGGGTTTTGTTTGTACTACTAGCCGCTGTCAGTCACTTTTTCAGCACAAGGAGGAAGAGCTTCCCATTAAATGACGAACTAAAATGTAGGTAAATACATGTAAAAAGTTTTTAAAAACTCTGTTTTAGGTCCTGGATCTATCTATCCCTTCATTGATTTCCAGTGGCGGTTGTGGAATCGCTGTCATTGGAGATTTTTAAGAACAGGTTGGAAAAACACCTATCAGGGATGGTCTAGGTTTACTTGGTCCTACCTAAGTGCAGGGAGCTGGACTAGATGACCTCTCGAGGTCCCTTCCAGCCTTACATTTCCATGACTTTACGATTTATGCAACACTAACTATCTATGAATCTGTTTATGTATTTGCCAGCATATCACCTATCCATCCATCTGTGGTGTCATCTTTGTATCTATCTTCTTCTAACTGCACCCAAGAACAGTAGCACTTATGGCAAGACATGGAAGAATTCAAGCTGAAAGGATATCCTCTGTAGGCTGCAGTCTCTCTCCAGACAGGGGCTCACGCTTTAGAGTAAAGTAGTTTGTGTAGTTATTGTTTTAGCACCTAGTAAGTGTCAATCACAAATGCTTTAGCCAATTTGATGTTCCATTCATTAGTGGACTGTGGTGAACATACAGTCATACAGACATACGGCCTGCTGGTCAATGGACTTTTGATCAGGTCACTCAGTCAAGTGCTGAGAAGGGAGGGACCCTCTTGTGATTAAAGCACCAGACTGAAACTTCAGAATCATAGAAGATTAGGGTTGGAAGAGACCTCAGGAGGTCATCTAGTCCAACCCCCTGCTCAAAGCAAGACCAACACCAGCTAAATCATCCGAGCCAGAGCTTTGTCAAGCCGGGCCTTAAAAACCTCTAAGGATGGAGATTCCACCACCTCCCTAGGGAACCTCTTTCCAGGGCTTCACCACCCTCCTAGTGAAATAGTGTTTCTTAATATCCAACCAAGACCTCCCCCACTGCAATTTGAGACCATTGCTCCTTGTTCTGTCATCTGCCACCACTGAGACCAGCCGAGCTCCATCCTCTTTGGAATTCCCCTTCAGGTACTTGAAGGCTGCTGTCAAATCCCCCCTCACTCTTCTCTTCTGCAGACTAAACAAGCCCAGTTCCCTCAGCCTCTCCTCATAAGTCATGTGCCCCAGCCCCCTGATCATTTTTGTTTCCCTCCGCTGGACTCTCTCCAGTTTGTCCACATCCTTTCTTTAGTGGGGGGACCAAAACTGGACGCAATACTCCAGGTGTGGCCTCACCAGTGCCGAACAGAGGGGAATAATCACTTCCCTCGATCTGCTCGCAATGCTCCTACTTATGCAGCCTAATATGCCATTAGCCTTCTTGGTAACAAGGGCACATTGCTGGCTCATATCCAGCTTCTCATCCACTGTAATCCCCAGATCCTTTTCTGCAGAACTGCTGCTTAGCCAGTAGGTCCCCAGCCTGTAGCGGTGCATGGGATTCTTCCTTCCTACATGCAGGACTCTGCACTTGTCCTTGTTGAACCTCATCAGATTTCTTTTGGCCCAATCCTCCAATTTGTCTAGGTCATTCTGGACCCTATCCCTACCTTCCAGCATATCTACCTCTCCTCCCAGCTTAGTGTCATCCACAAACTTGCTGAGGGTGCAATCCATCCCATCATCCAGATCATTAATAAAGATGTAGAACAAAACTGGCCCCAGGACCGACCTCTGGGGCACTCCGCTTGATACCAGCTGCCAACTAGACATCGAGCCGTTGATCATAGGGCTGTATGTGTTATCACAGAGACCCTGTGGAGATAAACACCCGAAGGAAGTACCACCTTGGAGGGCTAGACTGACAGCTTCCCTCATAGCCCCTGCTGGGTCCAGGCACCCTATTTAAGCCCTGGAGGAGTTCCAGGACATGTCTGTGCAACAAGATGGACTCCCCGGCCAGTCATAATGATGGACCTGCCTCTCGGCCTCTGATCCCACCTCTGACTCTGCATTCTGACTCTTGGCACTGTTCCTGGCCTCTGAGCGCCACTGAGACTATTTGGCCTGAGCGTACACACCCTGGCTGTGACATAGCCCAGCCCAGAGTCCCTGAACTCTTAACTCATTAGCTGAGATATTTATTTCAAATATTTGCAATAATCCAAATGTTCACTTCCAGGATTAGTTCTTTCACAATATGCTACTTTTTTGGCATAGAGCACTGGGCAGCACCCTGATCTCTGCTATCTCAGTGTAAAACTGGAATAAATCCACTGGATTTTCTCCACTCAAAACAATGGAGTGGCTTTAGATTCACAACTGGTGTAACTGAGAGCAACACTGGGCCTTAAATTTTAAATCCCTAAAAAGACAGACACTCAGATCCGCAACTGATGTAAATGGACGTACCTCCAGATGAGGCTGGGGCATAAGGTGAGTAGAAAGGGTGTAACTTTATGGTTCAAAATACAACATTCATTTTATTATTACTCCGGTGATTAGACAAGTTAGACGTGTGGTTCCCTAGTGCAAGGTGTTGAACAAGCAAATACAAGAGACAGGAGGGAAAAGGGAAGTCACTAAAACATGTACGAAACAAGATCAACTGAAAATTGGAACTGCGATATCATCTAATCAAACTGCCACCATTTTCCCCATTTTGCAGATGGGATTTGAGCCACTGAGAGCCCTAAGGGTATGTCTTCATGGCAAGAAAAAACCCTGGGCAGTGAGTCTCAGCCCAGCTCAATTGACTTGGGGCTAAAAATAGCAGTGTGGATGTTGGATATGGGCTGGAGCCCTGTCTCTGAAACCCAGCAAGGGGAGAGGGTCTCAGAGCCTGGACTCCAGCCTCAGAGAATCATTTCTGCCGTTTTTTTGTTGCAATGTAAACATACCCTAAGTGACTTGCCAAGGTCACACCAGGAGTGTGAACCTGAACTCAGAACTTCCGAGTCCTGGCCCAGTGCATTAGCCGTACTCTCATTTATTGCACTTGGATAATTTTGTTTTACGTCGATCTGGACCCAAACTTCAGGGCAGGCCCACCTGTCTATAATGAGCAGAGCTAAATCCCCAGATCTTGGATACCCCTGCACCATGAGGACTGGAATCTTGCCTCTCTGGCCCTAATTCATTGATTGCTAACTCTACATTCCCCTCCCCCTTTTCTTTATAACTATGCAGCTCATAAGAAGCGTCTAGCCTCGCTTGAAAATCACTGTCATCACATCCTCCAGCACTAACAGAAATGCTTATCTCACTAGTTGCCCCATGACTAGGGCCCCTGTGCACTATGGTAATACACAATAATAAATTTCATTAACTTCCACACAAATTGCTTTTTTTTCGGTCTAATTCTTGGGGAGGCAAAGAAAGCAAATACTTTTGAATGATAATATTTGAACGAAAACAAAATGAGTGTTCCAAGCATCAGAGAATCTTGAGGAGGAGGCGGAAAAACTGAGGTCAGCCCTGACGACTATGTCATTAAGTATATTCTGGCAGTAAGGAGACTTGTCAGCTGATTGCAGTGCTAACAGTGGGACTAGGTATTCTTTCAATATACACAGCAGTTGGTGGAAGCTTTAAATAGAGAATGTCTTCTTTGTATAGTGCTGGCCAGGCATTTGTTTGTTCCCTTGAGGGAAGGATCATCTGTAATTTCTCTGACTTCTGCTGGTTATTTAGATGCACCGATGGAAACCAGCCTGGCAAAATGCCATCCTTATAACTAGCCTTTTGAATGTCATCGACGCCTCTCTTTTCATTATAGATAAACACATCTTAACATTTTCAGGCCTCTCAGAGCTGGATATGGATATACAAGACAGTTAGAAAAATCCCCCAAATCCCCATCTACTGTTGCATGAAGATACAAGGAATAAATGAGACCCAGAGTCTTAAAAAAGCTGGATATGGAGCTGCATATATAAAGCGTGGGGATAACACAGCAACTTATCTCAAGATCAGTTGCACTGATAAATTTGGTTAGTGCCCTGTCCAGAAAGGCTACGTGGAATTAGCCAATCTGTGCAAGCAAATGCAGTCATTCTGCGTGCCAGTTAGTCACACAACCACATCTCCTGCTTTTCTGCAAATGAGGTCCTAGAATTATTGACACACACACAATGGGGACTGAATTCCAATCTTGTACCGAAGGAGACCAGTTCCCTCTTTTGACTAGAGCTGGGTGAAATATTTTGACTGAAATTATTGGTGGGGGGAAATGCAGATTTGGGGACAGCAAACCATTTTGTGAATGTGTCTTGATTTTGCTGAATTGTTTTTTTTTTTTTTTGAGGGGAAGGGGTTTTCCACCAAATTTTCTGAAAAAAAAAAACTTAAACCTTTTGTATCAACATTTAAAAAATGAACCATTTTGATTTTTTCCATTTGATGCAACTTTTCCACTTGAAATTTCCTTCAATTTTGTTAGTAAAATTTGTTAAATATAAAAATGCTCAAAATCAAAACAGAATGTTGGGGTTTTTTGCGGTTGAACAAAATGTTTCATCTGATCCAAAATGTTTTTTCCTTCACTTTGAATTTGCTAAAAAGTTTGAAGGTTTTTGTTTTCGGTTCAACCCAAAACAAAATTATTTCAGAAATGCCATCAAGTGAAAAAAAAAATCCATGATTTGCTCCACTCTGTGACTTCATAGGTGTGCAGGCAGGAAAGGGATTTTATCCAGCATTCTCCAGGATGCACCCATTTCAGCATCTGTAGGTGCCTCCAGATGAAACTCTGCCTGTATTTTCCTGCCCCAGATCATGGAAGAGACCCTGGATTCCTTCAGTCAGTCCCCCGACAAACCTCCCATTACCTTTCATGGCACCCAAATACAACAACGATGGGCATATGAAGATGTACAGACAGACAAAGGACTTTTGCAGCTAGCCCACTGAATAGGAAGGGCAAAATTCTGCCTTCAAATACTCACTTGTAACTCCTATTGGCATCAGAGTTGTGCACCAAAACATGAGCATGAATCTGGCCACGAATGTCCTTAGTTTTGGAGTAAATATTTGCAATAGTAATAGACTATACTTAAAGGGGCAGAATCAGATCCTCAGCTGGCATAAATCAGTGTAGCTCCATTGACTTTAATAGTGCCATGCCAATTTACACCATCTGAAGCTCTGGTTTTAGTATATCAGAACATGTTGCCACTAGAACTAAGCATGCTTCCAGTTCTTTTGTTGGTATTTGGGTCATATTGCATATGAAGCGAACACCCAATGAATGAATGCTGAAGTTTTTGGTGTGTGTCTCTTGGATTTTGTGATTAACTCTCCGTGCTTTGCTGCCCCTTGTCAGGATATCCTTGGGAATGAGCGGAGCGCTCGTTTGCTTCCTGCTGAAACAGGCAAACTCAAAAAAGGGGCAGACTCCCACGTCTGCTGTTTTATTGGAGCCGGCCCATCAGAGGAAGGAGAGATGCTGAAATGGGATTCTGGGCAGAAATCACCTGGGTCCTTTCTGAGAGACCTGCACATCCCCTTTATGTATTTGAAAACGGTAATGAGCTCACTTTGCTGTCTGCTTCCCAAGCTCAACAGGTTTATCTTTTGGAGCGTTTCCTCCTTTCAGACCATGCACTGGTCCTTCCTTCGACATTTCTCCACTCATTCATCATCAGTTGTTTACTGAGCACGGGCTATGTGCTACACGTAAAGGAAGGAACAGTCTCTGTATCTAAGTCAGGCACTGAATATACAGACACAGACAGTCCCATCTAGTCATGTGAGTGAGCAGCCCCACCCAGGAATCATTTTCTTTGCTGTCTTGTCTAACTTGAATTCACTTGAAACAGGCTTGGGGTTTCTGTACTGGATCTTTCGTACTGGATCTTGTCACCTTCAAATTTAGGATCTGATCCTGCATCCATTGCTGTCAATGCACAAGACACCATGGACCAATGTACGTCTGCCCCTCTTCTTTTTCCCAGGCCACCGGGGTTATGGAAGCTTAGGATCAGCATTGACCTTGTGGGTTACCCCACAAGTTACTGCTATGAACTCACTCATTGGTCTCTACTAGGATTGCCAGGTGTCCGGTTTTCGACCAGAAAGGCTGGTTGAAAAGGGGACCTGGAAGTGTCCGATCAGATGTACTGACTGGACAGCAAAAGTCCAGTTAGCATGGGTGGGGAGGGAAGGCACCGGGTGACCAACCTGCGCCACCTCCTACCTGCATCTCATGGGCAGGTGGGCAGCAGGCTCCACGTCGGGCTTCAGCTCCTGGCCGAGCCACATAGTTGAGGGAGCCCAGTTGTGGGGCGGGAGGTGGAGAGCAGCGAGCAATGGAAGGTGAGGGCGGGGAGAGGAGCAAGCAGGGGGCAGGGCCTTGATGGAAAAGGCAAAGCAGGGAATGTGGCTTTGGTGAAGAGGCGAAACAGGGGCGGGGCCATGAGGGAAGAGGCGGGGCCATGAGGGTCCAATCCTCAGAAATTAGCAAATTGGCAATCGTACCTGCACACGAACTCTTGAAACTCCTCCCTATTTAAATTTTTCTCATGTTCCCCACCGGCCTATGCCTGGTGCCTTACCAGAGAGCCCACTGAAATCCAAGAGAATTGCATCACCTCCTGTGCATTTGTGAGGATTATTTTACTCCATCAAAGGCATTACTCAGGTTTGTTTAAAACAATGTGTTTGTAGGGACCCCACACTGCTAACTGCCTTCGCTTTCCTGGTAACTCACCATTTGACCTCAAGTTAACAACCCCAGGATCATCCCTGGCACAGAATTGAGACACATGCAGTTGTAATTAATGTTTTATCCTCTGCAATACACAGTGGAAAGCTGGAGCAGTCCCACATCCATTGTCCCTTAGTCCACAACAACCTCACCCGTATCCAGGGATATTCTGCATAAGTATAGGAGTCTTCGGCCAGGTCTGAAGTAAAAAGTTAGTAACTGTAAGGTGGTCGCGGCGCTCTCCCCTTCCGCAGCGCTTTGGTTCAGGGGAAAATTAGCTCACAGTTCGTGTTCCAGGCCTGCAGTCAGGCCGAGCCTATAAGCCTATAGCCTGGAGCCCTAAATCAGGGCAGGCGACACACAGTTCATGGCTCTGGCTTGTGATCTGGGAGAGCAGCAAGGCATCTGTCTGCCTCAGAACCTCAATCAGGGCAGACGCAGCAATCAGTTCAGGTACAGGGGTCGGCCCGGCAGTCAGGCAGAGCGACACAGCCGTCTAGGGGAGATTAGCTCTCTGGTGTGAGAGTCAGCAAACCATCTGGCGTCCTAGTTCAGGTGGGGGCCAGACCACTGCAGGCCTCCTGACCACAAAGTGGGGAGGCTGCCACCCCTGACAGTGGGGTGGCAGGGGGACGCAGGCTCTCCCGCTCCACTGCATCCCAGCCCAGGGCCACAATAGTGGCGGAGTGGTCTGCAACTGGGTCAGCGGGGAAATCCAACCACAACATGCTGGCCGGCTTGCAATCAGTTACACAGCCGAACCCTATTCAGCTTCCCTGGGCTCCTTCCTACCCTCCCAATCTGGGGGTACCTAGTTTCTGGGGATGCTGTCGGTCTTGCTTGGGTAAATTGCCAGCAGTAGCCCCAACAGCTCATCAGTGTCCCCGGTGTCTGACAACTCCGGTAGTCTTTCCAGGTCTCTGGCACTCTCCATCAGGTCCAGGCTCCAGCAGCGGGGAAAGAGATGTCTTGCTCTTCTGGCAGCTCTGCCCCAACTGAGCTAGATGGCTTGCCTTTTATACTTCCTGTTTCTGCCCCGCCCCTCTGCTTCTGGCGGGGGTGACTGTGGGTATCCCGGTTCTGCCCAGGGGGCAGGGGGCGGTCACAGCTCTTTCCCCATCCATCAGGGAGGCCACACCCCCTCGCTACACAGTTAAATTGAGCTGACCCCCCGGTGGGTCAATGGAAGAATTCTTCTGCGTCTCAGGAAGGTGGATTAACTACTGCAATGGGAGAACCCCTCCTTTGCCATACTGAGGGTCTACACTGAAGCTGTAGCATTTTAAGTGTGGCCCGACCCTGAGTTCCATATTTCTGCAGGCTCTGGCTGAGAGGTTCAGGGCTCAAGAGACAGGGGTTCTATTCTTGGCTAAGCTACAGGTCTGTGGTGCCTTTGGAAAAGTCATTTTCCCCCGCTCTGTGCCTCAGTTTCCCTATATGTAAGTGATACTGACCTCCATTATAAAGTGCATTGCAATTTATTGATAAAAACCATTACATAAGAGCTAGGCATTATTGCTGTTATATCACCCCCTCATGACCTGGGCTGAGTGCCCTGCCCCTATTTTCCCCTTCTTCACCACCTCTCCTTAAACAAACTCAGTATAGCCCCCCCAAAATTAAAACATTTCCCCACCTGGGGGCCACTTTATTCAGGCCTTAGATATGCACTGGCCCTCCAGGCCCCAGCCCCAGTTCAGTGCCGTGCCGTGCCATTCCCCTGAGAGCTGGGGAACAGTTCAACATCTCTGCAAGCGTCCATGTCCGTGTCCTGCTACTGGCCACCTACAGCTTCTAAGGTTTCTGTTTCCTGAGCATTCCCCTCTCCCACAACTGTCGTCACCTGCTGGTCTTTATAGGGAATCAGCTACTCTCCCACAGATGTGCCTCCTTTAGTAATCAGGGTTGGCTAGCTTCCGGCCATTAAGGGCAGAGCCACCCTGTTACATCACCCATAACTGTGGTCTTAGACAGCGATGGCTGGGTGGGACTCTAGCCTGCCTCTGTGGGGGACATTCTTGTGCACTCAGGAAGAAATAAGCAGACTCCATGCTGGTGGAAGAATGAAAAGAAGCAATTCGGTATCTGAGATCCTTTATAAGACTGATCTTTCCCGGACTCCAGGTGAGGCACAAAGCCATCTTGTGGCCTCGGCATGAACCTCACTGTGAATGCTGGGGCAGGAGAAAACAAGCTAAGAGAGTTTAGGGACCCCAAAGGCTTCGTCCTGTCAGTGCTCCTCCCGCTCCTACTTCCGCCCTGCTCCTTTGTGGCACTGCCATGAGACCACAGAAAGGGACATGCATTGTAGTGCCATTCCAAGAACAGCCTAGGAGGGAGATCCTGACACCTGCTGATTTTCCCCGCTGCTACAGGGACGGAGTAAATTGCTCCAGATCAATTCCCGATGCAGTGCTCACTCTCCAGTGTACCAGTGCAGGCAGCTAGCTGGCACACTGTGGGTAGAGTCAAGACCAGGCTGGATTTAGGGGCAGGGGACTGCCTGGGAGACTGGGCATGGGGGGCGCCGGGCTTGGGGTGCTGTTGTTGTTGTTAGCGACAAAAGGGAAAATAGAATGTTTGAAGTAAAATGTTTCAGGTATTCCATAGATGGATTCATTTTTCACTCACCTCCTAGAATGTTCTGGACCTTTGCAGAATCTCCTGGAGCCTTCCAGACTTTGTGAGAACTACATTTTCCTTGAACCTCCGCGAATGTTGTCAGCCATGCCCTGTATGTTTCAGTTATTCTTAAAATTTAAAAGTTTCTATAAGCTTAGAGGAAACCATTTTTTTTTAATTTGCTTATATATGACACGAATACATACAGATTTACATATCCTAGTGTGCACATTTATCATCTTATATGACTGAGATAAATCAGGCATGCAAATCATGCGTCCAAGTTGTGAAATGGGCTACAAATACAATAAAAATAAGGTGTTCAAAAGTTTAACAAATGTAGAGGGGGACTCTGAAGACGCTTCTCATCTGAGGAGCCATTTGGTCTAGGGAGCCATTTGGTCAAGGCTATGCCAAGTCTTTGCCACATTCTTCCCCTTCCTGACCATATGTGTGACGGGTGGGATGTATCAATTTGAGGGGAGTGAGGCCAGATTATGCTCTTGTACCTCCGTGCTAGCTGGGCCATAATTTCACCCTGGATCTGGCTTCATCCATTATGTTGATGTTGTAAACAAAAAGCCTTTTGCTGAGACCTGGGACGTGCTGCTTCTTTGAGAACACAACAGCAGTGGTGAAATCCTGTCTCCACTGAAGTCAATGCCAAAACTCCCATTGACTTTAATAGGTCCAGGATTTCAACCCAGGCATGTAAGACTTGGGTCTTAGGCTGAAATCCACGGAGGCATTTTTGCTATGGCGAAGGCAGTCTCTCAGATAGCCAGTCACGTTGGGTTTCATGGACCACTGGGGACACCGTGACTTGCACCAAGATAGAAATAAAAAGAGACTGAAGTCTTCTGAGAATCAATGCAATATCCATCCTGAAGGACAAATACATGTATCATGAATTGGGCCATTGTCCATGTCATGGGATGATGATGTTGATGCCGTGGTACGATGACACTATATGGACTCTAAGAGTATGTCTACATCACAGATTAAGATCGGTTTGTAGAGCAGATAGGCTTTAATCAAGCTAGTGTGGGTAACCATAGCAGTGAAGATGCAGTGGCATGGACCCTAGCATGGGCTAGTGACCTGATTATGTACCCAGGGTCCTGGGCTGGCTTGTATTAGGGCAGCTAGACCACGCGGAAACCCATACTGCCATATCTTCACTCCTATTCTTATCTATGCTAGCTAAATTAAAGCTAGCTAGCTGTGCCTACCCATACTGCAATCACACCTTAATTTTTAGTGTAGAGGTACCCTCAGAGACATTTCAGGACCCTTAAAATACTGCAAGCTGGTAGCATGAAGTCTTTTCATACATGACGTCTATCTCTAGGACGAGAGCCTGTTTTTGTCTGCTCATATGTATAAAGTGTAAGCTTTTGGGGGAAAGGCGTGTCTTTTTATTATATGGGTGTATGTACAGCATCTACTTAGCAAAATAGCCTGTTCTCTATAGGTTCTTATGCCAGGTTCATCATCTAAATAAATAGGTTTCTGGTCCCTGAGTGGGATCTATCGTCACCATCGTGGAAAATAATAATTCATAATAAATACATAATCTAGCTAGACTGAAATCAAGATAGAAAAATATCATTTTTCAAGGTAAATCATTTTTCACCCACATGTGGGTTTTAATGAAATAAAATCAAACTTCCTCCTCAGGTTGAAGGTAAAAAGATATCCAGCTCAGAACTCAAGCTGGTCAGTTTCAAAGGAATGAATTAATTACATATAGATTTAATGAATAGAGTGTTTCCAGGGTTCAGTGGACACTGAAATTGCTGAGATGGGTTCAGTATCTGATATCGCAGGAAGTCATTGTGCTGGGGAATCTATTTAATAAAAAAATGCTTCTTTTTCTTCCTAAGTCTCTGTAAAGAGTAATTTTGCAGCCTTAAATTAGAAGCAGGTGTCTCTCCCCTGGGCTGTAATTTGCATTAGTTAATTCAGGGGTTTGCAAGGTGAGACAGGGCTGGGTCCCAAACAGCAGAAACTTCAAAACAAAGGCAGAACAAAATCCTCTGGAGGCAAAGGAGATAACATTAATATTGTGTATGTGGAAGGTCTGCATGTCAAGCAGTAAAATGGGGTTAGAGTTGGAGGCCCTGGGGTATATAGTGAGGGGTTTGTAAGGAGAAAAGCACACAGCCAAAGCAGAGAGACTGCAGTGTTCATTGGAAAGGGCTGAGATGTATTAGTCCTTGGGAATTAAAAGAGCACTCGAATATATTTTCTTCCCCTCTTTGTGATAATTGGGCTGATAAATTCACCCTAATTGTGAGCTCAACTGTACAAAGTAGGTAAAAGTTCATAAGATGTCACAATAACCTGTAATAAGTGTTGACGGAGAAAGGTATGAAAGGCAGACAGACTGAATTAATCTACGTTAAAAGGCCTCTTGATATAACTCAAGGACCGTGTTGAAATCATGCTTGGTAAAACCAGAAGGTGTGGAACTGGAAATTAATGAACCAAAATTAGTGCGTCAGATATTAGGCCTGCTGAAGGAATAGGCTGTTCCACCCTTTGCTCCTTTTTTGGTCCCTCAAATAAAGACACTTTTTTGGGGGTGGGGGAACCAGGAAAAAGGGAAGAAGAGATGGAGACTGGAGTGAGCTTGACCCTCACAGGGTCCCAGAGCTCGAGCTCCAGCCCAAGTCTAATCATCTATACCACAGTGTTACATCCCCGCAGCCTGAGCCAGCTGATAAGGACCGAGTGCGGGTGTTCAATTGCAGTGTAGACCATTAGTGGCTGTATTGTCGTACCAATGCCTTTCAGGAACAGAGAGGGCAGGAACAGAAGAAAGTTAAGTGAGGATCCCTGGTGTGAGGGGGTTCTCCTACCAGGGAGAGCTTTGGGCAGGTGACATCCAAGACACACGTCCTGGTGCCTGGGAGACGACTTCGCTGCCCAGGATGTCAAGAAGAAATTTCAGCTCAATAACCAGAGATGGCAGGATGGGCACTGGGCTCTCAGCGCAGGGAGAACATTCCATGCTTATCACCCACATACCCAAAGCCAGGCCATTCCATGGCTTGTTTTACGGGAAGGAAAGTAAATTCCACCAAGGCCCTGATTCTGCTACCCTTGCTCATGCCGAGTAGTACTTGCTCATTAGAGTAATGCTAAGGGAAAGGAACACTCCTTGGGTCTTATCCCATCCACCGACCCACAAGGGGACAGTTACAACAAACTGCCCTCTACTTTGTGCTTCCTCCCCCTTGACGAACAAACAAACGCAGAATCAAATGCGACTGTTGTGCAAACAGGAAAGCAAGGGAGCAGAAAGAGGACGAGAGCTCTATGGTTTGAATCAGACTGGGCAGAGCGCTGGACAATTTACTGTTGGGAACAATCCGTCCCTGGCAGAGGGATGTGTGCAAAGTGGACTCTTCACAGGAATGACTAGGAACCGAGAATTCTGGTTTGTGAAAAATTTCAAGGTTTCCAGATTTGTTTATGTTCCTCAGCACCATGAAATCTTTTGAATTTTGTTGGAGAAAAAACAAGCGTGAGAGAGACCCCCCCAGAATAGCTAAGCCTGGCGGTTAGGGCACTCAGCTGAAACGTGAGAGACAGGTTCAAATGTTGCAGTGCTTCATTTGGAGCAGGGATTCAACCTGGGTTTCCCACTTCCCCTGGGTTATTCTGGGGTGGGTGTCTCTCTTATCCCACCCCAGAAATTCCATCCTGGACCTGAGAAACCTTCCAGATGAAAGTTTTGTCAAAATCGATATTTCCATTTCAAAAAAATCAATAGTCTCTGGTGGGATAAAAAAAGGGTTTGTTAACAAATCATTGACCAGCTCCAGTTCTGTGCTATGATTCTAACATCATGGTTTCATCAGTGTATTCATTTTTAAGCAGCTGTATTCAGGCAGTTATACCTCAGTTGTTAACATTTAGCCAGGCCTGGAGCTTCATGTTCAAGGTCTCTGCCATAGGCCAAAATCTTTACCAACAAAAGAAAGGTAAAAAATAGTTTTTTCTTATTTCCAGTTTGAGGGGTAGGTGGAACCGGCCGGTTCGGGGGATTGGCCGTGAGAATGCAAACTGAGCAGACAGGGACCAAAAGGCGTTACCGTCCGACATGTTTGCTGCTCTACAGGCAACAGGTTTCTCAGCCCAGTCGCTAGTGGACTGGTGGCTACAGGTGCAAAACATTCTCTCAGCTGGCGCTTTGTTGGCGGTTTCAGCCTCGAGGCCAAGGAATGAGCGGGCCAGAGCGACTGAACTTCACTCTCATCTCCAGAAGCAGTCCCTTCGGATAAGCCGCATCAACAGGAGTGACATGAGAGAAGATTGCTCCTCTGATTTCTCCCTGCTTTAATGGCTTTTTTTTTCTGGTTCAGTCATGGGCTTCCATCTGCAGGGCTGTCAATGCAGCATCTCTCTCCTCTCAGAGCAGCAGGTTTGCCCAGGATTCTCTGCTCGGTGTCTTCGTCTTGTTCCCTTATTTTATACCATTAACCCTCACTCCCATTCTTGTGTTCTTCTGTTGTTCTCCCAAGCAATAATTTGATTCTGGAGCTCTGTGGTCCGTCCCCTGTTTGAGGGGGTGGGCCTTTTGTTCTGGTGAGCTCCAACCACCATTTTCAGGAATCAAATAGGCCATGATTGTTCACTTCGGAAAGCAGCAACTCCTGTCTGGGATTCTCTACTTGGCCTCATCTTCTAGATCCCTGCTTTTGACCCTGTGGCCTATGGCCTGTTTGTTCCTTTTTCATCCTTTCCACTCAGCTAAATTCTGGCTCCTCCCTCATTCTGTAGCTTCACCCACCAATCCCAGTCACCAGCTTGGCTGGAATCGCTCACTTTTCAGACCAGACAGTGTTGTCCATGGTTCTCCGATCAGGGTCCCCTTCCGGATTCCTTGTTTTGACCTGTGGCCAACGTTCCCTCTAATTTTTGACAGGCCGTGTGCGCAAAAAAATTCTTCTGTGCAAATTGTTGTGCTTCTGTGCAAATTTTTTTGCGCATGGTGTTTCACCGTGTGCGTGGGGTTTAGGATCTGTGTGTGCGCATACATGCACACAGCTTAGAGGGAACAGTGCCCGTGGCTTCACTCCCATCCCTACTTTCCTTTTATTTGTCTCATAACATTGAGTTGAACATTGTATTTTTGTGGCTCCTCCCCTTGGCACTGGGAGAAACCATTGTTGTTATGTGTGGAGCCCCCTGTGGGGTCTTTGCCCAAGTCACAGAGTTACAGTAGGCTAACTTCTCCTGCTTCTTTGAGCCGTGAACATCCCCTTTTAATGCCTTTTTATTGTGCCCATTCCCATCGTTATCACTGTATAGCTGACCACTGGTTTTTGTGGGTTCTCCCCTCTCCATTGTTGGTTGTCCGGTAGGATCCCTGCCTCCTTCGCAGAGGTCAAAGTGGCTGGCCTTTCTCTCCAACACTAAATTCACTTCTAAAAATCAAGTGTCAAAGAAAAATAGAAAGTGATAAGCTTAAAGAGGCTTCTTTTGAGCTGCATATCTCAAAACACCAGTGAGCCTGTCTCATTTGATAGGTATTTTGACAATAAAAGGCCTAGACTTGGAAGTTAAAACACAACCACTATAGACATACATCACTTTTTTCCCTTCAGGAAAAATATCAGTTTTACTACATGGGTCTATAGAGTATTCAGTGAGTCAGGATTGACCTGATATTGAGTCAATGATCCGTGAACTCTCCCTCGTGAGCATAGACGCTGTAGTGCATATGTTATATGGCACATTGATTCAGGATGAATTGAAGATAGAAGGAGCAATGAGTTGAGCCCAGAGTTTCTGTTTTAAACTCTAAAGCTCCTGTTGTTTATAAATTTGTGCCCCATCCACGATGTCCTTTAAAGTCAATGTTCTGTGCCTTTTTATCTCTAATTTACATTAACAGCTCACTTCCTGAGCCATGTTTGCCTCAGTCCCACTTACAAGATGTTGGCTTCAGGGCAAACCCAAGATACAAACCACAAAGAACTATACAGAGAGAAAGATCCTCCCACCATCTGTTTATTAGCAGGGACATTGACTTCTGATGTGTGTCATGGTCACAGACGGCTTGCAGACAACATTGGTTGGTATTTAAGTGGGTGCAGATGTGATGGGTATTAAAAGTCTTTGAGTGTTGCTGCGGTGAGTCAGACCCACTTTAGAATTTATTTTTTAATCAAGATTGAATTCTGCCCTTCAATCTGAATTCATTATTATGGTTTTTTAAAACCCATTTATTCCTTTCTTCATTATTTTCCTCTTTCTAGTATAATTGCCAGGTAATACTGGATAGAGAAGTGTTGCTAGGAACGAATTACTTTACTACATTTTTGTTCACTGTGAGGAAAGAAAACCAGCCTCTCTTGCTAACCTCAAAAGTAGCATATTAAATTTTCTATCAAATACATCACCACCACGCACACAGAATTGCCTTACATTAATGCAAAGATGTCTTTAAAAATAACTGCTTTAGAGGGGAAAGTCTACAATATAAAGCACACGTTCATTGACGTATCAAGATATATGGTATAACATTGATGGCACCCATACCACTGATGCCTAGAAAATGACTGAACAACTGTTAACTGGATATCAGTGAACCATTATGCATGATTCTTCCTTATGGAATTGTCTATTGTGCTCAGTGAAGTTCTGCAATCAGTTTATTATTATTATCAAGAGGTATGTGGTCCATACGCACATGTCTCTAATGGGGAGGGATGCTTCTATTTAGTGGGGGTTGGTCCTGCTTGAGCTGGGGGGGGTTGGATTAGTTGACCTCCTGAGGTCTCTTCCAACTCTGATATTCTATGATTCTATTCCGAGATCTTTTATAGCACCTGAGCTAGTTGGCAGCAGACAGGTGGTTAACACATCCAAAAAGGATGGAGCTTGGCTGTTTTCACTGGTACCAGATGACAGAACATGGAGCAATGGTCTCAAGTTGCAGTGGGGGAGGTTTAGGTTGGATATTAGGAAAATCTTTTTCACTGGGAGGGTGGTGAAGAACTGGAATGGGTTACCTAGGGAGGTGGTAGAATCTCCTTCCTTAGAGATTTTTAAGGTCAGACTTGACAAAGCCCTGGCTGGGATGATTTAGTTGGGGATTGGTCCTGCTTTGAGCAGGGGGTTGGACTAGATGACCTCCTGAGGTCCCTTCCAACCCTGAGATTCTATGATTCTGTGTGGCACTCCTGAAACAAGAGTATCAGTGCTGTGAACTCCTGCTTAAAGGAAAAGCCTGCACTTCCTGCTGTAACAAGTGTGCTTCCTCCTGACAGCCCTTTCCTAGCCATCCCTCCCTCATCAGCATAGACAATAACATTCAGGGGAGCCACATCCCCTTTATCAAATGAGTACTGTTTTAATTCATTGCACAAACTGCACAGGCCTTTGGATGGACTTTCGTTGAGCACCTGTGATCCAGCAGCTGGTGTGGTCTGGGAAGGAGCAGAGCTGCAAGGAGGCAGAGGAAAAGATTTTTTTAAAACCCCACACTTTCAAGGATTTGTTCCAAATCGCACTGAAGCCAAAGGAAAAGATCCCATAGACTGGGATGCAACTAGATCAATATTTATGAAGTGGTGTGAGATCTCCAGAGGGAAGGGGCTACATGAGTGCAGAGTATTATTTTTAAGAATGATTCATTATGCCAAATCTCAAGATTCTTCCTTATTTCTTAATGCAGTTTTTACACTTTCCTTAGGCAGTGTTGTCCGGTGTGGAGGGCACTGCGCGGAGACTCAAAAGATCTGAGCTCTATTCCCAGCCCTGCCACTGGCCTGCGGGGTGACCTTGGGCAAGTCACTTCCCTGCCTCATACCTCAGTTTTCCCACCTGTAAAATGGGAATAATGATACTGACCTCCTTTGTAAAGCACTTTGAGGCATAGGGATAAAAAGCACATGATAAGAGCTAGGTACTGTCATCATCCCAGGAAAATTCACATTAAATTAGTGGGACTGGTGAGCTCTGTGTTGGTAACATTAACCTTCATTTAAAATGGGGAATGACGTGAGTAATGAGCAAGGATCAGTCGTGGTTCAAGTGAGGCTGGGGCTCATGAATTATTGTCGAGATAGGGGGAACGCCCCCAGCAAGCTCTGAAAATCAGGCCACACATTTAGGCAACCAAGTATGGATTTCAGAGCTGATCCTGCAATAAAATGTCCATGGGGACAGATCCCTGCGGCTACACAGGGCCCCTGTGAAACTGGTGGAGCTCTGTTTGAAGGCAGGGGTCTGCCTGTAGTCAGCCATGGCTCAAACTGGGCTTGGCCTTCTTCTCTTTATGTCTCCTGCCCCAGGGACAAGCTCACTGTTCCCTGTGAGAGCTGAGCTTACGCCAGGGGTCCTTTCTGGGTTTAATTACCTCCCGTCCCTGAATGCTCCTCAGGCTTAGCTACAGGGCACTGAAGGCAAGCAGACATCCACACCCCCTCTCAGGGCTGCAGTGTCCGTTTGCCCTAAACAAGGCAGGGCAGGGGAGGCTAGTCACTACCTCGGGCTGGGGACCCTGGACTACTGGGCTCTCTGCAGTCTCTGGCAGCCTTTACTTTTGGGCAAACATCCCGCCCCCGCCCCCAGCCCTGAGTTCTGTGGTCAGCTTCACCTTTATAAGCTCCCCTTCTCCTGGTGGAGCATGCTCTGCAGGTGCACCTGATTGTCACTAGGCTTGCTGGTGACATGTCCCCTCACAGTGCGCACAGGAACCACATGGGGCAAGTTCAGACCCTTGCGGTACGTCTACACCGTGATTAAAGATCCACAGCATGGCCATGGCTGGCCCAGATCAGCTGACTCGGGCTTGCAGGGTTCAGGCTGCGAGGCAATAAAACGCCGGTATAGACGTTTGAGCTTGGACTAAAGCCTGGGACCCCGCGAGACGGGGGGCGGGGGGGGGGGGGGGGGGGCGCGTGTTCTCAAAGCCAAAGCTCCAGCCTGAGCCCGAACGTCTACACTGCAATGTTTATAGCCCCGCACCCCAAGCCCCATGAATCCAAGTCAGCTGACCCAGCCTCGGAGACTTGGAGCGCCAGGGTTTTCATAGCAGCACAGACATACCCTTGGGTGCTTAACTTTTGGCAGCTACGTTGAAATATGTCCGCCTTTGTCTGTTTCGTCCAGTGAAGGAAGTGTACGCGAAGGCTTTGATCCACTGAAGCTAATGGGAGTTAGCTTTGCGCTGACTTCAATAAGTTTTGGATTGGGCCCTAACGATAGCAGTTGTAAGGAATCAGTGAAACTTACTACCCATAATATCATAACTAGCTTTCTAACTGGAAAGAAACTGCCCTACGTGTGAATTAGGGAGGCCTCATTTTTTCTGACGTTTAACAAAAGGAACCAGAAACTCTACTCTCACAAAAAAAAAAAAAAAAAAAATCCATAAAGAACAGGCCTCATTTTAGACAATCGGTTCCCCTCCGGTTTTTAGTCCTTTTGGAACAAAGAAGGAATGTTTCTTTTCATCTGTCAGTCACGCATCTTGTGACTAGCAACTGGCTCTGGAAAAAAAAACCAATTACATGATTATATGGCAGCATAATCTGATGGCTTTTTTCTCACATGCATATGCTTTGCATTATGTCTCTATATGCAAATATGTGGACTAAATTGTTCATGCTTATAAAAATATGGGATTCTGACTTTTTCAAATACAGCTTTTAAATCTTTTTATTTTTTCTGCAAGAAGGGCAACACTTTTCATTTACGGGGGAAATAGAAAAAATAAAATGAGCCAGGCATGAAGTTAGGATGATGGAAGACAGAACAGCTAAGAAGCTCCTGGAAGAAAAATCATATAGTGCCCGACCTTGTGGCTAATTAAGGAGAAGATGGAAGGATATTAAGGAAGACCTCTTAATGTGAATGATCGTAGATGACAAAAAGGTGCCCTGGACCGAAAGAAATAGGGGCAAATTATGAGAGTGGTCAAGGACCTCTAAGGTCTATAAAGCTTGGAGGAGGAGGAGTTAAATTCTTAAAGGACAATAAAATAAATATATATAAAAACTAATCCATGCCAGCAGTTACAAAGGAAAGAAAAACCCACATCATATGAACCAGTGAGGTCCATCTCAAAACCTCAACTCCCACTCAAAAGGATAAAACAAACCTGAAACGACAACAAAACAGAAATTCAGTTACATTTGGTTGTTCAATTCTGTGAACACCCAAAGCTTTGAATTGCATATACGGTAACACCTGCATCACCAGCCATGCCCACATCTTGGAAGTGAAGAATCAATACACATTTTAGGGTAGGTGTGGCGGCATGTAGCATACGGACACTGCACACCGAGCTAACAGGGGTGCACATAGCCGTGCAGACAGTGAGACACTGCTTAGGCGAATAGAGTGGAGACATGGCAGCATCTTAGGGTATCAGAGTAGCAGCCGTGTTAGTCTGTATTCACAAAAAGAAAAGGAGTACTTGTGGCACCTTAGAGACTAACCAATTTATTTGAGCATAAGCTTTCGTGAGCTACAGCTCACTTCATCGGATGCATACTGTGGAAAGTGTAGAAGATCTTTTTATATACACACAAAGCATGAAAAAATACCTCCTCCCACCCCATTCTCCTGCTGGCAATAGCTTATCTAAAGTGATCACTCTCCTTACAATGTGTATGATAATCAAGTTAGGCCATTTCCAGCATAAATGGATTTGTCATTGATTGCCAACTTGATTATCATACACATTGTAAGGAGAGTGACCACTTTAGATAAGCTATTGCCAGCAGGAGAGTGGGGTGGGAGGAGGTATTTTTTCATGCTTTGTGTGTATATAAAAAGATCTTCTACATTTTCCACAGTATGCATCCGATGAAGTGAGCTGTAGCTCACGAAAGCTTATGCTCAAATAAATTGGTTAGTCTCTAAGGTGCCACAAGTACTCCTTTTCATCTTAGGGTATGTATCCCATGGCTCTCTCCTCACCCAAGCAGTGCCTCCTACGTCTACACTGATGTTTTTAATAAGGTAGTGTCCTGCTGCCTCCCTGCTGTCTCCCTCCACCAAAGCCTTTCGCGGCTGCATGTGGCAGCCTGCTTTTCATTGCACCGTATAGCTACATGTACCCTAAGTGCCACCGCACGTATAGGGGTGGGAGGAGGCCGAGCAAGGGCACGGCCTCAGGGGAAGGGGTGGAGTTGGGGCGGGGCCTCAGGGCAGAACACCCACCGGGGAAAAAATAAAAGTCAGAGCCTGTGGATGGGACTCCGTCGCATCTGTGTCAAACTTAGCCCACTCCCTCAGGTGAAGGGCATGACACCAGGGCTCGTGTGGTGGGAGCATAGTGGGGAATATAAGGGCAGCCTGAGCCCGGGGGAGAGGGGGGAGCTGAGGAGAGGACAGATGATGCTCAGGTGCTCCCAGGAAGAGGGACCTGCACCAAGGGACTTGCTGGGAGAGAAGCCCCAGCTGGGGGACCGCAAAGGACTGTGAGCCCAGAGGGTGTGCTAGAAGCAATGGGCGCTCTGATAAAGGACTGGATAGATTTCTGAGCCCAGAGGGAGGGCTGAGTGGATGCTAAAGCCCAATTACACATGGAACAGCCCAGGTGAGCCTGGGGAAGAGGGATGGCTGGGTCTGAGTGTTATCTTATGGGAACAAACCACCCGTAGTGGTGCAGCAGTCTTGGGAAAGTGCCAGATGGGCTGTGTGATGTGAGAGAGAAGGTAGGCAGTGGCAGGGCTGGAAGCCAGACTGTCTAAGGCACCTTTGGAAAAGGTGTCAGGGTGGCTGTGCTCCACTTTGGATGCCCGGGCATTGTGCACAAACGTTGACTTGCACCCTTGTAAAGCTTCCCCCCAAAGAACCAGTGGCTGAAGAGCTAACATCTGGCCTTAAGTGACTTGCCCTGGGCCATACAGAGCAGAGCCCTGACTGCTAGATCGGAATGTGAACTGCATGACCATCCGTCCCCTCCCAGTCCCATTCTGCTTCTGCTGCACATCCTGAGTCTGGCTGCACAAGGAGGCAGAATTCACATCCCTTTGAGGAAACTCATCTGTTGATGCCAGGAGCATTGCACCTGAAACACAGTGGGGAAGTTGCTTGCAAATCTACAGAAGCTTTATCTCCTGCTAGTCTTTTGTTTAGTATTAATGGAGCTTAATATTGCCTGGTTATTCCCGGCTCCCCCGCCATGTTATTTGTTTCAATCCTCTGTGTTTTCTCCTTCTTTATAAACGAGGTTTCCCAGCTGCGCGTCCTCATATCTAAGCTAATAGAAAGAGGTGACATAGAGTGAGTTTGTGTGTGTGTGTGTTGGGGGGGGGGGGGGGGGGGGGGGGGGGGAGGGTGAGAAAACCTGGATTTGTGCTGGAAATGGCTCTACTTGAGGATCACTTTAGATAAGCTGTTGCCAGCGGGGGAGTGAGGTGGAAGGAAGTTTTGTTTCATGGTCTCTGTGTGTATATAATGTCTTCTGCAGTTTCCACGATATGCTATGCATCCGATGAAGTGAGCTGTAGCTCACGAAAGCTCATGCTCAAATAAACTGGTTAGTCTCTAAGGTGCCACAAGTACTCCTTTTCTTTATACAGGAGGAAGACGATCTATCTCTACGCAGATGTTGCTCATAACTTTGAATCCTCAGAGCCTCTGAATGTTTGCTAGTCCCTCAAGGCCAGGCTGTTCTTGGCGCAAGCTCTGTGGTGCTCACGCAGACGGAGCCTGAGTGTAATAGTTTGGCCTCGGCAATCTTTTCCTCCCCCACTTTTGTGCTAGGCATGGTGCTTCTCAAAGCACTTTCCTGGTGAAACGAGGACAACAGAAAAAGGAAAGGCATTCCCAACCTCCCTGGGAACCATCAGAGCAGTGTCTCTCTGATATGGGGATACGCTCTGCCAGGCAACCGCAAAAGGAAAAAGAGAGGCCTGATTCTCCAGCACTTCCACCTGGGTGTAAATCAGGAGCAGCGACACTGAAATCAGTGGAGTTACTCTGCCGTAGGTGAGTGGGAGAATCCGATCGTTTGTTTACAGGTCTAAGTACAAACACAGGTGGCATTTGCAGATTTAGTTAGTTGGGGATTGGTCCTGCTTTGAGCAGGGGGTTGAACTAGATGACCTCCTGGGGTCCCTTCCAACCCTGATATTCTAGGATTCTATGACTTCCATATGGATGCTTTCCTTAGTCAGGGTTTAACAGGGGTCCCATAGCACTGGCCTCAACAGCTAAGACGTAGCATGGACCACAGAGTGATGCAGAAAGGGCTGATTGCTACACAACAGCCAGAAGTTTAGAAAGCACAATATTTTGTATGGATGATTACAAGCACCAGAAGCCATGTGGCATAGCACTATCTTGTGGGCAGGGATCTGCCAGGAGCTGGCTAGACAGAGACATGTAGACAGATACAGTTTATGCACACCCTTAGTAAGATATTGAATCCAGGCTCACGCATTGCTGTAACAGTGAAATAAATCTTTTTACTGCAGTTTGAACCTTCCTGCTTCCTTGGGGATACCACAGCCTGACTGCAGTATCTGACATGTTAACGGAAAGACAGCAGCTAGGCAGCGTGGCCTTGCAGATAAGGCACTGGACTGGGACTCAGGAGACCAAGCTTTTATTCCCAGCCCTGGCACTGGCCTGCTGGGTGACCTTTGGCAAGTCACTTTCCCTCTTGGTGCCACAGTTTCTCCACCTCTAAAATGGGGACAATGACACTGATCTCCTTGGTAAAGTGCTTTGAGCTCTGCTGATGAGAACTCTTATAGAGCGTGGGATTATTATATAGAGCCGTATTGCTTTGGTCTCCAGTTTGTTTTAATCTGTAAGCTCTTCAAGGCAGGGACTGCCTATTTTGATTCCTGATCAGAGCTTATCTATTGCATGGGGCCCTGGTGATACCATTTAGAGAAGAGGTTTCAGAGTAAAAGCCGTGTTAGTCTGTATTCGCAAAAAGAAAAGGAGTACTCCTTTTCTTTTATTTAGAGAAGAGTTATCCAAGGAATTCAGGGATGAGTACATTCTGAGTTGTCCAACCCCATCAGACTTTGGAAATATTGATCGAGACAGCAGGAACTCCAGGGGAGTTCTTCCCACACCAGTGTGGCCATTATTTGTTTGAAATAATGTTATCTATTTATTTAGAGAGATTTAAGCAACCAAGAAAAACACCCAATGAAGAAAACTATGGCAGTCCTAACAATTCATTCAACGTGGTGGTGACCATTCAGCAGCATTAAATAATCAGGTGCAGATAGCTAATTAATACAGTCAGAGCATAAATCAAAGCAATGGAAAGAAATCTCTCACACGCGCACACGCACACACACACACACACGCCCTCCCCCCATCCTCAGCTACCTCCTCACACTGCACCAAACCTTTATCAAATAAATGCCTTTTGCAGCGTGCCTGGAGGGTGATCAAATCTGGGCTATTTCACACCAATGTGGGGAGCAAGTTCCAGATCCTCAGGCCCCTTCTGAGAATGCCCTGCTGAGAGACCCCCCCTTTCTTTTATAATGAGGGGAAGCCAGCTCCAGCATCCGTCCCCTGCTGATTGCAGCTGCGGCATTATCTCTCAGGTAGGCAGGTTCCAGAGCTCTGAATACTTCCTGTTTGGAAGAAAATCCGATCATTTAAAAGTGCAACAATCAGCCCCACCTTAACTCACCTTCAGGATCACACAGCTCAGACATGGTTCTTCTTGATTTAATTGGGGATTGGCCCTGCTTTGAGCAGGGGGTTGGACTAGATGACCTCCTGAGGTCCCTTCCAACCCTGATATTCTATGATTCTTGTGCAAGTCTGATGATCCAGGACGGCAATGGCTCAGTTTAACGAAGCCACCAGACAGCGAAGGTCCGGAGAGAGGTGTCAGACTGTTTTCATGCAACACTGAGCATTTTCAGTTCCATAAGTAATGAAGGGGTGGTTTAGTAAACGACAGGTCGGAAACAGCTGTGTTCCTTGGTGGGACAGGTTCGAATGCTTGCAATGGAGAAAGAGACTTCTATTTGTCCAGGAAAGATACAGTATCAGGCTGTATGGTTCTGAAAAAGCAAGGTGCTGTTTGTACCTCATGCAAAGCAAGGGTCCCAGGGCAGTTTTCTTAAGAGGTTTGCCCCAGTGTCCTTGGGCACAATTTCCCCTACTCCCACTATTGTGCAGTGTGGTGGATACTGTTTGGTGGTTGCTTCCATCACCCCAGAGGTGGCTGACTTTCTGAGGTGCTGTATGTACATAGTTGTAAAGTGCTTTGGGGTCAAAGACACTCTAGAAATGTCAGAGATTAATTAGAAATGGCCCTGAGATACAAAAGTCTGTCCGCAACACTAGCAGCCTCAGGGTGGGTTGTCAGTGGGAAGGATCAAACCCGGGACCATTAAATCATGCCAGAAGGTTGGAGTGGATGACAGGGGATGGCTGCCTGCTCTGTTCATTCCCTCTGAAGCACCTGGCATTGGCCACTGTTGGAAGACAGGAGATTGGGTTAGATGGACCATCGGTTTGACCTACTATGGTCGTTCTTATGTTACGTTCTTATACATGAGATGCTACTACCTGATTCAACATACCCAACTGTTAGTGGGGGGCTGTAGCAGGCTCATCAATCTCTAGCTGGCCAAGCTACTTCTAAAGGAGGACAAAAGGCCACACACAGAGGGCCTGGCTTAAACATGTTTGAAACCCTGCAAAGCACAGGGATGTTTGGAGCTGGGCTTTTAAGTTTTCTGCATTATAGGGGCAGGCGCCAGCTGTGAAATTTGAATCCCGCTCTGCCTTGGGATTCCCTCCCTCAAACATCCACAGCATTCAGCTGAGGAGTTTGGGGTCAGGCCCATCTCTCCTGTTCAATCGGAATGAACTGGAAACGTACCCATGGCTTCCTAATGGAAAAGCCGGGCTGTCTTAAGCAAACAGCTCCCCAGTCGCATGGTTCTTCCGAATAAAGAAGTGACACATCCCTGGCTAATCCTCTTTGGGAGGCTGCTTGAAGTGCCTCGCAGAGGGCAGTGCTCGAGGCTTGGCAAACTCATTGCAGGAATGGCTTGGTTCTCTCTCCATGCAGGCAATGCCCTTCAGTGTGCATGTGAGGAAGGGTAGAGACTGCGTTCCAGGCTAGCTTTGAGCTCCTTGCATTGAGCTCTGGCTCTGTAGGGGTGAACTGGAACACCCCCAAAGCCCCAGGCTGCATCTGCTCACCTGCCTCTCTTCCCGTCCTTTCTATCCAAGAGTCTCCACCTCCCTCATTAGGGGCTGGGACATCAAATGCAACTCGCTGTCCCCTTACCTGCAGCCAGTGGGAGCTGTCCATTTCCCACCTGCATGCTGCCACTGCTCCGTGGCTGCCAGCGTGGGATCTGTTGTTGCACATGGGTACAGTTTGATTGCCTGGTGTCTAATGAAAATCAAACCTATGCTACCGAGTATTACTGCGTAGCTTTGTGCTGGGTTTGACTAGGTTTATAACCTTTTTACAAGTCTCCAAGTTTCCAGGGCAGCATAAATACCACAACCTCCACTGGAGATCAATGAAGGGATAGATAGATCGATCCAGGACCTAAAACAGAGTTTTTAAAAACTTTTTACATGTACTGACTTATTTACATGTGAGTTCATCATTTAATGGGGAAACTCTCCCTCCTTGTGCTGAAAAAGTGACTGACAGTGGCTAGTAGTGCAAACAAAACCCTCTGAGAATAGGTTGCCTGAAGCTGGTATCCTTGGGAAATCAGAAACCTGAATGTTAGCTGAGAAAACAATGAGCCCGGCCAGTCCTGTCATTTCTGAGAAATAGCCAAATACAACCACTAAGGATTCTGAATTTACAGTGTTGTTTGGAAGCTAGGCATGACTTTTTTTGATGAACACTGTACATTAAAAAAAATTGATTAAATGGTGTAAGTTATAAATATCTTTCTTGCTACACTCAGATCAAAAGACCAAAGCCCATAAAGAGTTATTTATTTCCATTCCATTGTAACGATGACTGAATTGGCAGTGACAACCCTTTGGAATTGATTTGTAGCGGTAAAAGACTAATTACAAATATTTCAAAACAATTTTTCCCTTCCAAATAGAGCTTATCCAGCACTAATCACAGGGAAATAAAAATAAAAAAAACAAAGAAGACCACCCGCCCTGTAATCTATTCATTATTTGTAACCAAGATCTGAGCTGGAGCTCCATTGTGTTAGGTGCTGTACAAACACATAGGAGAGAGCATCCTTGCTCCCAAAACGTACACTCTAATAGTTAAGACAGCTGAAAGATAGCAATTATTGTTGTTTCCATTGTACAGAGGTGGGAACTGAAGCACAGAAAGACTATGGGACTGGCCCAAGGTCACACAGGAAGTCTGTGGCAAAGCCAGGAATTGAACCCAGTCTGCTGCTATTTCCTCACCCCAGTGTTCACTGGCTTCATGGAATTCTCGCTGAAGATCCCGCCAAGTTCAAAGTTTGGGGCCTTACGTGCGGAGTCCTCTCAGGAATTGACCCAAGAAGCCCTCCAGGGAAATGACTCCCAAGGACAACTCCATTCTGCTTGGATGGCAGCCACAAGAGCTTCCTCAGCAACTGGTCCACAACTGGAACTCGCTTCCAGAAGGGAGCAAGCTGGTCACAAACTGCAGAACCTTCAGGATGAAATGTAGTATGCGGGATGCTGAGATCTTCTTGTGTCCACTTTAATACACCTGTAAGGCATCGGTATAATAGAATGACAGGCATTGTAGGAGAACCTGTAGAGGCAGAAATAGTTTAAGAGAATTGACCAAGGTGACATAGGGCCTGGCTCTGCAATGGGCTCTCTGCCTCTAGTGAAATCTGGGCCACCTCAGATCCCACAGAAGTCAATGGGAGTGGAGGGTACTGAGCACTTCACAGGAAGAACTCAGTACCATCCATCTCTGAGCCTACAGTGAGTCCTTGGTAGAGCTGGGATTAGAACCCAAGAGCCCTGATTCTGTGTCTCCACCTCACGCCACTAGACACCACCCATTCCCTACTTTAAAAAAATCTTTGTGGCAAAATTATTATAAATATCATAGTAGGGTCTCAGTGTTCCAACCCAGATCAGGATCCTTTAGGCATTGTACAAACACATAGTAAGAGACAGACTCTTACTTTATAATCTTAATAGGCAAGACCAACCAAGGGTATTTTTACGGTGCCTAGCACAATGGGATCCTGGCCTGCGACTGGGGCTCATAGGCACTAGGGTAATACAAATAATAAAAGTAACCCTGGTTTGCTCAGGGTCATATCGGAGGTCAGTGGAAGAGCCAGGAATGGAGAACCCAGTTTTCCTGATTCAGCCCCTTATCCAATACTTTGGCATGATCTTACTTTTGGGAGAAGCAGTGAGAGAGGCTATAGGGCAACACTGGACTGGAGGGAGCCATTCCACCTTATAATTTCTCAGTTAAAGGGACACTTTAAAAACTGCTTGACTCAAATTAGACACTATCCCCGCACATTTTGCCAAAATTAAACAAATTAAATACATGGCAGCTGCTTGTATTCCAAGCAGGGAAAAGACTGCTGTTTTCTAGGACAAGGCCTGCAACCTGTTTAAAATCGAAGGATACCCTCACATCCCAGGTTGACCTGCACACAAAATGCAGGAACGGTGGAAACGCAAACATGTCCAAAAAGCAGCAATAGATGTGGAGTGCATAGTCTAGACACCAGACCAGATGATAGCGTTATAAGACATGTATGAAAGTGTGACGTTGCCCACTTGTGGCTGGCCTGCAGAATAGATAAGAGCCTTCCAGAACAGTGCTTCCAACGAGGAGAGATGTTGCTCAGGATTTTCAAATAACATGTCTCTCTGACCCACTCTTCCCCGCTTCCCTGAAATGAGTTTTAGACTGAAATTCCTGAGAGGACACTGGGTTCCTTGTGGTTTATATAAACTCTAATTATTTAATCAGCATTGTGAGTGTCTCCCAACCTGCACTGGCAACCACAGTCCTTAGTACCCCAAAGTGACAGGATGACTCATCCATTTATCATACACAATCCTCAAGGGAAGAATAACTTGCTCTGAGTAGAGTTGAATGACCCTGCTACACAGCTGGGTTGCCTCACACACAGATGCCTTAGATGGGATCTTCACGTTCGTTGTGTTAAAGTAGAGCTGGGAGGGAACTGGAATTTCCATTGAACAGCAAATTCCGTGATTTCTACATTTGCTTTTGGTCAGAAGAGGAACAAGGCATTGAATTTTGAATTTTCCCATGAAGTGAAATGTTTGGGTCAGCCAAGACATTTTGAAACCGACAGGGTGTTTCGAGATCTTATCAAAGCTTGTTGTTTCTATTACAGTATTTTAAAATGGAATTCTGTTGAAATCAGCACACTGCTGCTGACTTCTAGACACCACTACCCTTGAAGGAA
This sequence comes from Chelonia mydas, assembly GCF_015237465.2. NCBI lineage: Eukaryota > Metazoa > Chordata > Testudines > Cheloniidae > Chelonia > Chelonia mydas. Next base: position 5,907,987 of record NC_051251.2, read on the forward strand.
CAGATCTCCTTTCACAAGCCCAGAAGAGCCTGATAATTATTGCACTCACCTGGGATGTGGAAGACCCATACTGTAGTCCCTGTTGTGAACCAGGAAGAACTTGCATCTCCCACATCCTAGGTGCATGCCCTAAGCACTGGGCTATTGGCTATTCTCGGATGGCTTGCTTTCTCACTCTGGTGTTTTCTCACAAAACATTTTGAAACGTTAGGTGGAACCAAACCAGATTTTGAAACCTCAAACATTTTTGCGGGCCAGAATGCTTGTTGTCCAGCCTGCCCTAGTCCAGTGGTGTCTGCTCTTTCCCTGTATCCGGAGTCACAACCTGAACTGGAATTAAGTGGGGAGTGGCCATGCAAGGACTGCGACAATGTAGCCCGATGGGAGCTGTTGGGCTTCAAGCACCTCTGAAAATTTGTCTTTTAAATGATGATAATTTTAGCAGAAACATTCCGCCAATTTGCACCTCCCTCAATCCCGAATAGCCTCCTATGCCTCCCCAGATCCTACAAACCTCAACCATCCCTTAGCCTGCTGCCAAGACCTCTAGCCTTGCCCCTGACAACTTGCCCAATGCATTTCTGCCATGTCAATGCAAACATTTGAAGCTTTCTGGAAACTGCAAATGTGAGGGCAGCATAAAATAAATATGGGGCAGGACTACACTGATTGCATTATTCATTTTCACATTCAATTCATTAAAAACCTCCATGGTGTAATTTAATTGAGGTGTCCCAGGATTGCCATCCAGCTACATTGGAATCCTTTAGAACCTACAGGTCCAGCTTATCACAGAAGACGTGGGGCCTTGATCAACTGCATGTGTCTTCCGAGAACCTGCTTGTGTCTTTGCTCTGAGAGCAGCTTAGCTGACATCAGTGGCAAGTTACTCAGGGCTTGTCTTCACTACAGGGGTAAATCGACCTAAGTTACGCTACTCCAGCTATGTGAATAAAATGTCTTCACTGCAGATGCTCTAAAAATGGAGCAGGCCAGGGCAATTTCCCTCATGCTTCTGCCCTCCCATATGGGAGGCAGCTGTAATTTGGCTGCAGGTACTGATGAAAGAGCAGGGGCACTAGCATTGCCTGCAGGAATCGGAATTGTCAAGAGGAGTTGAGGGCGTGGCCACAGCCCTGACCCCGCCTTCCCGCACACTTTCATGAGAGCACTGCATGGAGCGCAGACAGACCTAAACCACCTGAAGTAGGCCAGTGCCTGGGAAGCGATCCTGCCTTCCATATCTCCTTATTATCTGCATTTACCCCCTTAATTTGTAATTGCTACAGATTTGAACCACCCCTGAAATTCTAGTGCTGGTTATTACACTCTGACCATCCTAAATGAATCCTGTCAGCTCCCAGACTGCTGCGCTGGGCAACACAGCATGGGGAGTAGGTGGCCAGCCCTCTGTGAAGAAAGAAGTGGTCAGGGACTATTTAGAAAAGCTGAACGTGCACAAGTCCATGGGGCCAGATGCGCTGCATCTGAGAGTGCTAAAGGAGTTGGCGGCTGTGATTGCAGAGCCATTGGCCATTATCTTTGAAAACTCGTGGCGAACGGGGAAAGTCCCAGATGACTGGAAAAAGGCTAATGTAGTGCCCATCTTTAAAAAAGGGAAGAAGGAGGATCCTGGGAACTACAGGCCAGTCAGCCTCACCTCAGTCCCCGGAAAAATCATGGAGCAGGTCCTCAAGGAATCAATCCTGAAGCACTTACACGAGAGGAAAGTAATCAGGAACAGTCAGCATGGATTCACCAGGGGAAGGTTATGCCTGACTAATCTAATCACCTTCTATGATGAGATTACTGGTTCTGTGGATGAAGGGAAAGCAGTGGATGTATTGTTTCTTGACTTTAGCAAAGCTTTTGACACGGTCTCCCAAAGTATTCTTGTCAGCAAGTTAAAGAAGTATGGGCTGGATGGGAGACACTCCGTGGTCAACTTCCCTTACTCTTCTTGGAGAGCTGGAATATCGAGGTTGACCACAGAGTGTTCTGTCATCAATTTAGCGGGTCTTCACTAGACCCATGAAATGGATCCCTGCTGCATGGTCTCCCCATGGTGAAGACCAGCCCCAGACCCTACTGCAAGAGAATAGCACCTATTGATCAACAGATGGACCTGTTTGCCAACTAAGTAAACAAATGGCAAGTCATTTGGTTTATTGCTAGTCAGAGGTCTGTAATGCTGGATAACCAACCAAGCATTATCTTAATGAAATGCAATTCATTATCGATTCCAAATGAATTAACTACAAAGGAGACCAATTTTTAGCAGAGGGAAAACTTCCCGATAGAGCAATCTTTTAGCCAATAGATAGTCTCTAAGAGAAATGGTAGAGGTGTCATTGCTTTGCACATTTAAAATTGGATTAGCCAAAACACTAGCAAATGAGCAATAGGGAAGAATCTTGCCTTGGCAGTCAGCTGGACTAGTTGACTTAAAGAGTCTAAATCTCCACACTCTATGATTGCCTAGATGCAAAAAGAAAGTTTGCACTGGAGATACCGACAAAAATAAATGATTGCAACATCTATAAGGCATCTGTAATGTAAAATACCCTTTGATATCAACATAAATATCAGACAAAAGAATGTTATACTGTGTCTTGTTATCCTGTCAAGCTAATCCCTGCAAGTAGCCTTTATGTATAATTGTCTTATTCAGATACTTGGCTGTAATCCATCAAACACTTCTCATCCATTAAATATAATTATATGCTTTGTTGGAATAACCAGATGTTTAGTGCTGAGATGAGCAGATGTCTATGCTTCATACCGGAAGGTTATAAACCTATTTACACTAGCAATAAACGACAAGTATTTAAATGCTGGAGGAAGTGAGCAGTTGTTGCTTTCCCCCTCTTCTTTTGGTAAATTGCTAAATAATTCCTTGCCTTTTGGATCCGTGTAAGAAAGGCATAAACTTCGCTGTGGGATACATTTGATGTAGGAGTTCCCAAGATCTGGCTGACCTTTTCTAATTAATGTAATGACGATTTCCATTGTGTAAATTTTTAACAGTAAGGACAATTAACGATTGGAACAATTTGCCAGAGATTGTGGTGGATTCACCATCACTGGCATTTTTGTGTGTGTGTATGTGGTGGGAGCTATAGTTGAAACTGAAATTATTTTTGGGAAGTTCTATATGGCATGTGTGATACAGGCCATCAAACTGGATGACCACAGTGGCACCTTCTGGCCTTGGAACTGCATAGATGTATTTTATCTTCCAATTAATTTGTTTTTAAAGACATGGGACCGGATGTTAGGATGTTAGCTTGTAGCTTCGTCAGAGCTATACCCATTTACACAAGGAGGATCTGGCCCATATACCCAAAACAATCATGTAAAATGAGACAGATTCGGAGTTTTCAAGTCTTTCCTTCCATTTTGCTTCATATGGGTCCCCACCCTGTTCCTTGAAATTTGAGTTCCAGATTCTAACAATCTCACCACAAAACTCAGCTGAGATGACAAAATTTTGCTTGATTTGAGATTGAACATAGGTGATGCCCCTAAATTTTGTGGGTTGCACCCCAAATAATAACTCCTACGTGACCCACATTAATTGTCAACTAGCCAGAACGATTTGGTGGTTATAGCCTGAATCTGGCCCAGGATCTCAAAGTTAAACTTTTTTGAAAACATGACTATTGGCCTTTTAAAATGTCAGAACAAGAGCTGAGTGAATACATTGCCACGAATAATGTACCTGCTGTATTATGCCCCCAGTCTAGCAAAGCATATAAGCAGTTATGCATATAAATATAAGCACTTACGCATATAAATAGTTTCATTGAAGCCACTCCAGTGGGACTACTCAAAGGCATGCCGTAGTGAAACATGAGATTAAGCCCATAGCTAGTTTGAGACCTTAGCCTCTTTTCGTGTTTGTGGAGTTTCTGCAATTCCTTTCAATTTGTTCATTATGAAAATTCTTTGATGATTTTCTTTCTTTTAACTATGTGGATTGATAGCAAACATTTCTTTGAGTTTTCAAAGTTCATTATTTGAGCTTCATTGATTACTTCTGATTGGGCTGATGAGTCACATGGCATTGTTTCTGTTCTCTGATTTACTGAACATGCAGGTGCCTCTGTTGTGAAGAGCCACACCTGCATTTTAGAAACTCAGTTTTTACAAATATTTTCCCAGGCAGCTTTGAAATCCATTTTCCGTAACATACACGCCCGTGAATCTTAATTGTGTGCTTGGTTATTCACACCAACAGCCTGACCACAGTCTCAGAGTGTAGCAGAACCAAGATTAGAACCCAAGAGTCCCTGTGCTCACCTCTACCCACTAGACCACACTCCCGTCTTCCATTGAGTCTGAGGCGTATAATTAGGCTTGGAAGGATTTGAGTGTTATTTGTAAATGTTGGTAAAAGTCGATTTCACCGTATGCACACAAACCGATCAAAAAATATATCCATCGATAATAATCAAAATGTATAGACAAGCAAAGGGTGAAAAATGAGAGCTTATTAGAGTTTGATTGAAAGATATTTACTTTGTATGTTTTGCAGGTGATGTCGACAATTTGTCTTTTAATGATTATGAGGCTTTAACTTTATTGAACCTCAGGGCAGGTCTACACTACAGCTTAAGTCACTGTAACTTACTTCACTTGGGGTGTGAAGAAGCCACCCCACCAAAGTGATGTAAGTTACAGTGACCTAAGCGCTGTCCACACCAGCGCTATATCAGCAGAAGATACTCTCCTGCCAACATCGTTTCTGCCTCTCAGGGAGGTGGAGTAATTATGCTGATGGGAGAGAGCCCTCGCATCGGCATAGTCTGCACCAGATGTGCTACAGTGACACAGCTGCATCTGTGCAGCCGCACCAATATTGTGCTTCTAGCCCTCAGCATCTACTGTCATTAAATAATTGTCTGACCCCCCCCGCATTATTTCCTGCAGTTTGGAAATTTAAAGAGATACATCTTTAAAAAAAATGCTTAAAAATAAACACCAGTATCATCCATTGATATTATAAACAAATACAGTTCTTCCAGGCCTAAGTATATTAACCTTTTTCAAGCAGTGTCAGACAGCGTATCATTCCATATTACCTGAAATGTTGAGAATATTGAATCAACGATTACCCGAGTAGATGGAGAGCCACGGAGACATTATGAGGTTCCAGAGGTCGCTAATACAAATTCTCGTTTTAATAAGCTAAAGCTTTCACATGCCTTGTTGTTACTGACAAAGGTTTTTCTCTTCTCCTGGACTCAATCTTTATAAATTGGCTGACTCCATTTTCCCATTAAAGGGCGTCTGTAATTTCAATATACATAACATCAATATAACAGCAAAAGAGCATGGGGGTAAATTATTAATAAGTGACTGTAACTGCTCAATATTTGTCTTTGGCTTTTAGCAGTACTATCTGAGAGCGTCCGTGGGCACCGGCTATTTTTGATCTATGCTGTTTTTTGCAGTTTAATTTCTTAGTCCATTGTTTGATATATGGGATTAGTTTATATTGCTCAGTATTAGGTAACAGTTGATCTGAAAGGATGGGTAGTCTTATGGCTCAGGACTTGCACTCAGGAGAGCTAGATCCAGTTTTTGGCTCTGCCACAGATTTCATATGGGACCTTGTTCAAGTCATTTAATCTCTCAGGACCTCTATTCCTCATCTGTACAATAAGGACAATAACACTTCATCTCTCCTACCCTTTGTCTGTCTTGTCTATTCAGATGACAACCTCTTGGGGGTGGGGGGGACTACAGTATTGTCAATACCCTGTGCTCAAAAATCATGAGTCATGTATGTAGTGGGGGAGGGGTATATTTTCCTTCTGGTGTTGAAATGTTTAGGAGTCACGTTTTCAGGGTTGATTCTGCAGCCATTGGGGCTAGCAACGTACTTTTAAAAATGAAAGCTGAGATTCTCAGGTACTGTTCTGGGTTTGAATCTTTATTATTAATAGTAATAATAATAGAGGTCAGTGAACAGGCTCAAGTGGAATTCATTTAACTGAAGATTATTAGTCAGCGATTAATACAGTGCAATACAGAATACAGAAAAGAAGGTTTTATACATTACCCAACCAATCTGAAGACTGGAGAAGTGACTGCCACTTGATTCATTCCAAACTAACTCCCTAAAACTTTCTCCTTAAATACCGTTTAGGACAAAGACATTCCTTTCCCATGAGTGATCTTACTTTGGGTTCCAGCCCACATATCTCAATTTACCTAATCAATAAGCTGAAGACATCTGAAGCTGACCAATTATTACAGAAACCATCTGTGACAACAAGCGATTCTTATTGGACTAAACATCAATCAATGATTCATTATTTCATCAATCACGGAACACATCTGTGATAACAACCATCCCTTGTCAATCACCAGTGGTCCCTATGAACATCTGGATGCAATTATTATGGAACAACGGGGTCAGAGCAAGGGATTACACACATTCCCTTTTTGATTACATACATTCCATCATGTGGTCACCAGCTAGGCTTCAACCTAAGTGCAGAGAACTCTGCAGTTTGATAGGTACAGAGCACTAGATTTGTAGATACAAAACATTTTGGTTTATGCACAAAAAGGGATTTTGATTTATAGATAATATCCCTTTTTGTGCATATATATGTGTATATATATATATTGCAGAACTGACTGCTAGAAGCTAGGACTGGACGACAGCGGATGGATCGCTCAACAAATTGCCCTATTCTGTTCACTCCTTCGGAAGCATTTGAAGACCACTGTTAGAAGACAAGATACTGGACTAGATGGACCATTGCTCTTACCCAGTATGACCTTTCTTATGCTATTATTTAGTAACAGTAATAATCTGGTTCCAGGAGCTGGGCTCTAACAAAAGCACTATATTTTGCAAGACTCACAATAAAATCATGGGAGTTGGCAATCCTGAGACTGCCCCTTATTGTGTGTCTGTACACAATAGGAACGTGATCTCCAATGAGAACTCTAGGAACCAGCATCATAGTAATAATCTGAAATCCCAATGGCCCGTCTTATTTAGTTGGGACAAATTCATCCCTGGTTCAACTTTATTGACCTCCTCTGGATGGAACTGCTGGACCCCCATCCCTAGATGGATGAGTTACTGCTATGAAGTTTATTTCTCTATTTTATTAGGAGTGAGGTGAGTGATCAATTAACAATCCTATTTTCCATTCTTCTTCACAGGGACGATATTAACTGAGGAAGGCAATCATCACTTCTATATAAATGTATGTGGGATCATGATAAATAGCTCTTATAGTTTGCAAATAACAATGCTTTGCACATATTTATGTTCACATTTATTTGATCATTAATATTCCACCCACTGTGACAATATGTGGGCATGTTTGCAAGTGCTAGAACCATCAGTAACTATTGCCAATGACACAGCCCTGACAAAGGCCTTGCATTGCCATCACCACTCTGTACCCAAGCTGCCCACTGACAACAACCACGTTGACCCAAATCCACCAAAAGACATAGGAAGCAGATTAAACAAATGTGCCCCAAATGCAGTCAATGCAGCTGTTTCCAGAGGTGAAATTTCATTGCCCCCGGCCCCAAGGAAATAGCCCCAGTCCCCATTCCTATGGATTTCACTATAATGGGATTCTAGCCATTTGCAAGTGCCTTAGTGGAACAGACCGCCTCTAAGATGGCTGGATCCCAGGTCTTTTAAGGTCTTATATATATCAGTACCATAAAACTCACTCAAAAGGAAATCACAAGTCCACTGAAGTCTATGGAGCATGCATATTAGGCACCTACATAGACGTAACCTGTTGAAAAGATAGGTATCAACTTTCTGCTCTAGCTAGAGTTTCCAAGAGGTTCTAAGTAGGGTGGGTAGCGCCTCTCAGAAGTGACAGAGGCAGAGATAGCTGTGAAAGGTTGCAATTCCAGTGGTCACCTGGCAATCAAATAGTCTCCCTACTGCCCATCACTGAGAGAGAAGGTGGGCATAGGCCCTCCAAAGAGAGAGCAGTCACGTCTCCCATTGAGATGTCTTCACTCATAACCCCTCCTTGGCTGAAAGTGAGCCTTCCTTTCAGGTAGCAACCTATCTTGGCCAAAATTTGGTCTCTCCAACAGGGAAGCATGAAGCTTGACATACTGATTCCACTTGAGCCAAAAGTATCTCACAATGATTACTGGCAGCCTCACATACATGTTGAACAAGCTGGGTCAGGAGAATCGGACTCCCTGCAACCTATACTCAGGAGCTCTCAAAGAGGATGAACAATTGGTCAATATGACCCTCTGGATCCTCCCTGAAAGCTATGAATGCCCCGTGGCTAAATCCACAGCGCTTCATGATCAGCAGCATCACTGAAAGAGTTAATAGAATCTGCCTGGGCACCTACTCTCCATCTCCTGAAAGAGATTATCAGTTACAAACAGCAGCAGAGTCTGCACGTCATATCCCAGTCTAGAGAACCAGGAAAGCCGAGGGAGCTTCTTTTTCCTGTATCTCTAATAAAAGGTTAAAAGGATTTGTAATGGTGTGTTTGCCATCGTACTAAGCAGGCCCAAGTCTCTGTATTCCCAAGCCTTGTTTAACTATTAATGTTGTACACTGACAGGATCATGTTAACACCGTTGACTCTCTGGACTTATTTATTCCATCCAATATATACCACAGTTCCAATGGACACAACGGGAATTTACTGGCATGGGTAAATGTATATATGTGGTTGGAATCAGTTATCCAAACCGTAATGCAAGTTTTTTTAGTTTGTTTTTGTTTTTATAAAGTTGCATTCAACAATTAATGCTCGCCTGTTGCAGTAGGATTAGCTATTGCTTTTGCCATGTATTTTTCATTAGACTGACACCATTTTACTTACATATCACACACCGGTCTGAACAGCCCGTGCAAAGTAGAACAGGGATTTGCATAATGAATGACTATGTCCTTTTCTAATTGCTGGTCACGTAGTCTTGTAGCTAGATAATATCTGACAAGCATATGGCACCAGAGGCCAACTAAAAGGTCAAACCTGTCCTACTGATTTCCAAGACACTAGTTAAGGCTCACTCATTTCCAATTGGCCCTGCACTCACACCAGGCCAATCTGAGTCCCAGAGTCTGATTTTGCTTAAAATAACCAGAGGATTTGCTTTAAACAAGTGAGCTCGCTTCCCGAAAGGCAGACGCACAATGCTGACTCTTGCTAACGAGCAGTGCAAACAGTAATGACTCTGTTGAGCTATAAGTAATGTTCGTTAAGCAGAGATCTGATATGCCACCCAGCCTAAGACTTTTTAGAAGCTGGATGTCTAATTTGTTTGTTCCACCAGCTGTTTGCCATCTGAGCTATCAGTGATTAATGTGCTCCATCTTTTGATTCTACACTTTTTGTGCATCTCCAAGAATCTTGGGCTTCCTGCTTCCTTGGCTGCGCTGAGTCCATATTCTATTGATCTTGGCTTTCAGAGGGTTATGGATCAACGATGATGGGAAAAAACAGCATGTGTTAGTTGGCGACACAAGCTCATGATAAAAAGCTGCTCCCTGCAGCTGCTCAACTATACAGACCAACTGGAGGCTTAAGATTCATTTGAGAATACCCAAACCTGTGGGACAGATAGAAAAACCTTCCAGCCACTTGAATAGGACATTCACTGGTCTCTTTAACATTTAACAAGGGCTAAAATGGAGAGTCCACTCTTTTAGCCACTGCATCGCAAAGCAAATCACAGAGATTTGAACAGCAATTTCAATATGATGTGTTATTTACTGTGCTCAGCGCTGCACGCCATACAGAGGGGGTACATGGTGCCTTCCTGAAGGAGCTTACAATCTACGTTCATCCGAGATGGCTCGGAGCCACTAAGGTCAGCTCCACATCTGGGTCTGAATTATGCAAAATTTTGGATTCTCTGTCAGCCCAGTGTGGAGACAGTGACCAGCTGTAACATTCAGATTCACATCCACAGCCCTCGAAGTCTGGGCGAATTTGGATTTACAGGCTTGGTTCAGGCCCATCTCTTATCATTCTGTACGGCTATTCATTGAGGAATGATTGTCAGTACAGCACTGTTACGCTTTTGGGTTTCCCCAAGTGTCAATCCAGAAGAGCCCCCTATATAATAGACTAAATATAAAAAACACATAATATGATAGCAGCCTCCTAAACAATGACACAAACAGGGACATAAACTCAGTTTTATTGGAGATCCCTTTTCTCTGAGAGATGGCCAGACTAAATCTGATTCAATCCATAAGAATCCAAACCTGTTTGGCTGCATTTCAAGCAAGGTCTAGTCTGGGAGTTGGCAGTGTCCTTATGTGAAATGGATTGCTATGGACTGTTTGATATAGATCTAATAATCAGTTTGTTCAGGTAGAAGAGATTAAGGACTGCCCAGTGTCTTATCTCAGAACAGGTTATTTTTTTTACCCAGTTTACTTGCCGGACAAGTGCTATATCTCCTTGATATTTTTGAGTGGTTGTATATTTTTCTTTCCTTTAAGAGTGATCCTAGAGCATGCATGCTATTGTGAATTAAAGGGGAGTTTTCATACAAATTTTGAACATCTTTTCCATTTCTTTCCCTATCCGTTTATAAGTAAGGTTGGATCCAGTCAATACTTCCATGGAAAACGCAGGCTGCTACAGGAACCAGTGTTGATCCTTCAGTAACCAACACTCATCTGTCTGAGCTCTGAAGGGTTGTCTTGGCATGGCATCAGAGGGTACCATGCCACCAAAGGTGTCCTCTTACCAATGAGATGTAAAGCAAGCCCATGGTAGTGAAATCTAGGAGCCGATTCTGCCCCCTTTACTGACACGGAATTGTACTAGTACTGTACTTTGTAAGTAGTTCCATTGACTCTAATGGTACCATTCATGGATTAAGGTCTTATTCAGCAGAAGTCAACATGACCAAATGAGGCTCATGGGGCCAGTGTATGAACCCCTGGGAGGCTGGTGAGCATGGTTTGGAGGATTTCTCTGATGTCCTAGAGAGCAGAGAAATTTTCACTGTAAATAGTCCATGCTATGGGCTGTATTCTCCCACTTGTGCTCACAGTGGGATAGATTGTGACATTAGGTGGAGCCTTAAGCAGAGGGTGGTGTATAAACTGCATCACCCCAAGAGTAGCCCTTTGAGGGTGGGGGACTGTGACTCAGACATTCCTCTGAATCACGATTCACATCCTGCCCCCCTCCCCTTGCTCTAGGAGAACAATCAATTACTTCACCTCTTTATGCGGAGCAGCTCACTCTATCCTGTGCACTCAGCCAACTACTCTGGCTGGGGTGTAAATGTTACAGGTGAGAGTAATTAACCATTGGAGCAATTTACCAGGTGATCACAGTGGTCCCTTCTGGCCTTAGAATCTATGAGCAGGGGATGCAGAACCTGGATTCCTCCCACTCTCAGCCCCCTCCCCACCCCCCAGCCTACTTGCTCTTTCCAAAAAGCATTGGCTGGACAGGCTTTTTGTTCTCCTCACCCATACCAGAGTCACTCTCTGAATAGGGCCCAGCAGGGTAGTAAAGGGGCATGGAGAATCTGGCTCTCCAAGAGAAAGACCAGAGAGGTCCCAGCATGGGGTAATGCCCAAAGCTTGCTACAGACATTCACACTCATCATTGCAAGCAGATCTCTTGTCTTGCTGGATTATAATTTACACGCACACACAAATAATAAAATGGAGAATTTAGTTGATATTGGTTTCTTCCTTTATTTACCTGCCATGATCTGAATTCCAAGCTGTTTGCTGATAGCACCTCCGACATGAGCAGCAGAGCATGGAATACAAGGAGGGTGGGATAATGTTCTGCTTCCAGTTGAGCCAGACATATTCACCCCCAGTCAGGGACTAGATCCCCATTATGCTGGGGGCAATACACATAACCAAAGGATGGTCCCTACCCCAAATCTAAGTCAGGAGCTTACAATCTAAATAGAGATTTGGCGATTTTGCAGCCCCAAGAGGTGCATCAGTTTTGACTAATGTCTTCATAGCCATCAGAAATCTGGTTGCTCAACTGCATCTACAAATTTTGCAAAGTCTGAAAATTATAAATTGAAAGTATCATAGAATCACAGAAGATGAGGTCTCTTCCAACCCTAAGGAGGTCATCTAGTCCAACTGCCTGCTCAAAGCAGGACCAACACCAAGTAAATCGTCCCAGCCAGGGCTTTGTCAAGCTGGGCCTTAAAAACCTCTACGGAAGGAGATTCCACTACCTCCCTAGGTAACCCATTCCAGTGCTTCACCACCCTCCTAGTGAAATAGTGTTTCCTAATATCCAACCTCGACCTCCCCCGCTGCAACTTGAGATCATTGCTCCTTGTTCTGTCATCTGCCACCACTGAGAACAGCTGAGTTCCATCCTCTTTGGAAGCCCCCTTCAGGTACTTGAAGGCTGCTATCAAATCCCCCCTCATCCTTCTCTTCTGTAGACTAAATAAGCCCAGTTCCCTCAGCCTCTCCTCATAAGTCATGTCCCTCATCCCCTTAATCATTTTTGTTGCCCTCTGCTGGACTCTCTCCAATTTGTCCACATCCTTTCTGTAGTGGGGAGCTCAAAACTGGACAAAATACTCCAGATGTGGCCTCACCAGTGCGAAATAGAGGGCAATAATCAAGTCCCTTGATCTGCTGGAAATGCTCCTACTAATGCAGCCCAATATGCCATTAGCCTTTCTGGCTACAAGGGCACACTGTTGACTCATATCCTGCTTCGCATCCACTGTAGTTCCCAGGTTCATTTCTGCAGAACTGCCACTTAGCCAGTCAGTCCCCAGCCTGTAGCGGTGCATGGGATTCTTCTGTCCTAAGTGCAGGACTCTGTACTTGTCCTTATTGAACCTCAGAGTATTTTGGCCCAATCCTCCAATTTGTCTAGGTCACTCTGGATCCTATCCCTACCCTTCAGCGTATCTACCTCTCCCCCCAGTTTAGTGTTATCTGCAAACTTGCTGAGGGTGCAATCCATACCATCCTCCAGATCATTAATGAAGATGTTGAACAAAACCTCCCCCTGGACTGACCCCTGGGGCACTCTACCAGATACCAGCTGCCAGCTAGACATGGAGCCGTTGATCACTACCCATTGAGTCCGACAATTTAGCCAGCTTTCTATCCACCTTATAGTCCATTCATCCAATCCATACTTCTTTAACTTGCTGGCAAGAATACTGTGGGAGACTATCAAAAGCTGTGCTAAAGTCAAGGCAAATCATGTCCATTGCTTTCCCCATATCCACAGAGCCAGTTATCTCATCATAGAAGGCAATCAAGTAGGTCAGGCATGACTTGCCTTTGGCGAATCCATGTTGACTGTTCCTGATCACCTCCCTCTCCTCCAAGTGCTTCAAAATGGATTCCTTGAGGACTTGCTACATAATTTTTCCAGGGACTGAGGTGAGGCTGACCGGTCTGTAGTTCCCTGGAGTCTCCTTCTTCCCTTTTTTGAAGATGGGCATTATACTTGCCTTTTTCCACTCGTGGAAAAGTGTTTATGTTCCTGTTTTCAAGTGGTGGCAGAGCCATCTACTGTACACAAATCCTAACCAGAAGTTTCATTAACTCCCTGTGTGCTTCATCTCTGCACTGTTTGCTTCATATTAGCACTCATCTTTATTCAAGAAAGATAATGTTAGACTCCATCTACCCATTCCCTGATGCTTCTGCTAGAGCAAGAGACTCCCTGCCCTAGTCTTAAATTAGAATTAAAGACACTTCACAATTAAGATGATGTAATTTATTAAATCTACCAGCAGTAGCTTGGTGTTTTAATAATACACAAATATTGTAGTTAATCTCTTCCTTTCTGTTATTTATCACCTCCGCCCATTAGCCTGCTGCATATTTAATAATTATTAAATCCTACACAAGACTTTTTATGCTTATAAAAATATATATAGAAGCAAGAGCAGCTTCAGAATTGATACCAGTATCGCTAGTTTGACCATGAAGCAGAAAGTCTCATGTATATTTATAGCTGGATTCTGTGCATCGTGCTCTTAGCAGTGTATGGGTTTGCCTATAGCTGTAATTTCCATTTATTATACTTAGTGACTCTTGATAATTTCCCATCTGCGTACACACATGCACAAAATGGGATTCCTAATAGCTTTCTCTCAGGTAACAGAGTGAACTTCATAGACACTTAGAACAAAATTCCATAATAATTATCAGGTACAAATCTGGCAATGACGTTGTCATGGAGTCACCGGGCCAATGCTCTGGAACTATGAAGCCAGTCAGGACTCTGGGGTAGCCTCCTCTCTCTGAGGTAGCCTCCTCTCTCTGGAGTATACTGTTGACAGGGCAAGAAGCTTACACAGCTTCGACCTTCCTGGGTCTGACCTCGGAGCATTCAGCATCCCCTTGCACACCGTGTGCTTCCCGCAGCGAGTCTGCCCATGCGGGGCTCCTGGGGAAGCCAGAGGGCCCTGCACCCCAACTCCGCAGTCAGCAGTGACTCTCAGATAGCGTAAAATGGAAGGTTTATTAGTCAACAGGAACACAGCATAGAACAGAACTTGTTAGCACAGAAATCAGTAACTTTCAGCTGAGTCCATCTTGGGGGAATCCTGGGCCAGACGGCTTGGACTCCCCACTCCAGTCCTCACAACCAGACTGCCCAGCTTCCAGCAACCAGACCTCAGACACCCCCATTGCTCCTTCTCCTGGTCTTTGTCTTGCTTCCCAGACAAAGTGTCACCTGGTCGCATCCCTCTCCTGGGTCTCAGGTTACGAATGGCACCAGCCATAGCCTACATGAGAGCATCTGGAGGAGCCTCACCTGCCCCTATGTGTCTCAGCCAAAGTCACACAGCCTTATTCCCACCATCTAGGCATTGGTGCAGCACACAGGGAAACTGAGGCACACAGTATTCATGCAAAACAGTAAAGGTCACATACAACATAACAATGGAAAATCCCCACTTCATCACAGACCTATGCATGGGTTTAACATTATGCATTCTAAATAGTCCTATTAGAAACACCTCAAAAAAAATTTCTGGGCCAGATCCTAAGCTAGTGTCAATTGGTGGTGTTCCATTTACTTCAATGGAGCTACATTGATCTACACCGATGGAGGATCTTTGCCTCTTGTCACTAATCCATTGGGGTTGCTACTGCAGAGTCCAGCTCCATTACACCAACGGGAGTTCTGTATGCTTGCCGAGTGCTGAATATTCAATACAGATCGCCACTATAGATCAAGTCCTACACCTCAACTGGAGAAGAGAATTTTGACCCACATCTTCAGAGCATGGAGAGTGGAAAGGAAGTATGGGCAAAAGATGCAGGCCAGAAATAGGTGATTGGGAAAGAATGAAGTAATTCCCTCTTACAACGTACCAGTGTGTCTTCACCTGCACATCTCTGATTACTCATTTTTCCATCTCCTTCACAGTTCCCAGGTCACCTTCTTCACTCGTTCATGCTGTGGTGACCCATAACATAAAAACATCAAAGAGACAAACGCAGATGCCAGAGGAAAGAGGTACGATTTAGCTTTACTCTAGAAGAGTCACTAAAAGACAAGCAGCTCTTAGGTTGTTCTGTTTTCTGCAAGGCTCCAGGATGAGCACCTTCTAGATCCAGAATGGGGGAGACATAAAGGCAATTAAATGTCACCTTTAACTCTCCCCCCACCTCCATCAAGATTTGCAGTGAGCACCACTCAGCTGGTCCATATCCTGTTTGTGACATGGTCACAGTTGCTTGGTGGGCAAGGTCATAAACGGGATTATTGTGATGACTTCATAGGCCCCAGGAGCAGATCCTTCCCTTTCATGAGTGTCTCTAAGAACAAGGGAAGAGAAACCCAGAAAATATTGAATATACTGAATAAGCACAATTGTTTCCAGTTAGGGAATGTTTTCCATGAATGATTACGAGCCCCGCCCCCTTTAAAAGCAATTAGCTAAATAAAACCACTAACAGCATGTCCTTCATTATATTGGGTTAGACTGTGATTTTCAATGGGAGCTAGGAAAGTCATGGGATTTGGATGCAAAATTCATTTAGAGCCCTTTGGAAATTCCAGCCCTAATCTTCTCCTATTGCTTGAGTCAGAGCTGTGGGTGGCACCTCTGAACCCCACTGAGAGGCAGGGTTGACCCTGGGTATGTACAGTGATACTACATATAGTGCCCATTGCTGGGCTGGCAGAGGTGTTGATTATGTTTGTGGTCCTGTTTTCAATGGAGGGAAGGTGGAAGGGGAGGGAGAGAGGTGCTACACTCTTGGCTCAGGGGTGGAATAGCCCCTCTGCTCAGAAGATTCTCAGCTTGCTCTAAAATGGAGTGTTGAAGGGAGTCTGATTTCCCAGCATCATCACACAGGAAGAGAATATTATCAGTAATTTCAGTGTGACCACACCAATTGATTGACATCCTTATTTACAAATTGCGCTATCTGGGACTGGCCTCATGACAACTCCTTAGACAAAGGCTGGCCCCTGTCTGGAGAAGGAGAATGGCTGAAATACTTATCTTGAGGGCAAGATAACAAGTCAGTCATTTTTTTCTGCAAAGGGTATTTTCTGAGAGATCCATGCAAGCGGTTAGTTTAAATGCCATGAACTTTGTCGGGACTCGTGCCGGCACTTAATAAACAATCAAGCTCAGATTTACACAAGTCTAATAAATTACGGTGGAGAAAAAACACAAATCAAATGGAATTTTATCACTAAAAACTGGGGGGGGAAATCACACTCTTTCATTGCTCATGGAAACTAGAAAATGTACTTCAATGCTCTCTAAATTGATGAGTTAGAGACTTAGCTACTGTAAATTGGAGTCAACGGAACTGTGCTGATATACCCAGGGCTGGATTTCCCATTAGGCACAGTAGACATGTTCCTAGGGGAGCCTAAAAATTCAAATGTTGCTGCTCCTGGGTCCTGGCAGGGGAAGGGGCCAGCCAAGGCGGAGACAACCCCACGCAGCCCTGCTGGAGCACTCCTCGCTCAGCCCAGCTGACAGAGTCACCTCCCAGTGGGGCTGGTGAGTGCGGCCAGGGGGACAGGGCTTGGGAGAGTGGGTCTCTGGGAAGTGAGGGGCTGGTGGGCGCTGGGAAGTGGGTGGTTTGTGGGGGGTGCTGTGCAGTGGGGGGGTCTTTGTGGGGCACTGGGAAGTTGTAGTGGGGCTGTGTGAGGGGTGCTGGCAGTAGGGGGTGTGTGGGCAGCAGGGCACCTAAAAGAGTCAGGGTACCCCCGCTGCCACAACTGCCCACAATGCTTAGGAGCTCCAAGCCATAGTGGGGGACCCCACAGCTCCTGGCTGCTGTGGATGGGGGGGAGAGGGGGGCTCGGAACCCCTGCACCTAAGGGTGCCCAAGGTGTAAATCCGGCCCTGGATATACAGCAGCCAAGGAGCTAGCCTTTCTACAGCATTCCACCTGAATGGCCTAAATCATAGAATATCAGGGCTGGAAGGGACCTCTGGAGGTCATCTAGTCCAACCCCCTGCTCAAAGCAGGACCAATCCCCAATTTTTGCCCCAGATCCCCTAAATGGCCCCCTCAAGGATTGAACTCATAACCCTGGATTTAGCAGGCCAATGCTCAAACCACGGAGCTTTATTCAGGTTTTACTCCATCCTTACCCCAGCAAACTCCTTGAGGCCAATGGGAATTTGTCTTGAATACATGCTGAGGGTCAGATCATCATACTCTTACCCGAGTTTCCTTTCTGTACTGGTAGAGCCACTGGCATAAACAGGCGTAACTGGGGGGGAGGTGCTACTCCATGTGAGTAAGAGTTCTGAGTGTTGACTATTTTATGGCCCTGGGTGTTGACCTCAGACTTGGCCCTGTAATAGTACTATTGTACAAGTAGGTGTTTTGCATTAGGACCAAAGGGGTTTTGCATCTACCAGGCTGGTAATTCCCAAGTCCTGATAATTGGATCCATAGCAGCTTTAACTGCACATTGGTGCACACCTGGCTCAGGACAATAGTCATCAAAAGATAATACCAGGTGAGAACTCTTTGGTGGTCTGTGTAAATAAGAGGAGAATCGTAATCCAGAGCCAAACAGGCCCTGTGGAATGCTCAGTGCCTCTTGCATGAATCTAGGTGTCTATAATCTACACGGACTTCAGTGGGAGTTGATAGCATGCAACTATCCACATCACTAAACCACATCATCAAAGTCCCCTCACTGGGAGTCTGGGCAGAGAGGCTAACTACTCAACTGCCAGTGGAGGATGAGTTATCCCTTCAGCCTCTAGAGCGCCCCCTGCCGGCTCAAGGTTGGAACACACTGGCGAGGCAACCTGGAGAAGTTTTCACTGCCACTGCTGATACCTTAACTGTTCCGTGCAGAAATAAAGATAGACTTCAGTCTTCAGGGCCATCCAGCCAGCACCTTTTGTCAGCTCTCAGCTCACTCAGAGTGAAAATATTGAGCTTCATTTTAGAAAGGATTTGAGCTTCTTTTTATATTTTCTGACTTAGCCAACAGTCCTCCGGTGCCTCATCAGCAGCCATTGTAACTGAAACAGCTAAGCACCATAGCAACCAATGTGACAATCTCATTGTCACGAGATACAGTGAGAAAGAAATCGTACATCCCCTAAAACTGTATAGATCTAGTCTTGCCCTGTGATCGAAGCTAAAAGCTACAGTTAATGGGGGTTATGCAATATCTTTGGGAGACAAAAATAAGCCCTTTCATTTTAAGTGTACTTCCCCCTCTGGGTCTAAAGAATAAACAAAGGAAGATAATCCACATAATACTGAATGAAGATCAGCAAAGGGAACTGCAAGGGTTTGAAACCCCCATTTTCAAAACCCACTGCCTTTAGCTTGGACACAGTAGCAGCCTCCTCAGCCTCTATAGGTATTTCTTCACTGCAAGCAGGCAAGTTCTTAATTCAGGCTAGCTCACGCAGGTTAAAAGAGCAGAAAAGACACAGCCAGCTAGCTTTTAACCGAGGTTAGCAGCTTAAATTCAACCACAGGCTCCCAAATGGGTGAGCAGCTTGAAAAAACCTAAGTGAAAAGCTAAGTTGATGTGCCTTCACTTCTATTTTTTTTGCAGTGAAGACTTTCCTTAAGTCATGTAACCCCTAGAGGGGTTAGAGATCTGTACTGTGTTAGCAGAGGTTACATACTCCCCCCTATAAAATTGATTCATATATAAAAATAAAGTCTCTATATTAACAAGCATCATTATGCATGAGAGTATGAGGTAGCCAATAACTTCATCAAGTCTCATTTGGAAACTACAAATTGTAGCAAATAATTTACTTGACGAATTTCTCTTTTTTTCTGTTTGTGTGAGTTGGCCACAGCTTTCTCAGTTCCATTGTATTAACAAATCCCTTCAAAAGACTCACAGCCGGTGCTGAAGAAGGCAGAAAGCTCAGGACTGTTCATCTCTTCTTAGATGGATGTTCAGGCTGCTGAGCTCCACCTCTTCCAGCTTCTCCTCTGGCTGGGGCTCCTGGACGATTCCTCTGCAAGTACAGCAAATACCCCAGGCAAGAGCCATCACTGCCCAAAGCTTGATTGGTGCGCAAGATATCACCCTCCCTCATCTGCTCGAGATCAACCCCACTTGAGGAAAAGTGACAGAGTCAACACTGACGGTCACCTCACCACCACCACTGTCGCACCCAATACCCAGCATGATTCTTGCCCTCTCCTGAAGGCTCTCAAGAACAAGCCTCTGGGGATGCACACCTGGCAGCCCGCCCATATCCTATGAAGGGAGACAGTACAAGGAGAGGCAAGAAGAGGGAGTGTGTATGTCTGCATTGCTCAGCACATTAGATAAGATGCAGACTGAGAAACATAGGAGCGAGGAAACCAATTCAGTGCCTGGAATTACCCTCCTGGATAAAACCTTCTACTAGGGAGGACACACCACTTCTGGCCAGAGAGATGAGCAGCCCCCAAACCAGACACTCATCTCACAGGCCGTGACAGCTCCTCCACTCCCAGCTGGATGGCTTTTGCCTGGCATCAACCGTGCTTGCTGTCTCACTGCTCTCGCTCACTTTCCATCTCATAGTGAGTATCCAACATCCAATGAAAACCAGTTTGAACTGGGGATACATCATACATAGTATGGTTTCTGTTCCCCACATAGATGAGTGTAAGCCTGAGAATCAGGGTTTCCAATGTGAATTCAAAATGGGAAGTTTGTTAACTGTGGACTGTCTCCATGAACTTTCTAGTCCCGATATATACAAAGTGGTTTATAAAACCACCCCTTGTTCTAGGACTATCTTCATATTCCAGGAGATCCTTCTGAAAAAGTAATTGCATCCCTCGGTTATGTCCCCTTGAGAAATAAGCAGTATATTAATATATCACTGTTAGAGATAGCCCTGAATCAAACAAGGATTTCAGCACCAGGGGCGTAGCCAGAGGTGGGCCACGGCCTCACCCAAATCTGAGCAGGGGTGCAGTGCTGCCACAGCAGCCTGGAGCAACACTTGGACACCTGAAATCCAGGACGGAGCTATGCGCCCGCTCTTCAGAATGCTCTACTCCAGCAGCTCTGCCTTGCCATTTTCTGAGCTGCCCCATGCAGGTGCCCAGCTCGGCAGGTGAAGCCCTGTGCCTG
Source organism: Chelonia mydas (assembly GCF_015237465.2). Taxonomy (NCBI): domain Eukaryota; kingdom Metazoa; phylum Chordata; order Testudines; family Cheloniidae; genus Chelonia; species Chelonia mydas. Next base: position 5,928,551 of record NC_051251.2, read on the forward strand.
GAGGCACCAGGGCTAGGAAGAGGGTGTGGCACCAGGGGAGAAGCTGAGCTAGCAGGTGCTCAGGGGCTGCCTGTTGGCCAGCGGCGCTCTCCACACGGCTCATCCCCTGCATGGCTGGAGGCAGCGGCGAGGCTGGTCTCGCTGCAGTGCTCCCAGGAGCTGGGCAACTCAGTACAGAGTCTGGGCCAAATTCCATGCACAGGCAAGCCCCCGTTCATGCCCCCGCAGTGCAGCCAGAGCTGACCCTGCACAGGGGCTGTACAGCCCGCAGGAGACACTAGCCCCCAGCTGAAGGGCAGCAGCCCATACCCTGCAACGAGGCAACGGCTCCCTCTCTTCCCCGGCTGCAGAGTCAGGGCACATCCAGATTGCACTGCCAGCCAGCATGGCCAGTGGATAGCACAGTCTGTCATTGCCCGTCCACCTGAAAGTCTGGGCCCAGACTTTCAAATTTCCACTCCTAGCTACACCACTGGTCTGCACACTGGAACGCTGCGTGTTTTGCCAGAGGGTTAGCTTTCACCACCCTTAACAGAAGTAGCACCCATGGGATTTCCTATTGAGAGAATGGGACAGCTCATGAGTAAGGACTGAGTTAACAATGAGTAGGGGCTTTGGGATTTGCCTTTTGGACAGCTGAAGTACTGGAATGAATAGTAAGTGGGGAAATACTAATATTACAACAAATAAGGAAGTGATTATCTTCCCTGGAAAGGCCTCTATTTAATGCTGCCTCCAATCTTTCCTTCCCCTTCAATAATTGTGCTTTTCACTGAGTCAAACATGCAGAAACATTATCCCACTGTGCAGCAGCTCCGATTTCCAAATCAACACCCAGGAGATAAGAGCTGCCTTCAATTAAAACGGTCTTCATTTTTCATTCCTGAGGATGGGTCACAGTTGTCTGCAGCCAGAGGTGGGGTTTAGCAACCATCTCATGTCATAAGTGCCATCCTTAAAGCCTTTGATTTGTACCAACACCTGGTGAGTGAATTACCGCTGGGCATTCAGCTGAGGAGAGCAACAGGCTTCTCACTGCTTAAAGAGCAGCTGACACGTCAGAGTTTAGTAAGACGTTCTGTTTAGGTGCAGTTCTGCTTACCATGGCTGTATTTTCTCTGTCTCTTTGCATTTTGTTCTAACGCCATTTCCGGATGCCAGATATTTAGGCTGCAGCCCTGTATTCTGGGTTGTGCAATAGGCAGCCAGCATGAGGTGGAGGGGTTTATAATGTGACCTGTCTCCAGGGTGGAGCCAGATCCTCTACTCTCCCACCCAAGTCTTGTCTCTACCCACATCCTGTGGACTTTTTTTATTATTATTATTATTATTAAGGATTCAGTCCTTTGAGCTGGACTCTCATTGACTTCAATGTGAATATCACCTACTCGGTCCCCCATTATGTCACAAGTGGTAGGTATTTCTATTCTTTTCTTCGGCTCAAGCATGGAAAGCCATGCCAAAAAAGAATAACCCCCTAACAAAACAGGACTGCACTTAGACCCAAGCCAGTGCAACCATCAACCATACCAGTCTGCACGTGAGCATATTTTCCTGATTTAGGGGCAGATGTTTTATTTTAAAATGTGGATCAGCAATGAAACCATCTTTGCCTAGGTTATGCCCTGTCAATATGTTCAGCCAGTCTTTGACCTTTTCAAGTGACGCGTTATGTGTTTATCTCTTGGTCTTTGCAAAACTTGCTTACAATTTCATTCTCACTTGACATTCTTGTCGGAAACATATGCACTGTGGCCGTGATTCAGCAAGATGCTTGAGCATGTAACTCACTAAGCATGTGGGTCAACAGTGCCATTCAGCTGCTTAGGGGAGATACAAACTGAACTGCCATGAAGAACCAGAGCTTATATCTTTCCGTTCTTTAAGGCTTTAAAGTAGAAATTCTGGGTGAAGATCCTGTGGCTTCCCAGGTGTGCTGTGGCAAAGTGGTATGTAGAGGGTGTTAGGGTTCCACATGATGACCTCATGGGGATAGGGCATAAGGTTCTACAGGAATCTTAGGGGTGCAGTAAAGTGGCTGACAAAGTGTCTTGATTTTAGATGCAAAAACTTTGATGGAAAATGTCCTCCTGGTGGCATTTTCATGGTTTGCCACTGAGACATTACAGAGTGGAAACCAGCACTTCTGTCCTGTTCTTAGTGAAGACAACGACATCTCTGAGCACTGCGCACCCAAAACACAAGACGATTACAGTTAAACAAAAGGCGCACTACTATAATTCATGATCTGTTTCATGACAACAGTATGCTTTTCCTTTGCAGAAGGGTATATCAGTGTGCAGTGCTACTCAATGTGCTCATGCCTTTATCAAGAGAGAGACACTCAACAGGCCCCATGGCATATTTTGTGCAAGCGATCCCCTGATACTGCAGGGGCCTCGGGCATTGGTGACACATCAGTCTCCTCTGTTCTCTGCCTGTGGCACACAAGAAGTTAGTGTGCGGATTGTGAAACTTGAATTTAACCCAGTTGATTGGCCTCAACACGGGAGAAAGTGGGTGAAGTGTAATGGTCTGTGGTATACAGGAAATCAGACTAATTTAAGATCCCTTCTGGCATTAAACTCAGGAAATAGATGAGAGAACAGTTCACACTCCATGCTCATGCAGCCACTTCCAACAACCATGACAATTAGTGCCAGTTATGGTGGTGATTTCTGTGAAGTGGACTCCTATTAAGAACCAGAATGCTTATTTGACACAGAGGCCATTGAAACGAAAAAGTAGTGCAAAGATAGGTTGGATTGTAACTAGTGCTGCTAGGAAACTTCCATGCAAAATTTCAACTTTTTCATGAAAAATTGAAATCGAACAAATTTCAGCCAAAATTTTTCTGCTGAAAACCAAAATGTTTGCTTTGGAAGTGCCACTCTGGCATGGGAAATGTAATTCAGCAGCCTCATGTCCCCCTTTCTCCTCTGTGGGTTGGCTTCATGGTCAGGCTGCAGCTCCCAGAATTCACTATGGTCTTCCCTCTTGCTGAGTCACTGTGGTGCATCATGGGGGGGAGGGGTGTACTGGCCACAGTGCATCATGGGAGCTGTAGACCAGCTGGCAGACCCAGCCCATAGACAAGAATGAGGACATGAGGCACTTGAATTACAACCCCATCAGGTACTATGCCATCATTTCCACATTGAAAGTCAAAATATTCCATGGAAGGCAGACTCTTCCCCAAAATATTCATTTAATCAAATCAGTTTCTATTGAAAATTTTCAATCAGCCCTAGTTATAACCCAGTCCAAGGATCTGCACTCCTAGTACAGGTCCCAAGACTGATCTTTTTCCTCTAGAGTCCAGAGCCTAAGCTCATTGAAGTCAAGTTCAGTTTTTCCTGTCGATTTCAGTGGGCTCAGGACCCTAATCCTTTGTTAGCCCAATTTGATAGGCTCAGTTTTGCCCACTCAAGTCTGATTTCTTCTTTAACATCCCTGGGAGGCTCATTTACAGCTCTTCATTGTACAGAATGGCTCTGATTTCCACAGTCATTCTAACCAATTGCTCTTTTTCTTCCCACTAGGCATAAAATAGGTCTGAGCAGGGATTTGTTATTTTGACACACAACGTGACAGAGCAGTGTCCTTCAAACACCATTCTCCCCACAGTGTTTTTCATCATCATGCCCACATTCCAACTGGTATCTGTGGTGGAGCCATATAGCCTTGAGAACCTGTATCAAAAGTGGCATATCACACACAGCAGGCTACCTTTGTGCTGGCCTAAATGGGCATAGCTCCAACAAGTCAGTAGAATTGCACCAATTTACATTAGCAGAGAATATGCTGCATTATCTTTGGAAGATAGCACACTCTTACAAGCTTTCAGACTGATGTTGCTCTCATTAAAGTCAATGAGAATTTTGACTTTGGGTTGGAATCAGTACATGCATGCAAAAAATGTATACATCTGGGAAGGAACTTAAACTTTTGGTTTAAGGTTTAGGGAGCTGGTTAATGAACCACTTCGTTTCCCCAGCGAGCTGGGGAATGTTGCTGGATTATCACATCCCTTCAAGTTTTCAGTATCTTTTCTTATTAGAGAGATGGCTAATGAGTTCCAGCTAGTAGAGGAGGAGGAAGTGACCCCTCACTGCAAACATTAAGGCTTTCTAGTCAAGGTGGCTTCAAAGGTACATTTCTTCCCTTGCATTGAACCCCTGAGAGATCCTGCCACTGAGCAAACTTTTGCACACTCGGTGCTGCTTAAGGTTCACAGCAAATAAAAGTATCCCAAAAAGGGAAGAGGGAAATACACCTGTACCCCGATATAATGCGACCCGATATAATGCGGTAAAGCAACGCTTGGGGGGGGGGGCGGCTGCACGCTCCAGTGGATCAAAGCAAGTTCGATATAACTTCATAAACAAACATATAAAAATCATGGAGCAGGTCCTCAAGGAATCAATTCTGAAGCACTTAGAGGAGAGGAAAGTGACCAGGAACAGTCAGCATGGATTCACCAAGGGTAGGTCATGCCTGACTAATCTAATCGCCTTCTATGATGAGATTACTGGTTCTGTGGATGAAGGGAAAGCAGTGGATGTATTGTTTCTTGACTTTAGCAAAGCTTTTGACACGGTCTCCCACAGTATTCTTGTCAGCAAGTTAAAGAAGTATGGGCTGGATGAATGCACTATAAGGTGGGTAGAAAGGTGGCTAGATTGTCGGGCTCAACGGGTAGTGATCAATGGCTCCATGTCTAGTTGGCAGCCGGTGTCAAGTGGAGTGCCCCAGGGGTCGGTCCTGGGGCCAGTTTTGTTCAATATCTTCATAAATGATCTGGAGGATGGTGTGGATTGCACTCTCAGCAAGTTTGCAGACGACTCTAAACTAGAAGGAGAGGTAGATACGCTGGAGGGCAGGGATAGGATACAGAGGACCCCAGACATTAGAGGATTGGGCAAAAAGAAATCTGATGAGATTCAACAAGGACAAGTGCAGAGTCCTGCACTTAGGACGGAAGAATCCCATGCACCGCTACAGACTAGGGACCGAATGGCAAGGCAGCAGTTCTGCAGAAAAGGACCTAGGGGTTACAGTGGACGAGAAGCTGGATATGAGTCAGTGTGCCCTTGTTGCCAAGGAGGCCAATGGCATTTTGGGCTGTATAAGTAGGGGCATTGCCAGCAGGTCGAGGGATGTGATCGTTCCCCTCTATTTGACATTAGTGAGGCCTCATCTGGAGTATTGTGTCCAGTTTTGGGCCCCACACTACAAGAAGGATGTGGAAAAACTGGAAAATGTCCAGTGGAGGGCAACAAAAATGACTGGGGACTGGAACACATGACTTATGAGGAGAGGCTGAGGGAACTGGGATTGTTTAGTCTTCAGAAGAGAAGAATGAGGGGGTATTTGATAGCTGCTTTCAACTACCTGAAAGGGGGTTCCTGAAAGAGGATGGATCTAGACTGCTCTCAGTGGTAGCAGATGACAGAATGAGGAGTAATGGTCTCAAGTTGCAGTGGGGGAGGTTTAGGTTGGATATTAGGAAAAACTTTTTCACTAGGAGGGTGGTGAAACACTGGAATACGTTACCTAGGAAGGTGGTAGAATCTCCTTCCTTAGAAGTTTTTAAGGTCAGGCTTGACAAAACCCTGGGTGGGATGATTTAGTTGGGGATTGGTCCTGCTTTGAGCAGGGGGTTGGACTAGATGACCTCCTGAGGTCCCTTCCAGCCCTGATATTCTATGATTCTGTGATAACACGGTTTCACCTATAACGCAGTAAGATTTTTTGGCTCCCGAGGACAGCATTATTTCAGGGTAGAGGTGTAATCAGTGTGGGAATAGATTAGAAAGGTCAAGCAAGGAAAGGATGAGAAGTGAGGGGAAAAGTTAAGCATTGCTGAGAAATAGGTAGCAACAACAAGCACTCAGTTTTATACTGAGACACAGCATGGAGGTGGCAGGGAGGCCCCACACTGAATGTCTTTCTATGCATCCTAGAATGCCATTTGGAATTAGGCTATAGATAGCAATGCTGTTAGATTAAATGTGTAGGGCTGGATTCATTCCAGCCCCAGAGCTGTACATGGCCCAGGAGAAAGGGATGGATATCAGAGAGCTGGTTACAGCTGAGGGAGGGGTACCTCCAGCATCTTTTAAAACTGCTGCTGGGGAGCTCTTAACTACCCCACCAGCCTCGAGTCCTTGATGGAACCGATGCCAATGGAGGATTGGCATAGAAGAGCTCTGCTCAACCACGACCCTCCAGCACATGGCCCTCTCTACACTGGCTACAGCACAGTTCAGGGAGTTCTCTTGCAGCATGGAAATCTGCAGCAAAATTATTGTCCCTTTATGGCACTTGGATGATGTAATGTTGTAATGCACAAGAGAATCTGGCCCATATCATATATAAGTGCAATAAAAGGAAACCTATGTTTTCCTAAACACTGAACATCAATCTGATCAGTTCCCTTGTTACTCGACACAAGGGTTGGGTGAAACAGTTCAGAACAAATCAGTAACTCACATCAACGGTTGCTTGTTTCTGGAATTGAACCAGAAGCAAATTCTCTGTAACATACAACTGGCATTTTGCCATTGGCTTTCATCTTCATGTGCCTAGTTTGGTCTCAGACTATATTTGCAGAAAGGTGAGAGAGGCCATTCTTGTGACGTATCTGGCTCTAGCATTAATTGAAAGTACTAAAAATCTTTTTACAAAGCAGCTTCTTCTGCTGACTTTTGGAGACCCATAAGGTTGGGACAGGTTCAGGTGTTTCCAATAATCTTCCAAAGATTTGGAGAGCATATCTGAACAGAGCCTGAAACGCAAAATGTTTGAGGTTCACCCATAATTACAGGCCATATTCTGTCACCCGACATGCACATGCAAATCCCATTGCTGCAAGCAGGAGTTTCCCACAGTGTTCGCAAGGACAAAAAATGGTTATGATTATGGGATCCATGCCCATCTTGCAAAGCTGAGTGGCATGAATCAGCACTATCACTTACATAGCACTTTTCATCTTCAAAATGCTTTTCGAACAATAACTAATTACTTACATTGCTATTACCCCATTTTACAGATAAGGAAGCCCTGGCAGTGGCTGAGCGACTTGGTCAAGTCTGTAAAGGGAACCAGTGTCAGCGCCTGTGTTAGACTCTGGGAGTTCCTTGCTCCCATTCCTATACTCAGACTGCTATAGCATACTATGGTGATGGTCATATTAAAATATCTTGGAAAGACCAGAGATAAAAGGTTAGCCAGACAGAAACACTAATTCATAAAAGTATGGCCTACTTTTAAAGACAACTTTCAGAGTTAGCATCTTGACCCCCTGGAAGATTTCCGCTGTGTTGAGAATCAACATCCCAGTTCCATCCTGGCATTTATGTTGTGGCAGGAGACCATTCTCCTGTGAGAACTGCCACTTCCAGTCGATGTTATCCTGTAAGTGATCATGAGACTTTATTGAAGTCCCAAACTCCAAGTTCCCAGTCAGCTTCCATTGCAAAAAAAACCATTTTTTTTCCTGATAAATGCATATTATGGTTTTCCCTTATTTCCAGCTAAGGCACTACCATCTGTTCTGGATGAAAGCAAGAGGAAAGATTTATGACTGATTAATGTTGATTTAACGTGAGTAAGTCATCAAAATTCATACTCTTGTGGTGGTCTGCGCTTGTAGATATCCCTCTTTTTAATTTTTCCTCTCTGTTCAGCTCTTCACTGCTCTAAATGCATCAGGAAACCATAGGAGTTAAAAACTGTGGTTACACAAGGCTGTGTACAATATATTTATGGCATCTCTTTCCAAATACTCCTGCTTAGTCATAAATGAGTATAAATGAAGCATGGCAAGCAATTTGCTGCATGGTAGGCGATATTAATGACATGACACATTTGTACCTACTTGTGTGATCTGATTTTTTGAGTGTGACAAATTACAGTAGCGAGTGCCTTGTGTCAATAATGACCTCTTCTGTACTCCCTGTTATGTTGGGTTATCCGTTTTTGTCCCTACAGTTATAGCTGGTTGTGACATTATGTGATTAAAATAGGACCATGTAGATGATTGTTGCTACAATTGCAACAAATCTTATACAAAGTTTGTCAAGTAAGTTGTCAATAGAAAAGTTATGATTTGCTGAATCTGATTATGCTATTTGTATGCATGTATCATTTTTGTATCTGAAGTTATGAATATTAACTATGCACCCGTATTTCAAATGTTTACTCCTATAGTAACATCAACAAAGCGTTTAGCCAGCACATTGTGAAGGAACTATTCAAGTTGAATGGCTCATCAAAGAACACTTAACTCACAATGGAAGACGCCTGTCTACACATAATGGACTTTCCTGTGAACATTGTAACTAGAGAAGTCGTTCTCAAGCTTTTTTACTGGTGACCCCTTTCATATAGCAAGCCTCTGGTTCAACCCCCCCAATAATTAAAAACACATTTTTATATATTTAACACCATTATAAATGCTGAAGGGAAAGTAGGGTTTGGGGGTGGAGGCCATCAGCTCACGACCCTCCATGTAATAGCCTTGTGACCCCCTGAGGGGTCCCAACTCCCCACTTTGAGAACCCCTGAATTAGAGTATGGGTAATGGCCTTTGCTGGCTTTGCTTAGTCCTAGCAGAGACTTGTGACTTGCCCACGGGACTCCAAAATCCATCTTGTTATCTGTATTTTTCCACAAGCTGTGCGGAGGGCTTTGTTGAAACAATGGGTTTCTCTTCACTAGGCAGAAGCTATAAAAGACCCTGGGAACATCTCCATTTTGCCTCTTTCCTGCTCAAACCTCTGGACTCTGAACTTGTACTAATGGGAGCATTCTAACCAAGGACCTTCCGATGATATGGAAGCAACCAGAGACTTAACAAGCCAACAGTTTATTCCACCACTGCTACAAGCCTGATCCAAGAACTTTGCCTTTATTGTATGCTTTTGATCCTTTAGCCAGTTTTAACTCACCTTTCTTTCTTTTTATAAATAAACCTTTAGATATGAGATACTAAGGGATTGGCAACAGTGTGATTGAGTAAGATCTGAGTTGTATATTGATCTGGGTATGTGGCTGGTCCTTTGGGATCAGAAGAACCCTTTGGTTGATGAAACTGGTTATAAATAACCACTCCTCATTAAGTCTAGTGTCTTTGATGGTGAAACAAGGACTGAAATGCCTAAGGAGACTGCTTTTCTGACTTCTTGTTAGCCAGTGTGGTGAAACAGGTTACTTTTGTTGCTGGTTTGGTATATCTTATAGGACAATAACCACCAGTTTGGGGGTGTGTCTGCCCTATTTCTCAGCAGTTTGTCCTGAATTTGGAATTCTCAGTTCTGACAAACTGAGGCACGGTGACACTGGTCAATCTACTGATGGAGAAAATGTTATTCAATGGATTTGATTCTTATTGGTTTGTGAACTGCCTGCAAAACTAGGATTTTCATGAACCTGCTCTCTATTCATAATTTTTCAACCAATAGTTCTAGTCTATATTATGAGGGCCCTTAGGTTCTCTCCACTGACACGGATCCAAAGTCACTCTAGTTAATGGAAGGACTCCAACTGGCCTCCATGGGCTTTGAATCAGGTCTATATTCCAGCATTTGGAGTTCTTATTTAATAATCCTGAGAGATGCTGGGTACCTCTGGTCTTGAGGCCAGAGAGGCTGAACCAGAGGTGCTAGGGACAGGGGTACAGAGACAAGGCTTTCCAGGACACAATAGAATGGTCCCATCCCCAGTCTGACAACCTCTGTGCTGTTGAGGAGGATGAACGTCTTGGGGAAAAAAACATCAAACTGGAGAGGAGGGAAATGATCCCATAGTTGGGCCCCTCCTTCCAGATATTATGGTATCCCCTCACACTGAGGATACCCCTTCGAGGGAAAAGGTCCCTGTTATTAGGAAGAGACCTGGTAATAGTACTGGGGGATTCAATTATTAGAAATATAGATGGGTTTGTTATGTCTGAGAGAACCAGGGCTAAATTTTGCTTTGTTAGACACTATATGCTCCTCCTTCCTCCTCACTGAAATTAAATTGATTGGCTATACAACTGCAGAAGGAATACAATCCTTGATATGCACTGAAGTTCTGGAGCCTAAGAATTTGCCTGAGGATTTCCTGTCCTGCAAATTACCACTGATTTCCCATATGGAAACAGGCTTCCTTCCCGCAGCTCTAGGTAGAATTTGAAAGCTCAAAGATTGCAAACATTATACCAGTGTCCTAAACTACCTACTCTTGGTAGATTTAGTTTTGGCAACTGCCTCAATATTACTGTTGTATGTTTGGGCAGGAAATGTTCGGCACACCATGCAAGATCAGGCTCTTGATTCTGGAATGCTAACTAAGCTCTGGCCGTATGCATACTTACATTCTCTGTCAGGTGTGTCTCCATTCCATTTTTTTTGGAAGACATATGCTGCCTAGAGTCACAATGCTTAGTACATAGTTTATACTGTGTCTCCAGGGTTTGCCTCTGGATAGAACAAATGTAACCAGTCTGCTTTTCACATGACTAGCCAATTTTGGTGATATTACACAGATCATTAGAAGCCCTTAATTGAGATGGGAAAATATCTTAAAATATTTCCCATTAATATTGTCTTGATTAAAGAAGTGTAAGTGCTTTGGGAGCGTCATTTCTGGGGCGTTGAACCTGCAACATGTAGAGTCTGATTTTCAAATATTCAGAGCACCCAAAGCCCCAGTTGTCTTCACTGGGTGCTGCAAATACAAAGCACCCCTGAAAGTCAGGTCCAAGGTGTTCCGGTTGGGCACCCAAAATCAGAAGACCCTTTTGGGGAATGTAAGGGACTTCCTCACAGTCACACGTAAGCACAGTCCTGCTCCCCTCAAAGTTAAAACTTAACAGAAGCAGGATCAGGCCCACTAAACCAATGGGAGAGCCAGGACTATAACCTAAGAATTCCTATTTCCAAATTCACTAGGTGATGCTCTCTCACATGTATTATAAACTAATACCTGGCAGCAACAATCAATTTCCTCATGTAATATATTGGTCATAGATATCCCTATCCCTGTATTTAATGCTCTTAGTGTGGTAGGTGCATTAATGAAAGAAGCAGGGATGAATTCAGATCTTGTCTAAGCATATGCAACTCTGCTGAAGTCACTGCAATTACACTGTGGCTGTATTTATTCCATAACTGTTTAACTTTCACTCTATTTTCCTCTTCTCAACTTCAAAGAGTGAATTAACTTCAGTCATTAACGACGCCCCAAATCAGGGCTTGTGATGGTAAAAAAGGACCATTACAATATATATAAAATGATGGAATCTAAATTAGCTGTTACCACTCAAGAAAGAGATCTTGAAGTCATTGTGGAGAGTTCTCTGAAAACATCCACTCAATGTGCAGTGGCAGTCAAAAATGAACAGAATGTTGGGAATCATGAGGAAAGGGATAGATAATAAGACAGAAAATATCATATTGCCTCTATATAAATCCATGGTAAGCCCACATCCTTGAATACTGCGTGCAGATGTGGTCACCCCATCTCAAAGAAGATATATTGGGATTGGAAAAGGTTCAGAAAAGGGCAACCAAAATTATTATGGGGTATGGAACAGCTTCCATATGAGGAGAGATTAATAAGACTTGGACTTTTCAGCTTGGAAAAGAGATGACTAAGGGGGGATATATGATAGAGGTCTATAAAGTCATGATGGGTGTGGAGAAAGTAAATAAGGATGTGTTATTTAATCCTTTTCATAACACAAGAACTAGGGGTCACCACGTTAAATTAATAGGCAGCAGGTTTAAAACAAACACACAGTCAACCTGTGAAACTCTTTGCCAGAGGATGTTGTGAAGGCCAAGACTATAGCAGGGTTCAAAAAAGAACTAGATAAGTTCATGGAGGACAGGTCCATCAATGGCTGTTAGCTAGGATGGAGCAGAGATGGTGTCCCTAGCCTCTGTTTGCCAGAAGCTGGGAATGGACAACCGGGGGTGAGTCACTTGATGATTCCCTGTTCTGTTCATTCCCTCTGGGGCACCTAGCATTGGTCACTATCAGAAGACAGGATACTGGGCTAGATGGACCTTTGGTCTGACCCAGTATGGCCGTTCTTATGTTCAATAAATAGGACTGGTTCTATTTTTAGCCATGTCAAAACAAAAAACAGGCTTCTTTGGTGAACAGATAAACTAACAGCCTTGCAGAGACTATGTTCTGCAGTTTGCCTGTTGATTATCTGTATTGAATTTCTGGGGAAATTTTTTCTGTCAAAGAAATCAATCAATCATTCTCTTTGCAATCATTCTGTAGTGCAGGGTCACCATCCATGGAATTTATTTCTATGCACTGCAGTGTGTGCTTTGCATAGAAATAATGAGATTCTAATGACCTGTTTCCCCTCTCATTTCCAGTAGAGTTACACAAGTCTCTCTCCATTGGCTTCAGTGGAGCTCTTTTTTAAATAAATAGTATGTGTTACTGTAGCACCGAGGAGCCCCAGTCATGGGCCAGCACTCCACGGTGCTAGGTGCTGTACAGACACAGAACAAAAAGACGGTCTCTGCCCCAAAGAGTCTCCAATCCAAGTATAAGGCAAGAGACAGACCAAATGGGGGAGCACACGAAAACAATGAAATAATACTGGTCAGCATGTGTCACAGGTCCACTCACCACTAGGGGCACCTCCTCCTGGCCACTCTGGAGATTCTCTCCTTCCAGGTGCTGCACTTTTCTCTGGTGGTCTCTTCACTCATCATGGTCTCATCCGGCAGCCCCTCTTCCTCCAGGAGCTACAGCTTCCTCCTTGTGACTTGGCCTCCAGGAAGGTCATTATGGTCCTCCTCTTCTGGGGTATCAAAGTCTTCCAGGGCAAACTGTCCCAGGCAGTCCGCTCTCCACTGCTTGGTCTATGCTGCTTCCCCTGTGGCTGGTGGGGAAACCCAGGCCCACCCTCTACTCTGGATTCCACCTCAGCGACCCTCTAATCAGCAGCCAAGCTCTGTACTAGCCAAAACTTGCTGCTTTTCCTCTGAGACTTTCCTCCCTTTCTGGTTCCCGCTTCTCTCTGGATTGGCCAGCCCAAACTCCCTCCTTTCAGGGAACAACTGTAGACAGACTGCCCTCTATAGTCCCAAAACACACCTCCCTTCACCCAGGGAGTGGCTGAAGACTACTTCCCTGTAGCCCCCAGCTGCTCTCTGCTCCTGGCCTTTATACAGGCCCTTTCTGTTCCTGTCCATTTCTAATTAGTCCTTGATCCCTGGCTTCTCCTCCAGGTGCATCTGAGGCCGTTAATTGGCCACCCCATCACAGCATGATAGGCATTATAGGAGCTACTCCCGATGTACAGTGAATGAGAACCAAAGGCTAATTTAGAGGGAGCTGGTTAGGCTCCTAGGTGGACCAGCTAATATCCACCCTGATTCTCAAGGGTTCTGGCCCACATTGCTTATCAAATAAAATATGATTTGCTGTCCTTATTATAAATTGTATTAAAGTTCACAGACAAATGAAAATCAAGAAAGGATGTTGCTCAGACGAGCTACTACTAACACTACTAAACTAAACTAAGAGTTAAGCAATACAGTTAAAATCAAATCAAGGTGAACTCGACAGATCAAAAGATAGCAGCAGTAATGGACTGGAATTAAATTATCAGATAAGTCAAATCCTCAGATTAATACAACAAATCAACCCATATACATCCAAAAAAGGAACTGAAGGAGGTGGTTGTGCGTTTGATTATAATTGGATTTTAGAGCTGGTTGAATGCTTTAATAGTGAAACAAAATTACTGTTTCATGTCTAAACCACAACCTTAAAGCCAATTCAAGCTTCCTCCTTGGATTTTTACCTGACTGTGGTAGCTAAACCTTTTCTTCCTCCTCAACAAGAATTACAACAATACAGCCCACAACAATAAGCAGAAGTTTGACATCTCATATTCATCAGTTTACAGCTGAGAATTCTAATTTGCTTGGGATGCTTTGCACACCAAATGGGGACACACACTCAAGTATTTATGAGGTAGCTCCTGCCTAATTCTAAGTCTCCGGTCCAAAGCAGGGGGGAACTAGACCTTCTCAATGAAAATGTAGTAAGAATGTTTTTAACATGGGTAAAACACTGTATTTTCCCCTAGCCTTGTTTCAGGAAATGTCTGCTGACACATTCCAAAAATATTCTGTCTGATGCACACATCCAGCATGGCAAATTTCAGCCCAAATTATTAAAATTCTGAAAAGTTAAAAGCAACTGAAAACAGGGTCTTATAAAAGGAACTGCGGGGGCACCTTAACTGTAGGCATCATAGCTACAAGCTCGGCCTATAATGCAGCATGTCAGCATGACTTATCTGAATTCATCCTGATTTGGCTCCACTGGGCATTCTTTTGGGATTATTTCCCATTTGAAGGGTACATTTAACTCCCATTAATATTAGGAAACAAAAGCCCTCTGCTGATGCACTGTGCCAGGAGTAGTCCACTGACACACACATCCAGGTGGCCCATGTTCCTTCACAGTAGCAAAGGATATGCTAGTCTTTAAGCCATCACTGGTCCTGCTTGCTGTGGCCAGATCAAGACTCTTTGGGCCTGAGCTTAGAGCAGGGAGTTACTCAGAATTTATACTGATGTAAGTGCCAGCAGAATCAGGCCGTGCGTAATCACAGAGGGATAATTCAGTGCTGAGAAATGTACAGTCCCGCCTCAAAGGAAAATAAATTAACTGCACTGATACAAAATAGACAAATGTAACCAAACTTTTGCAACTATTGCACCAAAATCTACCATCAACTTTTGTCTTTGGTGCCATCCTAATCTGATTATTTCATGTAACCAAGTGCGCTAATTGCCACAGGGAAGGGCTGTGATCGAGCCTGTGCGGTTGAGAAGAGAGAGGTCCCTAAGGAGCCCATCATCCATAATATGGAAAGGTCCGAGAACCATTCTAGTATACTAAAGGGTTCTATAGTTGGGTTAACTCACTTACCTTTAAAGGCTTTTCTCATGGTCTTTAAATAGAAGACGGATACGTGGAAAAGAAGCTGAGCTGTATATAGAAATGCAACAAATAAAAGTACATCCCTAATAATTAGCAATGCACATATAAGACTCAGCCAGTGAGCCATCTGCATAAAATTGTCCAGACTCTTTCAGCTGACTGATAATTGTATGCTACTGCACAAAGAAAGCTATGTACCTGTGAAGTATATTAGGCTAGACTGTAATACATGGAAGGGTCTTGCAGTTCAACTAATGAATACCTGAGGCTTTTCTGCAATATATACCGGTACAATTAATGTCAACACCAGATAACCAGCCCCTGTAAACATGCTTGGAGGGGGATCTTATATCTTTAAGCAGAAATTCCATTTGCGAGGTAAAATTTCCTGAGGTATCCCTGACAATCAGGCGACAATCCAATAACCTCCATACCACCAGGCATCTTTCATTTCCAGTTAAAGACAAGTGTTATCTCAGATGACAACAGCAGGCTACAGGGAAATAAATAAATTGATGTCTTTTCCCTAGAACTGTCGCTGTTGATATTAGAAAAGTTGATGCTCACAAAACCGTGAACGCAATTCAGCTTCAAACCTGTCCGCAGAGTTAGCCCATCTGTAGCAGTCCAGTCACAGGCCAGGACCCCACTGGGTTAGATGCTGTACATAGAGCAAAAAGACAGTCCCTGCTCCAAAGGGTTTACAATCCAAGTAATGTGGTGACCTTGGACAGGTCATTTCACCTCCCTAATCCTCTTTCCCATCCCTGTCATGACCAGGTTGTAGTGACTGATCGGGGTCAGTGCTGATGGTTTTCAATAAGACAAAGAGAATCTCTCTTAAAAGGAGCCAACATGGTCCTTCCCACCCCACATACCACTGTTATCTCCCGTGTGAACCCAGGTGCAAGGAAAACGCTATTGGTCAGCCAGAAGGAGGGAAAGAGATAAGGAGGAAAGGTAATGAGGCTGTAAATCTTATCTGGATGAAGACTGGAAATAAAGGTGAACTGTCTCCAACTGGGTTTTATCTGAAGTCAGTAATTGGCAATGACATCACTCACTTGTTAAAGGGTATAAAAAGCAAACTCTTAAAGGGTTCATTGCTAATACCTGCCTGACCACATTGGAACTGACCAATATGGGTCTAAGCACCCCTGGGGTTAGCCTGTTTGTAAGTATCTTGATCAAATGCTTTTATAAATGTTTTGTTACTGTTTGAATGTAGTAAATGGCTTATTATTTAGGATTTTTTAGGTGTGTTTAGAGCCATTGTATAAGTACCATTTGGCAGGACCATTTTTACTCACTTTTATGACTCTGATCACACTTAAAAACTTTCATTATAAATTCCTGTGTGCAAAAACAGGGGATATCTTGAGAACTAAGGCCAGATTGACCACTACAGTAAAGGACAGAATTATCAGACCAATAGAGGAACATGATTTGCTGGGGAAGAGTCAACATGGCTTTTGTAAAGGGACACCATGCCTGATCAGTTTATTAGAATCCTTTGAGGGTATCATCAAATATGTGAATAAGGGTGATTCAGTGAATATAGTGTTCTTGGACTTTTAGGAAGCCTTTGACAAGGTCCCTCACCAAAGTCTCTTAAGGAAACTAAGTAGTCATGGGATAAGAGGAAAGGTCCTCTCATGGATCAGTAACTGGTTAAAAGGTAGGAAACAAAGGGCAGGAATAAATGGTCAGTTTTCACAGTGGAGAGAGGTAAATAGTGGAGTCCCCCAAGGACCTGTACTGGGACCTGTGCAGTTCAACATATTCATTAATGATCTGGAAGAGAGAATGAACAGTGATTTGGCAAAGTTTGGAGATGACACAAAATTATTCAAGATTGTTAATTCTAAAGCTGACTGTGAAGAGTTACAGGTGGATCCCACAAAACTGGATGACTGGGCAACAAAATGGCAGATGAAATTCAACACCGATAAGTACAAAGTAACACACATTAGAAAAATTAATTCCAACTATACATATATAATGATGGGGGTCTAAATTAGCTCTTATCACTCAAGAAAGAAATATTGGAGTCATCATGGATAGTTCCCTGAATACTTTAGCTCAGTGAGCAGCAGCAGTCAAAAAGAATAGACTTTCCAACCAGAATGTTAGGAACCATTGTTAAAGGGATAGATAATAAGACAGAAAATATCCTAATACCACTATATAAGTCTATAGTACACCCACGCCTTGAATACTGTGTCCAATTCTGGTCACCCCAACTCAGTAGGATGGAACTGGAAAAGGTTTAACGAACAAAGATGATCAAGAGTATGGAACGGCTTCTATATGAGGAAAGACTAAAAAGATCAGGGCTGTTCAGCTAAGAAAAGAGACAATTAAGGGGTGATATGATAGAGGTCTATAAAATCATGAAAGATGTGGAAAAAATGAGTTGAGAAGTGTTCTGTACACCTGTCTCAAAATACAAAAACTGGGGTCACCCAATGAAATTAATAGGCAGTAGGTTTAATACAAACAAGAAGAAATGTTTTTCACACAATGCACAGTCAACCTGTGGATCTCATTGCCATGGGATGTAGTGATGGCCAAAATTGTAACTGGGTTCCAAGAAAGAACTAGATAAGTTCCTGGAGGATAGATCCATCGACGGTTATTTGCCAAAATGGTCATGGATGTAGTCCCATCTAGTCTTGTGCTTCCCTACAAGTTACATTAGACAGGCTTTCCTCTTTAGTTGAAGGAGCAGAAAAGAATCAGTTTATGTTCTTCTAGCAAACCCAAACCCACCTGTGTCAGTGTCTCTGGCTATTTCAGTCTGAGAGACTGTCTACATGGTGAAATTTACCAGCATAACTATATTGGTATATTTATATCACAATAGTTACACCAGTATAATTATAGTGGTATAATTATACTGCTATGGGGTTATGCTGGTATATGTCCCCATTCAGTCTCTCTTACCCTGTTCAAACTGCGGGTGGGAGGAGGTTAGGGTCTGGCTAGGAAAGTGGGCTAGAGCCATTAAGGCTACTGGCTCTGATATTGTTTCTTAGTAGCCCTGATACTTCAAACACATGACTAATTTTACCATCACATTTAGTTTCACTGAAATCAATGGATTACTCACGTGCATGGGTAATTCATGACACACAATCAATGGAGCAACTGCCACATGTAAAGGTAGTCACATATGCAAATGACAAGAAACCCACCATATTACATATTTTAGAAAAAAGCATATGAGCAAAAACAATGAGGAGTCCAGTGGCACCTTAAAGACTAACAGATTTATTTGGGCATAAGCCTTCATGGATAAAAAATCCACTTCTTCAGATGCATCTGATCCAAATAAATCTGTTAGTCTTTAAGGTGCCACCGGACTCCTAGTCATTTTTGTGGATACAGGCTAATACAGCTACCCCTCCGATAACTGGCGCCATATGAGCAATAAAGCCAGATATTTTGCATTTGATATGTAGGGCATTTTTACAAATGAACTTCTGCTAAGTCCCGTATCTATCTAAATATTGACTGCCTCCCAAATGAGCTCTCCCTCACCACTGCTTTTGGGCTCCACAAAATAGTTTAAAAAAAGAAAGTACAACTAGTTCAATCAAAATCTAGTGACACCATCTGTTGATGTTTAATGTTTTAGGAACTGAAGCCAGCGGCGATTATAGCAGTCTAACCGATTTATATTTACTCCGAATGCATTATTATTATTATTAATAATGCTAGGTTGGGTAGATCATTATTAACATTTTAATTTTTCTTTCCAGGTCTGTTTTGCGTTCTATTGTATTGCCAAATCACACTTGTTCTCGACAAAGGCAAGGCATTTGGGACTATAAATGGAGTTAAGTGAATGCACTTTTGAGCCTGGAAGCCACCAGCAATAGCAAAGATGGACATTTTTAGCTGCCTCTCCTTCACGCTGATATATGCTTCTGGCACTCGGGTGCCTGCTTCTGTAATAGGTTCGTTATCAAGCTTGGTTCATAGACTGTTTTTGCTTCAATTAATCCCAGTTACCCAATCCACCGTGTTTATTTTATAAACTCCTGGGAAAGAGATGATTAAAAATGAGTTTATGCCGGCATTTTTTGACTTTCTTGTGGAATTATGCAACAGGAGCAAATATCCTGAGTTACATCTGAACTGACTTTTATTCTCCCCCTGCACATCTTCTGAAATGTCCATGTGAATCAGGAACAGAGTGACAAATGGACTAGGACCCTGACTAGATGCATATTTGTGTAGGTGAGAGTTGAATAGTCTCTACAAAGGCAGCAGTGGAATATCCAATGCCTGGGGCTTTTAAAACGACATGTACTGAAAGATATACTATAGATAACAGTCCCTACTGGTGGTTGAACAAGTTGATCTAATAGCTCTGGTTTATCTCTTGTTGCTCTTATTCCATGGTCCTGAATCTCTGCTCATGTAAACCAGTTTGATTATCATGATTAATTAATTACTTATATTATAACAACATATAGAAGCCCAGAATAAGATCAGAGCCCAATATGATGTCAGCTACTGTAGAAACCGCTGCAGTTTTGCATTTTATCTACTTTAGCTTCACTATTCTCTACTGACAAGGGGGAACGTGTATGTGAAGGAAGTAAACTTGAGGGAGTACCCATCCAGACATCTAGAGAGTGGTTTACAATGCCTAACCTCCCTTGATACAGAGGTTATCATCTGGTTATGGAACCTGCACATCAAGCTCTGACATCCGCATATGAGAGAAAGTCTGTAGAAACATATTGCACAAGACAGTCCCTGCCCTGAGGAGTTTTTAGTTTACACAAACAAAGAATGGGAAGGGAAGCTGAGTCAGAAACTTGCCATAGGTCACAAAATGAATAAATGGTAGAGCCAAGAACAGAACCAAGGTCTTTCAGTTTCCATGACAATGTCCCATCCATTGGGCTATGCTATCTCGGCAATGTTGTAGCTCCATTGAGCTGAATGGAGCTACTATTGAACCTGTATGGAAGTCAGGGAAGAATCACAGCCTGTACTATGGGGCATAGCATGTGACTTTAATTATCTTGGGGACACTTTTATGGGGGGGGATTTTCACCAGGAATTTCATAAATTCAGTGTTACAAGTATCCATCTCGCTGGGTGGTCATGGCCTGCTCCCCAATTCTGCTGTCTTGCTTTGAGAGACTGATCCCCCTCCCCACAGAGCATCTTCTGGAGGCAAGTGACACCCTTCCAACCCAGCAATAGCAGAGGTCCCCTGCTCCATAGCTAACAGATTGCATCAAATTTTAAAGCTAGTCTGGTTCTCCAGATGTCCCATAATGTCCCACACCCAGTGATACAAGCAGATTTTATGCTGCCCTATTAATTAATGTAACTGGCCACTAGATGTTCCCTGTTACTCCACACAAAGCTGGTGCAGAGAGAGAGAGAGAATTTATCAGGAAGTAAATAAGATGTTGAAGGAAAGACATTCACAAATAGCCATTGGCATAACTGGTCTTAGGGCAACATGAAGTTGCAATGGTTGCACTTGCAAACCTTTCCAGTAAAGTGTTAAGATTGGTTCTGGCAGTTGGCACTAGCCACAAACCCACACCAGATAATTCAGTATAGGTGGCATTATCTGATCACGAACAAAGCAAATATAGGGCTAATCCAAGGCCCATTGGGAATTCTCCCTCACCCACCCATTACCTTTCAATATTGAGACCTTCTTCCCATCTAGCAGAGACCTAGCCAAGACCCCTCTGCCAGTTAACGACATAGGAAGCGTGGGATTGTCACAAGTCCCTGACACCAGTTCAAGCCACCATGATGGTCACAACCTCCAAGTTGAGAACTGATGGACCAGATGACCCAATAGCACAGATATTCTCAGTCTCTAGGTTCTATGTGTCTTACATCATTTGTTCACATGGCCCCATTACAATTCATCATGGTGGCAAATCCTGTTTCCTCCATAAACCCCATCATAGTGTAACTTTGGGATTTAACAGTAAGTGAAAACTTGTGCTATTGATACAAGGAAAAGAGAGGTTTCAGAGCAGCAGCCGTGTTAGTCTGTATTCGCAAAAAGAAAAGGAGGACTTGTGGCACCTTAGAGACCAACAAATTTATCTGAGCATAAGCTTTCGTGAGCTACAGCTCCGTTGTGCATAACTCCTTTCATTGATATCCACTAACTGATACACATACAGCAGTAAGTTCATTCTTTCAAATAAATTAACAGGTTAAAAATCACAAGACAAAAGTAATGTGACTCTCTCTTTAGGTTTTGTTTTCCACAATATGAGATTATGCTACAGACAGTGACTCGGGCTTTGAAAGGGAGTAAAGAAAAGTTGCATTTTATTCAGTTTAAGTCATGCAGCAAGCTATGACAGAGGCATTTATGACTAGGTATTCAACTTGTTTTTCTCCTCACAGTTTTAAAGAGCACTTTGAAGACTTTTCATGTTGTATGGACAATTAGGTGTTTCTGTCATTCACTTCCCTCTAAAGAAATCTTTATCTTCTGACCTCTGACATCCACTTGAAAGATTTTATCTTTGAAAGAAGATCTTGGGAGAAGCACTGCCTAGTTTATAAAAATCACCTTAAGCAGTAATATTCTAAAATTAGGCTGTTGTTTGTTAGCTGCAATCTGAGACCAGGAAAAAAACCACTGTCAAAAATAAAGAGACGTGGAAAACTGAATGTGGCACTTGCTTTGTATCTTATCTTGTAAAGTAGCAGGGATTTCATCGAAATTAGTTTTGACAGAAACAGCAAGATGTCCCGAGAAACCACTGCAGTTCAAATATAGCAGGAGTTGTCAAGAGGAGAGCTGGCTAGAGGACAACAATCTCACTTTGTGACAACGTTCAAGGTTTTGAAATGTGTTTTTTTCTGCACTGGAACAAAACCAAAACCTTTGACATTTTTTTTTTTGTAAAACAGAATTGTTCCAGAATGGCTGTTTTCGGATTGAAAAGGCCAATTTTTCAATTCAGGTCTCTCGCTCTTGTCAAGAAGGCTACAGAGTCCACCATAGGTCCCAGAAAGCCTCTTGTTGAAAACTTCATTGGAAACTTTGTTAAACTAGATACAGCTCCTCAAAATGTTTCAATTTAGACACAACAGCAGATTCTGATGAAAATCCATTTAGCCAAAAATATTCCAACAAGCTCTAATCATGAGTAACAATCCATGGGCAGATACATACTGGCATTATGGCTAATAAATCATAATAACCAATGCTATGTTTTTTTCTTCATAAGCGGCCATATCCATGTCTAAAACCTCTTGAGTTTTTCAGAACAAGTATAACTAACCACATAAGTTAGCACAAATCAAACCAACCCTCATTCATTACCCCCCATATACATGTTATGCAGAATCCATCAATAAGCAACTGAAAATTAAATATCAATCCAAAGTGTATTTGGCCTTGACTTGAAAGATGCCCTGGCTAAACTCTGGGTCATATTGAAGTGAAGAGTCTTTCAGAGTTGTTTCCTTTCAACAGAGAAAGTCCTGCCTCCCTCATAATCTGTTCCAAACAATACCCATTAAATCTAGCCTCAGCAACCTTTCTACAGAAGGACACAGAATAGCAGGCAGTAGACTGCCAGTATATATCCAAGGCTTTAAATACCAATAGAGTATTTTAAGTATTGCTCCTCTTTTCTGCTGCCCTCTCCACCTCACTTTCTAACTAAATTTGCTCCAAAAAATTAAATAAATCATGAAGCTAATGTTTTCTGCTTTCACGTTATTCACTCTGCTTTCAAGTTAAACCCCTTTCCCTCACCCCATATCAGTCTTGTCTATTTAGATTGTAAACTCTTCAGAGCTGGGACTGTCTATTACTCTGAGGTTGTACTGTACCTGTCACAGTGGGTTTCCATTCTTGGTTGGTCCTTAGGAATTACCATAATAAATAGGATTGATGGATGAATTAATTAATAGCAAATCATCAACCTGCCAGTCAAGAGGCACTGGGAATATAACAGTAGATCTTCCACTACCTGGAGGCCTCTACCCAGGGAGCAAAAGAAGCTCAACTGCTATTTAATGTAGTTAAAGAAAATGTTATGTACATGAGATGGTCTCTTCTAACAGAGGACAGTGACATGTGTACAACGCATATCAATAAATCACAGAGACCCTGGGTGATCTCCTAAGTAGGCTGAGACCTGACCCTGCAACTCCTGTAAGAAGACTTTGCACACACGAATAGTCTCCCTGAAGCCAATGGCACCACATGTCTGACAAAGGTCTAGTCACATGGATGAAGGTTTCAGGACTGGAGCCCATCTTTTCAGATGTCAGTTCTAAGAAAGAGTGGGGCCAACGGTGGTTTGACCACAGTCCTGGAAGCACCCGTTTGTGTGACATCAGCCTAGTGGCATTCAAGTTACTGAGCCTGATGCTGTGATTCTACCTTTCCCAGAATATTGCCACCTTGGTGACAAGTATTTGAGAGGGTGGGGTGGGTGGGGGTGTTGTATCAAAATAATGAAAATAGTGGAGCTTCTCTGGGATCTCCGATCATTCTCAGATTTGGAAATCCACCTCTGCTTGTTTACACTGACCGACTATCCCAGCAATGTCCCATCTCCCCTTGAAGAACAAATGTGTTACCTCTTCCTCTCTGTCAGTTCTGGTTTCTCTCCTAAACCCATGAGTCCTGTGTGCGTTCATTTGGATCAACCCTATATGGATATAATCTATCAAATACCTGCTGACCTTGCAGGGCATGTCCTGCATCTTAAGGTGAAATCTACTGTATATCAATGCGTTCCTGTAAACAAAACCATTCCAAAAACAGAGGTGCAGTTTTAAGGGTACCAGGGCATTTGTGAGTAGATTCCATGGAGTTATTATCTTGTTATTGGCTTAAGTGCATATAATAGCATTTGTTTGGTTGGGTTTCATACTGCACATCTCCGATATTCTACTTTACTATTTTTCACCCTATGAGCCACAGAGTTCATCCTCATAACTGGTTGATCTTTCTCGTTGATTCCTTTACAGTCTGTGCCACTCTAGTGACCAGTAAACGATAACATGTTTTACTTGGCCCTTAATGAGGTATTGGGAACATCAGTTTGTGCTCTACATTTCTGTGATGTTAACAGTAGCAATCACGGGTTTCCTAGCCATTAAGAAGTTTGGGTGGAAAGTAGTTATTCCCTGAGTTGTGAAGGATAGGTTTGCATCAGAGCACGACAAAGAGTACTACAGATTTTAACTGTCGATTTATATTCACTCTCAATTAGCATATTTTTTCCTATTAAAAATAAAGTAACATTTCCCCCCTCTGAGGAAAAGGAATTTGATTCTGTTGTTAATTACACCACTGTAAATTTGACTGCCAGGTCCAGATCCGAAGCAGGTGTAAATTAGCAGTGCTCCCTTGGCTATTAGCCAGGATGGGCAGGGATGGTGTCCCTAGCCTCTGTTTGCCAGAAGCTGGGAATGGGCAACCGGGGACAGATCATTTGATGATTACCTGTTCTGTTTATTCCCTCTGGGGCACCTGGCATTGGCCACTGTTGGAAGACAGGATACTGGGCTAGATGGACCTTTGGTCTGACCAGTATGGCTGTTCTTATGTACTTATGTTCTCAGTTTCTATAGAGCTATGGAGATTTACATTTGCTGAGGCTGTAGCCTAAGACTTATGTCCTTCATTCCCCTTACTCCTTTGACAATTCAGAAGAATCCAATGCAAATGGTGACCCTATTTCATTTTCCCACCATGGATACCTAGGAAACTTAAGATGAAAGCTATGGACAGTAAGACTCCTGCTGGTGATTTTCCATCTTCTCTATTACATTCTGACAATGAATTCAGCCTATTGATCAACAAATGAGGTGTCTCATCTCTTATCTCTATGAACCTTCATGCCGATCCCAATTACATGCTACTTCAGTCTTCTAGTCACACGAAGATGGAAATATATTTATATTTGATTACATCAGAAACACTTGAAATTCAATGCTAGTATGAGTCCATTGTGGCCTGGGTTGTTCTATGTTTATTTTAACAAATTGGCTTTACCTAGGAAAGGCACCAAAAGATGAAAAACTATTTTGAAGAAAGGAAAATAATGTGTTTTTTTAAGCAACCAGCAAGTGGAAATGTGGAGAATGAAATGCACTTGAAAGGAAATACTGTTTTCTTTAAAAACAGACATTAGGCAAAGAACAAGATTAAGGAGGTCAAAAGCAAAAACCATTATTTTATTTTTTTAAAAAGCCACTCTTTTGACCCTGCCTTTTTGTTATTTTCATCTCTGAAGCAGATGAGGAAGAGTGAAGAATAAAGATCCGTTGAAGGAGCATACTATTCAACTAGAAACATAGCATAAATATTTATGTTAAGCATACATCAGTTTCCATAGTCATCTGCCATAAATATCAGGTCAGCTTACAGAGAATTAGAGCTAGACCAAACAACAGAAGGATTTAAAAATGTAGTTTTGAATTTTCAATGTTGTTTACATTTTGCAGGCTTCCATTGACTGTCTGTCAGAAAGTTTTTGTGATATTTCTTATTGAAATTTGAGTGGACATTTTATCGAAGTATGATTAAAACCATGATTGAAAATTTGTTGTTTTCCAAAACAAGCTTTATAGAGAGCTGGTGAAATTTTTCTGAAAGAGCATTTTCCACAGGAAAGTGCTGTTTTCATGACTACCAAATCTTCCCACGGGAACATGTCAATTGAGATAATATGTCCTTTTGTGGAAAAAAATGAAGAAAAAAATGGTTTCAGTAAGGTCCAAACATCCCATTTTGGAATGGAATATTTCAAAATTACATTTCAGGTTGGCTTTTTGTTTCAAAATTTCTTTTATTTTATACCAGAATATGCGTAAACCTTTTTTTAATGTCAAAATTTAATCAACATCCCCAGGTTAGGTTCCCAGGCTCCCTGTACAATGCAAAGGGAGATTTAGGTGCCTAAGAATGGGGTTCATAAAAGCTAGCAAGCTGAAGGGACAGCCGCCTAAGCTAGCAAGTACAAATGCTGAGGAGAGAGACCTAGCCACTGTCTCCTCCTCTGGCTGTTTTGTATGGATTTAGTGCTCTGAGAACGCCTACCAGACCAGAGCCCACTGCCAAGGTAGGTGGGGGGAATGCCGAGTTTGAGGATCCTGGTGAGGCTTAAATGTGAGAGAGGCTACTATGTGCCTAGACTGAGACAGCTGTGCATGTGCTTACTGGCAGATTTTTAGATGCCATGGGGTCTTTAATGGACTTTAATCAGCCCCACCCCAACCACCTGGAAGGAAGAACTTAAAAGTGGAAAACACTGCACAGTTAGTGGTAAGCCAGAGAGGAGAGCAGACTTCCAGTCTTCAGCTTCTGGAGAGAGGGCTGACTGAATGCAAGAGCTCCTTGGACCACTGCTGCCCAACAGCTCCCCTCCCTGAAGGAAAGGAGGGCATTATGATGATCCACTTTCGGTGGGACTATTGTTCTGTATTAGCCTGTGAGCTCAGCTGGGGCTATAGCTTACCAGAAGCTCAAGGAAGAGAGCCGTACCACATGGATGGGACAGTTCATCTGCGTTCATTTCTTTTTGTGTTTGTTGCCAACACATAAGGGGGGTGGACTGTCTGGGGCTCAGCCAAAGGTCTGAGCTTTGTATGATTGGACTGACACGGTAGAGCATTGCAGAACAGAGGCTGGGTGAGTGTAAAGGTCCGGCTCAGTCCCTGGAGGGGAGGTTCCCCGGTCAAGGAACATGGTGACAGTTTGCATCTGAGTCTGAAACCTAGTAAATTTCACCAGCTTTGATGATTTGTTACCAACGTTTTTCATATATCTAAAATGAATCTGTCTGCAGGGTGAATATGAACTGGGCTCTGGTAGTATTATAAAGACTTGATAATCAAAGAGAAGTAGGTTAGAGCCTCAGCTTCTCTGGGGAGTGGCCATTATTCATATTTAGTCCAGAGGGTGATTTTTTCCAGTCCTCAGCTAGTCTTTTCTATAATCACCAATTAACGCCTGTCACTGTAGTTTTTCCTGGCAGTTGATGAGGATTGAGGTTTTGGCAGGTTGGAGCTTTCATTCAAGCCCTGCAGTTAATAACAGTGATATTCAGAGCAGAACTAATGGCTCATGCTTGGAATAGATTCCCTTTTTTTATGTGACTTGATTCTCCTAGGACTCGTAGGATTGGATTTCTCTGAGCACAAGCACTTTAACACACTATTGTTAGCCAGTAATAACTCCAGAAAGACCCCTGGCCATGGAGTATTGCAATATATCACAAAGCAATCTAACTGAATTATTTTATTTCCAGAGTTTTCAAAAGGACCATTTATTTCCCCCCTTTGAAGCACCTCCCTTAATATGGTGTCCACAGTAGTATCACTCCATCTTCTAGGTCCTAATTCAGCCAGGTATTTAAACACAGCCCAAACTTGCACTGTTGGGTTTGCGACACCCCTGATCTGTGCACCAGCTTGGTAGGACAATCCATATAGCAACTATGGCGGAGTTGACAGTTCATCTGGCTTGTAATACAGTTGTTTTTAGGAGCTGCCATAGTTCATGTTACAATATGGCACGTCTTGGTGGCATATCAACCACCAATATTAATCACACTTTAGAAAGCAGTTTAAAATACAGAGGAGAGCTGGGTTAATCTTCGGCTATCTAGCCAGATCACCAGTTGGTGTCAGCTGGCAGCTCCTGCGAAGTCAATAGGGCACAGTCTCAGTGGGTTTAAATCTAGATAGCCTAATAGAGCATATGCATGTCTCCTGATTTACACCAGCTGAGAATCCTGCACATAGCTTCACTCCATTGTAGTGATGCATAAGTTACAAATGCAGAGATAGATTGAGATTCACAATGGTCACTTGTAGAGCGGCTCAACATAGTATTCGTAGAGTAACTTACATAGCAGTGTTGGTGGTTCAATATATTTGATGCATACCATTCAGCCAATGAAAGACTGGGTAGTATCACAAAATATTATTCACCAAGTCAATTATTTTGATTGGAAACTGGCAAAATTAATCAAATGAGGTATTAGAGAAATAGCATTTGAGCAGCAAAAGTTACCAATAAAAATAAACAATTCTCTCACCGTGTTGGCTGTAGCCGAGTGGACACCCGCTCGGGCCCAGAGGGGTTTAAAACAGCCCTGAGAGAGGGCTGTTGCAGAAGAAAGGCAGTGGGGCTGCTGGGGAAGCAGCCTCAGCTAGGGGCCAAGCCCCAATCAGGGCCCAGCTGGCTCTATAAAGGCTGTGAGCCAGAAGCCCAGAGAGAGAGAAGGGCCTGGCTGCAGGGGCTTAACCAAGTATCTGGAGGGGAGCAGGGCTGGGGATAGGCCAAGGGAACCAGGGAGCTCTGGCCTAGGAAAACCCCAGGCTGCGGGCCTGGTAAGGCCTATTAGGTATGCGGGTTGCAGGAGCAGCCACGGGTAGGCAGAGGCAGCAGGTCCAAACCCAACCTTGCCTGTGATGAGTGGCTCATACTGCAGTCTGCCCCAGGGCATGGGGGCTACCTGGTGACTGTCAGGAGCCTATGACTGAGGCAAGGTGGGGATAGTGGGGGGTTCCCCTGGGAAGGGGAGACCCAGAACTGTGGGGTACCACCTGGGGGCAGCACCCAGAGGAAAGGGGCACCGGTGTCCTGGGAGGGACACGGGAGCCAGCAGCAAGGCGAGACACCGGCCTGAAGAGGGCGCTCCGGAGGCTGGAACGCTAATTCCCTGAGACGACCAGCAGGAGGCGCTGCCGGTGAGTCTGTGCCTGGTTACGCTGGTATGTAGGTTTAACACGCAAGCTTTCAGGAAGTCAACTGAAGTTGGGCACCTAACTTCTGTAGTGTCCTTTGGAAAATCCAGCTCTTTATTTATTTATATATTTATTTCTTTATTATTATTTATTACTGCAGTAGCACCCAGAAGCCAACCAGGTTAGAGGCCCCTTATCCTAGATGCCATAAAAACATATAGTAAATGCCAGTTTCAGTCCCAAAGTGTCTACTCCACTTCAGTTGTGTTACTCCAGATTTATAGAGGAGTAACAGAAATCAGAATGTGGCTCCTGATTCTAAATTCAAAATGGCTGAATGTAAACTTATCAGTCTTTTTTTTTTTTTTAATACACTCTCTTGGGCTGCAGAGTACAACAGCCTGAGAGCAGGGAATAGTTTATGACTGAGTGACATACACAGAAAGTGCACTCGATAAAGACGTACAATTTATTTTTTTGGTCTTGCCTGGCTAACCTTCTCACGACCCTTGAAGTACAAGCCAGCTGTAATCATTGGGGCACCGTTAATGAAAGCAACTCATTGTTGACTAGGAGATGCTGTCCTCTAATGATGCCCTTTGGATTGAACTGTATGTAAATGAGGATTATTTAATTTAGAACCTTTACTACATGGACCTTGTAAATCTGAAAATGTAATTACTAAATGTAATATTTATCAGTAGGTGCATCCGCTCCCTCCGCCTTTCCAAAACAAAAGGGAAAATGCAACCTCTGAGGTGGCTCTTTATTTAAGAGACACTGTTGTCCGGAGCCCAGAGAAATCGGCAGAAATATATGAGACAAAATATCCACCACGTTATCCCCTTAAGCTACCAAGCATTATATTAATATGCTTCATGCTTTGAAAATGGTCCAGTATTTCACTGCGTCTTCAAGACTCTTTGAACATTGATCCATAAGAGAGTAAATTACTGGCAGTAACAAAGTCAGCTGCCTGACAGAGGGAATACAATGTAATGTGTTCTTAAATGAATGATATATATCAAGGGTGGCCAAACTTATTGACCCTCCAAGCCACGTAGGACAATCTTCAAAAGTTCGAGAGCCAAGGCTCGGGGCTTCAGCTCTGCGAGGAGAGGGATTTCAGGGCTTCAGCTCCATGGGAGGTGCCTGCAGGGCTCAGGGCTGAAGCTCTGTTGCTGCTGAAGTTCTGAGTCTTGGCAGGCGTGCCCTGCAGGGCTGAAGTCCTGAGACTTCCCTCCCCGCTGGGCAGAAGCCAGAAGTGACGCTTGGGGGGCACATGAGGTCATGTGAGTCAGCAAGCTGGGAGCTAAGGCAGTGGGGAGAGGCAGCAGCAAACAGCTGGGAGGAGAGGCCCTGCTTTTGCTCCACCACCCCACCTCAGGGTAGAAGCCCTGAGCTCTCCCCCTGTCTGATAGGCAGAGAAAGGAGGAGAGGTCTTGGGGGACTTCAAAGAGCCGCATGCGGCTCACGAGCCACAGTTTGGCCACCCCTGGTATATATCTCGATATGTGGTCTTAAGGGAGGAGCATATCAACTGGATTCATGCGCAGAGGAGTTGTCTCTTCATCATGGTTCCTCCTGCTCTTTCCAAATCTTCCATGCACTTAGTGAGTGGGACAAGAAGGGCAGGAAGTGAGTGTCGAGGAAGGCAAATATAATTCTCTCTGCCTCTCCAGGGAAAGTTCTCCAGGAAGTTCTTATGGACGCATTTTTTTAGGGAATGATCCAAACTTCACTGAAGGTGGTGGAAAGACTCTGACTTCAGTGCACTTTGGATCAGGCCCTCTTATTACAAACGGCAATCTCAGTCAGTCTCCTGCAACTTCATCCTCTGGCAATGGCAAAAAACAGAAAGCAACCTATATCCACTTATCCCAGGTACAGTTACTCTTCTGTGCCATCAGGAGCAGACAAGATTCATCCTTTCTATGTTCCTGCACAGTGTTGGTGTCTTATAGACAGTGCTGCTGGTCCAGCATTATAGACAGTGCTGCTGGTCCCAGTTACCCCATCTCAGAGCAGGGGCAGTATCAAAGAGCATAAAGAAAAGGAGGACTTGTGGCACCTTAGAGACTAACCAATTTATTTGAGCATGAGCTTTCGTGAGCTACAGCTCACTTCTTCTACACTTTCCATAGCATGCATCCGATGATCTTTTATACACACAAAGCATGAAAAAATACCTCCCCCCACCTCACTCTCCTGATGGCAATAGCTTATCTAAAGTGATCACTCTCCTTACAATGTGTATGATGATCAAGTTGGGCCATTTCCAGCACATTTCCTGCTATTGCCAGCAGGAGAGTGGGGTGGGGGGAGGTATTTTTTCATGCTTTGTGTGTATAAAAGATCTTCTACACTTTCCACAGTATGCATCCAATGAAGTGAGCTGTAGCTCATGAAAGCTTATGCTCAAATAAATTGGTTAGTCTCTAAGGTGCCACAAGTACTCCTTTTCTTTTTGCGAATACAGACTAACACGGCTGTTACTCTGAAACCTATCAAAGAGCATGTAGCTAAGTGCCACATTTGTATGATAAGGCTCTTGCATGAGCCCATATCTCCTCCTGGCCCACAAACTGTCCTTTTTGGGCCCTTTTTTGGGGCACGCAAGGAACTTGGCTCATGCTACCATTCACTGTAGAGGTCCTTGCCTATTACTCAACCATACTTGTATCATATACATCTGGTCCCTAACCTGGTGTAAATGGACATATGCTCCTTTATACCATTTGAGGATTATGGCTGTAGCCTCAGTCAGCACCTGTATTTGTGCTCCCAGCTGCTCACCATGCAAGGATTTATGCAATCAAAGCCTTGGTGACTAAACAATAGTAGGATATACCTACCGTATTCAATCTCAGCAGCCTGCATTCCACCCAAATGTAGTGATGAATTCTCTGACAGGGGGCTAAGATAGCTGTAGAGAGCACTTGCATTCAGACTCTTGTAGCTTAGCTGGCTCAGGGATTGAAAAGAGAGGTGAAGACTTTTCTCTGCCGGGCTCAGAGTGCCGACTCTTTACCTTAGCCCTCTCATCACCGGGGGGGGGGAGGGGGAGAAGATCTGAAAAGGGAGAAAACTAAAATAACTGTATAATGACTCTCACTTATCTAGGGCCTTTAATCCCCAAACGCCCTGTAAGAAATGTCATAACCGCATGTTTCCATGTTCTGGGTTGTCCTTCAGTTCGAATTACAAATGTCAGAAATGATCCCAGCCTTAATCAATCTAATCTACTGTGGAACTTAATTATTCTTTCACACTCAACCTCATCACGCACTGCTGTCTTGAAAATATTAGCCCAAAAGTTGCCAATTCTTGTTTTTCTTTTAACCGTGCACAACCCATGCTGGGAGAGCGTGAGTTACTCCATAGTGGCTAGTACACAAGAGGTTTACAAATGAGGGTTTAGTCCTCTACTACAAGCAGTAGGTGTGCATGCTTTTAGCACTGATGGTTCTGGGTTCAAATCCTGAGGTTTGCTCAAGCAGAGCCATTTGTGCATTGAAGACAGCAGTTTAGCACCCTGATAGAAGTGGGAGGGGCTCAAGGGCAGCTCTTATTCTTTAGCTGTCAGGAAGGTGTTGCCTTGGGACAAATCTTACCTTGGCAGAGTGCCATGATGCCCATGCGAGTGTCACTTATGCCCCTTATTGTGCATTTCTATACACGGGACCCTTGGTACAGCGCATTCACCTTTCTGTGGCTTCTCTCGATGCCCCACCGTGTTGTGAACACTCCCTCCCAGCTTCTGCTTGAGAGAATATATGCTTCTATTTACACCAGTCCTGGGAAAAATGAACTAGAAAGTTACACTGGCCCTCAGTGTAACTCCTTAGTATTCTGCAGGCACTTTAACCTCAGTAACAGAAGCCTTCAGAGGTAAACCTTTTTCTTCCCTACACCCAAAGTATCTCCACTTCCACAGCCCTCATTCAGATCTGTGGACACTATCCATCAGTCTGTGGGGTATTGCACTGCACTTCCTTGGGGTTCCCTTCTACCATTGCTCCTAAGTTCACTGCTGGGCAACTAACTCCCTGTCTACGAGGGCCTTGTGGCCTAGTGTAGTAGTGTCACAGTGAATGTAGCATGGGACCAGAGACTCCTCATGATCACTCTGCCACTGACAAACTCTTGTGGCTCTCGAGAGCAAGAAAGCTTGAAACCTACTGCCATTCAGAAAGGAGGACTACAGTAAGCCTAGTGCTTAAGCTTATTTGTGCCTAAACATATCACTGAAGCACATCAGCCATGCACTCCCTGCTACGAAATGCACAAGGACTTGCAGATTCCAGGCACCAGGGTAACAATCTCCTCTCAGATTTGCCCTGATCCCTATTGCACATTCAAGACTACAGCTAAAAGATCTGTAAGGCAGGTCAAACAGGAATTTTGTTGCCGCATGCTGAAGCAGACTGGGGAAGTGAGGTACCAATCTGTGAATTATGGGCCCAATTTGGGCACCCTGAAGTTTTTCTTGCCTGACCTTTTAGATCTATAGATCTTTTATTTCTTCACAGCACATGTGTCTGCACTCTTGACGTCTGTGTTTGGAAGCAGTGGGACAGGAACACTTATCTGACTGATGAGCAGGAATCGTAAAGCAGTAATGAGAGGGGTGTGTGTGTGTGTGTGTGTGTGTATATATATATATATATATATATATATACGCACACAAACGAGTGAATGCTGAAATGTCCTGGCAGCGATTGCGTCATCTCCAAAATGTGTCTTTAAAATTAAATCTCATACTGGAATGAATACAAACACTTGATTAGTGCTGACCAATGAAACTAATTAACTAATTGATGGGTTGTAGAGTCTTCTTTGGAAGACAACCAGGAAAAACAGGATTCCGTTCATAAGAAGAAGAAGGTAAAGAAGCCAACAATCAATAAAAGAGCAAGTACTGAAATATCTATTTGCCTGCTTTCCATTTTGTCTGGGTGATTCTGTTCCTCATGATAGTTTTGTTCCTCAGGAAGGTACTTATTAATTGTGCAGAAAATGTTCCGGAAGGACATATTCAGCATTTTCCCATTACATCATCGGTCCTCGGCACAAAGAGAAACTTGATGAAATAGATTTGAAAAAATGGGGAAAAACAAATAAATCTGCTTTTCTGTGTTTTACTTCTGAATAATAATTCAAGAAGGGATCCATTAGCAGGAGTCAGAAGAGGGAAAAGGATGCTCACTTGCTGGCCCGATCTCAGAAGGCTACAGATAATAGAACCTGGAAAAAAATACAGGAATGGGAGTCCACTGTTCACGTAATGAACTCTCAGATGCTCCTCTGTCAAGACAGAGGAGACTAATATAGAGGAAGTAATAAGAGTGGGCAGGAAAGGCATTTGTTCATATCGTAATCGGATGTTTTACAAAGTAATTAATTACAGCGGAAGTGCTCTATAGGCAAATGTCACAGTTAAAAGTGGTATTCACACATTATTAGCTCAGACACAGCCCTTGAGATTAGATCCTCTTATATTGTCAGGGAATTGATTGTAGGCCTTCCAGCCTCCTGTGACTTACACAACAGGTTCCAGGGTTTCACTAGCAACTGTGGTTCTGCAGGCTCTGACTAAAGAGAGGTGAAATGGGTTA
Organism: Chelonia mydas; assembly: GCF_015237465.2. Lineage (NCBI taxonomy): Eukaryota > Metazoa > Chordata > Testudines > Cheloniidae > Chelonia > Chelonia mydas. Next base: position 5,962,879 of record NC_051251.2, read on the forward strand.
ACACGTCTACTTTTGTCTTTCTTTTGTCATCCCCAGAGGGGCATTATGGGATTGATAAGCCAGAGGTCAGGGTTACACCCTACTGTCAACAAAAAGCACAACTACGAAAGGGGAGAGCAGAAGGCCTTAAGCATGTCATAGCCACAGAACTTCTCCTAGAGTAGCACTGTAAGAATCTGGGAGAAGCCCAGATGCTGAACACAGCAGGCAACTGTAAATATACCCAAGAGTAGGAGAGAGAGACCCCTTTTGAGCCCCCCGTATGCAAGAAACCTGAGCCTCAGAGGTGCTTTTGGGGGGGGGGGGGGGGGGAGATTGAAGGGGGGTGGGATTGAAGCAAAGAAATAGTGTTGGTTGAAAATTTCCTGTTCAAATTGTTTGTCAATGGGATGCTTTTTGACAAAACACTTTTTCACAACAAGTGACTTCTTTCCACTGAAAATTGTGACTTACTGACAAAAAAAGAGCATTTCACAAACCCAAAACATTATGATTTGAAAATGCCATAGCAGTGCCTCAGGCCCCCATTCCTCTCCATTCACTGGGTTCCCCAGCTGGACTATATCCCCAGGATGCAGCATGTGCAGGGACTCCCGTAATGCATGCAGTGGAAGAGCAAGAGGGGAGATTGTGGGGCCTTGTGGAAGATGTAGTCTGACCAAGGAGCACAGCCCATAGAAGAGAGAAGGGGACATGAGATGCCTGAAGTACTACTCCCAGGAGGCAGTGTGGTGGCATTTTGGCATCAAAAATTTTTTCCATTTTAAACCAAAAATATTTGGTCAATATTTTTTGGTTTTGGGGGTGAGAATTGTCAGCTTTTGATTATTAGCTGAAAAGTTGAAATTTTTCATAATTTTGACTCTACCTAATGTTTTCATAGACATTTCCCATAGGAGGAAAAGAATTCTAATCAGCAGCAGCAACATCACCCACTAATGATTTCTACAGGTCACACTGATGATGCAATGATTATGACATCATGAAATCATTAGGTCTGGATTGTGTACTTCCTGTTGGCAGCAGTTCTGCCCCCGAGAAACAGTTCCGTCTAGGAGATTCCAGGAAGCTGTATGCAAAAACACTGGTTGCCGGGAGATGATTCTTCCCCGCACGTAATAACAATAATACACGTGTATTTTGCTTAGTGCAATGTGACTCTGATTTAGCATGGGGCTTCTTGGGTGCTACTGCGGTGTGAAAGTTTAATAATAAGATGCATGTCTAGCACTTGTGATGTACTTTACATCTTAATATTTCTGTACAAATCGCAGTGAATTAATTTCCTTTTTATTCTCCTCCCTTTGATTAAAACTGATATGAATCCAGTAGGCTATGCAATCTCCTGTATAAAGGGTACACTAGTTGCTACCTTTGTAGATCAACCTTATTAGCCTCTGAAAACCACACTGAACTCTTCCCTGTCTATCACTAATGTACATCTTCAGACTTGGCTTTACTCTTGTGCTCTGCCACATTTAATTTATTCCAGTGTTGCTCCAGATGAGACTGATGATGCTGGAAGTCAGGCAGATGCTCCTAAGAAACGTGACTGTAGCAGGCCACTGTGGATGTGACCTTTATCTTTCAAATAACCTCAGTAAGTCCAGTCTGGTCAATGAACCCAGAAAGATGACTCTGTTCCTGGGGCTATGAAGTGAGGGGAGCAAATTCCAGTGTGAGAGGAAATTGATAGGAACGCCTGGCTGAAACAGGCTTTTCCTGCAAATTGTCTGTGGGGACTGACTGATGTGATACCTGGATTCATCACTCCATAAATGTGAATGGATGCGCAAGTAGCAGATATGTTGGAGACTTTTAAGAAATCTTAGGTGCATGCCCACATGCGTTAGTGGGAGTTGAATTTATATATAGGGGTGTAAAAGTGTATATATGTAAAGGGATTGTTACCCCTTTACTAACATTCAGTGGGGGTGTTTTAGTTGCTAGCTGCCAGTACTAAAAGGGGGAAGGGTCGATGGGGAATCAGGACCCTGAGACTGCCAGTCCCTAGGAGCAATGGAGAGAGGCCAATGCTCCAGGTCAGCCTGAATGACAGGGCAGGCAAGCTAATCAGGGAGTCAGGAGGCCAGGGGGGTCCTGTCCTCTGTGTGAGATGGATTTGTCTAGGTCAGAGAGAGTGGGTCCGAGCTAAGGATAAAGCAGGGGCCCAAGATGAACTGTGGAGCAGAGCTGTGCCAGATCCAGAGGGACCGGAAAAGCAGCCCAGAGAGAGCAGACCCTGTCCTGGGAGCAGAGCTGCAGCAACCAGAGCCAGAGGGGCCAGAGAAGCAGACCAGGGAGCTGGAGGCCAAGCAGCAGCCATGCTGAGGCAGAGTGGAGCTGGAGCTGGGGCTGGAGCAGTCTGGGGCCGGGTGTCGTGAGCAGCTGGGGAGAGTGAGGGGGGACCCTGGGCAGTGGGCCCAGCACAGGGAATCGCCTCAGCCAGGAAGCTCTGCAGGCCAGACTCGGAGGGGGATTGGTAACCCCGACAGGGCGGGGTCAACGCTGGGAAGAAGGGCCCTGCCACCTAGAGCCTGAGAGCATGCAGCCACCACCAGAGCAAGTGTCCAACCCACAGCATCCCTGCAGCACGGCCAGGGCCTGAGCAGGAGGCCTGGGACTTACAAGGAGCAGACTGTGAACTGCCCTGATGTTCCAGAGACGCTGTTTGTGATGTTCCCTGCCACAGAGCGGGGTGATGTGTTTCCTTTAACCTTTCCCATTTTTCCTTATTCATTTTTTTAAAATTAATTGTTGATTAAATAACTTGCATTTGTTTTAAATTGTATGTAATGGTCAGTGGGTCAGAGAAGTGCCCAGTGCAGAGAGAGTACCCTGGAGTGGGGACATCCTAGCCCCTGTCCTAGGTGACCACAGCAGGGTTGGGGGTTGAGCCCCCCCCGGAATCCTGGACCCAGCTTTGTTGGGGTTACGAGGACTCTGCCAGACAGGAGAGTGGAAGGGGAGCCCTCAAGGGCAGGGAGGCCACTGGGTAAAAGAAGTGGGAGCGAGGACTCAGATTCTTTCGCTAGCCCACTTCACCGGGGTAGTGCAGAAGCCAGGAAAGTTCCCCACAATAGCGGGACTGTTCCCCCGCTTACACATACACCCTCTCTTTCTTACACACACACACACCTGAGACAGCATTCAGTCTTGGATTGAATATAAAGGTGATTCTTTTGGGAGGCTGTAGCATGAGTCCAGACATTTATTTCTCTGTAACTTTCTAATTCCCGGGGTCCCGGGGTGGGGAATCGCTCCGGCCCCTCAGGAGTGGCACGATCAGCCAGGCCAGGGCCTGCCCTGGCCAGGCTCCCTCAGGACCCACTTGCCTGGAGGGGCCCAGCCAAGCCCCCCATGTTTTCCCTCGCCCCAAACCAACCAAGACTGGCCAGGCTTCTGCACCAGTCCCAGGTGGCTCAGCTCTGGGGAGACAGAATCATAGAATATCAGGGTTGGAAGGGACCCCAGGAAGTCATCTAGTCCAACCCCCTGCTCAAAGCAGGACCAATCCCCAACTAAATCATCCCAGCCAGGGCTTTGTCAAGCCTGACCTTAAAAACCTCTAAGGAAGGAGATTCCACCACCTCCCTAGGTAACGCATTCCAGTGTTTCACCACCCTCCTAGTGAAAAAGTTTTTCGTAATATCCAACCTAAATCTCCCCCACTGCAACTTGAGACCATTACTCCTTGTTCTGTCATCTGCTACCACTGAGAACAGTCTAGAGCCATCCTCTTTGGAACCCCCTTTCAGGTAGTTGAAAGCAGCTATCAAATCCCCCCTCATTCTTCTCTTCCGTAGACTAAACATCCCCAGTTCCCTCAGCCTCTCCTCATAACTCATGTGTTCCAGTCCCCTAATCATTTTTGTTGCCCTCCGCTGGACTCTTTCCAATTTTTCCGCATCCTTCTTGTAGTGTGGGGCCCAAAACTGGACACAATACTCCAGATGAGGCCTCACCAGTGTCAAATAGAGGGGAACGATCACGTCCCTCGATCTGCTGGCAATGCCCCTACTTATACATCCCAAAATGCCATTGGCCTTCTTGGCAACAAGGGCACACTGTTGACTCATATCCAGCTTCTCATCCACTGTAACCCCTAGGTCCTTTTCTGCAGAACTGCTGCCGAGCCATTCGGTCCCTAGTCTGTAGCGGTGCATGGGATTCTTCCGTCCTAAGTGCAGGACTCTGCACTCGTCCTTGTTGAACCTCATCAGATTTCTTTTGGCCCAATCCTCCAATTTGTCTAGGTCACTCTGTATCCTATCCCTACCCTCCAGCGTATCTACCTCTCCTCCCAGTTTAGTGTCATCTGCAAACTTGCTGAGAGTGCAGTCCACACCATCCTCCAGATCATTTAGACAGGCAGGGACCCACAGGTGGTGGGAAGCAGAGACTGCCCAGAGCCAGAAATGCACTGGGGTCTGGCCTGGTGGTGGAGAGAAGCCCTCAGCCGACCAGCTGGCCAAGAGGAGCAAGTGGTGGGCAGAGTTGGGGAGGGTGGGAGCCAGCAAGCTGGCGGGGTCTTGGGGCACAATGCAAGCGGAGCAGGCCAGGGCCCCTTCTGAGCGTGGGCCTGACTCCATGACCCCACTGATGCCATATTAAACCCAGGATGGAAGTTAAGGCTATAAACACCAAGCCACTTAATGGTAAGTACTTGTCTGAAGCCATTAACACATTTCCCATAGGCCACTGAACAGCTGTGAATGACTTTTAGTCACTACTGCCTTGGTCTGGCTTTGAACCAGTAACCTAGAGGTGAATGTAACCGGAGAGGAGGGGGTGCTCCCCACTCCTGCTCTGCAAGAGCTGAGTTAGGCCAGGTGGACCTAATCAGCTAATTAGGCTGCAAACAGGGAGCTTTAGGCTCAAGGCTGCTAATTAGAGAGAAGTGCACCTGTGAGGGACAGGTGGGGCTTCTCCAGAAGACAGGAAATTGGAAGCAGACGAGGCTGCAGAGATGAGTTGCCTGAAGTCTCCCTCTCAGAGGAGGGAGTGAGGAGACTAGCAAACCCAGAAGCGTGGGGAAGACCAGGAGTTATGGAAGTGGCTCAGGGAGAGGCAGTAAAGTGCAGGGAAAGGACCTGGGTTGTTGTGCAGGGGATCTCTGAGCCAGAACATGGAGAAGAGGGTGGGCTCAGCTTCCCCTGCCAGCGTCGCACTGTGAGGCAGTAAAGCAGAAGGCTGCCTGAGGCTGATTTTTTGACCCCCTCCCCCCACACAGAAAGGGAAACCGAAACAGTGACCTAGCCGGAGGACAGCTGCAGCTCCTGAGAGCAGCAGAGGAGAAACTGATGGGGCGTAACCACTAGAAGGGGCATTGCGAGACCGAGCTAATCCCTGTGTGGAAGCCCCCAGTCAGAGTGAATTTTTGTTTTGTTTTTCAGGAAAGGCTAAAGATCCATCATTTTTAGCTAGGGTTCAAAACACAGCCAACCTCTTCTTCTTCTTCCATTGTGTTGTTTTTTTGTTTTTGTTCGGCTCTGTGAAAAATGATATGCAAACCGTACCATCTATGGTTGTATGGGAAACGTGTAAACCAGACTGGTTCAGTTACTATAGAAATAGTGAGTAGGTCTCCTGAATCAGCATAAATAATGTTTGAGTTGAGAGCTGAGTTAATATTGCAAAATCAGATATAGGAATATTTGTTTGATTCTGAAAGGTGCTCAACTAAGGGATAGATGTCATATTCTGTGTTTGATTTAAACTTTCTATGAACATTTGGGCAACGGAGCTCTGCTAAGCAAAAATACTTGTGAAAAGAATATTTTCGGCTTGAATATTCCCTGACGACAAATTTCCAATTGTCTGGACTGCAAAGCAGTTTCTAATAATCGCCATGTTGGTTCATTGTATAAATCATCCACGCAGAGAACAGAAACAAAGCCATGGAATATGTGGGAACGGTCAAATGCAAATTGCAAACATTTGCAACAAATCACTCACTAGCGATCGGCAGTGCAAGGGTTATTTACTGAATAAATTTGTGAGCAGTGTCAAACATAGAATTAGCCGGAAAGAGTTTTGCATTCTGTTCACAGACCATTTGCACACTGAAAAAGGGTGACATTTATTGAATACATGATTAGCTGTGAATTAGACACTCGGCTGTAATCAAAGCATTTGCATCCCTTTTTTTTTTTTTTGGAAGGACAGCAAAATTAAAAATTGCTAGGTCGTTATCCCAGGAGCCAAATTTTCAAAACATGTCCCAAGGTGTGTCCAAACCCCATGTGTGCTGCTTTTGATATTCATTGATAGGCATCTGTGATACATCCCTAAATGTGTGTGCAAGCAAAGGGGGAGAGTGGTGTGCATTTGCAGAATTACTTCTGCTGCATCCTGCTGTGAAAAGCTGCTCTTTAGTGCTATGCTTTTGTATAACATTTGCATTTCCTGACACCAGAACTACGACTACTAATAGTAATACTTAGTGTTAATATAGAGCTCTTTGACATTAGGTCCCAAAGCATTTCATACAAGTCAGTGACTATAATTAGATATAAATTTTACAGATGGTGAAACTGAGGCACATTAACATGCTCTACTCATGGTTGTACGGTGACTCAGTGGCAGTCAAAAAACTAGTCTTCTAACTCCCAGTTCCATTTCCTACTTGAAGGTGAAATCCATGCCTGTGCAGAGACAAAGGACAAAGCTAATGCATCATTTTAATCCCACTAGGATTTATGTGGGTCTTAAGTGCTCCATAAACCTGTGACTGGTTTGCCTGCTCCTTTAAGGGCCAGGAGGCCCAGATCCAGTCAGTCCTGTTCAATAAGCCTGCTCTTCTATACCTGTGCAGAGTGTGGGACTTAAAAGGAGGAAAGCCCATCAGTTGAGAGCGGGCTGGGGAGGATGGTGGACAGGCTGATATGGGACAAGAATTTGGGCTGAAAGAAACTGGAAGGCCTGAGAGAATCAGGGAATCCTGAAGAACCAGGAGATCTGAGAGCCCAAAGCTGGGATGTCTGGGCCAGGACAAACCTGGGAAGGCATGTAAAGAATCAGACCAAGAGAAGTCATAGGTTTGTGAGCTGAACTAAAACTTGGGCACTGAGGAAGGAAAAGGAAAAAAGCCCAGCAGGTAAAGGCTGACAGGAGAGGAGAGTGGACAGCTACTCCTATCTGGGGGCAAGAAGCTCCTGGCCCTAAACTAGGCTATTTTAGGACTGTGGCTGGCCAGAACCCTTTGTAGGAGGGTGGGCCTCATCTGAATTGTTGGGTTGACCAGAGGCCAGATATCTGTTGATGTGTGTTGAGACACACCATTGCATCTGCGGCCCACCTGTGAGGAAAGCATCTTAAGGCTGAGACCAGCAGGGCCAACAACTCATTTGTTTTGGTGGTGTTGTTTCTGGATTTGGATTAAGGGACTCTGTTACCGCAGAAGGGGTTGAACTCTCTAAAGTGCCTTGACTGAAGCTCCAAGTCCTCTATGTCTGGAGTAGGCTGAAGAATGTACTGTGGAAATGGAGGTAGGGAAGCTTCCATGCCACACTATACCACAAGGAGGCACTCTAGGATGGTGAGCCTTATAACAAAGCCTTATGCTGGCTCTCTGCGCAGTGGTAAATTTCACTCCAAATGTCCTTTTGATTTAGCTATTGATAGGTACAATATTCTAAAGAATGATTATTAGTTGTATAGCTACTAGACTAGCAAAATAAAAAAAATCGATGGGAATAAACACTACTTGGCTGCAAATTGGCTGAATATCAAAGTCCTGTCTTTTCCTAATCCTACCTTTGTCTCACTTTCACTCATGCATAACAGGGCTTTCATTCAGATAGGAAATACATATTTTTGTTTGGGATCCTTGCTAACCTTTCCATTTGAGCCATCCTTCTGTTTACACAACCAGTCCTGTTAATCTTATCGTAGCAGTTCCCCTTACATGCTATCGGCATTCTTCAAACACAGATGAACAAGCTAAGAGGAAAGACAAGTGCTTGCAATAATTGTGGTGTAGAGAAAGTGAATAGGGAAGTGTTATTTACCCTGTCACATAACACAAGAAACGGGAGTCAGCCAATGAAATTAATAGGATGCAGGTTTAAAACGAACAAAAAGAAGGACTTCTTCACACAACACACAGTGAACCTGTAGAACTAGTTGCCAGGAGATGTCGTGAAGGCCAAAAGTATAACTGGGGGTCAAACAAGAAATAAAGTTCATGGAAGATAGGTCCATCAATGGTTCTTAGCCAAGATGGTCAGGGATGCGACACCATGCTCTGGGTGTTCCTTAGGCTCGGACTGCCAGAAGCTGGGACTGGACAGGGAATGAATCACTCAATAATTGCCTTCTTCTGTTCATTCCTTCTGAAGCGTCTGGCACTCATCACTGTTGGAAGACAGGATATTGGGCTGGATGGTCTGACCCAGTATGGCTGTTCTTACTCTATTCCTTTTCTCTCTCTCTCTCTCTCTCTCTCTCTCTCTCTCTCTTTTTTTTTTTTTTCATTAACAAACTGATTCTGCCAAAGGTCTTCAGCTGAAAAGAAGCTAACAAAATTGAAGAGAATGAGTTTTCATTGTGCCAGGTTAAATAAGAGCAAATGGCAGTTTGGAAATACTGAAATGTTTAAATACACAGTATTATCTCCATGAGATTAACCAATAAAACATGTTTTCCTTTAGTAAGATAATAGGAAAATAGCAAGTTAGCAACGTTGATCACTGCAATATTGTAGATCGGGATATAAAAATACTACAGTAAGATTTTTAGGAGGAATAATTACAGTGCCAACTAATAAGGGCTGTGTCAGCAAAAACAATAAAAGACAATTACAAAGAAATATCACTTAGAGACAGTAGGAAAAATGGGATTTTATTTGAATACATTGAAATTATATAAACAAGCAGTTTTTCAATTCCAGCCATGTTATAAATTTTATCTGCTTAAATTCATCCCAGCTATTGCATGCTGACACTGGAATGAAATATTAGCAATAGAATCGCCATTCTAGTTAGTCTCCATTCAACCCCAAACTTTAATAGAAATAACCTGTCGGATTTGATTGAGTGTGATATCACTATAGGAGCCTTGAATTTAAACTTGGGGGATAAGGAAAATTGCATGGTTTGTAAAGACAGCTTTGACTAGAATGGAAATTTCACTCCAATCCCATCATGCTGTCAAAAAGCCACTTCTAATACTTTCATAAAGCAATTTGCCTTCAAAGAAAACATAACCTGAAAATAAAATAAAAAAATAAACACACCCAAACTTTCTAATCTCCTTTGAGTTTAATTTTCTGTTTGACATTGTTTTGCAGTTTAGCTTCGAAGGATAAAAAATGACGAAGATTCATTCCGATTGGTTATTAAGCTGCTGCTGAGTTATCAGACACATTCATTAGAGTTACCATTTTAATCCTTTGAGGCAAGACAACGCCAAAACAGAGTGAGTCACAGAATAATGATAGGATTGGCGAATTTAAAAACCCACTTTTGAAGTCACAAGGAAATTTACTTCAAAACTGAATCATTTTTATAAGTGCATGCTCTGAGCAAAATCTAAAATGGGACTTGAAATTTAAAAAAAATGGATATAATGTCTTGGTCCTCCTAGAAACACTGCTGCTTAAACTGATGTGTGTAGAATAAAATGCTGGTACATACTACCTAGCTCTATGTTGCTTGGGGAAACGGCACAGTGAGATCGCTCAGGCTGCAGTTAGTGAACCTGAAGGGAAATGCAATTTTAGTGACAGATGCGGGAGGCTGATCAATTGCTACACGAACGTTGAGGGATTTCTTGTGAGAGATGTGTTATGCTACATAAGGAGATAATGGCCTAGTGACTACAGGAAATGGACAACTTCTTTTTTTTTTTTTTAAATAACAATCCCACCACCCAGCCTCTCTGCCTTTCCTTTAATGTTACTAAAAGTTTTAAGCAGCGAAGGTTGATAGCTCATAAATTTTAAGGCCAGAATGGACTGCTATAATCACTTTTTCTGACCTCCCGCAGAACACAGCCCATAGAATTTCACCTCATAAGAACAGCTTCCCTCATGAGATTTCCTTTGCTTTCTGTTAGGGTGAAATTCTTGGGAGGGAATGGTCTTTCTAACTGTCTACTGGCATTGCTGATCTAGGCCAGCTTCATGGAACACAGTAGAGTATTAACGTGATCAACTATCTAAAAGAAAAGTCCACCGAACCCAAATTGTCTCTTTTTCAACCAAGTCAAGTAGAACTTGGATAAGTGACAACTGAGGGAAATGGACATGTTGAGTGGCTACAAGCCAGGATGGGCCTGGTCTGTGGAGCCTGTGGCTCTGTGAGCATTATGGTCTATATTTCTAAAGCTTTGGGCTTAGTCAATGAGGCTGAGTTTTGTGAAAGCCAAAATGTCTGAAATATAGAAAAAAAAAATTAAAAAACGTGGGACCAGAGAGGGCTGGAGCTTCCCTGCAAGACCAGGTCAAAGCTAGAGACAGAGTGAAATCTCTGTCTGGGGACTCATTGCCAAGGATCCTGAGCACAATTCTTGGGAAAAGAAAAATCTCCCCAATCCAAGGCCATCCAATTCCCTCCAGATTATGGGATTTCAGATCCTAATAGGAGTATACAGAGGAAACCCCTTTCCTCATTCCCCTGTCTGCTGGGCAAGGGCAGCCAATCAAAGCTGTTCTACTTGCTGAAGCACCGCTTACTCCAAATTCTGGGATTGAATCCTCAGGACTTGCCTGCTCAAACTTTACCTACTGCCCCTGCTGGGATTCTTTGTCAACACCCATGCCTCAAGCGGAACAGCCCTACTGGAAGGATATGCCTAGCCTTGGTGTTGTAAACAATGCACATAGGCCAGAATAAGCAAGTCCTTGAACACTGTGTTCTGTGAAGAGGTTCACTTTTTCAGAAACACACTGTTTTCCCCTCTTCTCCAGTTGAGATAATATTCTATGTGGTGACGAGAAAGAGCATGCTTATGTTGAAGTTCACATTCACATTCTACCAGACCACCCCAGTATGGGTACAAATGACACACGTAGAGTGTCCAAGCAAAATGGTATATTCCTGCAGACAACAGGGCCAGATTGGCTGCAATGGAGTTACTCTGAATTACATCAGATATGCATCTGGCCCCAAATGTCCCCATGGGTTAAAGAATGCGCACATATTTTACTTAACTGGCTTCAATTATAGTTTACGAGTGGAGTAATTCTAAAATTCAGTGGTGGGCTATAGGGGCCACCATCTATTTTGTTAAAAAAAAAAACCCAACAACCATAACATGTCAGTATTGGCTCTCTACGAAGGCCTGATCCAGCAAAACACTTAAGCGTGGTTATGACGTCAAGCATGTGAATATCCCCATTGACATCAGTGGAGCTACTGAGCAGCCCAACCAGCCCACTACCTACTTAAGTGCTTTGGAGGCTTGGGTGTTAAACGAATCGGGGCATCAAAGCAGGTCATGAGTTAAGTGTTTTGCATGGGAGGCACTGGTAAAATTGTTTCTAAAGCCATCAGTAATTAGTGACAACAATAGGTTTCTCTTTGCATAGGAAACTTTGCTGTTAGTTCAACAAAGAAACATTAATAACAGCATTCTTTTGTTGTCATCTCTCTAGTGGGCACTTTCCTTGTAGTGTACAACTGAGAATATCCTCCTGAGATATAGTTGTCCATCTTTTAGAGTTCAGAGTAACAGCCGTGTTAGTCTGTATTCGCAAAAAGAAAAGGAGGACTTGTGGCACCTTAGAGACTAACCAATTTATTTGAGCATAAGCTTTCGTGAGCTACAGCTCACTTCATCGGATGAGATGGTTAGTCTCCAAGGGGCCAAAAGTACTCCTTTTCTTTCCATTCATGACAGGCAGGCCAATTCAAAGCAGCCCCGCTTCTCTCCTCCGCTTCTGAATAGGAGCATTTCCATTTTCTTAAACAGTGTTGTTTGAAACTTACAAGAAAAAAGTGTGACTCACCTCCTCACATTGAGAAGGATGAAAAAAAAAAAAAAAAGAAAACCCATACTGGGCAGATATCCCCGGAAAGCATCGGGGGCGGGGGAAGCAGCAGCAGCCATACATCAAGGAGGAAGGGTTTGCTTGCTGAGTTATTCAAGTCTCCAAGGAGTTCTCAAGTCCCAATTAAATAGCAGACAGCTGGTCATTTCCTTTGATAAGTGGGGAGGCAGAACTTGAAGCTTGAAACAGACAGTATGTTATACTGCTGCTGACTCAGGTCATCTTTCTGATGGGCAGCAGGCACTGGAAAAACTCCAATTGTGATTCATTTCCTTTTGCAGTGGTTTCTAGCACTAGTGTTAAGGCATCTTAATAGAGATGGGAGAAAATATTCTGGCTAGAAGTTGAATTGTACTTGCATGAGCGTGACTTGCATTTGCAGTTATGCAGGCTAAGGTTCAACCTTCATGTTGCTGGGCTCAGGGACAATCCCCCCACCCGCACCCTACAATGTATAACATTGCTTATTGAAATCAATGAGGCGAAAGACATGCTTAAAGCCCTTAGCTAGGTTTATTATGGGGGAGTTGCTAGCTGCAAATTTCTGATTTAGATACAAACTTGCCCAAGTTTCATGGATATTCTTGTTTAACCCATTGCGGAGTTAGGGGCCGGCCATAACATTTGATCTCCTTTTTACAGAAGTGCATTTGCACTGACTTAATGTTCATGTGATTAGGCTCGTTCTAATGCCTGGTCCCAATGCTTATACTGGCCTGTTACTTTATCCTAGCTTTCTCCTTTATGTCAAGTGGCAGAGACGTGCGTTTTGGGGACTGGTAGTTCCACATTTGATTCCTGACAATAGCTGCGATGTCTGGATAAATGTGATCATGGTCCATTTTATCAGTAAGATGGATTTTGGTACAGGCCCATCTCCATTAACTTAATTGATCACTGCTGAAGGCAGAACAGCAGACCTGATCCTACAATACTAGGGGAGGTGGCAATTACTAAGCCTGGGATTTTCGAAGAAGCCTAAGAGAGTTAGGTCCCTACATCTAAAATTTTCAAATGCAAAACTTTAAAATCAACAGATGAATTCATCATAACATGCTAAATTCTTAAGCCAGGAGTGCATACATTCCAGTGGTGGAAGACAATTGGAGTGATGCCTGAATATATCCTTTGGAAAGCACTTTGGGATCTTCATGGATGTGAGGCAGCTTTCATTTATTTTAGAATCTCTAAGATTATGTTTTTCATTTAAAAAAATGTTTTTCAGTACACATAAGGGTCCTCCCACAAAACGGTCTCCAAAGAGCATTAAAGACATAGGTCCAGATTTTCAAAGAGACTTAGGCATTGCTGCATGCAGCGTTACAACTCCTAACCACTTTAGGAGACCAGTTCTCATTTTCAAAAAGTATTTAGGCATTTAGAAGCCTGTCAAAGGCATTTTGACTCCTAAGTGCCTAAATCCCATTAGAAAATGAGAATTGGTCTCCTAAATCAATTAGGCATTGTGACACCATGCGCAGCAATATGTAAATACCTTTAAAAATCTGGGCCTTGGATGCCTAAATCGCATTTTCCAAAGTGACCATCAAAGAGACTTAGACACCGAAGTGGCTGAAAGTTGCTTTTGAAAATAAGATTTAGGCTGCTAAGTAATTTAAGCACATTTGATAATTTGTACACATTGACTTCCCTACAACTGTGTTACATGCAAAAGGAAACAATTAAGTTGTACATTTTATTTGTAAAATAAGTCAAGAGTCTAATGGGAATGGAACTGGAGCAGATCAGCAGTACTACACTGCAATTGAAAATTTATAAATCACATTGAAATTCAACATGGTGATTGTTTAGTATGTGTTAATAAAATGCCCCAGGAAGACAATATAGAAGAGATTGGATGAAGATTCTATTAGAGGGGGAAGAAAAGGACATCCAGTTGCTCTTTATGGCACATAATACTTTTTTTTTTATGGATTTAAAACTGCCTAATGGCTTTTTCCTCTGAGGAATTCATCACCTGTTCAATCATTTACACTCTGGTTAACAGTGCTGCAGTATCATCTTAATGCTATAAAAATTGCTCTAGTTTAGCAGAGTCTCTTGCACTTTGATTTATCCTTGCAAGTCTCTTCTTGCTGATACTTTCTTGGTGAGTCGAAAAAAAATGAGCCAAGAGACTCCTGGAGTTGTTTCCAAGCACTAAATCACCAACACTGGACATTCTAGGAAATAGGCAAAAAGTCTGTCACATTGAAATTGTGGGATTTCAGTGTTCATGAAAGTGAATGAGTGGCAGGAGTGACAAATGACGTTCTCCAGCGATACAAAGAAAAGGCATAGGCTATCAGAGGAAATAGGTCTCTAGTTACTGGAGGGAAAGGGAAACTAAACTGTATTTCACCAAGTGAAAGAGACAGAGTAGTTCTGGGGAAGCAGGAGACCCAGTGCTCTGGAAAAGTGCTGGATTCGCATCATCCAGAACAATATTCCTTTATCAATCAGCAATTTTATTATGAGAATATTTTCCAGGCACCCTCATCTTAAATATGTATTGGACTCCTGAGGATGCTGGAAATTATGTGACCAAAGTGATGAGTGAATAAATCAAGGATGTAGAACTAGACAGTTCAGAAGATTGGGAATGGGTTTGAGACCCTTCTAGATCATTACTTCATAACCTTCCCATCATGGAAGCTACTGAGAGTTGTTACCATGTATTCAGTTGCGTTCACGAGATGGCGTATGCAGTGTGGCAGCTGTGTCAGTCCCAGGATATGAGAAAGACAAGGTGGGTGAGGTAGTAACTTGTATTGGACCAACTTCTGTTGATGTGAGAGAGAGAAGCTTTTGAGCTTAACAGAGCTCTTCCTCAGGTCTGGGGAAGGTACTCAGAATGTCACAGCTAAATACAGTACAATCAAACCGATAGTTTAGCATAAGTAGTTAGCACATCTTCTAAGGGATCCTTCCAGGTGAAGTGACCTGTTGACAACAAGGGTGTTGTAGGACAAAGGGGGGTTAGTGGGTTGCAGGTTGTTGTAACAAGCCATAAATCCAGTGTCTCTGTTCAGCCCATGATTTTTAGTGTCAAGCGAAGTTATGAATTTAAGCTCCCAGGTTCATCTTTCGGAAGTGGTGTGTAGGTTTCCATTGAGGATGAGAACTGATAGGCCAAATATAGAGCAATTGCTTGGTGAAAAGTGCTCACCCACAGGTGCTCGGGTGTTTTTGTCTTTCATGCTTTTCCTGTGTGAGTTCATTGGAGAGCGCAGTGATTATCTGGTTTCACCTACGTGATTGCTGTTGGTGGCATTGAGTGCATGAGGTGGGGTGCACCACACGTTGCGATAGGTATGGGTGGGACCACTGGATCTTGAAAGGTGTGTTGAGATGGTTTGGGAATTTTCAATCCAGTTCACAAAAAAAACACTGAAGCTTATGCCCTCAGCAGAGCGGCAAAGGCATCTGAATTCCCTTCTCAGGGTAAAGGCTGATGGTCCAATAGAGGATTCAAGAAGATTGGGCCGGGGGGGTGGTCAGTGTTCAGGCTGCAGTCATGGCACCTACATTGCAGTTGTTCTGTACAGTGCTGACTGTCACATCATGAGGAAAAATATATGAACATATGTAATGTCTTTACAAAACAGTTTCTGGGACCATGAACTAAAATGCACTAATCATAATTGTACAGTGTCATTACTGGCCTGAGTTAAGGTGGTTTCGCTGCCTGATCTGAGCATGTCCAAACCTTCGCGTGCTTGGATTTCTGCTGAGTTGCCCTTTAATTCTGCATCTCCTGGATGTCTCCAGTGTTTCTTTGAGGGAGAATGTTTTCATTACCAAGATCATTTTGGACCAAAATACGGTCTGACGCACAGGGTGATGAATTTCTTAACGGACCAGATTTTTCATTCATTTTAACTCACAATCGAACAGATTTACTTGCAAATTCTCAGACATGTAATTGTGTGCTCGAACAATAAGCAGTGAACATTTTGGGGGAGAAGATGCTGTATTCTTCATATATAACACAGAGGGTGAATTCTTGCTGCAAGGGCAAAACTCAGTTCAACCTGAACTGTGGGGCCACAGCTTGTGCCACGATAGAGTATGTATGCCACATCTATTTGATTTGTGTGTGTGTGTGTGTGTGTGTGTGTGTGTTTATAGTCAATAAGATTAATGTTGTATTAATCTGACCACTAGCACATAAAGTCTGAGCCCCTTGCATACTGCTGTTTGACAGCAAGAATACTGTGCCATCTACCCTCCAGTGAGCCTATCTGCTATTCTTAATCTGGCAGCTAACAGCAGTGGAGACGTTCCATGGCATTGGGAAGGAGCCAGCATAAATAGTGCCTTATTAAATGAGCAATGCAATGTAAGCCAAGGTCAGGCACTAAAAAGCAGTATCATGAATACTTGTCAGGTTTCCGTAAACGGGGAGTAGACAAAATCTTGGGCACTAGAAACACATAAGAACTCATAAAGAACAAGAGTAGGTCACTGGGTCATGTCTCCTACTGCTTTGCCTTTCTTCCCCCTTCCGATTCATCCAGGGCTTTCTGTACTTTGTCTTAAAAAAAATCCATCTGTTTCTTACATTGACTACTGCTCTTTACCTGAGTGCTCATGCCACTGACTTATCTTTTATGTTTACTGCCCTTTGTGAAATGCTCTAGTTTCTCTGTAGCTTTTTTCCCCCCTTCCAATTTCATTGCTCAGATTAGAGTATATATTTTGTTTGTTGGTTGATTGGCTGCGTCAAGGTTCCTCCCCCACTCTGAACTCTAGGGTACAGATGTGGGGACCTGCATGAAAACCTCCTAAGCTTACTTTTACCAGCTTAGGTTAAAACTTCCCTAAGGTACAAATTAATTTTATCTTTTGTCCTTGGAATAACCACTGCCACCACTAAACTCTAACTGGGTTTACTGGGAAACGTAGTTTGGACACGTCCTTCCCCTCAAAATCCTCCCAACCCTTGCACCCCACTTCCTGGGAAAGGTTTGGTAAAAATCCTCACCAATTTGCATAAGTGACCACAGACCCAAACCTTTGGATCTGAGAACAATGAAAAAGCGTTGTTTTCTTACAAGAAGACTTTTAATAGAAATAGAAGTAAATAGAGCTAAAGGAATCACCCCTGTAAAATCAGGATGGTAGATACCTTATAGGGTAATTAGATTCAAAACATAGAGAATCCCTCTAGGCAAAACCTTAAGTTACAAAAAAGACACACAGACAGGAATAGTCATTCTATTCAGCACAATTCTTTTCTCAGCCAGTTAAAGAAATCATAATCTAACACATACCTAGCTAGATTACTTACTAAAAGTTCTAAGACTCCATTCCTGGTCTATCCCTGGCAAAAGCAGCATATAGACAGACACAGACCCTTTGTTTCTCTCCCTCCTCCCAGCTTTTGAAAGTATCTTGTCTCCTCATTGGTCATTTTGGTGAGGTGCCAGCGAGGTTACCTTTAGCTTCTTAACCCTTTACAGGTGAGAGGATTTTTCCTCTGGCCAGGAGGGATTTTAAAGGGGTTTACCCTTCCCTTTATATTTATGACAGGCTGGCTTTGTTCCACCTCAGTAAATTTGAAGAATTGGGCTCTTTATTTTCAATCCATTTCGTGTTTATTTTTTTTAAATGATCTGAATCCTGTTTTTCTTACATTTTAATATACCAGCCATGAGTGTTTGGGCTTTTTTAGCAAGAGAAGCTTCAGAGAGGTCAGCATTTTATGAACTTTTTTAGCCTCGCAAATCTACTTTGAGTTCACTAACTCCCCTTTTTTTATCCTATAATTTAAACCTGCTGTTCAGTGTGTTGCTTATATTCCTTCTGTGACTCAAGCACAAATGAATTGCTCCCATTTGCTCCCAGCAAATGGACTTAGGCTCAGATTTTTAAAGGTATCTAGGTGCCATTCTCTCATATAGTTCAATGGGAGATAGGTGCCTTGGTGCTTTTGAAAATCCCAATTATATATCTATAATTAGGTGCCTTTGTAAGCACCAAAATACCATTAAAGATCTGGCCCCTTGCCTCTTAGGTCAAGTGCTAGTGGTCCATGTTGCAGCAGTGAATGTCTGATTTACCTTTAAATCTGTTTGCTGGGCTAATACCAGGCAAGGTGGGGTTTAGTCTTATTATTTAGGGTTTGCTTGTTTGATCAGAGTTGTTGAATCTGATTCACCTGCCTGCTTGATGTGAAAAATCTTGGATAACCAGTAGTCCGACTTACCCCAGACCTTTATAAAGGAACAACAGAGGGTAGGAGAGAGGTGAAAAGGGGGTTTAAAGAAATATGCAGTGGTTAGACTGTGCCCCACTAACAGCTAGGGATCAATCCAAACCTTTAACTTGAGCAGAGAGAACCAGAAGTGAGCTTCTGAGTAGAGTGAGTTGTCAGTATTCGGACAACAAGATTGTGCTGGGTTTGGAGGCTTTGCCAGTTGTTGGTCAGAAGGAATGTTGCCAAAAGGTGCCTCTGGGAAAGTTGCAAAAAAAAAAAAGCTGCAGGAGAAACCTTTCCTAGGGAAGGGCTGTGGTGGCTCCAGAGATCTCACATTGGACAGAGAAGGGTAGCTTAGAGCTGGGACTGATGAGGGAAGTGTTTGTAAAAAAAAATATATATATATATATATATATATATATATATATATATATATATATATATATATATATATATTCCATCCCTATTGAACGGGGATGGGATTTGACTCTGTGGTAAGAGCTTTACTCTTAATGTGGTAGTGGGCTTTAAATTGGTTTTACATAAATCTTATATTAGGGTGCTGGTAAAATGGTCTCCCTGCCTAGCAACACTGGGGGAGAAATTTTGATGCCTCCAGCTACTTTAAAATCTCCCGATGAACTGTCTGAAAGAATGAAATAATAAGTAGGCTTGGGCGTGTCACTGAGTCGTGGTTTATTTACCCAGTTATTCCAGTCCTGTGCCTTTCTAGGAGTGGTAGAAGGAAGCAAAAAATATTTCAGGACAAAATACAATTAGATGTTCAGCTTCAATTCTGGGCAAAGAGATTTAGAAAAGCCAGGAGAAGTGTATATTGTAGAAACTTAGAGGCTGGGGAAAGGCAGGGCAACTGGAGATAGGAGTCAAGGTAAAGACAATTTCTTACATGGAGACTGAGTATAACAAGGAGCTAAGTCTTCATATATATATATTTTTTTAAATCGGTCCTGTGAATCATTTTCAAGCCTTGAACTCAGGGAAGATGGTCCAGGAGCTCTTAACAAGCTCCTGAAACTGTTTGTTGTTGTTGTTGTTAAGTACAAGGTCTAATCTATCTCCTGAAAGATGGAAGTGTACAAAAGTGCATCCTAAATTAAAAATCCTCAGCTACAAAGGGCTCAAAATCAGAGGTACCTTCTTTTTCATAGATTCATTATGGATGGTGGCTCTGATTTTGAGCCCTTTGTTGCTGAGGATTTTTAATTTGAGATGCACTTTTGTCAATTTCCAGCTATACCCTAAACACTCAGAAAGGGGCACAGCTGACCCCCATAACTCCTATTGTATCATCTTCAACTCCCCTGACCTTTTGTGTGTTAATTAACTTAATCATAGAAGATCGGGGTTGGAAGGGACCTCAGGAGGTCATCTAGTCCAACCCCCTGCTCAAAGCAGGACCAATCCCCAACTAAATCATCCCAGCCAGGGCTTTGTCAAGCTGGGCCTTAAAAACCTCTACGGATGGAGATTCCACCACCTCCCTAGGGAACCCATTCCAGTGCTTCACCACCCTCCTAGTTTAAAAGTTTTTCCTAATATTCAACCTAAACCTCCCCCACTGCAACTTGAGACCATTGCTCCTTGTTCTGTCCTCTGCCACCACTGAGAACAGTCTAGATCCATCCTCTTTGGAATACCGCTGTTCAGGTAGTGGAAGGCTGCTATCAAATCCCCCCTCACTCTTCTCTTCTGCAGACTAAACAAGCCCAGTTCCCTCAGCCTCTCCTCATAAGTCATGTGCCCCAGCCCCCTGATTGTTTTCATTGCCCTCCTCTGGACTCTCTCCAATTTGTCCACATCCTTTCTGTAGTGGGGGGCCCAAAACTGGATGCAGTACTCCACATGTGACCTCACCAGTGCTGAATATAGGGGAATAATCACTTCCCTTGATCTGCTGGCAACGCTCCTATGAATGCAGCCCAATATGCCGTTAGCCTTCTTAGCAACAAGGGCACACTGTTGACTTATATCGAGCTTCTCATCCACTGTCATCCCCAGGTCCTTTTTCTGCAGAACTGCCGCTTAACCAGTCAGTCCACAGCCTGTAGCAGTGCATAGGATTCTTCCGTCCTAAGTGCAGGGCTCTGCACTTGTCCTTGTTGAACCTCATCGGATTTCTTTTGGCCCAATCCTCCAATTTGTCTAGATCACTCTGGACCCTATCCATACCCTTCAGCATATCTACCTCTCCCCCCAGCTTAATGTCATCCGCAAACTTGCTGAGGGTGCAATCCATCCCATCATCTAGATCATTAATGAAGATGTAGAACAAAACCGGTCCCAGGACCGACCCCTGGGATACTCCGCTTGATACTAGCTGCCAAATAGACATCGAGCCATTGATCACTACCCGTTGAGCCCAATGATCTAGCCTGCTTTCTACCCACCTTATAGTCATTCATCCAATCCATATTTCTTTAACTTGCTAGCAAGAATTAAGAAATTAAGAATTAAGAAAAACTTAATGTTTTTGAATGCATTTTGGTATGCAGCACATTTGTGTGCAGTTGCCTTAGATTTAGTGTGTGTGGTCACAGGTCAGATCTTAATTATGGTTCTGAATAAAAGAACAAACTGCATACAGTAACTCCTCGCTTAATGTTGTAGTTATGTTCCTGAAAAATGCTACTTTAAGCGAAACGATGTTAAGCGAATCCAATTTCCCCATAAGAATTAATGTAAATGGGGGGGAGGGGTAGGTTCCAGGGAATTTTTTTTTTGCCAGCCAAAAGACACACACACACACACACACACACACACACACACACACACACACACACACACACACACACACACACACACACACACACACACACAGTATAAGTTTTAAACAATTTAATACTGTACACAGCAATGATGACTGTGTAGCTTGGTTGAGGTGGTGAAGTCAGAGGGTGGAAGAGGGTGGGATATTTCCCAGGGAATGCCTTACTGCTAAATGATGAGTTAGCACTCGGCTGAGCCCTCAGGGGCTAACACATTGTTAATGTAGCCTCGCACTCTACAAGGCAGCAGGAATGGAGGGAGGGGAGACAGCATGGCAGAGAGAGACAGAGACACACGCTGTGTGTGTGTGAGAGAGAAAGAGAGAGAGAGATGTGCATTGCCCCTTTCAGTACACTGATCCCACTCTAAGTACATTGCCTTTTCAAGTAGATCAGTAAGTTGAGACAGCAACTGCTGCCAGCAAGCTCCCTCCGTTCTGCGCCCTGTCATGTTCCCCCCTGCTCTGTGGAGATGGCCCGTTGGGGTAAAGAAGTGGGGTGTGGGGGCACCCTGACATCAGCACCCCTCTTCTCTCCAGCCCTCTGCCCAGCAAGCAGGAGGCTTCAGGGAGCAGCTCGAAGGCAGAGGGCAGGAGCAGCACATGGCAGTGGGGGGAGGGACAGCTGAACTGCCGGCAACTGATAGCCTGCTGGGCGGGTGCCACACAGGGAACTTAGGGGAGCGGGCAGCTGATGTGGGGCTGCCGGTCCACCCTGGTTCTTAGCCCCCACCAGCTAGCTCCAACGAGCTGCTCTTCCTGCAAGAGGTGGGCAAAGCAGGCGGCTGCCAAACAAGGTTATAAGGGAGCATTGCACAACTTTAAATGAGCATGTTCCCTAAGTGATCAGCAACGAAACAACGTTAACCAGGACGACTTTAAGTGAGGAGTTCCTGTACCAGGTTATGCTTAATTTGTTTTCATTTTTAAAAAAAAAAAAGGTTTCTCTATAGGCAGAACGCATGTTTCTTACTACAATCTCATGCAATGTTGCCAACTCTGGTGATTTTATTCCTCGTCTTGCAATCAGTGTATTCTTAAGGCCTCAGCTCCTAGAGTCATGTGACTATGTGAGGAGTTCAGCTTTCTGTTTAAAAATAGTAATTTTCTAGCTCTCAACATGGTGAAGAAAAAGTTAGTGATGTGACCCTTAATGGCTGAAAAACCAGAAGGCAAATAAAAAAAGCTTATATTTTTTTAATCTCATCATTTTTAAGCCAGTGTCATGAGTTCTGGGGAACCTTATTCATGGGATTTTAATGCTTAGGAGTTGGCAAGACGGCTTGTGGCTTAGATTTTCAAAAGTGACAATGTGATTTGGGGGAAAACTCAGACACCTTGATTTTAGATTTTAGATGGTCAACTTGAGACACCTTGCAGAGGCCTGATCTTCACAAAGTGCTGTGTGTCTGATCTCTGAAAGTCATGCCCCTTTAGTGTGCCACACTTGGAAGCACTCAGCATCCCTAGACAATTTTAAAAATGTAGGGCCATTGATTTAATTCATTAACTCCAAGCTTCTGAAAAACCCCTCTGACTCCTTAGCTCTCAGGGAGAGTTAAATTAACCCTTCTCCTGCCATTTCATGTTGCAGCATAAAACTAGTTCTATTTTTTGAAGTGCAAACACGTCCCTGGATTATTGACGCACATGATACAAGCAGCAGGCAGCATTTAAGAAGTAGCTGGTAGTCTTGTGTCTCAGGCAGATGAGGGATCAATGAAGTAAGTGCATTTAGAAATAAACCACTGCCTAGAGCCTAAGACAACACACCAGCAAGCAGAGCTGTGATAAGCTCCATGTCTGAGTTTCACCAGGGGTGCTACTTTCGCCGGGGGGAATCTCTTACCCATAAGGAGGCATTTAACATACTAGTTTAGAAATAAATTTCCTTCCCACCTAACTGAAGGGCTTTCCCCGCCCCCTTAATTTCCCTTTTTGTCTTTGGGCCAGATTCTCGGCTTCTCTATTGCAGTCAGAGGATCTGTGACAGTTTACGCCATTGTCTCCATCAATGTCTTTATCCAGAGAGAATGCCTGTTTCTGGAGCTGTTTCTGCAGAATGAAAGGTATCATCGAAGACAGCGCTCTGCTATGCAGTGTCATTTTTTTTTAAAAAAAGTCAGATTTATTTGTGGAATGGTGCAATTTAGCCTCCTGCTGTGCAAATAAGGGGACTGATTTACATTTATATACAAATTAACAGCGCAGTCGAGGCTGTTTTATCTCTAAGCATGAATTACCAGCTGCGTGCAGCAGCAGACGACATGATTTTCATCTTATTTCCTTCAAATGGCTATTGATAATGACAGTTTGCTGAAACAATGGGAAGAAGCTCTCTCACAATTAAATGATCAGGAATGCCAAATGGGGCGTTATCGCCTAACGCCCCGTATCCCTCCTCACCCATTTGGTACAGAAATGTGGGTTGGGTTGAACCTCTCTTATAAGATGTCAGGGTTCCTCTGGTTGATTCATGTAGCTGTACAAAAACAAGATGACGAGCTTAGCTGGGGGCCTGGATACATATAGTTAATAGATTTTAAGACATTGTGATTAGCTAGTCTGATCTCCTGCACAGCAGAGATTGTTGAATTTCATCCAGCAGGCTAAGGGCAGGACTGGCTGGACTAGAGCACTGCGTTTAGAAAAAGCATCCAATCCTGATTTAAAGACTTCATGGCTGACAGATTTACAGCACTGGCCAATCCTGTGGAGTTCCTTTGGACTGGCAGAAGTCAGTGGAATTATTCTGGATTTATACCAGTGTAAGTAAGATCAGACTGTGGCTTTTTATGTCTTCATGGGTCTGTAAAGCACCATGCAGAACTATAACCCTTTATAAATATGAAATAATAATGCAGGGATCACGGGCTAGATGCCAATCTGAGTGATGGCAGTACAAATCTGAAGCAACTCCATTGGGATCAGTGATGTTACCCTGGATTCACCCCAGTTTAATGAAATACTGACTTTTCATTTACATCAGTTGAGGAAAATCCCATTTCTTTAACTGTAAATCCAATTTCTTCTATAAACTGCCCTGTAAAGCTATGGTGCTTTATAAGTAATAACAATGTAGTTTCAAGTTCCTTAGGGGTTATTATATACAATGAAAAAAATATTGTAATAGTTATAAGAAAAATCTTGACCTTTTAACCCAAATTATTGATCTTCAACTTTTATTTAGCTGTCTCAGCCAATACATAATTATTTTATGACGTGTGTCATCTGCTAGTCTGTACCATATCCTGTAACATTACCATCCTGTGCCTCAAGGCATTGCTTTAAAGATGATGCTAAGATTCTCTTTAACCTTATCTTCTCAACTCTCAACATTATTCATCAGAAGAGATGGTATCATCCAATTCAGAAGGGAGGCTGTTCCCTTCAGTCTATATGTACCTGGCCTCTTCAATCTAGCAGAGAAAGGTATAACACGATTCAATGGCTGGAAATTGAAGCTAGACACATTCAGACTGGAAATAAGGTGCCAGTTTTTAACAGTGAGGGTAATTAACCATTGGAACAAATTACCAAGGATCATGATGGATTCTGCATCACTGGCAATTTTAAAATCAAGATAAGCTTTTTTTTTTTTTTTTCTAAAAAATCTGCTTTAGGAATTATTTTGGGGAAATTCTGTGGCCTCTGTTACTCAGATGAGATGGTCACAATGGTTTTATCTGGCCTTTGGAATCTATGCATCTGGGTAGGATTTGTAAAAGGAGAGGCTCACAGAACATAGAGGATATATTGTCATGAATTTATGAAGGAAAAGAAAAATCAGTTAAGGAATTTTGTTTTGCTCGATTTGCACATTTCCCCTAAACATTGTGCTAGGGTATGAGCATCAGAGAGTGAAGTGTTGTCAAAACTAAAAGGAAATTGACCATCTAGTATTTTAAATTGTGACAATATAGAAGAAGAAGGACAAAGATAGAGTGCAAGGCGAGAGATTGTGACTTTATCTTTCTTTCTAGTTTAGGTCCTTATATGGCCCTCATTACTCTAGTGTCTCAGCCTTTAAAATATTTATCCTGAAGACATCCCTGTAAGCTAGGGGAAAGCTGTTATCCCCATGGAAACCAAGGCACACAGAAGTTAGTTGACTTGCCCATGGCCACACTGCAAGTACGTGGCAGAGTCAGGGATTGCACTCAGGTCTCCTCACTCCCAAGTTAGTCCTACCCACTAGACCTTCCTTCCTTAATACCACTGCCCTCTGTAGGGGTGGTGGGGAGCTGAGCTGCACTGGCCATTCCATTGATACAGCTACAAATCTCACCCATGCCATTATCTTGTCTCTCAATGACTGCAGCATCCTTTTCCCTGGCCATGGCAAATACAATGTCTCCCCACCCACGTCCATTCAGAATGCTGTTGCTAAGATCATTTTCTGAGCTCATCGCTTTCACCACATCACCCCTGTTGCATTAATTTCAATGGAATAAATGGACCTGTGACAGGCTGGAGTCTCTGATGGCATCACCTAGTGATTAAGTCACTTACCCCTCCTCCAACGTCTCTCACGGACAATTATTATTCCTGCAGTGGTCCACCTTTTGGGAGGTGTCAACTCTCTCCTCCAGTGGGGTCACTGATTTTGTCTTGCCCCTCTCCAAGGTAATGGAGTCACAAGGCTCCCACACCCTTATGATTAGTAGGGCCTTCAGTCTGTCTTCTGATACCGTAGCCAGTTGGTTCATTTTGTCATTCATGTATTGTGTGGTGTGTGATGTTATGATTAACTAACATGTCATATATAATCATTGTATATTGAATAGCTTTAAGGTGTAGGATTATAAAAGTATAAGATTGATTAGTAGTTAGGGTAATGAATACTTATCCCTTCTATCTAAGTAAGTAGACCTGAAATGCAAGGCCTACAGGCTGAAGCCTGTAAGATGTCAGCTTAACCATACAAGACTATAGGCTTAAGAAATGCTTGACATAAGAGACAAAATAATGACCCTATGTCACAAAATTATGAAATAAGATAAAAAATCTGTCCAGTGGGTGGCATTAAAAAAATAACCAGAAGAGTAATAATTTGCTTACAGGGTACCTGGTAGTCACATTTTCTATAACACATGCCCTAACAACAGGCTATGTACAGGCTGTTCCTAAATCTTAATAAGAATAAATGGAACTATAAAAAACCCATGAAACGGGGTACCCCAATATTCTTGGGGGACACAATATAAATAAGGAAAAAGAACATGGACACTTCATGCACATGCTCAGAGTGTTAGGTATAGTAAGAATCACAACAGAAAAGAGGTTTCAGAGTGGTAGCCGTATTAGTCTGTATCAGCAAAAACAACGAGGAGTCCTTGTGGCACCTTAGAGACTAACAAATTTATTTGGGCATAAGCTTTCATGGGCTAAAACCCACTTCATCAAATGCATGGAATGGAAAATACAGTAGCAGGCATATATACACAGTACATGAAAAGATGGGAGTTGCCTTACCAATAAGGGGGTCAGTGCTAATGAAACAATTCAATTAACAGTAGAATACCAAGGGAAGAAAAATCATTTTTGTAGTGGTAATGAAGGTGGCCCATTTCAAACAGTTGACAAGAAGGTGTGAGTAACAGTAGGGGGAAATTAGTATAGGGAAATTAGTTTTTGTAATGACCCATCCACTCCCAGTCTTTATTCAGGCCTAATTTGATGATGTCCAGTTTACAAATTAGTTCCAGTTCTGCAGTTTCTCTTTGGAGTCTTTTTGAAGTTTTTTAGTTGAAGAAGTACCACTTTTAAGTCTGTTATTGAGTGACCAGGGAGATTGAAGTGTTCTCCTACTGTTTTTTTAATGTTATAATTTCTGATGTCAGATTTGTGTCCATTTATTCTTTTGCATAGAGACTGTCCAGTTTGGCCAATGTAAATGGCAGAAGGGCATTGCTGGCACATGATGGCATATATCACATTGGTAGATGTGCAGGTGAATGAGCCCCTGAGAGGGCTCCCAGACTGGGTAAAATGAGTTCCCTGTGGGAAAACTCCAGCAGGAACCATCCCTCTACTGATGATCAATTGGCAAGGCAGACATTAGACCTTAAGAATATCATTAAGGATATGAGTGTGATTATCACTGTAACTTCTGCATAGGTCTTTATAGAATTTCTATATGCACAGGTAATCACAACCTTAATTGTAACTTTTTAATAAAATCAGTAAACCAGACTATACCTTGTACTTGTGAATGTATGGTTGGTCACTACTCTTGGTCTTTATGTGTTCCTAGAGGCTCTAATGCCGAAGCAGGTATCAGAGGTGACTTTCACTCTGAGCTTGAAATGGTAGTCATCAGAGCCAAACCCGCAGTGGTGCAATACAACATTACTAAATTCATTCTAAATAAACTACAAGGCTACACCCCTATGGGTGGCCCATCCCAGCAGGGCTGCTTTCAGAGTCTCTACCCACTCCTCACTTCGAGAATGCGGAAGTGAGGGTTTTCTCCTTTCCCTAATGAACATGGGTGAGAGGCAACAATGACCTGGAGTGCTTTGAGGCTGCTTCCCTGGGCCACTTCCTACCATCCACTTCCTCCCCAAAGACTGATACAAGGCAACAAAGGGGGGAAGGAATAACTGAATCTTCAGCTTTGCAAGGCTCATCAGGCAATCTCTTCCTCCCAGCAAAAGGCTTCTGCAGCACCCTTCTTCTGGAGCTCAAGGAGAGGTCTTCTCCCTCCTCTGTCTGCCCCCTTCTGAACTGTCCGGCTTCCTTTGTACTTCTTCTTCCACCTCAGCAGGGGTGGAGTAGCCTTGGCTCAGAGCTGCTACTTAACCCCTTCACTTCTAGTGTGGGGTTTATACATCCCAAGGAGACAAGGGCTCTCACGAGATCCTGTCACTGTCCAACATTAAACAGTTTGGGGTTTGGCAGGCAGAGACATCAGCTTGCTTAGCACCACAGGAAACACCCCATTCAAATCCTTTTCGCCTTCCATATTAAAGATACGAAATAAGAAGGAAAAATGTGTGCCATGTAAGGCTTTTGTTTTAACAACATCCCTTGTTCCCCTTCCCTTTATCTGGAAAAAAGTTTTTAGAAAGATCCCCCTCCCCCGCATTTGAAAGTCTTTGAGATGATGTCAAAGATGGTAATAACTGTCCTTTTGCGGGGCTGGAGGGAAGACAGAGTTAGCAGAGGTGGGCTGGAGCTGTTGTTTTTACTGTTTACTGTTCAGTTCCATTTTTAGGTGTCCAGCCCAGATTCTCTGGGAGCTGCAAGGAAAAGAAGGGAAAAACTGGGTGCCTTTATGACATCTAAGTTGCTGACATTTAAGTACTTGTTTCCGTCACGCTTCCACATATCTACTTACCAGTTAAGGTCTCTGAATACAACAATATTCAGACTGAAGCATGGTAGCTACCTCATTATTCTCCTTCAAGTTCCTCCTGAAAACTCTGCTTTGCGTGGATGCCTACAAAAAACCTGACAACTGGTAGGCTGCTGGTGTGCTGAGACCAATGCCTGTCAGGCTGACCAACACTGTCTTTTTGTTTCCTTGTTACCTCCTGCGCCCCGCCCATCTGTCTTTTTTTGTCTATTGTCTCTCTTGTCTTACACTGGGATTGTCAGCTCTTTGGAGCAGGGAGCCAACTTTTTGTTCTGCCTTGCATGACACAGTCCTGGTCAATAGCTGAGGCTTCTAATCTAGGCACTACTATAATACAAATAATAATGACAATTCCTTTTCCTAAGAAAAACAGGGAGATTGGGCTGCAAGTTGCACTTTCAATGAACAGAAAAAAACTAGTCTGATTGGAAAGTAATTACAATGCAAAGACCATTTTATTCCTGGAGCCACAAACCCGAAATCAGACCTCACCACAGCACCCTGCAGAGTTGTCAGTGAGCGATTACTAACGATATCAAGTTGCCTATCGCCTCTGATGTCAATGAGTGATGGCACTGGTTTGGGTCTGGTAGTCACCCATCCCTCGCTTGAATCTTATTCTTGTGTTGAGCTGCAGTGAGATGGGAGATCAAGAAATGGCAACACAAGAACAAGTATAAAACTGATCATTAATCATAACACAACTTCCTGGTACGTGAGGTTTCTCCATCTTTAACAGTCTGACATTTCACTCTTCCCATTACGGTAAATAAAGGTCTTCAGTATACATACTCTATCATTCAGTTCTTTCTGTGGGCCATTATATCTGATGTAACTTAAGGATATTGTCGGCTCAGCTCACATATCAGCCTTTTTTAAATGGGCAAACATCAAGAATAATTCATTGTTAACTACAGGAAATGTCAGATTTTCATGCTTGATATAATGTGCATGCAATTTCCATCTTTTTATGAATTCATTCTGAACCTGTTGCAAAAAAATAAAAAGGAATGGTCTTGTCTCTCATTATATATAGATATGATATTTTTACTGTAATGTCTCCAAAAACTAGAGCATATAATAATGTTACGACTACGTTTGGGACTGCTGATATGGAATTCTCGAACATAGTTCATTTTAACAGTAACAAGAAGAACTAGTTGAATAATAATAATAAAAAGTTCACGGATATTTTAGTGAACGAAAGTGATGTGTTTACTGTTCTTTATACAGTTGTTTTATTTGTGTTTGGCATTTCGACAACTGCTGGTTTACTGGTGAAAACATTCACCACTTCCAAAAGTTGAATGAATCTGAAAATTCATTCCTGGAAAGTGCATTATTTCTTAGACATCATGAACGATCAGCTATTTTCTTGTTTTAAAAATTATGGCCATCCAACCATGAAGTAGGAACAATACCAAGTGACTTGGGTAAAGAGTACACATTGCAAAATAATGAATAGCAAAGCTGAAGTGATCAGTTTGCAAACAATCCATCAGCTGACATTGTTTGTTCAATTGATTTGGCTAATATTTGTGAATAATGACTGCATTTGAAGAAAATCAAGCTCAGTTCACAAACAGAGCTGGATAAAATTTTTCAGACTAATAGTTTTTGACAAAAAATGCAGCTTCAGTCAGCCCAAAGCTATTTGTGAGTTTGACATGAATGACTTTGGCCATGCACAAAATGGCCAGAAGAGGTGGGGTCAGTGGTGCAACCCCCTTCCCCATCCCATTTCCTGTATAACCGATATCCCAGTAGCTAAGTCATTCACCTGTAATGTAGGATACCTAGGTTCAAATCCCCACTCTGAAACTGACCAGAAATGGACATTTTTTCAATATACCACAATTCAAAAGAAAAAAACAAATCAAATGTTATTGGATTCAAGCCAACTTTTTCTCACTTTTTAAAAAAAACTGTCATAGAGTCAAAAAGTCAATTATTTGTTTAACTCTATACACAAACAATGTGCTAGCTAAATTTGGAATCCTATATTTGGATCCATGCTTTCAGACCCATCTGGAGTCCTGATGACTTCAATGCAATTCCACACAGGAACGTGGGTTCACCTGGCCTGGTGGAAGAAGATTAGGATGACATCCATAACCAATATTATTTGAAAGGACTGTTTCAAACAGTCCTCCCTTTTTTGGCAGAGGCAGGATAGTTGTGAATCCAACCTGATCAGGCATCGCCGGATGATGGTATTCTTGTACGCAGCATTGAGAGTCAATAATGGCTCCATAAAATCATCATTTTCATTTTATAATTTGAATTACAGTAGCACCTAGCATCCCCAACCAAGATCGGCACCGTACAGATGCATAGCAAGAAGCAGCCCATACCCGAAAAAGCCTACAATGCAAGTAGATGTACCAAACAGTTGCAGTGTAGAAGCAGAAGATTGGGACCTGAAGCATGGAGAGATTATGTGACTTGCCCAAGGGCACAGATGGAGTCTGCGGCAGAGTTGGGAACTGGGTGTTGACCTCCTGAGTTCCCATCCAGAGCTTTAATAACAATAAAATCACCCTTCCTCTTTCGCATTCAGCACCCATGCTTCCTGGATTCTCTGTATTTCTTGCAAATGTTCCTCTTACAGGGAAAAGTCTTGGAGCTGGATTGTCGGATTTCAGTCCTCGCTCTCATCGAGAAGTCCTGAGCGACCATGCTGTGCAGCCTTAATGACAGCCATGGAGTCTTAGAATCATAGAACCATAGGCTTAAAAAGGACCGCAAATGTCATCTAGTCTAACCCCCAGCCAAGATGCAGGATTTTGGTGTGTCTAATCCATACAAGACAGACGGCAATGATCCAGCCTCTTTTTGAAAACCTCCAGTGAAGGAGCTTCCATGACTTCCCTAGGCCGTCTGTTCCATTGTCCTACTGTTCTTACAGTTAGGAAGTTTTCCCTGAGATTGGCTTTCTTCAGTGGCTAAAGATTTCGGACTGCATTATTAGTACCTCGGGAAGAAAACTTGTCAGACTGGGAGGGTAACGTTTGAGACACTACACTTAAAATGGTCATCCGTAGGCCATCTGCATGGTGAGAGAGCCACTGTAACTGAAGCCAGAATTTCAGTCCTATGGGGGGAGACTGTGTTGATCATGGAAGCATATGTAAGGTACAGTCAAGCATCTCTTGTTCTCCCTTCATATATATATAAATTTCCTCCCTGCCTCTCCCAATAGCCAACTTTACACACTCCATTAGCCTTTTAATATAAACACAGGTGGGTTTGAAAATAAAAATTCACAGCTTGTGGAATCATAACACTTGGCAGGTACCAGTGCACCTCCAGCATGACTCAGCAGCCCTATCATAAACAAACAACAGGCCCCGACAGCTTTCACAGCTTTTATAATAAGATCTGTTTGTAGCGGGTGGCTCTTTCTTCCAAACAGCAAGGTGGCTTTAAAACTCCCGCTGTCCCACAGCAATGCTTTACAGATGCGGATGGGTGGGTGGAGAACCATTTGGGTGTTTGAGAGAACTGATCTGATAGGATGGATGGAGGGTAGAGTGGCGGGGGGTGGGGGGAAGAGGCTATTCAGAGACTTAGTTTAAGGATCAAACTATTACTTATGCTAAAGGAGATCTTCCTAAGCAATGAGTAGTAGTAGATCTTTTATCCTTAGTGTGGGTCCTCTGATAAACAATGCCCAACTGTCACCACACGAAGCTAGGACAGGACAAGAAGATGGAATCATGCCCTGATGGGGAAGTTAGTATTAAGCAAAATGGTCTTCTCCTAACTTCATTATAACCAACAGTTCAACACTAATATTCACTGAAATACAATGAGTAGGCCTGGTTGGAATTTTTTTTGTCAATTTTTTTGTGCACTGGAAAATGCTGTTTCAACTCAACGAAAATTTTCCACAAAAATTATATTGCTTTTGATTTAAATTCCCATGAAAACATGTAGTTTTGAAATGCACTTTCTTTTATTTCTGAAAAGTTTCCCGATTTTGTTTGGAAAGAAAACATTTGTTTTGAACGTTTCCCCCCATTTTTTAGTCACTTTTATTATGTTTACATTATTTCATGAGATGTCAGTACCAGTAGTGCATAATACAAGAAAAAAAAATATAAATATAAACTAAACTCCAAAACCAACATTTATTTCAAAACTAAATTGAAACTTTTCTGAAGCAAAATTTGCCCAAATTGAAAATTTTCTGACAGGAAATTTATGAAAAATTTTGTTTCAGTTCTGAACTGGACTGAAAACAAAATGTGAAATATTGACATTTTCCATTAAATGGAACTTACAAGTTTTGACCAGCTCTACTGATTTTAGAGAGAGAGAGAGAGAGAGAGAGAGAGATCCTGGGCAGAAAGGGATGGAACAGAATCTGTCTCTGCTCTAAACTATCTGTCCAAGAGAGGTCAGTATGGTATTTAGAAGCCTTTTGCAAAAACCAAGGGGAGTTGTGGGAGGAAGCACAGTTCAATGGCTCTAGTTTTAGTTTAGAGAGCAACTAAATTCCTTTTGTCTCTTTATGAGGGGGATGCTATTGTCCTACAGAGTTAACGATATGGTCCCATTCCGTTCTTTGATTCTCTGATCCCTGTGTCAAAAACCAATTTCCTCTTGTAAACTAGAATGTGCTGCTCTTGGAGTCTCTACTTGAATGTTTCTTTAAATGTCAGTGCCACTATTATCCTTCACCTGTGAAAAATGAGGAGCCAGGTGTTAGGGAATGAGCAATGCTTTAGACATTCTACCTACAAATATACGAAGGCAGCGTAATAAGCACTTCACAAGAATCTATGGAAGGCAGAAATGTATTTCCGTTCTGCCCAACACTTATGAGCAGCGATTTGTACAGGTCCCGTGGATGGAATATTTGCACTGTTTCCAAATTTGGAATGAAATATCTTAAGCACCGAAGTGCAATTTATAGGCCCAATCATGCAAGCGCACTGACTCTAAGCATAATGCTTACTACTACGAGTAGAACTATACCAGGTAGTGTTTGAGTGGTGAGGCCTCACCGTAGCATCACAGCCATAGCCCCTAAAATTTCTAGGTGACCATGACAGCCTTACCCCTGAGTGGCTGGTGTTTTATATTTCTCTGGTAGGAGTCACTAGGTGGTGATGATATATGTACACACACACACTCACTCTCTCTCTCTTTTACAAAACTGGCAGGTGAGCACTGTTGAGCCTTCAAAGAAATGATTGTATTGCTGTTAGCTTTGTGATTCAGTTTGTTTGGGGAGCTGTGGCTATCGGCAAAGGAGTTTGCTTTCTTCCTTAATCTCTCTAATTAGAGTTAATTCTTGGTGCAGAGTTTTTCACTCCTGGAGGATAGGTCCATCGTCATGGAGGATAGGTCCATCAATGACTACTAGCCAGGATGGGCAGGGATGGTGTCCCTAACCTCTCTTTGCCAGAAGTTGGGAATGGGTGACAGGGGATGGATCACTTGTTGATTACCTGTTCTGTTCATTCCCCCTGGGGCACCTGGCACTGGCCACTGTCAGAAGACAGGATACAGGGCTAGATGGATCTTTGGTCTGACCTATTTCAGAGTAGCAACTGTGTTAGTCTGTATTCACAAAAAGAAAAGGAGTACTAGTGGCACCTTAGAGACTAACCAATTTATTTGAGCATAAGCTTTCGTGAGCTATAGCTCACTTCTAAGGTGCCACTAGTACTCCTTTTCTTTTTGGTCTGACCCAGTATGGCTGTTCTTAAGTTGGCACTGGTGTTTGGGCTAAGAGTTTTGAAAGAGATGATTGTCTATGTCCTGCTTTACAAGTACCTCTGTTCCATGACTGGTGTATATAATGTAAGGAAACATTGCACTACATATCTATACAACGAGGCTTTGCATCACTGATTTCTCCTCCAATGGGAAGCTGACCTGACATCTACTACTACTTGGCAAAGGGGAACAGGATGTGTAGGGCTTTCTGCAGACCTCTTTTGATAGTCTTTGGGGGATTGGGTTAGGATATGGCTGCTTTCATGCAACACAGCAGAGGAAATGATCTGGTCTAGAGTTTCAGTTCTAGTTATATTTTAGTTCTATGGCAGGAGGTTTTAAGAGGCTTGTGTCATCCATATCATATGGTTTAATGTTCACTTACCTCTAAATCCATTAGGGCATCTTTAGAGCTGGATTATGACTTCAGGTCCAGCCCTGAGCAAGGGATGGGTGTGTGTTGGACCAACCCAGGACTAGCCCAGAAGGCATCAGGCCTCAGACACCCCTCCAAGCCACAGTACCTCCCTCACCTCTATCTGGTTCCCGGGGAAGAGGATGGAGCATAGTAGTTTGCAACTGGCTTGTACTAGCAGTAAGTTATTATCCCCTCCCTGCAGGCTGGCTCAGCTGTGCTCACCAACAAGTAGATAAAAAACAGTGCCATTCCCCAGCTTCTCTTGATATCTCTCCGTACAGCAGTACTGGGGATTCGGCCCTTAACAGCTGAACTTCTCAAATGGAGCATCTGGGTGGGGAGCTGTGAAGCTCTTGCTGTTGTGATGCACAGCCAGTGGGAGCCAGCCATGGAATAAAGCAGATTTTTTCACAAGCACTTTAAACGTGGAGCGCCCACTGGACACCACACTTACTCTTGCTTGCCAAAGATCCAAGGTCCAGCTAGTCCATGGCAAGGTGTGAGGGGATTTCTTAGTCCCTAGCATGGACACGCAACCAAGTCATGACCCAGCCTTTATGGTAATCCCAGAAACCCCATGCTGACATGCTGGAAGACAGACCACTGTGTACATCATTTGAATTGTAGATTGCCTCATCTCTATTATTTTCTGTCATCGCTTTATCAGGGCATTGATCATTCACTGTTCATTACAGTACCGATTAGGACCCAACGAAGGGTGTACTGATTCATTAGAAAAGCAGTAGTTGTATCCATTTTGCCTAAACACCAGTAATATGATGAGACTGTCCCTTTAAAGGCTGATGTATTCATAAGATTATAAACTTGCAGAATGTTACAGGCATGTCTGGTCACAAGGTGGCTGGTCCTTTAAAGGGAAATAGGTCTCAGCCACACCTGTGACACAGCCAGCTCTCCTCCTCAGGTAGGGAAAATGAAGGTCGTGTGACCCATTTGGAATTCTGGGGTAGATAAGGGAGAGGCCTGGGGAGAAACTTTGGGTGAAGCAGGGGCTTGAGCCAGAGGAGCTTAAGGGATCAGGAAAGATAGCATGGACAAGCTTGAGATCAGCATCCACATTTTTGGGTGCCTATTCCAATTGCTCCTGACCTCTGAACCATTTGAAGCATGCCCACCACTAAGTAACTGTGAAGTCTGGGGAGAAAGGGACTGAATTTTAACCTCTGAATTTGAATGTGCCCCACACAATTTTGCATCTGGAATTGCTTACAAAGCTAGAATGGTTCTGTCTGGAAGCAACACAGGATGGTGGAGCGCTCTCAAGAAGGGCGAATCTTGCAAGATTTCCCACAGTAAGCTTGGCAGACAACTTGCAAGGTCAGCCGATGTCATGAGATTACAAGCATCTGGGCCTGAAATCTCATGAGAACAGTTCATTATTCATACCCAGCTGGATTCAGCCTTGAACTCAGACACCAATACTTAACCCAATGGAATTTTGCCATGTGCTTCAGTGGGGCCTTAGTTTGCATCCCTATCCAAACACTGAGACCCAGGCCGGTATCCATCTAGAACATACTAACCCTAAAACATCCTGCTGCAGTCAAGCTCCATGGGTGGTTTCTGATAGGATTTGCATACTCCTCATCGGCAAAATGCACCCAGTCTCTTGTCAGTGTTTTGCAGAGATTTCCTTTTGTCTTCTTACAGCTGAAAAATTGTGTGGCAACTTTGGACAAGTGATGCATGGAGAATATTTAAAATTCAATGGGCTCCCTTCATTTCCTGCATCACTGTGCTCTTGTCTCCCAGGTTGGTGGGCAAACTCTAGCAATGGCGCCAATTCATATATTTCCTTGCGGGGGACGGGGACAAATTCTGGTCTCTGCCTTCCCTCCCTTCCCCTGGCAGGCACCCTGTTCCAGGCCCTGCTTGTCCCCTCCCTCTTCCTGCAGGGACCCCAGGTCTCTTTAGCCAGGGAGTTTCCCCTGTTTCTTACCCACACAGCACATGAGCTGATGCTTGCAGGAGTTGAGTTCTCAGCAAACTCCCCTGCATTCTGCTGTACCAGAACAGACTCCCCGTGAACCAGGTCGCAGCACCATTTGGCCCAGCCACTCCTCCCTCTGGATGGAGGGGCAGCTGGGTCAACTTTCAGTGGTGTTGTGACCACACAGCCATAGCGATGCTCTGGCAGCAGCTGTAATGATTTAGTATGGGACCACTGCTTAGAAGAGGTCGGGCCATGCCCCACCCCCCAACTCTGCAGCATATGGAACTTTGAGCAAGGGCAAAAATTGCGGGAGGAGGTGTTTGCCCCTCTCCCCAGCAACCCCTAATTGCTACCACAACTCTCTAGATTTAAAAGCATCTCTCAGGAGATCAGTAAACATAGGGTTTCCAACCTGCAGGGACCAGCATTTGTGTGCCTCCCCACCCCTCACAAAAAAAGTCTGGAGGACAGGATTAGAATTCAAAACAACCTTGGCAAATTGGAAAATTGGTCTGAAATCACCAAGATGAAATTCAATAAAGACAAGTGCAAAGTACTTCACTTAGGAAGGAAAAATCAGATACACCAGTGGTTCTGAATGAGGGGTACACACACTCCTGGGGGTACACATAGGTCTTCCAGGGGTACATCAACTCATCTAGATATTTGCCTAGTTTTACAACAGGCTACATAAACAGCACTAGTGAAGTCAGTACAAATGAAATTTCATACAGAGAATGAGTTGTTTATACTGTTCTGTACACTATACACTGAAATGTAAGTACAGTATTTATATTCCAATTAATTTATTTTATAATTATATGGTAAAAATGAGAAAATAGGCAATTTTTCAGAAATAGTGTGGAGTGACACTTTTGTATTTTGATGTCAGATTTTGTAAGCATGTAGTTTTTAAGTGAGGTGAAACATGGGGTATGCAAGACAAATCAGACTCCTGAAAGGGGCACAGTAGTCTGGAAAGGTTGAGAGCCACTACAGCATAGCTGGCTAGGAAGTAGTATGACTGAAAAGGACCTGGGAGTTCTAGTGGATTTCAGATTGAAAATGACTCAACAAAGTGGAGCAGTTGCAAAAAATGTTAAGATCCTTCTCGGGTGTATTAACAGAAGTGTCATATGTCAGACATGGGAGGTAATGGTCCCACTCTGCTCCGCACTGGGGAGGCCTCAGCTGGAGTACTGTGTCCATCTTTAGGAAAGATGGGGGCAAACTCAAAGGAGTCCAGAGGAGAGCAAGAAAAATCCAGGTTTTGTAAACCTTTGATCAATCAGGAAAGGTTAAAAACAAACTAGGCATGCTTAGTGCGCAGAAAAAGAGACTGAGGGAAAACTTGATAACAGTCTTCAAAAATGCTAGGGGCATAGAGAGGACCGTGATCAGTTGGTCTCCATATCCACCGAGGGTAAGAAGTAATGGGCTTAATCTGGGTTTATTTAATGTTAGGAAATAACTTTCTAACTGTAAGGGTAGTTAAGCTCTGGAATAGGTTTCCAAGGAAGATTGTGGAATCCCCATTACAGGAGGTTTTTAAGAACAGGTTTGACAAACACCTGTCAGGGATGGTCTAGGTTTAGTTGGACCTTTCTCAGCACAGGGAGCTGGACTTGACGGTCTCTTGAGGTCCCTTCCAGCCCTGCATGTCTCTGGTTCTATAAGCCAATAGGACAGGCCTCTGAAATAGGTCTCAGCTGACACATGAGAATTTCTCCCTTGAATTTTCAAATCTGTGGAAGGGAATTTCTTGCTGGGAACTCCACCAACCCTTCAGGCACTGGAGTGCAGCAGGCACTAACCCTGAATGGAAAGCAGTTAGTAGAAATCCCACAGGAAGGGTGGAGATTGGAATTTGATTTTAAAATTTGTTCAGTTTTAACTACCAAAAAATTAACACCACAACTAATTTATGAATTATTTGAAAAATACCAGGGTATGTGAGTGATAGATCTATCTACTAGTTCTATAGAGAGAGTATATATGTACACTGGATTGTAAACCCAGGTCTGTGGGACCTGCAATTTTGGACTCGGCTGGGTTTCCAAGCCTGCGCTTGTGTCCACACTGCACTGTAAACTTGTGTTTAGAATTACTGGACCTGGGTCTCTCAGCCACGCTAATGAGTCCATACTGCACCACGCAGCCCTTCTGACTCAAGTCTGCAGCTTAAGCTGTGTGCACAGTGCTAAATGACAGGGTTGGGCCTGAGTTACAGTGGGACTCAGGCTCTGACTCACCCCACGAGCAGGTCCTGGGTTCTGAGCGTGCACTGAGCCAAGTCCAACTGATTTGTGTGTGGATGCAAGACAGGTTGGGCTCAAAGCTGAGCTTAGTGGACGTGTTGTTCCTTGACTTTAGCAAAGCTTTTGATACGATCTCCCACAGTATTCTTGCCAGCAAGTTAAAGAAGTATGGGCTGGATGAATGGACTCTAAGGTAGATAGAAAGTTGGCTAGATCGTCGGGTTCAACGGGTAGCGATCAATGGCTACATGTCTAGTTGGCAGCTGGTATCAAGCGGAGTGCCCCAAAGGTCGGTCCTGGGGCCAGTTTTTTCAATATCTTCATTAATGATCTGGAGGATGGGATGGATTGCACCCTCAGCAAGTTTGTGGATGACACTAAGCTGGGAGGAGAGGTAGATATGCTGGAAGGTAGGGATAGGGTCCAGAATGACCTAGACAAATTGGAGGATTGGGCTAAAAGAAATCTGATGAGGTTCAACATGGACAAGTGCAGAGTCCTGCACTTAGGACGGAAGAAGCCCATGCATTGCTACAGACAAGGGACTGAATGGCAAGGCAGCAGTTGTGCAGAAAAGGACCCAGGGGTTACAGTGGACGAGAAGCTGGATATGAGTCAACAGTGTGCCCTTGTTGCCAAGACGGCCAATGGCATTTTGGGCTGCATAAGTAGGGGCATTGCCAGCAGATAGAGGGACGTGATCGTTCCTCTCTATTTGACATTGGTGAGGCCTCATCTGGAGTACTGTGTCCAGTTTTGGACCCCACACTACAAGAAGG
This sequence comes from Chelonia mydas, assembly GCF_015237465.2. NCBI lineage: Eukaryota > Metazoa > Chordata > Testudines > Cheloniidae > Chelonia > Chelonia mydas. Next base: position 6,002,360 of record NC_051251.2, read on the forward strand.
ATGTGGAAAAACTGGAAAGCGTCCTGCGGAGGGCAACAAAAATGATTAGGGGACTGGAACACATGACTTGTGAGGAGAGGTTGAGGGAACTGGGATTGTTTAGTCTGCAGAAGAGAAGAATGAGGGGGGATTTGATAGCTGCTTTCAACTACCTGAAAGGGGGTTCCAAAGAGGATGGCTCTAGACTGTTCTCAGTGGTAGCAGATGACAGAACAAGGAGTAATGGTCTCAAGTTGCAGTGGGGGAGGTTTAGGTTGGATATTAGGAAAAACTTTTTCACTAGGAGGGTGGTGAAGCACTGGAATGGGTTACCTAGGGAGGTGGTGGAATCTCCTTCCTTTGAGGTTTTTAAGTCCCGGTTTGATAAAGCCCTGGGTGGGATGATTTAGTTGGGGATTGGTCCTGCTTTGAGCAGGGGGTTGGACTAGATGACCTCCTGAGGTCCCTTCCAACCCTGATATTCTGTGATTAGTGTGCAGTCTAAACATACCCAAAGAGATAAAAAGGGGTTTTGGAGTAGAAATAAAAAGTGAAATATATATAAATATGGCCTGGAATGGACCATCAGTGCTAGGAGCAGAGAAGTCACCTAGAGCCCTGCCCAGTTGCTGAAGGCCCAAAGGCAGCATATGTAATGGAAAAGCTGCATTTTCCTGAGTGGGAGGATTGGGAAGTAGAGGGGGCGTGGAGTAGCACTCTGAGTGCCTGGTCCCATCATCGGACCTCTCGGGTTTCCTAGTAGGAAGGAGGCAAAAGAAAAACGCAGAGAATAGGGGTTCTCCGGCCCTGTCAGGTTTCATCCATCCCGCTGTTAAACAAAATCCATCCCCAGTGTTAAATAAAAGCTTTCACTGACTCCCTCCTCCTTCGGATATGTTTTTTCCCTGCTGAGCTCTGCCCTGCTTCTCCAGTGCCCACTGGGGATGTGAGAGCTGAATCATCTTTGATGGTACAGCAGGTTCCCAGCTCACTCCCTGGACCAGTGCAGGAGGGAAGTGGGACCAGGGTCCCCATTTCCTGACTGGCCCCATGAGGTGATGTCTTCAGAAGGGTGTCCAGTGAGAGCATTCCCTGTATTTATCCAAGCACTGGCACTGTAACTGTGACCAACTCTTGCCTGGGCAGTAAGACGCTTGGGAAGCTGCTTCCAATTGTCCTCACACATAAAGGGCATTTACAGGTGTCCTCTGTGAGCAGGTCATTTGGTCAGCCCCATGGGGGGTCTAGGAACAATTTGGCAGGTAAATTCAAGCAGTAAATACTCCACTGTAAATGTTTAATGACTCATTCAGGTCACAGAGCAGGTTATTCCTCCCTGAGGATTTTGCCTGTGTGCTATAAAGCACCATTCCTGCAGCTGCAGTACCCTCTCTTTGTAATCGGATGCACTGGATTATAAATGGCCTGTCTCCCCTTCCCATCCTCTCACCCACTCCTGCCCTTGGGTGCTGTATACTTTCTACCTGCTGATTAGCTGCCGAAGCTGGAGCTGCCAGACACACAGACCAATAAAACTTTCCTTGTTGCGGTGGGACATGACTCGGAGTCACTGGCGTACTCATAAAAAGAAAAGGAGGACTTGTGGCACTTTGGAGACTAACAAATTTATTTGAGCATAAGCTTTCGTGAGCTACAGCTCACTTCATCGGATGCATTCAGTGGAAAATACAGTGGGGAGATTTATATACATAGAGAACATGAAACAATGGGTGTTACCATACACACTGTAACGAGAGTGATCAGGTAAGGTGAGCTATTACCAGCAGTAGAGTGGGGTGGGGTGGGGGGAGAAACCTTTTGTAGTGATAATCAAGGTGGGCCATTTCCAGCAGTTGACAAGAACGTCTGAGGAACAGCGGGGAGGAGGGAAAAATAAACATGGGGAAATAGTTTTACTTTGTGTAATGACCCATCCACTCCCAGTCTTTATTCAAGCCTAAGTTAATTGTATCCAGTTTGCAAATTAATTCCAATTCAGCAGTCTCTCGTTGGAGTCTGTTTTTGAAGTTTTTTTGTTGAAGAATTGCCACCTTTAGGTCTGTAATCGAGTGACCAAAGAGATTGAAGTGCTCTCCGACTGGTTTCATCCCAAAAGGTTTTCTGAGGTAACAATAGGCTATTGTGAGGCTTAACCTTTCCCCTGTATCAACTCCAATACAGAGTTTCAAAGAGACTTTTCCGACATCACCGCTTTTCCGCGGAGGGGCGTCCTCCTTCCTGTGTCACATTTAGCCCTGGTCGGCCAGCTCCCCCGCCAGTGTAAATCCGCAAAGCTCCATTGCTTTCAAACATTGTTTCTTCCAAAGAACTGACAGTTCCTGAATCCCCTGCACTTTTAAGGGCACTTGGAATCCAAGCCCAGGTTTAGATCCACATTTTGCCATTGATCTCTTTCTAGAGTTGGCCAAAACTCTAGGTCACGTCTACACCTACAGTGCTGCAGCAGTGCAGCTGTACCAGTGCAGCTGCGTGGCCGTGAAGACGTTCAATGCCAATGGGAGAGAGCTCGCCCGTCGGCATAAACAAACCCACCTCCGCGAGCGGCAGAAGCTTCTGTTGGCGGGAGAAGCTGGCCCACTGCGCTGTGCACATTGGCACTTACGTCGGTGTAACTATGTTGCTCAGGAGGGATGGAATAGTCACGCTCCAGAGCAACGTAAGTTATACCGACATAAGTGGTAGTGTAGAAATAGCCCTAGGTGGAACGCCCCCTTATCACTGAGTGTCTGAAATCTAAATGCGTGCCCAGCTCTCCTGTTCTCCTGACTGGTTTTGTTGTCCAGTGAGAGTGAAGGCTTTGCTGATATTTGCTATAAAGCATTGTGTTTTCTTGGCTGGAAAGCATTGTGTTTTCTTGAGTGTCAAGTAAAGCGAGAGAGCAAATGAAGAACTACAGCTGTGTAAAAAGGCCACTTGCTGAATGAAACCAGCCCATTACATCGTGCTGAACTATAGTCCCCCTGCAGCAGAGCTGGTTAAAACAGGACAGATTTTTCATGATTTTTTTAATGTCATAATCATGCTTGTGCCACAGGTTTAAAAAAGGGACAATTTACGTTTGTGACGTATTTCATCTTTTCTCCCCTTTCACTTCCTTCTGCACCCTCTCCTCCTATTTTCCCATTTTGCCACTGAAGAAGAGTGGGAGAGAGAAGAAAAGTGGGGGGGGGTGGGGGAAGAAAAGATGAAAACCAAAACCCCAAACCGTTTTTGTGTTCTGGTTTTGTTGAAGAAAAATGGAAAATTCTGAAAAAAAATATTAATGAAAATGTTCATTGTTTTGGAAAAAAGTCCACTTTTGCTTGAAAAAGTTTGTCCAGCACTAGTCTCCTGTTTCAGGTAGATATAATATTGTTCTTCTCTTCCTACTGGAAGCTGTTGTGTAGTGTTGTTGGCAATTTTAGAGGACAGGAACTGCGAATGTATACCGAGTGTGTGAGGACTGTCTGTCCCAGGCAGCATTGCCTTCAGGGAAGCAGCTCTCTCTCTCTCCATTCTAAAGGCGTCTCTTGGGTGTTTGTACGGCACCTACCACAATGGCATGATTGAGGCTCCTCGGTGCTGCAGTAAAATAAATAATTAATAATAAGGGGGCATTTCCAGTCATCTGCTTGGATGAGAGCTGGAGTAGTCTTCTGGGCTGCTGGCATTACTGTTTGTAATGGAGGCAAGGAAGGTTGTGCTCAATACACACTCCCCAACTGTCTGCCAAAGAGGAGCCTCCATGACCCAAGCTGGAAGGTTGGTCACAAAGGCAAAGGCTGCGAGTGCTGGTGGCCCAGTAGTACGGGGGGTCGCTTACCGCTTCCCAAGTGCCAAATCTTGGCTAGACATCCCTCTGTGGCCATCCCCACTCTTTTTTTCCCCTTCACCTGGGCCCTTCTGAGAACTCACTGAGGCTCCAGTGAGGGTGGCCTTCTAAACTCAACCCTTTCACTCGTGCTTCCCCAGTTCTGCCGACAGAGTTTGTCACCAAACAGAACTGAACAGGACAAAACAAACACACAGTTTCTCAGCTCATTTTCCCTTCTTCACCTCCCTGCTCCTAGGCTATATCTGGCCAAACGCTGCAGGAGCCAGACTGGTTCCTCCTCGCTTTGCTCCTTCCACCAGTCCCAGCTCCGCACAGTCTCTATGGCCAGGCTTCCTGCCTCTGCAACACCTCCCTGTATCTTCCTGCTGCAGTTTACATTGCAATCACCTGATTCCTCTCAAGTTGGGCTCATCTTGTACTCAGGGCTGGCTGAGCCCCAGGATCTCCTGTCCCTGGGCAAGGTACCCTGTTACAGGCTTGTTCCTCCACATGTCCATCTTGGGCTGGCCTCTTAATCTGATGATGGACATAAATCATCAGACCAAAAAGCAACGTGTGGATCCCAGAACGCTACCCTGTATCCAGAACTGACTCTAGTTAAAGGCAGGAAGCACACTTTCTTGCTGTTTGAAACAGCTTCCCTACGCAGAAATCGCATCACAAACTCACAACAGCATTTCTTCATTAGCTTTGTGTGCTAAGGAAAAAAGAACATGTTATGAGTGACAGCGCCACCTGGTGCCTCGCACTACAAAAAAATTATATTTACGTACCATTTGTCATCTTCCGGGCTCTTTGGGTGATTAGCTCTATGGATCACGTGAGCCCCAGTCCTGCAAACCCTTATGCAAGAAAGTAATTTTAGGCAGGAGTTGTCTCTTGAGTGGGACAATGTAATACATGTTTGCAGGATCAGGGCCATGTACTCTAAACTCTTTGGGGCAGGCCGTGATTGTATAGGATCTAGAGCAATGGAGACCTGATCATGAATGGAGAATCTGGGCGCTACCTCAGTAATGCTGTGGGATATCTTGGAATAACTGCGTCAGCAAACACCTCCGCTTTGAACGGTTGTAATTAAACAGGGTGGATACAGAATGGTCACTGGGCAGATGGTTTATCTCTGAATAGGTTTCAGAGTGGTACAAGTACTCCTCATTCTTATCTCTGAATAGTTATTTACTCCACACCTCCCAAATCCAATTAATATTCGGGAATGCTGGTCTTTATTGTTATTCAGTCTTCCCAGTGGTATCAAAATCAGATTTTGGTGTAAACCCCCCCCCCCCCATTCCACCGCACCCCAGTCTCTATGTAGTCTAATAATAAACAATATATAAAGATACTGGGGAACTTGAAGCCCCAATCTAGCAACTTCTCCTACATGGGCAGAGCCCTGAATTCATAGAACCCCCCCTGAAATCCATGGGGCTCTGGGCAGAGACAGGGCCACCCACACAGATGCAAAATAAGGATCCTGCCATTACAAGTTACACTGTAAATATATTAGAACAGGGTCAACCACTCAAAGCTGCTTATCTTCCCTGTGTATCTTAATGGTCACTTTACAACAGATTCTACCGTTTCCTTTATTTTATTTTAACACCGATGGGGCGGGAACAACTGTTCCTCACAGACTTATCCCATTATTTAATAAGCAAAGACAAGGATGTCAGTAATGATCTCTCCTTCACAATTAGGGCTACTGTTACAGTCCATTAATCAAAGTGTGTGGAAAAGACAATCATAGTTCTGAAAATATGGACGAAGTGTTCTTCATTATGCCTGTTCTATGATATTTCTACTGGAAAGCATCTAGGCCCCGCAATAGCGCTATTAAAGTGATCAAGCAAAGGTGCTACTTTTTTATGAAAGGGGATGACACATTAGACTTCTCATAAGGGACCACAGTCTATCATGCTGACCAATATGACCTAGTTGTTTCCTTAAGCTCCCGTGTGTGTGTCCTCCTGTGATGAAGTGCGGATTTTTCCTTGTTATGCTGTATGTGAGCCTATGTAAGTCTTACTATTTTGCATGAATACTGTGTGTGCCTCAGTTTCCCTGTGTGTTGCACCAATGCCTAGGTAATGGGAATAAGGGTGTGTAATTTTGGCTGAGACCCTCAGGGGCAGGTGAGGCTGCTCCAGCTGCCTGCATGTAGGCTATGGGCGGTGCCCTTCGTAACCTGAGACCCAGGAGGGGAATGCAACCAGGTGACAACTTTGCCTGGGAAGCAAGACAAAGACCAGGAGGAGGAACAAAGGGGTGTTTGAGGTCAGGTTGCTGGAAGCTGGGCAGTCTGACTGGGGGAGCTAGGGTGGGATCCAGGGTGTCTGGCCCAGGATTCCCCCAAGATGGACTTGACTGAAAGTCACTGATTTCTGTTCTAACAGGTTCTGTTCTACACTGTGTTCCTCTTGACTAATAAACCTTCTGTTTTACACTGGTTGAGAGTCACTGCTGACTGTGGAGTTGGGGTGCAGGGCCCTCTGACTTTCCCAGAAGCCCCGCATGGGCAGACTCGCTGCGGGAAGCGCTCGGTGTGCAAGGGGAAGCTGAATGCTCCGAGGTCAGACCCAGGAAGGTCGAAGCTGTGTAAGCTTCTTGCCCTGGCGACAGTATACTCAGAGAGACGAGACTACCCCAGAGTCCTGACTGGCTTCACACGGAGTAGTTCCAGAGCATTGGCCCATTGACTGCGTGATACCTCCTCTTGACTCCTGACTTATACTAAGTTTGCAAGCTCTTGGAGGCACCTGCTTTTGCGACTCACGAGGAAGGTTAAATATAGGGCTGGTCAAAAATTTTCCTTGGAAATATTTTTCGATGGAAAACTTGATTTTTCTGATTCAATGACGTTTTCTTTTGAGGGAAAAAACCCCCTCATTATTTGACCAAGTCGAGTTTATGAATGTAGCATTTTAGTCTGGGCTACAGCGCCCAATAAAATAAATATATGATAAATACTCATTTTAAAATCAAAGCAGCTGGGTGGAATAATTGCAAATTTGTAAAATAGTTAAAACAAGAACATGACAGCAGCCCTCTTCCAGTATCCGTTATACCTCTTTAAAGCCACAGCCCCTCAAACAATATACCAAAATAATGTGCTTCTCACCCTTATTGGATTTCATTTGGAATTTTCTGACCAGCTCTAGTTAATTAAGCTTTAGTTACTTCTAGTGAAGAGAGAGAGAGTGTGCGTGCAGACACGAGGCTGTGGATGTAAGTTAGCCACAGAGAGCAGGAGTCAAATGGCCAGTTCTGCCTTCGTAGACAGAAACTGACTGTCTCTAACTGGGAGATGCGGAGTGTGAAGTTGCACCACGTTCCTGGTGGTCCTGTGACACACAAGAGCAATTCGGCTTCAGCTTATCTGCTGACCCCACCTGTCCCTGCTGAATTTTTTTCCATAGTCCTACATCTTGCTGTCCTTAATAATAACAACAATAATACTTAGCACTTGCATAGCACTTTACATTCCCAAAGTGCTCTGCAAACCGATCACTTGAGTCAGTACTTCTGGGGTTGCTACTTTCTTGGAAGTGGCTTCCATACAAGGATGATGGGGACATGGCCATAGAGGAGGTCCAGACAATGCGAGATCCGTTGCCTTACGAGGAGGAATGCTGACAGACACCCCAAATGCCATAGGAGGCTCTCTACTCTGTGAGTGAGGGGTCAAGTGAGAGTCCCCAATTCTAATTCATGTCCTCCTCAAGGCAGAACTTTGCTGTAACCTTTACCAGGAGATTCCTGTCTTATAGAGGACTCAGACTAAAGTGTGTGTATATCTTAGTCTGAGTTCTTTGGAGAAAATCACATCCCATTTGCCAAGCCTGAGCTGGTCTGGCTCAGAAGAGTGCCTCAGGGAACGCAGATCATATTAGGCTTTCCTAGGGTGGCCATGTGCCCAGTTTTTGACCACAAAGTCTGGTGGCAAAGGGGACCTGACAGTGTCCTGTCAGATCTACTGACTGGATGCTCAAAGTCCACTTACTGTGGGTGGGGCAGGTGGGAGGCACCAGTTCATCACCTGTGCTAGTCCATACTTAGCCAGGACTGCCTCCTACCTGCGTTGTAAGGGAGCAGCTCCTAGCCCTGGCTCCACAGGTGAGTCCTTCCCAACCTGGGCACAGGGGGATGAGAAGAGCAGCGAGTGACGGGGAGAAGGGGGAAAACGATTGAATGGGGAAGGACCATGGAGGAAGAGGCGGAGCAGAGGTGGGGCCTCAGGGGAAAGAGGCGGGATGTGGGAGGTTCTGACACTCCTGCTCGAGTGTTTGGTTTTTAAGTATTAGAAAGTTGGCAATCCTAGGCCTTCCCCCCAGCAACAGGGCAGCACTGTAACCACTCTGCTGTTGCTAAGCCTGCAGTACCTTTAATGTGGTTTGCATTCCACCCGCGCACAAGAAACAGCCTGCAGATCTGTGTGTCCTGTCAGTTTTCTTCCCCTGCTGTGACCTTGACCCTCAATCCCCAGCATCAGCACAAAAGGTGGCCCTACATAACAGGGCCTGTCTTTTTGTTCTGTCTTTGTACAGCACCTAGCACAGTCTAGCATTCTGCCTCCTCTGCATGGGGAATCACACCAGTTCTGCCATGGCCAGGGACCTCTGCATCCATGCAGGGAAGGAACTGTACAAGATTTCCCCCTGGAGGCTATAATACACAGTGTTTAAAATGGAGGCAAGGATGGGAGCTGGGTGACAAAGGGTTGCAAATCCAGCAAAATTAAATTAAATTAAATTAAAAATCAAGCCAGGTCCCTGAAGGTATCACTTTAAGCATTGTCTTACCAAAGTTGCTGCTCCCATATTACGACAGGTACGCTCTGTTTGGATGGCATCCACAAGATCTCTCCAGAGCTGTGAGTTTCAGAGTTATAGGATCTGGACAATATTTTTTTGCCCCAAATGCTTTTTAGGTGAAAAATGAAGAGTCAGTGACACTGAAATGTTTCATGAATTTGTGTCGGTTTTGCTGAATTGTTCATTTAAAATAAAAAAAATTCTGAAAAAAATTCAGTGTTTCATTTCAACCTTTTTCGAAACAAAAGGTTTTGGTTCTTTTTGCGGATACAAAGTAACACGGCTGCTACTCTGAAAGTCAGATCATGCTTTCTAGCTTTTCCTCCTAACCAGGAAGGTTAGCAGTATTGGGCGGGGGCTTTGAATCTGATGTCATTGCATGCCTTCAGGACACCAGACCATAGGCAAAGACTGTCAGTGTCTGGCTTAATCCAGTCCTGGAGAAAGGTAACAATGACAGGCTGCACCTCACTAAGAGAAATGATTAAAGGATTCGTGACTATGATTAAAGGATTAGAAAACATGCCTTATAGTGATAGTCTCAAAAAGCTCAGTCTATTTAGTTTAAAAAAGAGAAGGTTAAGGGATGACTTGATTACAGTCTAAGTATCTACATAGGGAACAAACATTTAGGAATGGGTTCTTCAATCTAGCAGAGAAAGCTATAACATGATCCAATGACTGGAAGTTGATGCTAGACAAAATCAAATCAGAAATAAGCCATATTTTTTTTTAACAATGAGAAACTGTCCACTGGAATAATTTACCCAGGGTTGTGGTGGATTCTCCATCACTGACTATTTTTAAATCAAGATTGGATGCTTTTCTAAAAGGCTCTAGGAATTATTTGGGGCAGTTCTCTGGCCTGTGTTATACAGGAGGTTAGACTAGGTGATCACAATGGTTCCTTCCGGCCTTGGAATCTGTGAATCTATTTAATGGAAGGATTGTTAAGAGGTGGAGGATCCTAAATTCTCTTTCTCATTCCAGTTTGGACTAAAAATTGTGGTAAATTCAGAAACATTTAGAAGCCAAATCAGCAAACACAAAGATTTTGAAAGATACACAAGATGCCCATAAATAGCAAAGCGGTCTTCACCATTCTCCAGTTGCTTTGAACTGGGACAATTCTCTTTTATTCCCTTCCTATGGCGTATTGACTTTTATGAACATTACAGTGTCATGGGCCTTTCCCGACTGCTCACAAACACACCATGCTCAACGGGGGGGACGGAACTCAGCCCCAGAAAGAGAAGCCTCTAGCACTTGAGCTAAAGGAAATCTCTCCTATCATTAAGAGAGTGGCAGTTTGAGTAGGTGCTGGGACCATCCACTAGAGGGAGACATGGTCACACTCACTAGGCTGGTGTACAGCAAAATCATCAAGAAATGCTTTAGATTTGTTTTGCCAGGCGTTTTTCAAGTATATCTTTTTGCCTCCGCACACCCAAAGCATCTAAATGGCTTACACGGGTTCTGGAGATACAAGGCATAATGTGAGGGTCACCAAATGAAATTGACCATTATCAGCACTCATTCAAGCAGGTGTCAGCATTTCCATTCCAAATATAATGACCGGGTAGATGATTGTGATAGCTTGGCATTTACCACTTCTTCAACAAATAATGCATATTTCACTATTTATACTGCAGATCCACTTTGAGCTTTCAGGATATAAACTGCAAAACAAATAGAGGGGACTCTTAGGAGTGGAAAGCCACCATCGCTAGGACATTTGTGATTTTTAAAAGTGAGTAAAAATAACCCGTTATGGATTTGGGATATAATAGCAGCAACAGAGAAGTGGTATTAACAGAGCCAAAGCACTACTTTAACAAGAACACAAAGCACTCAGATCGCTTATGAGCTGAGAAGTTATCCTAGATCCGAAGGACACATTGTTATTATTATTAATTATTTGTATTGCAGTAGCATGTAGAGGCCCCAGACAAATTCAAAGCTTCATTGTGCTAGGTGCTGTACAAATATTCACTTCCATTTATTCCATATAAACTGAAGCATTGCCAGTGCCCCCTTTTATAATAAAATAATTACTTTTATATAGTGTTTTTGTAAATACTTTTTGTAAATCCAAGCTATTGGTTTATATTTTTTAATGCAAATTATACAATCAATTGGCTGTGACCAAAATCTCAAATAGACTAGATAGTGCCTGATCCAATGTCCATTGAAGTCACACCCACAGTTCAGCTTAAAAATCAATAAATAACAATGTCAAGTCAATAAGCGTTGACATAAATGCAAGTGTGCGCACACACAGCTCCAAAGGCAAGATTGTCACTTGCCTGACACACCTGCACAAGGAAACAAAGGAGGGATAAGTTGCCTCTCTTTGACTATCTGAACTGCAATTCTGAATGTGGGTGGCGAACAAGCTACATGAGGTCACTACTTCCAACCAGGCCCAGATAGGTCAGGATTGGATGCAGCCTTGAGCTTCGCCCTGCCCCTCACCCCAAAGTGACAGCCAGCACAGCTGAGCCAATGTGGAGGGGAAAGTAATCTACCTGTTGGTCAATGGCTGTATCAGATTACTTCCTTCTTGGAAGAAGGCAGGATCCAGAGAAGGAAATATGGCTCTGCTGGATGGTTTGTCCCTGGGGTGGTGCCCCTTTATGTGGCCCCTTGGCCAGGGCTAGAAGGAAAGTGAAAAACTAGCCTGTAATTGCTGCAATGAAAAAGTTTTGCATGCTGAGTGACAATGTGGCAACACATCTGTGCTACTGACTGTTAGCCAGCCTATTAACTAAACCGAAACAAAATACAGCCATCTTCATCTCAAACCCTGATCTGTCAGGATGTGACTCCCCGAAGGCTCCTTTGTAGAGAATCGTCTCTTTGAGCTACAGTTGTCCTTCAGAAGCAAGAAGGCATTGATGCTTAAATATCAGATCTTCACAAGCTGCAAACTCCAAAAAAAAAAACCATCCACAAATGAACCAAAGTGGAATATGTGAAGGTAGCGATATATTTTCTGATCCAGGAGAGACAGGCTGGTGGCATGCTGTTTCCCTTAGATGTACAGTTTTTACCTATGTGACAAAATGTGGTAGCTGTGCAGTTAGTCATCAGAAGGCTTCAGGCACAGATACCTCTTGGTCATTCTTTAAACTTGGTTCTTCTAGAGGGAATCTTTACCACAGTGTGGCATGGAGCGAGGAGTTAGGATGCCAGCCTGGGGGCTTGGAAGGGTAGGGTTGGATTCCCTCCCACCACAGACTTCCTGGGTGACCTTATGCAAGTCACTTAGGTGCTTTTGAAAGCTGCATTTGCAGTTGTTCTGTGCCTTGGTTTCCCTACCTGCAAAATGGGGCTATGCGATGGGCAAGGAGGCACCAGACCAGCAGAGAAGAGGTTAAGTTCACATTAAACTGGGAGGAGAGGTAGATACGCTGGAGGGTAGGGATAGGATACAGAGGGACCTAGACAAATTGGAGGATTGGGCCAAAAGAAATCTGATGAGGTTCAACAAGGACAAGTGCAGAGTTCTGCACTTAGGACGGAAGAATCCCATGCACCGCTACAGACTAGGGACCGAATGGTTCGGCAGCAGTTTTGCAGAAAAGGACCTAGGGGTTACAGTGGACGAGAAGCTGGATATGAGTCAACAGTGTGCCCTTGTTGCCAAGAAGGCCAATGGCATTTTGGGATGTATAAGTAGGGGCATTGCCAGCAGATCGAGGGACGTGATCGTTCCCCTCTATTCGACACTGGTGAGGCCTCATCTGGAGTACTGTGTCCAGTTTTGGGCCCCACACTACAAGAAGGATGCAGAAAAATTGGAAAGCGTCCTGCGGAGGGCAACAAAAATGATTAGGGGACTGGAACACATGACTTATGAGGAGAGGCTGAGGGAACTGGGGATGTTTAGTCTACGGAAGAGAAGAATGAGGGGGGATTTGATAGCTGCTTTCAACTACCTGAAAGGGGGTTCCAAAGAGGATGGCTCTAGACTGTTCTCAGTGGTAGCAGATGACAGAACAAGGAGTAATGGTCTCAAGTTGCAGTGGGGGAGATTTAGGTTGGATATTAGGAAAAACTTTTTCACTAGGAGGGTGGTGAAACACTGGAATGCGTTACCTAGGGAGGTGGTGGAATCTCCTTCCTTAGAAGTTTTTAAGGTCAGGCTTGACGAAGCCCTGGCTGGGATGATTTAATTGGGGATTGGTCCTGCTCTGAGCAGGGGGTTGGACTAGATGACCTCCTGAGGTCCCTTCCAACCCTGATATTCTATGATAAGTAGGGCCTTCGGGCCTACCTAGTCCCTCCCTGTTATAGAGGGGGAATAAAAGGAAAGAGTCTGGCTCAGTTCAGCGCTGACTGGACAGGAAGGAGGATGGATTTCTGCTGCTCCGTCTTGAGGGAGCTGTGCCTACAGAGTTGCAGAGAAACAGGCCTGGTAGTCAGAGGAGCAGTTAAACCCCAAAGAGTGAGCGACGCACGAGTAAGAGACTGTTTGGAAACCAAGGAAAGGGCAGGGATGCTCCATGGGAAAACCAGTGGATAGCACTGTACTGAGCTGGGTTTGCTTTTTGTTTCAGAACATTTTGAGGTTAAAGCCCCTTGGATTGCCGGTTGGCTGGAGCCTGTCTCAGTAGACACTGGATACAGAGACTTCTTCCCCCGGGGAGACCTGTGATAGTGGCAGGGTGGCCACAAGGGGGCACTTCTCTAGCCATGACACTACATGTTATTTGTATTATCACACTGCCTAGGAATCCCAGTAATGGCCCAGGGTGCCCCTGTGCTAGGCGCTGTACAAACATAGGCTATGTCTACACTACGAAATTAGGTCAAATTTATAGAAGTCGATTTTTTAGAAATCGATTTTATACAATCGATTGTGTGTGTCCCCACTTAAGACCATTAAGTCGGCAGAGTGCATCCACAGTACCGAGGCTAGCATCAACTTCCGGAGCGTTGCACTGTGGGTAGCTATCCCACAGTTCCTGCAGTCTCTGCCGCCCATTGGAATTCTGGGTTGAGATCCCAGTGCCTGATGGGGCAAAAAACATTGTCACGGTGGTTCTGGGTACATGTCATCAGCCCCCCCCCCCCCCCCCCCCCCGTGAAAGCAACGGCAAACAATCGTTTCGCGCCTTTTTTCCTCAGTTACCCGTGCAGACGCCATACCATGGCAAGCATAGAGCCCGCTCAGCTCACCATCACCGTACATCTCCTGAGTGCTGGCAGACATGGGACTGCATTGCTACACAGCCGCAGCTCATTGCCTTATGGCAGCAGATGGTGCATTGCGACTGGTAGCCATCCTCATTGTCTCCTGGTGCTCTTGGCCGGCCTCAGTGAGGTCAGTAGGGGCACCTGGGCAGACCTGGGTGCTCCTGGCAGACCTTGGTGAGGTCTATCAGGGGTTCCTGGACATAAATGGGAGTGACTCAGGTCATTGTCTTCTTTAAGTTTTGTCTAATGGAGATTCAGTCCTCCCTGGAATATTGGCAGAGGGATAGCTCAGTGGTTTGAACATTGGCCTGCTAAACCCAGGGTTGTGAGTTCAATCCTTGAGGGGGCCATTCTGCCTCAGGCTGCTCTCCCAGCCAGCAGCACCGCAAGCACTCAGGAGATGATGACAGCTAGCAGTTGTACTGCACCGTCTGCTGCCAGCCTACCCCTTGCTCCTCCCTCCGTGAAAGCAATGGCTGACAATCATTTCGTGCCTTTTTCCATGCAGGCGCCATATTGCTGTCAGCATCGTCATCCACCAGCCACTTCCTCTGCCACTCTGCTCTCCTGCTCTCCTTGCCATATCACAGCAAGCATGGAGCCTGCTCAGATCACCGCGGCAGTTATGACCGTTCTAAACACCACACACATTATCCAGCAGTATATGCAGAACCTGCAAAAGCAGGCGAGTAGGCGACGGCAGCACGGTGAGGAGAGTGATGAGGACATGGACAAAGACTTCTCTCAAAGTACGGGCCCCGGCAATGTGCACATCCTGGTGGTAATGGGGCAGGTTCATAGTGTGGAACGCTGATTCTGGGCCTGGGAAACAAGCACAGATTGGTGGGACAGCATAGTGTTGCTGGTCTGGGACTATTCCCAACGGCTGCGAAACTTTCGCATGTGTACGGGCACTTTCATGGAACTCTGTGACTTGCTTTCCCCTGCCCTGAAGTGCCAGAATACCAAGATGTGAGCAGCCCTCACAGTTCACAAGCGAGTGGCGATAACCCTGTGGAAGCTTGCAACACCAGACAGCTACCGGTGAAATCTACTGTCGGGGCTGCTGTGATCCAAGTAGCCAACACAATCACTGAGCTGCTGCTACCAAGGGTAGTGACTCTGGGAAATGTGCAGGTCATAGTGGATGGCTTTGTGGATGGCTTTGCTGCAATGGGGTTCCCTAACTGGTGGGGTGATAGACAGAACCCATATCCTTATCTTGGCACTGGAGCACCAAGGCAGTGAGTACATAAATCGAAAGGGGTACTTTTCAATGGTGCTGCAAGCACTGGTGGATCACAAGGGAATTTTCACCAACATCAACGTGGGATGGCCGGGAAAGGTACATGACGCTTGCATCTTCAGGAACTCTGGTCTGTTTCAACAGCTGCAGCAAGGGACTTTCTTCCCAGACCAGAAAATAACCGTTGGGGATGTTGAAATGCCTATAGTTATCCTTGGGGACCCAGTCTACCCCTTAATGCCATGGCTCATGAAGCCATACACAGGCAGCCTGGACAGTAGTCAGGAGCTATTCAACTACAGGCTGAGCAAGTACAGAATGGTGGTAGAATGTGCATTTGGATGTTTAAAAGTGCGCTGGCGCAGTTTATTGACTCGGTTAGACCTCAGCGAAACCAATATTCCCACTGTTATTACTGCTTGCTGTGTGCTCCAAAATATCTGTGAGAGTAAGGGGGAGACATTTATGGTGGGGTGGGAGGTTGAGGCAAATCACCTGACCACTGATTATGCGCAGCCAGACACCTGGGCGGTTAGAAGAGTACAGGAGGACGCGGTGTGCATCAGAGAAGCTTTGAAAAACAGTTTCATGACTGGCCAGGCTATGGTGTGAAAGTTCTGTTTGTTTCTCCTTGATGAAAACCTGCCCCCTTGGTTCACTCTACTTCCCTGTAAGCTAACCACCCTCCCCACCCACCTTCGATTACTGCTTGCAGAGGCAATAAAGTCATTGTTGCTTCAAATTCATGCATTCTTTATTAATTCATCACACAAATAGGGGGATAACTGCCAAGGTAGCCTGGGAGGGGTGGGGGAGGAGGGAAGGACAAGGCCACACTGCACTTTAAAACTTATTGCATGCCAGCTTTCTGTTGCTTGGGCAGTCCTCTGGGATGGAGTGGTTGGGTGCCCGGAGGCCCCCCCACCATGTTCTTGGGCGTCTGGGTGAGGAGGCTATGGAACTTGTGGAGGAGGTTGGTCCACTACAAAGGGGCTGTAGCGGGGGTCTGTGCTCATGCTGCCTTTCCTGTACCTCAACCATACACCAGAGCATATCCGTTTGATCCTCCAGTAGCCTCAGCATTGACTCCTGCCTTCTGTCAGCAAGCTGACTCCACCTGTCATCTTCAATCTGCCACTTATTATCTTCAACCCACCACCTGTCCTTGTGTTCATATTGTGCTTTCCTGGACTCTAACATTGTCTGCCTCCACACATTCTGCTGGGCTCTTTCAGTGTGGGAGGAGCTCAGAGAACGTTTCATTGCGAGTGCGTTTTTTTTCACCTTCTAATCTTCTTTAGCTTCTGGGACGGAGATGATAGTGTGAGTGTTGAAACATTTGCAGCTGCGGGTGGGAAAAAAAGGGAGAGTAGTATTAAAAAGACACATTTTAGAGAACAATGGGTAGACTCTTTCAGGGTGAACCTTGCTGTTAACATTACATAGCACACGTGTATTTGGTACAAGGTCTCATTTTGCATCTTATATTGAGGGTCTGCCGGTTTGGTGTGAGAGATCACACACGCAGGGCCGGCGGGCAACAGAATTCGGCTTACAGGCAGCCATGGTAAGCCACAGTCTTTTGGCTTCTTTAAGCTTCATAACGTGGGAATGGTTTCAAACAGCAGGGCTCTCATTTCCCATACCAAACAGCCATTGGGTTGGCCATTTAAAATGGGTTGGCAATGTAAAAAGGAGGGGCTGCGGTTTTCGGGTTAATGTGCAGCACAGTCCCAACTAAACCCGCCCCCACACACACACACAATTCTCTTGGATGATCGCTTCACCCCTCCCACCACCGCGTGGCTAACAGCGGGGAAGATTTCTGTTCAGCCACAGGCAAACAGCCCAGCAGGAACGGCCACCTCTGAATGTCCCCTTAATAAAATTACCCTATTTCAACCAGGTGACCATGAATGATATCACTCTCCTGAGGATAACACAGAGAGATAAAGAACAGATGTTTCTTAAATGCCAGCAAACACCGGGGCCATACGCTGCCATGCTTTGTTATGCAATGACTCCAGACTACGTGCTACTGGCCTGGTGTGGTAAAGTGTCCTACCATGGAGGACAGAATAAGGCTGCCCTCCCCAGAAACCTTTTGCAAAGGCTTTGGGAGTACATCCAGGAGAGCTTTATGGAGATGTCCCTGGAGGATTTCCGCTCCATCCCCAGACACGTTAACAGACTTTTCCAGTAGCTGTACTGGCCGCAAATTAATCATTAAGCATGCTTGCTTTTAAACCATGTATTATATTTACAAAGGTACACTCACCAGAGGTCCCTTCTCTGCCTGGCAGGTCCGGGAGCCTGCTTTGGGTGGGTTCAGGGGGTACTGGCTCCAGGTCCAGGGTGAGAAACAGTTCCTGGCTCTCGGGGAAAATGGTTTCTCCTCTTGCTTGCTGTGCGCTATCTTCAACCTCGTCCTCCTCCTCATCTTCCTCGTCCCCAAAATGTGCATCCCTGTTACGCGATAATCCATTGATGGAGTCAAAGCAGAGGGGTGGGGTAGTGGTGGCTGCACCCTGTAGAATGGCATGCATCATAGAAGCGGCATGTCTGGCCCCGAGCAGCCGTTTGCCTTTCCGGTTTTTTGGTAGGCTTGCCTGAGCTCCTTAAGTTTCATGCGGCACTGCTGCTGGTCCCTGTTATAGCCTCTGTCCTTCATGCCCTTGGAGATTTTTTCAAATGTTTGGGCATTTCGTCTTTTGGAACGGAGTTCTGATAGCACGGATTCATCTCCCCATACAGTGATCAGATCCCGTACCTCCCATTCGGTCCATGCTGGAGCTCTTTTGCGATTCTGGGACTCCATCATGGTCACCTCTGCTGATGAGATCTGCACTCGCCTGCATCTTGCCACGCTGGTCAAACAGGAAATGAGATTCAGAAGTTCCCGGGGCTTTTCCTGTTTACCTGGCCAGTGCATCTGACTTGAGAGCGCTGTCCAGAGCGGTCACAATGGAGCACTCTGGGATAGCTCCCGGAGGCCAATACTGTCAAATTGCGACCATACTATCCCAAATTCCACCCTGCAAGGTCGATTTCAGCACTAATCCCCTCGTTGGGGAGGAGTAGAGAAGTTGATTTTAAAAGCCCTTTAAATCGAAGTAAATGGCTTTGTCGTGTGGACAGGTGCAGGGTTAAACCGATCTAACGCTGCTAAATTTAACCTAAACTCAGAGTGTACCCCAGGGCATAGAAAGCACGCCCACAGATAGGGTGTTGTGAGGATAAATGCATTCTAGATTGTGAGGCGCTCAGATACGACAGTGATGGGGTCAGATAAGCACCTAAAATAGAGAATCTTCTGGATTCTTCCCCTCTCATTCGTCATCACACAGACACACTTGTGATCACAGAACATTTTTGCTGGCTCCTATAAAACAGTAACATGAGGAAGGTCTCTGTGTATCTTCAGAGTTGTTAGTGGGATGAGACTTTCTGGGGGGAAAAAGTGAATCACACTGGGCCTGATTTTCATTGACACCATGGCTCTTTGCACCGCTGTGCCACTAGAAAGGGCTCTGGCAGTGTAAAAGGGTGTGAACAGGGGTGGCAATATAAGGCCACCCCTGTTCATGCCCTTTTCTCCTCTCTTGCTGCACACGTTTCCCACCCATATGCGCACCCTCTCCTCAATGCATTTTGCCAGCCACTTCATTGCTTTCTGTCCCAGTTGAGTAGCTGCACTGTTCCCAGTGGGGTCCTTACTGGCAGTGCCGTTGTTGTTTATTATTTTATATGCATTGCTGCAGCAACCAGATGCCCGAATCAAGATCAGGGTCCCCCTGTGCTAGCTGCTGTACAGACACGCAGTAAAAGACAGACCCTGCCCCAAGAGCTTGCAGTCTGAGTGAAGACACGGTGCAATACGGGGACATAACCAGCAAGTGGAAGAGAACAACAAGGGAATACATGTTAGGGTAAGTCCAGGGAAGGTGTGCCGTGCATGAGTTCTATGCAAGAAGAAAGCGCATCAATGATGGGTTCATTTCTGGGGGCCTTAATCCGTAATGTGCAGAGCACCCTCAATTCTTGCAGCTGCGGTGGGTGCTCAGCACCTCCAGAGGTTGCTTGCAGAAGCTGTGCTTTATTTCCCCACAAATTCTCGGCAAGAACCAAAATGATCTTGCTTCCTCCTGAACGGGAGGTGAGATGGTAGATTCACAGCTCTACTCTTTAATCCCTTATTGAGTAGCTCTGCATAGTGCCCGTGAGAACTTTCAGAAGATGTGAAAATCTCTCGCTCTTTCTTGCTTCGATATAATGTCGCCAGGTATATTGTATCAGATCAGGTCATACCTGTGCCACATCTATCCCTGTGGTATTCAGTCATCTTTGCAGTGCACATGTGGGGGGAATGGTGAAGCACTATTTACTAATCTCCTGCTAGATATAATTGCTTTCTAACAACTGTCACTAAGGTCCTTGAAGAGAAGATACAGGAACAATAGCCAGTAAGATCATCCCCCTGCTCATTCATTTTTCACTGGAGTTACACTCACTTAAACCAAGGCTGACCATCAATTCTGAAAACACCTAAGCAGGGCCAGACTTAGGGGCAGGTGACCACTTGAGGTGCTGGACTTGGGGGCCACCGAGCTCAAGGTGCAGTAAGGTGTTCAAAAGTTTAACAAATGGAGGGTGCTGAAGATGCTTCTCATCTATAGTGCCATTTGGTCTAGAACCAGCCCTGCACCTAAGAACACAATAGTGGCCGTACTAGGTCAGACCAATGGTCCATCTAGACCAGTATCCTGTCTTCTGACAGTGGCCAATGCCAGATGCTTCAGAGGGAATGAATGGACTAGGGCAATTATCAAGGGATCCATCCCCTGTCATCCAATCCCAGCTTCTGGCAATCAGAGTTTTAGGGACACCCAGAGCCTGGGTTTGACCATCTTGGCCAGTAGCCATTGATAGACCTATCCTCCATGAATTTAGCTAATTCTCTTTTGAACCCAGTTATACTTCTGTCCTTCACAACATCCCTTAGCAACAAGTTTCACAGGTTGACTGTGTGTTGTGTGAAGAAGCACTTCCTTTTGTTTGTTTTAAGCCTGCTGCCTATTAATTTCATGGCGTGACCCTTGCTTCTTGTGCTATGTGACCAGGTAAATTAACATTTCCCTATTCACTTTTTCCACCTTCATACAACTCTTCTCAGCATCCCAGGACAGCACAAGTACTTCCTGTCCCATGACTGATACAACCCATTGGAAGCACTGGAGTAGTGGGTGTGAACTTCAAGCATCCCTTGAATGTGCAGATCAGCTTGTTTTAACTTTAGCTCTGGAATTAGCACTGCAAAAACTAATGGGATGATGTGGGTTGGAAGGTGGTTTCCTGGTGTGGGAATCCTCTCCGAAGGCCTCCTTCCCCACATGTTTGCAGGAAAGGATCGGTCTGGGACTTTATACTGACTCTTGTCCTTAAATACAGCCCATAATGCAATCAGTAATCCAAGGGCCCTGTGCTTCTGAGAAGTTGTTTACACAGACAACTCAAAAAATAAACAGCCTTTACTGTAGGCATGGTAAAGTTTTTTGGAGACAAGTATCAGAGGGGTAGCCATGTTAGTTTGGATCTGTAAAAGTGGCAAAGAGTCCTGTGGCACCGTATAGACTAACAGACATATTGGAGCATAAGCTTTCGTGGGTGAATACCCACTTCATCGGATGCATGTAGTGGAAATTTCTAGAGGCAGGTATAAATATGCAAGCAAGACTCAGGCTAGGGATAACGAGGTTAGTTCAATCAGGGAGGATGAGGCCCTTTTCTAGCGGGTGAGGTGTGAACACCAAGGGAGGAGAAACTGCTTTTGTAGTTGGCGATCCATTCACAGTCTTTGTTTGATCCTGAGCTGATGGTGTCAAATTTGCAAATGAACTGAAGCTCAGCAGTTTCTCTTTGAAGTCTGGTCCTGAAGTTTTTTTGCTGCAGGATGGCTACCTTTAAATCTGCTATTGTGTGTCCAGGGAGTTGGAATTGTTCTCCTACAGGTTTTTGTACATTGCTATTCCTAATATCTGATTTGTGTCCATTTATCCTTTTACGTAGGGACTGTCCAGTTTGGCTGATGTACATAGCAGAGGGGCATTGCTGGCACATGATGGCATAAATTACATTGGTAGACGTGCAGGTGAATGAACCGGTGATGGTGTGGCTGATCTGGTTAGGTCCTGTGATGGTGTCGCTGGTGTAGATATGTGGGCAGAGTTGGCATCGAGGTTTGTTGCATGGATTGGGTCCTGAGTTAGAGTTACTATGGTGCGGTGGGTAGTTGCTGGTGAGAATATGCTTCAGGTTGGCGGGTAGTCTGTGGGCGAGGACTGGCCTGCCTCCCAAGGCCTGTGAAAGTGAGGGATTGTTGTCCAGGATGGGTTGTAGATCACTGACGATGCGTTGGAGAGGTTTTAGCTGAGGACTGCATGTGATGGCCAGTGGAGTTCTGTTGGTTTCTTTCTTGGGCTTGTCTTGCAGCAGGAGGCTTCTGGGTACCAATCTGGCTCTGTTGATCTGTTTCCTTATTTCCTTGTGTGGGTATCATAGTTTTGAGAATGCTTGGTGAAGATCTTGTAGGTGTTGATCTCTGTCTGAGGGGTTGGAGCAAATGCGGTTGTACCTCAGCGCTTGGCTGTAGACAATGGATCATGTGGTGTGTCTGGGATGGAAGCTGGAGGCATGAAGGTAGGCATAGCAGTCGGTGGGTTTTTGGTATAGGGTGGTGTTAACGTGACCGTCACTTATTTTCACCGTGTTGTCTAGGAAGTGGACCTCCCATGTAGATTGGTCCAGGCTGAGGTTGATGGTGGGGTGGAAGCTATTGAAATCGTGATGGAATTCTTCTAGGGTTTCCTTCCCATGGGTCCAGATGGTGAAGATGTCATCAATGTAACGTAGGTAGAGAAGGGGCGTGAGTGGACGAGAGCTGTGGAAGCGTTGTTCCAGGTCAGCCATAAAAATGTCGGCATATTGGGGGGCCATGCGGGTGCCCAGAGCGGTGCCCCTGGTCTGGAGGTATATATTGTCACCAAATTTGAAATAATTGTGAGTGAGGATAAAGTCACAGAGCTCAGCAACCAGTTGTGCTGAGGCATCACCAGGGATATTGTTCCTGACAGCTTTTATTCCATCTGTGTGTGGGATGTTTGTGTAGAGAGCCTCTACATCCATGGTGGCTAGGATGGTGTTTTCTGGAAGATCACCGATGCATTGTAGTTTTCTCAGGAAATCAGTGGTGTCACGGAGATAGCTGGGAGTGCTGGTGTCGTAGGGTCTGAGAAGAGAGTCCACATATCCGGACAGTCCTTCAGTGAGAGTGCCAATGCCCGAGATGATGGGACATCCAGGATTTCCATGTTTGTGGATCTTGGGTAGTAGACAGAATAACCCCGGTCGGGGCTCTAAGGGTATGTTGCTTTATTCCTCTGTTAGAGTAGGGAGTGTCCTGAGTAGATGGTGCAGTTTCTTAGTGTATTCCTCAGTGGGATCTGAGGAAAGTGGCCTGTAGAATTTGGTATTGGAGACGTTCATTTAACACATTTGACATTCAGAATGAAATGAAAATGATTAAATATCTGACCTTCCATAATGGAAGAAAGCTGCGGTTATCCCAAGGATAAGGAGAATGGCACCTTTGTTTACAAATAGACTTCTGTCTGATTGCCAGCACTGAATGGGTAATACAAGAGATGGGGAGCCTTTTTGCTTTTTCTGAAGTTGACTGAGGAATATGAATAAAAACGCAGTCAAAAGAATATAACCAGAGTGGCCGTGAACATAATGTTTGAACAGAATCACATTAATTGTGCAGCTCTCTCATCACTGTGGAAAGGATATAAGTGGGAAATCTACAAAACTAACATGTGCTCAGTAACACCAAGTCTTGAAGGCCTCTATATTGTTAATAATCATCATCATAATTTCCACTGAACAATAGCATTTACTTTGAAGGGTTACAAAGCTCTTTACAAATGTCAGACATAGAGCAACCCATAAATGCAGCCATCTTTTGGAAGCAGGTAAATGATGCACAGCATTCAGGGTAAAAGAATACTGGCCAACAATGATGGATCAGACCCCTACACTTGTGAAAATTTCCTGGAAAAAGTTAAAGTTTTAATAGGAAGGACACGATTTAAGGGGCCAATTTTTTTGTTCTGAGTTTGTACAGAATCTAGCACAATGGGGACTTTCTAAATGACTGGAGCTCCTAGGTGCTACTGCAAGATAAATAATAGTAATGTATTTATTAATTATTATTGGCTCAGTCAGATACCCTTATGTACCCATTCAAGGGAGTTAGGGGGAACAGTCACGTGGGTTCCTGATCTGCTTAGAGACAACACAAGGACACACGAAATAAGTCCCTAGTCAGAGAGTGGAAGATTATACCATGTACCTGCTGTATCAATTCCCATGTAATAAATAGGGCCTCATCCAATGCCCACTGAATCTTTCCACAGACTTGAATACATCAGGTCTCAAAGGGAGGTGGCTAATGGACAACTGTTAGGCTGAATTTTTTTACATAAACTGTTTGGCAAATAAACTCCAAATAACTAATTCATTCCTAAAATTCAGGGTCCGAATGGAAAAGAGGTTAAATTCTCAATAAATATCATGCACAACAATTAATCTGATGAACTCTGTTGGTAGCTACACAAATAAGATCAGCTAAAGTGCTTTATTAGCATTAGAAGGCAATGGCATACAGTAGCGAAAATGTGATTCCCCCCCGCCCCCTAGATTTACAATACAGATCTCGCACTTCAACAGTGACTTGGAGGTAGGCATTCTTAGCATATGTCTTCCTCAGTTAGCTGCCATAATATGTTATTCCTTTTCATGCAGCACATGCATACTCAATATGAGTGTCCAGCTTGTGAATTGCTATTACTGATCTATTATCATTGAAGCTGGTGAGGGGGTATGCAATCCCCATACCGGGTAAAAAAGAGTGAACAAGCTGCTGCAAGTTCAATCTGCCCCACACTTCTACACCTGGAGTAGGTGTCAGGCATGGCAGGAGGGGCTGAAGGGGGGAAAGCCCAGCTCAGTTGGTGGCTGACAGAGAGAGAGAGAAAATCTGCAGCTCTTATTCTGTGAGAGAGACCTGACGGGGGCCCAGGAACTGCTTGGGAGTCTGTCACTGGCCTGAGCATCTCTGAGGGAAGGTAGGCCTGATATGGGACTATTGTTCTTTTGTTCTCTGGGGTAGGCAGCTGCAGTGCCAGAAGGGGGTGACAGCTGAATAAGAACCCTTTGATTTGTATCTGACTGAGGACTCGGACAGTGGCTTATCTGGGGCTCAGGAGTGACTTGATGGCCATGTGCTATGTTAGATATAAAATATATATTGGGCCTGATTCTCCATTGCCCTGCATCTTCTATATTTGCTTACACCAGTACAAACTGAGGGTAAAATGCAACCAGTCTGGTTCAGTGAGGTTTTAGTCTCACTTTGCACTGGTGTAAACGGCTTCCTACAAGGTGCAGGGCAACAGAGAATCTGGCCAATTAGCTTGAAACAAAAAATATATTCTGGCCCCACTGAAACCAATGGCAGTTTTGCCCCTGACTTCAATGGAGCCAAGATTTCATCCAGACCAGAACATTGGCTGAATGATGAATAAAATATCTTAGGGCTGATTCCTTACATTAACATACAGTAGAACCTCAGCGTTCGGAACACCAGAGTTACGAGCTGACTAGTCAACCACACAGCTCATTTGGAACCGGAGTACACAGTCAGGCAGCAGCAAAAAAAAAAAAAAAGCAAATACCATACAGTCCTGTGTTAAATGTAAACTACTAAAAAAAAGGGGAAAGCAGCATTCTTCTTCTGCATAGTGAAATTTCAAAGCTGTATTAAGTTGACATTCAACTGAAAACTTCTGAACGAACAACCGCAATGTTTTGTTCTGAGTTACGAACATTTTCAGAGTTATGACCTATGACCAACCTCTATTCCCGAGGTGTTCGTAACTCTGAGGTTCTGCTGTATCTCCCTGGATTTCAGTGAAGCTGTGCCGATCTCCACCAGCAAAAGATCTCGCTCTCTGTTCTTCAACACGTTTAAATGAAACAGCTTCCTCTTATAATTGCGTCTTTATTATTTTACTCAAATAATCTGCATTGAATTAGCAGAATCAAGGTATTTGAACATTGCAAACACATGAGCCCACTGCAGTTACTAACCCAGCACGACCCAGCTAACTAAACTGCACTAATTCACTCCAGTGCAGGAACAGGACTGTGAAATCAGCTGCAGATATGGATCTTTAGTGCACCTGATGCTGAAACCTTCATATATCATCATTATGTTTCCTTAAACTGACTGCTGCAAGAGTCACTACTTTGGAATGTGGTGATTGTAACAGGCTATTGTGGGGGGGGGGGGGGATTTGCAGATGGAATCAATTTTGCAAGTGATTTATATTTTTAAAAATAAAGCTGAACCTACTTCACAGAAACAAAACAGCAAAAAAATCCAAAGTAAAGAACAGAATCCTAAAGGCTGTGATGTGGTGGTGATGCAAATTACCTGATGATCTGAGGCACAGAGAAATTAAAATGTCATGCCTCAGTTCAGCTGTAGTGCTTAAAGTTATGCTTATTTCCTTTGTTTATTCATGCAATCGCTGATCTAGTCAAGAATTTCAAGGTAAGTGCTAGTCTTGTTCATTAAAACATTCTATGGATCAACACGTTCATGATATGCATGAAGAAAACAAGCTTCTCCATTATTTTCTATTTCTGACTGACATATTTACTTGAGTTCATCTTCCAAGAGACCTGGAGATAAGAGATTGACTTTTTCCGCCTGCATAGAGCAAATATTAATCAGAACTGCTGGGCTCCAGGATATTGTGCTTGAGATGTAAGTTCCATACACAGCAATATGTAAATTGTAATGAAAAACTTAAATCCCACGATCCGTTCTCAATCCGTCTGTCTTGTCCACCATCTGTCTAAGGTCTAGACCATAAGCTCTCCGAGGCAGGGTCTATCTTCTCTGTTACTTGTCTGTAGAGTGCCTAGCCCAATAGTGTCTTGGTTCTTCACTGGAGTTGCTAGGCATAATAAGAATTGTGATGCTGGCTAACATGAGGTTTTCCTCCGAGTTACAAAATCATTCTTCAGTTCAATTTGGCATCCATTAATAAAAACTGTAGCTTGGAGAAGGAAAAAACCTGATTCATTGATTTGACAACAAAAGTTTCCAAAATCAATGACAATTTCTGAATGGGATGCAACCGTGTGAAAGTTTGTATGACCTTGGCAAACATCTTCAAACTTTAGTGCCCAAAGTTAGCCTGGCACATTACATATTCGGGTACTTAAATCAGTGGCTGGGTTTTCAGCTGTGCTGGGCAGCTCTAATTCCCACTGATGTCAACGGGAGTTACAGGTGTCACAGTTCAGGGCAACTGCACCCGTTTTCCCACTCTGTGGTTCAGCAAGGTCCCTCACTCTCAGGCTTCTGGCTCCCCAGCCATCACATCTCTTGGGCGGAACTACACATCTCTCTCCCTCCGGACCGGGGTATTTCCAGGCTGCACGGTTCCTTGCCTATGCTGTGAATCCCCTAGCAAGGTAGATGACCTAAGCAGGCCTGCTTTGCTTTCTCCTCAGAGGCTATAATTGCCCATGGGTTTAAATTAACCCACAGCCCTTTCTAAGCAAGCACCCTTACTGTTAAGGTAAAAGCGTTACAGAGAAAACATATTAAAACAAAAGAACCAACATGCACACTAATAAGCTTACCAGAAGTCCCTCCACCCCCATCTCCAACAAGGGCTCTGGCCAGTGTCAGTCCTTCCAACCCTTCCTTAAGGCTTGGGCCCTCTCCTTGGACAGAAGATCCCATCCAGTTGCTGGATCAGAAAGAAGGACCTGAGTCAGCTTAGACGCAGGGCGTTTATCCAAAAGTCCTTTCTTTGTCTGTTGGCCTCTGGAAAATCCTGTTTGAACCAGTATATGAGAGCCTCCCCAGGAGGTGGTGCCTCTCTGCAGGTATTACAACCTGAGTGAATTTACCTAATTGCCCCGCACAGCTTAGCGCTTGGAGGGGCTGTGGCCACCCTCCCACACGGAATTACATGCAGTCCCTGGCCCACAATGATACATAAACTTAATGCAGTGAGATCTCCCAAAGATATTGCAGGAAATTGCCATAGCTGTCACAAAAGGCAGTCCGTATTTCTGGGGAATCAGGCTATGTATTTAGGTGCCTGAATACAGCGTTACATGCTAAACTTTTTAAGGTATTGCTCAGCTTTCTAGCCCTATTGTCTCTTGGTCCATGCTTGGGGCTGTTATTTGCTACTGCAATATTACTAATAATTGTGCAAAACGTTTCACTTTGTTTGCATTGAGTGTGTCAGTTTCCATGTTACCATCCAGGATCCTTCCATTACTTTGCTAACGTGGCTGCTAACCCCCATTCAGTCTACCTCTGGAATAGTGGAGGTTGCCATGTAAAATATTATCATTGATAGAAGCTTTGGCTTGATTTTTTATAACAACATATTGGTATCGCATCTTCCAGTCAAGAATATTAAGATGACTTACAAATATTGATGAGTTAATCCTCAAAATACCCGTGGGAGGTAGGTAGGGATTACTTATCATGCAGATGGGGAGACAGAGGCACAAACCTATATCTTGCCCTAGGCCAGAGCTATAGTTTGTGGCGGAGTAGGAATAGAATTTAATTCTGCCAAGTCCCAGCCCTGTGCCATAAATATATGAGAATCCTTCCTTCCATATGTCTCCAAGAAGACATTCAAGGAATTAAGCAACTCTGGTTGGTGTTGTGATGCTCAAATATTATGTTGTTGGGTGACTGTATAAAAACCCTAAGACAGAGGTTATTTCCAGAAGCAAAGCCTTTTTAGAAGTGCTCTCTTCTGTTAGAAGAGTTATAAAATAACAGGACTTCTCCACTGAAGCCAGTGAGTTACCCTGGAATAAAAAGAGTGTAATGGAGTGGAGAATCCAGGTCAAGAACAGCACCTCTAAGAGTCACAATCTGGTTCCCGGTCTGCTCCTGGGGAGAGAATATGGACAATTGCTACTGTGGCCCATTACGAGGTTTTCAGAGATGCTGAGCTCGTGCAACTCACTTCTGAAAATTAGGGCAAAGATGAGATTAAAAATTCAGTTAAATAAATAAAAGTGGCTCCTTTTAATTAACTACATTAAGAGTAGCATTTAGACCCACTGAAGTCAAGGAAAAGACTCCCATTGGCTTTCGATCAGGCCCTTAATGCAGTTCCAGTTTAGTTTTCATGAAATGTTTCTGATAAATGCCTTCTTAAGCACTCATTGACCAAGAGCCTCATAATCCATCATTCCTTATAAAGCCTGGAGCTTAATGCAATAACTGGTACTTAATAAAAGGAGTTTGCTTACATCCATAAATTCATTATTTCATATTTGGAGAAATGCATGATAAGCTGATAAAGCATAGGAAGCTCAAAGGAAAATAACAACACCAGATGTTGTACTGATTTAGACAGGAACCAAAGCACACAAGGTCAATCATGTCTGGATAACACTGAAGGCATTATTACGGTGCAAAAGAAAACAGGGCAAAATCCAAATAATTAATATTTTACCCATTGTGCTATACTACAGCAGTGTAATAGGTGCTCCAATATTTGGTGTCTGAACTTCGCAATAAAAAGATAGAAAGGATTACTCTAGCAAATTCAATCATCTACATTTCCTGGAAAGATCATTATTTAAAAAAAAAAAGACTAAAGGACAATCATTTCAATTCAGTTTATTAGTGATGATTGAAACTCAAAAGGCTCAGTGTGCTGGTTTGAATAGGCCCCCCCAAATCTAAGAGGTTTATCTTGGAAGGTGATTCTCTTTTGGTCTTCTAATTCAATGTATCTGCCTTACACTCCCATCCTCCTCTCTTTTCCTTATTCCCATCTCCTAAACCAAATCCATCTCTTTCACTTCCAATCAACTGAGTCTTCTAATATCCACCACCAATTCCCACCACTTGGAAAAAAATCAAAGCTGATACTTTTGCAGTCTTCTCTTCAACCCGCCTCTCACGGGGTTCACTCAGTGCTAGGGCACCCTCCTGTGGCCACAGCTGGCGACTGGCTCTGACAGTCTTATGCCCCTTCCTGCAGGGGGGCAGATAACACAGTATCATTACCTCCAACTCTGTCTCTTTCTATCTCCAGCTCTCTAGCTGCAGCCTAGGTGGTTCACTGGCTCACCTAGCCACCTTAATCCCTTCAGGTGGGGTGAACACCCCTTCACACCACTCTTTCTTGTCTCCCATCTCTCCTAACCCAAGCAAATGTTCTCCCTTCCTATGAAGGTTGATGCCCTACCTCCCTCTCCCCTCCCCCAGCACTCACAGACCTCCCTTGGGCAGTCACCTCTCTAGCGTCTCTCCCCAACCTGAATCCAGTGGTGTATTATGTTCTTCCCTTTGCTTCTGGGGTGGGATTCTTCAAAATTGCCTCATGGGTCTGAGTACGAAACTCTCAATAATTTATCGCAGGAATCGGATGTGCAAATCTTTTAGGTAGCAGCGAAAATTTTACCCCTAGTCTCCACTAATCTCACACTCTTCATCTCGAAACAAGATTCGTTTTACATGGGCTTCAATTTTGGGGTGTTCAGCTTCAAATGTCTAGGGCCTGATTTTTTCAGTGGCTCTCTGACTTTGCAGCTTCCTTTGACTTAACTGGTGAAACATGGGCTTGGTATTGACACTGTACCATATACTGAAACACCAGGATCTGAGTTACCCAGGAAAGAATTTTCTGTAGTATCTGGCTGGTGAATCTTGCCCATATGCTCGGGGTTCAGCTGATCGCCATATTTGGGGTCAGGAAGGAATTTTCCTCCAGGGCAGATTGGAAGAGGCCCTGGAGGTTTTTCGTCTTCCTCTGTAGCATGGGGCACGGGTCACTTGCTGGAGGATTCTCTGCTCATTGAAGTCTTTAAACCACGATTTGAGGACTTCAATAGCTCAGACATAGATGAGAGGTTTTTCGCAGGAGCAGGTGGGTGAAATTCTGTGGCCTGGGTTGTGCAGGAGGTCAGACTAGATGATCATAATGGTCCCTTCTGACCTTAGTATCTAGTATCTATGAAACCAACATATTTCAGATGTCCCATACACGGGACCAATCAGGGCTGAGCTTGTGGAACCTGACAAGGTCGCAGCGTGAGGTAACTGGGCCGCAGTCAAAACAGGGAGAAAAAAATAAGAAGACTTTTCAAAGCCTCTTCCCTAACTTTTTAACACAGATCAACAGTTTTTGAAGAACCAAGTTTCTGAAGCATGAGCTCGCTTAATCTTGAAAATCAAATCTGACGCCGAGGTCTTATTAAAATGACTTTGGCTGCTTTCTCAGATCACCAAGCTGTCCAGTGCTTTTTCCATACTTCAGCTCATATTGATTTCTCTCCATTTTTTAATAAAGTCACTAAAAGTGAATAACACAGTATCATTACCTCCATGCATAATTCAGCTTCTGTTGACACTGATGGCAGCTAAATAAAGGAAATTGTACTGCTCCCAGTAGAAGTCCCAAGGTGCACATTTGTAGTATAGGTGAATAAAGTGCACCCGTTTGCTTTAGACAAACAAGGAAGATTCTAACTCCGAAGCTGCCTCATTTGCTTGACTATTGAACTTAAACCACACAGACTCTCTCTTTCACCCTTCTCCAAGGTCCTAGCTGTTGGCAACGCTAGCAAACTGTGCAGCCAAACTATTATACCTGATTTTTGGAATCAGGTATATTTTGGTGTCCCTTTGCTCCTCACTTGGTCCCTAAACAATAATAAGTGCATTATTTCCACAAATGAAAAAAATATATATCAGCACAACACATACTAATGCACTTGTTAGCAAGTCCCCATTAAACAAGATGAATGGTATATTCGGGATAATGCTACATTGGGACACCTCCCCCACCGGAGCAGCTTGGGGCCCTCAGCAATTGCTTAGTCTGCTAATGCCTAGTACCACCACCACTGCACATCAAAGGGGCATAAGATGCAGCTTTCAACATCTGCAGAGCAAGAAGATCTGATGGGAATTTGGGCTCCTACTGCCCATATCCACTCCCATTGATGGCCTTCCCTTCGGAGCCCACTCTACCCTCCAGCAATAAGGCTCGATCAAGAGTCATGACTGCCTTCTTGTCACTCGCCCTTTCCAGTGGGGCAGAAGAAGAAACAGGGCCCTGGATCCAGGATGCAGCCAAACGGCCTCTCATTTGTCTGGATCCATGAGATTTGGGGGGAGACCTACTGCCCATTGAAAAAGCAAAGCCAAAAACGTTCCACCACCCCGTGATCTCAATAACTATCACTTATCTATCTTAACGTTTCTTTCTAACCAATACTGCTAATTAGCAATTGCACTGGCCCCTTGGATCTTCCTATTAAGCCAAACACTTATGCAAGAATCAATCTTTAAACGTCAAGATCTGTTAATCTTCCAAATCCAATTTCCATTTCTCGCATTCCAGGTTTATTGATTATGCTTCAAGATCCTCAGATTGCCTGTTGGGTTTATGTTATTAGATACAGATTAACTTAATAATTGTCCTAAATAAATAGTTGCACTACTTCCACTGAACACTTAAATTGGGTTATAGACAACTAAAAAAATGACAGCCATTAAAAAAGTACCCGGCTATTTAAAATAATCTAATGACCCCAGGTTCCAAGCCAAGCTGCAGTGGGACTAGGAACATTAAGAGGCAAATTGTTGAGGCCTCATCTGGAGTACTGTGTCCAGTTTTGGGCCCCACACTACAAGAAGGATATGGAAAAATTGGAAAGAGTCCAGCGGAGGGCAACAAGAATGATTAGGGGGCTGGAGCACATGACTTATGAGGAGAGGCTGAGGGAAAGGGGATTGTTTAGTCTGCAGAAGAGAAGAATGAGGGGGGATTTGATAGCTGCTTTCAACTACCTGAAAGGGGGTTCCAAAGAGGATGGATCTAGGCTGTTCTCTGTGGTAGCAGATGACAGAACAAGGAGTAATGGTCTGAAGTTGCAGTGGGGGAGGTTTAGGTTGGATATTAGGAAAAACTTTTTCACTAGGAGGGTGGTGAAGCACTGGAATGGGTTACCTAGGGAGGTGGTGGAATCTCCTTCCTTTAAGGTTTTTTAAGGCCCGGCTTGACAAAGCCCTGGCTGGGATGATTTAGTTGGGGATTGGTCCTGCTTTGAGCAGGGGGTTGAACCAGATGACTTCCTGAGATCCCTTCCAACCCGGATATTCTATGATTCTGTGAAATGGCTAAGGGGAGTGTATTGGGTCAGTGAGATGAGTAAGGGTTTGATCCTGCATTCCTTGTCCACCCAGAACTTCCAGTTTCAATGGGAGCTTTGGGTGTACAAATTATTATCTATCTTAGAGCAGTATCTAAAGGCCCCAGTTGAGATCAGGGCTTTGTTGTGTTGGACCCTGTACAAACAAATAGTAAAAGCCAGGCCTGGCCCTGAAGAGTTTACAGTCTAAAACACAAGACAGATAAAAGGTGGAAGGAAAACAGCTTTCCTGGAGTCACACAGGAAATCAGTGACAGCTGGGACTAGAACCCATGTTTCCTTAGCGTGCTACTCTAAGCGAAAGAACATTAGACCACACTGCCTCAGTAAGGCTACCTCTCTACTGAAACTGGTGTGTGTGTGTTGGGGGTGGGGGGGGGATTCCTGCTCATGTAGACACATCTACACAAGCTAAAGATAGCCATTTAGCTGAGATAGCACAGGTGTGAGTTTGGGCTAGCTGCCCCAAGTATGTACCTGCCTGGACCCCCTGGGTTTGTACCTGGATGCCTGGCCTGCCATGTTACCCTGCTATTTTTAGCATGCTAGATCCAACAGAACTAGCACAGGTATGTCTATGCAAGTTGGGAGTCACACCCCCAGCTCCAAGTGTAGATGTTGCCTAAG
The DNA here is from genome assembly GCF_015237465.2 of Chelonia mydas. Classification (NCBI taxonomy): domain Eukaryota; kingdom Metazoa; phylum Chordata; order Testudines; family Cheloniidae; genus Chelonia; species Chelonia mydas. The sequence goes on from NC_051251.2 coordinate 6,035,409, forward strand.
TAATGCAGCACCTCTCTGTGAATGGGTCAGGTGATGAGTCTGAATACACCAACTACTGCACCTTTAACCCCTTGCATGTACCTATTTTGTTTGCCTTTACGCTGTCAGCCCATCAAGGCAGGGGCTCTGTTATTTGTTTGCCATGGTTCGCCTTATATACTGCACTGCACATGCTTAGATCACTTGAAGGAACTTAACAACAGTGCCCCTGTTTTGCAGATTGGAAAATTATAACACGGAGAGGTTAAACATCTGACCCAGAATAATACAGTGAGTCGGAAGCAGGCTTGAATGCTGGCTGGCACTTTTCTGGCCTTGCCCTGTGCTACTCTATTGTCTCTATTGAATAAACCACAGTAAATGTCCTATGAAATGTAACGATATTCTGCAGAAGAGCAAGGGAATACATTTAGGCAATGTTGTTCTTGGTTATTGGGTCCATGCTGGTCAGGAGTCTTGTAATAAACTGTAGTATGATGGACAAGGTGAATTTCCGGCTCTAATCATTGTGGGTGAAATACACTCCATCCATAGGTAACACAATGCCCCGAGTGAGTCCTTGGTGGAGAGTGGGGGAGAGATTGAATTTGGGGTGTCTGGATTGAAACACAAATAGCCTCTTCTGCCTTAGCTAAGAGCACCTGCTGCGTTAGCTAACTGTATGCAGCTGGACTAACAAGAAATCTGATCTAAATAGCTAGAGTAGAGGTGGATTGTGGTAGTAAAATCCACTCCTGTAACACAGGGCTGGGACCCAGGATCATCCAAATGCTATCAGTGGTGCTGGAGCTAGGGATGCTGCCACACCCCCTGGCTCAAAGTAGTAACAACAAACACCAAATACATGATTTCCAGCAGCAGCACCCTCACTATAAAAAAAATTCCAGCACCCCTGGTGTAGGTATTGGAAAAGCAGCTACAGCTTGTCCAGCCCATAGGTGTGGGAACTAGGGGTGTGGGGGGATGCTTCAGGACCCCCAGGCTCCCAGCTGCCAGCCCTGCACCTAGGGCTCTGAGGCCACTCCATGCCCGGGGCTTTGCTCCCGGCCTTAGCTCAGGGGGCGGGGGTGGGGGGTGTGGACAGGGGTAAGGGGGCTGGCTTCCAGCACCCCCACTATTAAAAATGTCCCAGCACCACTGCTCCAGCCAGAAGCATTTGGTGTTGAGACTCCTGGATCTCTGCCTATACAGATTCCTTCCTCCCCAGTCGCTGGTCCTCTCTCCTGCCTTGTCCCGTCCATGGGTTTCTGTATTGGCCTATGAGGCGCTGAAGCACAAACCTATTTCCAGTTCATAGTGGGGTACAGTTTTCCCTGATTGGCTGCTCTCCCCCATGCAGCTAACGTTGCTCAGTAGACCTCGCAGTGGCTTTCTGCATCAGGGTGACCTTCACCCTGCATGAATGAATCCTAATGGAAATGGCAGCAACTCTGTTTCAATCTATCCTTTCCATGACAAGGGACAAGTTAAAAGCAGGAGCATATTAGACTGAAAAGTGCAAAATAATATATAGCAAACCTAGACTGTGTTATGATTCCTTCCAGTAACAAAGGGGTCAAGCTGGCAAGTATCAGTAGCCCTGTTAAATAATTCACAAATAAATTAAAATATCATTGTTATTATTCTCCTTTACCATTTAGCCCCTGTGATATTTAAAGGTCACTCAGCAGCACTTTAGCAAGAGAAGGGCAATTAGCCCCACATGACACAATGGCACATATTCCTTCTCTGTTATATAGCACCAGCGTGTCACGCTGTCTGGAGTGGGTCATGACCGTGAGTGCCAACCTCAGGGCAGACTATCAAAGCAGGGCAGAGACCCCAAACTGGTGGTATCTTCTGTAACTAGATTTCACCAATCCAGTAACAAATGTGAACTCCTGTTACAATCTTACCATGGAGTCACAGACAGTACCCTTGACCACTCCAGTCTATCTTGCTACCCAGGCAAGCTGGACTTAGTGATAAATGGTCAGTTACCGCAAAGATCACAAAATATTCAGGTTGCTCCCAGCCCCAGGAGACCAGTCACTTGCCTCAGGTCAATTTGTACTTTAGATCTTACACCAAAGACAAACACTGGTAGCCAATCCTATAGTAACTATCCAAGGGTTTATTAACTAGAAAAAAGAAATGTGAGAGTTATGCCCCGGTTAAGGCAGAGAACGTATAGGCACAAATGAGTTACAATCTATGGTGCCAAAAGGTGACAGCGATGCAGTAATCTGTCAGTACTGAATGCCTTTTAGGGCTAACCCAGTGTGCCCCTAGGGATCTCTACTTTTGTTTCTTAGCTCTCGCCCTGGTGCAGGTCTGAACAGCAAAGAGAGAACCATTTCTTCTTGTGAGCATCTTTATATGCCCTTTCCCCAGAGTTCAAACTGATGGGATGATCACTCCTGCATGTAACTTCTTCATGGGTGGATGGGGCAATCAACATTGTTTTTGTCCTACAATGACCCATTTAGTCTTGATAGTCCTTGTTGATGTGCAAGGGAACCACTCTTCCTGCCTAGATTCACAAGTTCAGAGCGGGCATTTTTATTTATAAAGCAAAATGTTCATATTACCTTATAGCTTGGGATACAGACATTACAGGATTAATGCATGCAGCAACTTGCCAGCATTTTATAGGCCCTAAACACCAAACACATTCTTACAAGTCTGATACCTATCTTGCACAATACTAACATACAGGTGAACTGGTCTGGTTTCCAAGCTATGAGTTTGTCAGTGCTCAGCTGATGCCTACAGGCTTGGCGAGAGCTGTCACCCGGTCTGTCAGCATCACACAGTGTAATGTGTGTTCCTACGTGGATGAACTCCTCAGTAAGAGCAGGGTAGACTTTTAATGGTACATGTCCATTAGGAGAAATCAAGGAAGAGCTTTGAGGATGTTGGTCAGACATGAGATCTTATGCACCTTGAGATACAATAAGAAATGCATTACCGTGCAGTATGAGGGGCTAACATTTCCCACTGGACTCCCCCCACAGCACTTAGTATTGACTTGACTGCTCCCATTGAGGTCAATAGCAGTTTTAAGACTGTCTTCAGCAGGAGCAGAGTTAGGCCAGTGCCGAATGCTTTTAAAAATTGTAGCCTGTATCTACAGCCAGCAACAGTTCCCAAAATGTGGTCCATAGTGAACTGGATGGTCATCTGGTGCATACTGGCTCTCCTCATCTCCATCTGCTGTACAGCATTAGAAGAATACCATTCTCTCTTCAAGGTGTGGTCCACACCTTGGAAAAGTTTGAGAGGCCTTGATCTACATGGGAACAACATCCAGATTCACAGCTGTTGTGAACTGTTGTAGTGCCATTAAAGTCCAAAAAAATCAACCTGGAGCTTCTGTTCTCTGTGTCACAAAGCATAATAAGAAGGACACAATAGATGAAACAGAAAAAGTGGCAAATTCAAAGCTTATAACAGGAAATACTTTCCCCCACAGTGCATAATTAGACTGTGGAACTCACTGCCACAGGATGTCAGTGGCCAAGAGCTTAGTAAGATCCAGAGAGAGAGAGATGATATTTAAAAGGATACCAGGCATACCCAGAGTTATAGTAGCTCAGGCTAACATAAGAAGTATTGGAAAGAAGATAAACCCTCATGTTTGAGGGCTTAAACCAATCTCTAACTATTAGGGATTGGGATGAGCCCTTCATGGGGGGCAGATTATCCCATATCTGTCTACAGTTGCGTTTCTTGCATCTTTCTCTGAAGCAACTAGTGATGGCCATTATCAGTGACAAGATATTGGACTAGAAGGACGATGGATCTGATTCAGTCTGGCAATTCTTATGTTCCTAGTACGTCAATTGGGCTATGCCAGCTGAGAAGCAGACCCTATATGAATGACTTATCCTGAATGACAATGTCATTCTATGACACAACATGCTAGCCAGTGTTTATTTTTAATTTTCAATGAACGTAGCTGACAGCCTCGAGGCCCAGCTCCTACAATCGTCCACACAACAGGAGCGGCTCAGAGGGTGTCGGCAAACGCTTCTCCACGCTGTTCTGTCTGTGCTCTACCACTCACTTGGGGGGGCTACTGCTGAGGTGAAGTGTGAGACTGTGTGTCGGGGGGTGCGTCTGTGTGTGATATGGAGCTATTTCATTTTCATGATCATCCATTAAACACTGATTGTGAGCTGTCAGATTTCTTTTTTTTCTTATGAAAAACTAGGTGCAAACCATCAGGTTTTCAAGATTGCTCAGTTACCAGTTAGATGTATGAATAGGATCCAACTTCAGAAATGGGCAGCATCCAGCTGCTATTATTGAGGACAAATGGATGCTGAGCACCGGTCACTCCACGTCAATCCCTAACCAGGAGCTCCTGGGGAGCGAGTTGTGAAAATAGGGCTTCCTTTTTTGTGTGGGTTTTTTTTTTTTTACACTGACAGATTTAACAAACATTAAGCATTTCTGTCGTTCTCATCTGAGAATATGAAGTGTGAAAATTAATTTTACTTGCTAATTGAAAGAGAATTGGTTCGGGGGTAGGAATTGTCACTCAGGCAAGGAGCATGAAATAAAGTAGTATTTTATAGCAAGGCTGCAGAAGGAGAGGGGGAAATCCATAAATTGGGGGAAAGAAGATTTAATGGGATGCTTATGACCTCAGTTCTATATTCACTGAAGTAAATGGAGCTTGATACTTTACATCAGCTGAGGGATTGGGCCAGGGGATACATTATAGAATCGTCTGGGGGGAAAAATCATCTACTAGTAGATAAGGCTTTGTCTACACTTGAACCACTATAGCAGCACCAGCTGTGGCCCTGCAGCTGTGCTGCAGTAGCGCTTCAGTGTAGACACTACCTACGCCAACAGGAAGGGTCCTCCCATCAAAATAGGTGATCCACCCCCACCCCTGATAGGCAAAAGCTAGACTAATGGAAGAGTTGTTCCATCAAGCTAGCACTGTCTTCACTGGGGTTAGGCTGGCTTGACAACATTGGACAGGGGTGTGTATTTTTCACACCCCTGAGCGGCGGAGCTAAGCCAATGGAAGTTCCCAGTAGAGATCAGGCCTCAATGAGGCTCTAAAGGCATAGTGCTAAGGAATAGAATAGCCTTCATGATGACCAGGATCTCAGCAATGTGTGAACCTTCTGAAGCAGTCATAGCTCAATGGGCAGCATGATGCCGAGGCCACAGTCTGTCCAGACCTATGTAAGCCCTGGGGTCTGGGAGAGAAGGGAGCTCACTGCTGCCTCCTGTTGGTGAAATGGGAGATCTCTGGGCTGGTTTGGGGCAGTTTGGTTAAAATTCAGTGACCTTTGGGGGCAATCAAATGCAGTTGAGCCTGTTGGGAAATCCCAGGAGAGGACACTGAGGCTGCCTGGGGTCATCCCAACCAAAACTGACGTCTGGCACAGTTGGGTAAGGCAGAACTAAGAGAGCAAAAAACTCTTCTGGGAGTGGCTGGGGAGGACTCTGACAAGGTTCCTAGACACCACTGATCCATTGCCTTTAAGTGGAGTGAGCTCTAGCCCTAAATAGTCTTGGCACCTTCTGGGGTGCAATCCAGATTAATGAGGGGTTGTGTCACCACTTGCCCTGCCACTGTGAGTGCCTCACGATGCTTTGCTGCCTCAGCTCCCACTCTCACAAGTAGCATGCAGGTGACACCCTCAGTGTCTGTGTATAGCTGCAGTCTACTAGCACTGCTCCAGTCACAATTTGGCTTCCACCAGCCTTGGTTACCATTTGCAGGGTGATCCCAATGCACTCCCAGTCCTCAAGTTTCCTAAAAAATGTGTCTCGCTGTCCTGGATAGTTCAGATTGTAAGGGTCAATATTCAGCAGTTTGATTTTTAGCTGGAGTTACTTAAACAGTTCAGTTTAAACACACAACACTGGATTAGTTTTGATTAAAGAATAAAACGAGATTATTTCACTACAAAGAGAGTGATTTTAAGTGAATATAATTATAAGGCATTAAAGTCAGAAATGGGTTACGAGGCATTAAAGTCAGAAAGAGAAATAAAGATGAAACACTTTCTAGTAGCTAAAACTTAACAAACTAGACTTGATTTGAGGTAAAACCCTTACCACATGTTCCCAGAAACAGGGCTGACAAAATTCTATGCCCGGGATCCCACCCGCCCACCCACCCAAAGTCCAAGGGCTGGTTCCTTTGTCTTCTTAGGTGAAAGAGAGAGAGAAAGAGAGAGAGAGAGAACCTGGGGTGTTTTTGCCCCTCACTCCTGGAGTCCTGTCACCCTCTGAAATGCGTCTTACTCAGGGTTATCCCTAGGCAAAGTTCCTTCCCACTGTGAGGATGCAGACAAGGAGTCCCGTGGTGAAAGAGGCTCCATGTAGTTGCTCGCTAAAATGCAGATTGACCCATTCCTGCCCTCTTCATTGCCAAAGAATGGCTGCTTGACAGATGATTGTCCATCAAGTTTGAGAGCACTGTCTAGAGTAGTTAGCTTGTCTTTGGGGAACAGGTTTACCCTCTCCCCAAAGGGACACATACCTTACGTGTACTGAAGTCCATTCCTGTCCCTATTGCAGTTAGTAGGAGCTATGTCTTTGATTTAAGTGGGGCAGGATTTTATCCTTGGAGCCTTTAAAATTCCACCAATATGAAGGCAAATGCTTGTACTGCAGGGGGTGCTCCATTGAACAACACTGAGTTCCTGTAAAAGAAATGCTCCTTTCCTGCAGCAGTGATGGAATCATAGGGCTCTGGCACTTGATACTAGCTTGTTGAATTTTTCATACTTGCCTGATTTTCAAAGCAGCTGTAGCTCCTGTTGACTTCCAGGGCAATTCTAGATGCTCAGCAGCTCTGAAAATCAGGCCAGTAGCTTTTCTTCTCTTTTTATACCTGCATCAATAAATGTTATTTATACCAATATACTTAACTATCTAGTGGTAATAAAAGGTCACTGATCACTGTAGCAACATGTGGTTTTGAGATCTGCTGAGTTCAGTTATACTGCTCAAAGGTAAACAAAAAGGGAATGTGCTTGAACTAAATGTTAAATGCATTAATGCAAATTAGAGCTATTTGGGTCATTAGATACGTCCAGTCTTGAAAACCAAGGGAAGATGTCAGCATGTAAATGCAAAGCTGTTGGAGCCAGCAGGCAAGAAATAATTTTGTAGATGAAAGCTACTGAAGGTAGCAGAAAAGTGCTGAAAATCAATTTGTTTAGAGAGGAAATGGATTATGCATCTGTTGGTTCCACTGACAATGTTTTGGATGCAGTATTGATTCAGATGCATATGTGCTGCCTCTTTCAGGGGAAAATGTATTGTTGGGGAAAAACAGAGACCTACGGTCAAAACCATAAATTCAATGTATGAATTTCTCTTCTGATATAAAACTCACTTCCTCCATGATGTTCACAAAGAGGGAGTCAATATTCACCATCTTGATCGTCCTTATTGTGATATAGATCTCTTGTCTTATACATTGGTTCTCCTCTAAAGAGCTGACAACCTATCTTTTTATTATACCTATAAACAATGTCTCGTGCAATGAGGTCCCAATCCCTGATCGAGGACTCAAGGACTACTGCAATACCAATAATAAAATAATATGTGCTCATTCTTAACCTCAGCAGCCACATGGTCAGTGTTATTACTATTTATTGTTTGTATTATACTAACACTAGTGTCTTTAACCATAATCAGAGTCTGGTTATGCTAGGTGTTCCATAAGAATATCCATTCGAAAAGTCCCTGCCCTGAAGAGCTTACATTCTAAATAGACAAGACAGTTGAAAGGTGGGAGACAAAACAGAGGCACAAGGAAGTAAATTGAGAGCCATTAATAGAACCCAGGTCTCCTGACTTCCAGTCCAACATCCTCTCTGCCAGATTGTAACACCCAGAGGCTGACATGGGCTAGGGGCAGTATAGAACATTGGTTAGAGTTCTTGCAGAGGGTCAGTAGGCAGGAGATCCAGTATAGTGGGGTGTATTGGCAGAATAGGTAGGGCAAGGTGGCAACCAGCAGGCAACAGCTTGTTGCTCAGACAGATTCTGTTTCCTGTTGGGGTCTTTATATAGGCCAGGTACCCAACGAGAATGCCGTGTGTCAAGCCAATCAGGAGCCGGGGGGCATGGCTGTCGTGGGGCTGTAAACCTTTAAGAGTAAGGTTGTTGGTGAGAGGTGCTGGTTTAGTGCAGTGCTGTGGCACAGAGGCAAGTGGTGCCATGTAGGGAGCTGGCACACCTGCATTCAATACCCTGGTCCTAATGTAGGTCTCATCAGGCAGGTTACGCAGAAGAGTCAGATCTAAAACTCAGGACTTCTTGGTATTATACTTCTGTGCCTAGTACATCAGATAAATTCTTCTCTCCAAGCATCGGATGTCAAAACACACATTATTTGGACCATTGATAGAATAAGGAATAGTGGTTTAAAATGATTAGTTTATGAAGGCACTATGCTACATACCATGAGGCAGATGGGTCTGAAACTAAAGTGGCCTCTTAGCAAATTGGTGAAAACCCCCCAAAAGACATAATTGCTGGCATGCCACAACATAGCATTCCCCTGCAGACATAAGGAATATAGTACACCAATAATGAAAATGCAAGTGTGACTTTGAATACCTTTTCCGAGGAGTATTCAAGGTAGATTATCTTATAAAACATTACTGTTGTCATGTCACAACCCCCTAATGCATTTGGAAATCTCAAGATAAATTTCAGCGTGTAGAGGTTTGTTTGAGGACATTGGGAATAATCTAATCTGCTATTTCAAATATAATTTAGATTTAAGAGGTGTTTTTATTTTTCCATTACTTCCCTCCCACAGTTGCATGCTGAGTGTACTACACATCACATTAGATTAAGGTCAATTAGCATCATTTGAAAGTTTTTATTTTTTTCTTAAATGAGATAGCATTTCAGTTTTGTGATTAAAACCCTGTATCTTGGAGCGTGTCAGATGAGAGAACCTCGCAGGGTTCCAGTGGTGACTGTGGCCTTGAGGGTCATGAGGAATCAGAAGTTTGCTGACCCTTTAATCAGTGTCTGATAAGGAACAGTGGTGCATTCTCTGTATTGTAATAGGGTGAACATTGTGTTCAGTTTACAATGACCTTACCAGTTCAGCAGCCATGAAAGATCCCAACCCAAGAACAGAACTGTGGCCAACTTGTGAAAACTGACTAATGAGTCTGAGCACTTCATTTTTCAGGTAAGCAATCTGAGAGAGTCCTCCAAGAGTCTGACTTTCGGGAACTGTTGAGAATCCACCCCATGAAAAGTCAGGTCCCTGCAAGGTGCCCCCAAAATAACTTGATACTTTTGAAAATATTGGTCTGAATTTGCTATAAAATCATCATACCTGTCTGAAATATTCTCTGGCCAGACACTAGATGGGCCATGAAAGGGAAAACAAGGAGAGAAAGAGGTGGGATGGTATTACAACCCTTACTTCTGCACAGCTCCTGGCGGCAGCACTGCCTTCAGAGCTGGGTGCCCGGCCAGCAGCTGCTTCTCTCCAAACGCCCAGCTCGGTAGGCAGTGCAGAAGTAAGAGTGGCAATACTGTGAATCCATTAGCTTTGCGTCCCCCTTTGGGTCAGGACCCCCAGTTTGAGAAATGCTGAGTCTTAAGGGCTTTGCATGTTTATATTTTGCAGTTTTTAAATATGTATTAATGCTTTGTTACAACTCCAAGATATTTAAGATTTAAATATCTGAAACTGTGAAATTCAAGATTTTTAAAATGCTGTGACTGAAATTTACCAAAATTGACTGAATTTGGTAGAGCCCTACTTATAGATTTAGGTCTCTAGGTCTCTTGCATTTCTGCTATCAATTCCTTACACCTTAATCTTATGATTACAGCTATACTACATGGCTACGAGTGACTTGAGCTAGGTCACACAAAGTCACTGGCAGAACTGGAAATAAAAGCCACATCTCCTGAGTTCAAAGCCAGTGCCTTAACCACAAGACTATCCTCCCTTTCTTGGCCTTAGTAAGACTTTTACTACTTCCTTTGGGAGACTCTTTGATAGTTCAGTAGCTCTCACCATCAAGAACTTTCCTCTGCCAACCCTCTTATTTTTCCCTTTATTGAGTTTCACCCCATGGCTCCTGTTTATTACCACTTGGACCAATCTAAACAATTATAATGATTTGAGATTACCCTTGGGGGTAATGTAAGGGTTGGATGATGTCTTGGTAACCAATGGGAGGAGGTACTGGTCTATGACACGTGGTAACTGGCCCCTTTAGGAGGGCACAGAGTCCAGTGACTGATTACCAGTTGCCCAACTGGGCTTAAAGGAAGGCCCCTGGGCCTTACAAAAGAGAAAGCTGTAGCAGAGACAGGAGAAGAGCTGCACTGATCAGGAGGCTCCTGCAGGAGACCTCTGACTGGGAGAATGAGTTGGGCCTGGAAAGAGGTGGCTAAACTCCAGCTGGGAAAGATGGCTTAGTGGAAAACAGACTGGGACAGAACACAGCTTCCAGCTAGAAGATGTCAAAGCTGAGTATGAACATTTGTGTTGTGGTGGTGGACTTGAGGACCTTTTTGAACTGCTTTTCTTAAATCAGCCCCAGGCGGGGATGGTGTTACCCATGGAAAAGACTGTGTGCCATTCTTAAGGGACCCTGCAGAGCAGGAGAGAAGCAAGGGGCTGCAGGAGCCACCTCTGACCAAGGGGCAGCACTCAGGAGGCAGCTGCCCTGTTACAATCTCTTTCGTGTACTGTTTTCAAACTGTCTTCCCCAGCTAATGCCAAAAGAAACATTGATGGGTTTAGAGCTGCCAGCAGGAAGTTGCAGATAGATTCAGCTTTTCTCCAGCATTACTTGCATAGCTTTTATTATAATGTAATAAAGCGGATTACAGTGAAGGGGATCTAAACCTATTGAACCACTTACTACAAAAGTACAGCTTAACTAATAAAGAAAAGCAAATAACAGGAAAAGTCTTTGTGCTTAAAAGCTGCATATTAGCTCCATAGAACTATTCCCACTGGTTTGGAATAAGTATCTCATCTTTAATTATAATAATATTAAAATGCTGTTCATAAAGACAAATCTGTAGGACCTTATAAAGTTCTTTGATATAATTGCAATATAATGTGCTTGATTCTTTCTGACATAGGTCTTACCTCAGGGTAACTCCATTGATTTCAGTGGAACAGCTCCTCCTTATCACCACCATGAAAGGGTAATCCGGCCCCATATACTGAACACTTATTCTGGTAGATCTCAGCTATTTCCTGCATATGCTGGACTCCATTCTGAGTTTTCTTGTCTCATGGGGATAACCACATCCATTCTAAACTGCTACTACTTGGGTTCTTTGGTTCTGGATGGGTGGATAATAGAATGGACTCCTTCTATTCCAGAATTGTTGGAAAGGACTTAATTCTAAGCAAGTTTAAATCAATGGGAGATTGTCCATTGATGTCTATTGGATATGCCCTCTGTTCCAGCAACGGCAGATGTTCACATGAACCACGTCCTTGGAATAATGACTTATACTCTGTAAAATGCTTTGAGATCGGCTGAAATGTGCTATGGGCTCAAAGCGCAAAATATTGTTAATTTGGGGGATGCTTTAGACTAATTCTTGCTTTAAATGAGCTAGTTTGTCACCTCTAATTTCTGTTCTGTTTTCTCCTGTCTGAGGCAAAAAAAGATTTCTATAACCCCAAAAAGAGTTGGTGGGTTCCATATTACTTTTTCTGCCTGTATCTGCTGATTTATGAACATTGTGCTTCCAATAGATACGATGATGTATTATAAAATATTTGTGGCTACTTCAAGAGGAGTAATTTTCTCTTTTATTGTATTTCCTCGATGGCATTTCAGATCAGTTTCAAATTGTCAGAATGGCATTCAGTCTAAAATCAGGTATTCATCTCCAGTGTTTGCTTCATATAATAGAACCTGCAGCAATGACACCAGAATCCATAGCAAAAACCCCAGTTAAGCCAACATTATATCGCTGTTAAAAGTAAGGAACATGTTGAATTGATAATGTCAACTGACTTCAGCAAGCTCAAGAGGACTCATTGTATTCGCACAAAACGTCGACAATGTAACTAACCCAAAGCTGAAATCTTGTACAGTGTACAGTACTGCTGTAATATAAAAGTTCAATTAGTATATAGTAGTAACAGAGATTTTAATAACTTTTACATCCCACCTGGCCTCCCAATGGATACGCAATGTTCCATGTTTCGTGTTATTTATAGAATTCTTGGGTCCACACATCACTGAACTCTGGGTCTCTTCCCAGAGATTTGGAATCTGAGCCCAGATTCCAAAGTTTTGCACTAAACCCCTTTCTTGAGGATGGCCCAGATCTCTGGATCCGAATGCTCCCAGATTTGGGGCTATTGGAAATCTGGGCCTGGATGTGAATCTTGCCACTTCTGATTTGTTTAGTGTTTGTATAGTTACTGTACCCTGAGAAAATGCATTGATACTTGTCACATATACAATTAGAGCTCCAATTCTCCAGTATGTTAAGTTTGCATTGTAATTTTTTCCTTTGGTGCAAAACCAGATTTAAACCCAGTGGATCCATCCATTTGAGAATTTTTGTCTAACACGATCCTTGGATATAACAGGTGCCAAGATCAAGTCAGTAAAAATCTGCTTGGTTTCCAGTATGCACCTTTTTTTAAAAAAGTGATAATTTAAGATAATTTAATTTACATTTTCTCAATAACATATTCCTAAAGTTATCCAATGAAAACTGTGAGAGTGGGGCCACCCACACCTCAATCTTATTCAAAAGGCATAGAGCAAAAGAATAACTTTATCAGCTTCAGTGGGACCATGATTTCACCCTTAGCATCTGTCTGTTCAGCATTTATCACTTCCACCAATGAACCACTTGAGCTAATGAATCATTGGCCGATAGTATAACTTTTGCAACCCATGGAATCACCCAGTTTACTTTGATGGCTGATATTGACGTTGTGCTTATGGCTGGGAATATTGCCTTGTAAAAATGGAATCCTCTTACCACAGATGATGAAAAATGAATCCTTATTTTCACCAACATTTCTAAATTTCAAAGGGTTTTTTTCTCCTTTTGACGTGTTCCAAAAAAACTCATTGGTGGGGGGAGGAGTCAATTTTATGTACTTTTTTATTATTACAATTTTTAATGAAACGCCAATAAAAAAAACCCATGCCCATTTTGTTAAACAAATAAATTACCTGGATTTCAGTAACCAAGAAAGTGCTTTTGCCAGTGCATTCAAAGGCACAAAAGGAATGGCTTGCTTTGAAAAATGAAACATTGCAACATTGTGAAAAATGTGAACTTTTTTGTGATAAACTAAAAAGACAATGAAAAGAACCCCACTCTTTCTGTCTGAAAAAATCTGAGCAATGGAATGGCTCCTAGTGTGTCTCTGACTTGTGCGTGACTAATTGCTCAACAAAACCTTGGGTGAGAGTGCATGCCGCTCTTCTTAGGGCTTGTCTACACTTACAGCACTGCCAAGGCACTTAGTGAAGATGCTACCAAAGCCGACGGGAGACTTCTCCTATTGGTGTAGGTACTACACCTCACCAAGAGATGGTAGCTACATCAATGGGAGAAGCCCTCTTGTCAACATAACACCGCCTTCACCTGGAGATAAGTTTGTAGTGTAGACCAGGGCTTAGACTCTCAGCACAGTATTCACAGTCCAAAGGCAGGGGTGGTAAGGTGACTTTAAACCGTCTTTGTACCTGCCCAATCCTGGGCTGTTTCAGTGGCTGCAGAGGCACCTGGCGTAATATAGACAGGCCTCCGGGGCTGTCTATAAGTTATGACAGCCTCCCCTTGGCTGCCATATGGACTGCTGTGCTGCCCAGAATCTCTACAATGCTGTAGCTCAGCCCTTGACTTGCCACTCTTTCTGCCAGGCCCACAGCTTTCGAGGGGGTCCTCAGAAAACAGTTTGGGGCTGTCTCCATAGTGCCTGTGCAGGGTAGTCATCCTCCAGCCGGACATGGAGCTTTTAGACCCCCTCTAAGTCACTCCAGCCTTTTTTACAGAGAGTAAAAGGGCTAGAGTGGGAGGTGAGAGTGAGGATCCCACCTCAAGCATTCACACATTTTAATAATGCAGCTTAATAGCCAGGCAAGCTCATGGAGCTACAATGACTTACCTCAGCTTAGGATCTAGAACTCTACATGCAAGTCATGGGATTGGAAGCAGAACATAGAATGGCTTCCTATGTCCTCATGAAAATTGCCTGTCTGAGATCTGACTGGAGAGACTTTATTCCTAGATCTGATATTAGCTCCGAAAAGACACAGCTTGATTTCCAGATCCCACAACTGAATTTGTGACGGCGACAGGTAGAGAAATCATCACTTGACTTGGAACTTTTGCCTATTTGATCTTCTGGTCATTGGTAGAGAATAAATATGGACCCTCACAACTGGTATTTGAGTCCCTTTGCAAAACATAACTAGACTTGAATGTCTTTTTTTAAAGCTGTGAATTAAACACATGCACAACTCCCACAAGTCCAAGATAATCAACAGTTACAGGAAACACTTTGGGTTTATTCCAGAACAAACATGACTATCTGTCCCTGTGCAGAGCTCCATAGCAACTTGTAGCAAACTGCACTTTTTCTGGCTCATCAGTTCCCAGTTCAAAATCTATATGTGTGGTGGCAGTTGGACAGAAGGTGAGGTCCTTGGCTGTTTATCAGACAGTAAATTCTGTCAGCTCCTCAGGGTGTTTCATTTGGAATCTCACAGCTAAAGTACAACATTAAAAGAACAGGCTTATTAGTGGAACAGTTTACAGCGGGATAAAAATGCTACTCTTCTTTGCTGTACTGCATCTCACTTCTTTATTACTAGCCTTAGGGTTTGTCTACATAGGGATGCACTGGGAATTTACACCAAATTAACTAATGGTGTAAATTTAAAATAGATTAGTTAAACTGGATTAAACTGCTGTGTGAACACTCCTTCAGAATTTGTCATCTTAATTCAGTTGCACTTAATTCACTTTGAATTATGCACAACTGAATTAAGGTCACTTTTTCAGCTCTTTTTTTTTGCTTCCCCAGAGCTGGCCCTGGGGGGGCGCAATTTAAAAAGTTTGGAGACCCCGATGTAGACTAGAACAGTAACAATGTCAAACGTATCTATTTTATCAGTGTAGAGGGAGATCACTCTGACCTCTTAGCCCTGGCCTACACTACATAGTTAGGTTGACATAAGGCAGCTTATGTTGACCTTACTCTGCCAGTGTACACAATACAGCCTTGTTCCAGCTGATGTAAGTGCTCTGCTACATCGACATAATAACACCACCTCCAGAAGAGGTGTAGGGGCTTATGTCCATGTAGTTAGGATGACACAGTGTCCCTGTAAACACTGTTACTTATATTCATAGAATCACAGACTATCAGGGTTGGAAGGGATCTCAGGAGGTCATCTAGTCCAACCCCCTGCTCAAAGCAGGACCAATCCCCAACTAAATCATCCCAGCCAGCGCTTTGTCAAGCCTGACCTTATTGGCTGTTTAATGTCATTCTTGTCAATTTCACAGCTAGGTTCCCGGATCCCTGCTCTCATCCAAGATACTACTCATGTTCCCTGCTTGGAGCCAGGCTGCTCCTGGGGTCCCGGCTCCCCACTCCATGCCAAGAGCCCAGGTGCTGCCCAGGCTCCTGGCTCTCAGCAGGGAGGCGAGATTCTGGGTGGCTGCCCAACTCCCAGCAGGGAGCTGCTGGGCTCCCATCGGAGAGCTATGAGCGGAGCTGAGAGCCTGGGTTATCAGCTCCCCACATGCATACCACTGACCAAAGGAAGGTAGTGCGGACAGGAACCACTGCAGTAATTACTGTGGTGGCCATAAATTGACCTAATATTGGTCGACTTAAGTTTTTAGTGTAGACGTGCCCTTAAACACGCTCAGGAGACTATTGTACCCTGTGGGTGGGGAGGTGTTTTTTAAGTAGATTGTGTTAAAATATATTCTGGTAGGAGACTTATGAATTCACACTGGCAGCCTGGATGATGCTATCCAATCTGCCTCCACCCTTACCTAGCTGGACCAGCTCTAGATGGTGGGAGCTTAATTCAGCCTCTATGGTCTAGTCAATCCTTGGTCTTTCTCAGCCAGCCATGGTGGTAACTGTGATACCAGTGGTTTTGACCTGGGAGTGACACTAGCAACTTATTTCATGTAGGCCACCAAACAGCCATCTGATGGTCATGACTTTCAGTCACTGCTGAGCAAGGCCAGATTTGAACCAGTGATTTTCATAGATTCATAGATATTAAGGTCAGAAGGGACCATTATGATCATCTAGTCCGACCTCCTGCACAACGTAGGCCACAGAATCTCACCCACCCACTCCTGCGAAAAACCTCTCACCTATGTCTGAGCTGTTGAAGTCCTCAAATCATGGTTTAAAGACTTCAAGGAGCAGAGAATCCTCCAGCAAGTGACCCGTGCCCCATGCTACAGAGGAAGGCGAAAAACCTCCAGGGCCTCTTCCAATCTGCCCTGGAGGAAAATTCCTTCCTGACCCCAAATATGGCGATCAGCTGAACCCTGAGCATATGGGCAAGATTCACCAGCCAGATACCCAGGAAAGAATTCTCTGTAGTAACTCAGATCCCACCCCATCTAACATCCCATCACAGGCCATTGGGCCAATTACCATGAATATTTAAAGACCAATTAATTGCCAAAATCATGTTATCCCATCATACCATCTCCTCCATAAACTTATTGAGTCTAATCTTAAAGCCAGATAGGTCTTTTGCCCCCCCCGCCCCCGCTTCCCTTGGAAGGCTATTCCAGAACTTCACTCCTCTGATGGTTAGAAACCTTCGTCTAATTTCAAGTCTAAACTTCCTGGTGGCCAGTTTATACCCATGTGCTCTTGTGTCCACATTGGTACTGAGCTCAAATAATTCCTCTCCCTCTCCGGTATTTATCCCTCTGATATATTTATAGAGAGCAATCAGATCTCCCCTCAACCTTCTTTTAGTTAGGCTAAACTTGCCAAGCTCCTTGAGTCTACTTTCATAAGACAGGTTTTCCATTCCTCAGATCATCCTAGTAGCCCTTCTCTGTACCTGTTCCAGTTTGAATTCATCCTTCTTAAACATGGGAGACCAGAACTGCACACAGTATTTAGAAGCGGAAAGGCCATAACTACTCTCCTAAGGTATCATAGAATCATAGAATATCAGGGTTGGAAGGGACCTCAGGAGGTCATCTAGTCCAACCCCCTGCTCAGAGCAGGACCAATCCCCAACTAAGGTAGTCAGATGTAAAGGAGATAGGCCTATGCCCCTCCCCATAGTGCTAGGGTTGCATGTTGCTCTGTAACTGCCTGATCCAACAGTGGATGTCAGAGGGTGTCTTTCCCTTGACTTCAGTGGGCACTGGATCAGATCCTGTATAGCTTCCTGTGAAAAGGGATAGCCATAGATGTGCATGCTTTGAAGGCATGGCAACTGCATGGTTAACAGTTAAAGTAGGTTTAAGTTAAAGAATTAAAAAGAGAAAGCTTTCATTATTACAGTTAGAACAGTAGGTCATCTAGAATGAATTCAGGCAGGGAAACTGTTCTAGTCAGAGTCAGTTTAGGTTCAGAGAAGGTTGAGTTGGAACTCAGTCTGAGGGGAACTCCTGAGAGGAGAGGAAATAAATAACCCAGCATAAATAAGAGATTTGAGCAGATGGTGAGGGATTGTAATTTTATTAGCTGTTTAGATGGAGCTTGGCAAGAAGCTAAGACAGTTTGTAAAGGTGCGTTAGGGCTTTTTTAGAAGGGAGGGGACGGCATCTGTGAGACGTTTAAACAGGTATCCAGAGAACATACAGCCATGGAGAAGTGGAGCTGATGGCTACTGAGAGATATGACTGTGACCCTCTTTGTATCTGTTTCATCCGCTTCGTTCCTCACTGAGAAGCCCAAGAAGAAGATATCTGACACTAAAGGGTCCCTTTAACTCACAGATAAAAATGCAGAGGCTGAAAGATGAGTTAAAGAAAATTGAAGTAAGTTGCAGCTGGATAACTAACCAGCGGAGCGGATTACCTGGGGAAGTGACTATCGGAGGTCTTTCTACAAGGTATGTTCTAGGTCAAGTTGTAGGGCTTCGTAGATTTCACTGACATAACAGAGAAGACAAATTCTCTCTACTGGATGAACCACTTTGACCTGTTATACAGGAGGTCAGACTCTATCTCTAGATCTGTGTGACATTTTAAAGAAGTCTTTGTGTGAGGCAGCGTTGTCTCTAGTGCATAAAGCACTAGACTGGAATTCATGAGACCTGGCTTCTCTCTTTGCTCTGCCCCTGGCCTGCTGGTTGAGCATAGGTAGGCCACTTCTCTCTGTTCCTTTGTTTGCCCTCTGCCTCTCTCATCTCTTCAGCCTGTAAGCTCTTTGTGGGCAGGGCGTGTCTGTGTGCACAGTGCCTAGCCCAACTGGGCCTCTTGGTGCTACCATAATATAAATACTAAACCAGAGACTATGTAGCTAGGGGAGAACGAATCTGGTAGTTACTGAGAGATATCATAGAGGCAGCATCTTTGTAGCTCTTCAGCATGTTAGTTTCTCATTGAGAAGAACTAGAAGCACAAACAGAGGTCTCCACAAAACTACTTTGCTTTGTTTAAAGGTATTTTTAAATTTTAGTTCAGTTTAATATGCATTTTTACCTAACATTCTATAATCCACCAAGTAGCATATTGCTTTACGCTAACCCAATAACGCCATACCATCCCCTATCCCCACATCAGACCAAAGAAACCCAAACCCAGTGTGACCCTTCCCCTGCATGTCTCAGTGTGTGCTGTGTCTCATTTACTTTGTCCTTCCATTTAGAACCCCATCCTGGTCCCATTAAAGTCAATGGCAACATTTTCATTGGGTGAAAGATTGGAAGGATCCTTTATGGTTTGATCCAACTCCCACTGAAGTCAATGGGAGACTTTCCTTGTCTCCATCCATAGCACTTGGATCCAACCCTTAAGCTGCAAGGTCCAGCTCCTCAAAAGGTATTTAGGCACCTAACTCCATTGAGGCCAATGGGCGTTAGGCAACATTGAGCACACTTTAGTACTAAACAAATAATAATACAATAAATAAATATGATGCCCTCCATTATGACTGATAGGCATCCACTGATGATTCATCTGGGGGCAGGTTCTTTCCCCATAATGCTGGTCATCATCATACTTTGTGATTGTCTAATTAAAGTATATAGGAATATTATAGAAGTAAACGACTACTCCATGTGTATAGCTCTGATAGTACATTCCTGTGTGAAACTAGTTTTATCTTGCTGTGTTTTTTTTTAGTCATGTACAGTCGTGTAAGAAACAGTTATTCTGGCAGGGTCTGGTTACACTTTGAGTTGCTGTGTCTTCTGATGATGAGCTTGAAGAGATGCGGGGGTTGTCTGAAGACCATAAGAGGGGCTTCAGGAATGATTTCTTACAGGATTGGATCCCCATTGAGTATGGATTGTAGTTGTTTGATGATACCCCATATGGGTCCCAGTGTGCAATGGTAGGTGACAAGTAGGGGTGTGTGGTCAGAGGGGGTTTTATTTCTGTATTGAAGCAGGTTGTCTCGGAGTCTTTGGGTGGCCCATTCCATGATGTGATCTACTTCTCTGTTGGAATGTCCTTGTTTGGTGAAGGCAGTTTTGAATGTGCTAAGATATATATCCCAGACTTTCTCCTCAAAGCATATTCTGTGGTACCTGAGTGCCTAGCTGTAGATAACAGATTTTTTTGTGTGCTTGGGGTAGTTACTGGATCCATGAAGGTAGGTGTGCTGATCCAGCATTTCTTGTATATATGGTTGTCCGTAGGTTTCATTGTTGAAGCTCATCTTGGTATCCAGGAAGTTGATGCTGGTGTAGGAGCATTCCAGAGAGAGTTTAATGGACGGTTGGCAGTTGTTGAAGTTGTGGTAGAAATCTCTGAGGGAATTTAAGCTGTCTATCTAGAGGCTGAAAATATCATTGATGTATCTCAGTTAGATCAGTCATTTTGTGCTGCATTTGTCCAGAAATTCTTCTTCAGGGTGGCTCATGTGGAGGGTGGCACAACAACAGATGCAAAACCTGCAGACATGTCTCCACTGCTACGACGATCAACACACCTTTCAAGATCCATGGATCCTACACATGCCTATCACAACATGTGGTGTACCTCATCCAGTGCACTAGATGCCCCAATAACAACTAAGTGGGTGAAATCAGACAATCACTACACTATCAAATGAACTCACATAGGAAAACGTTAAAAGACAAAAGCACCCTACCAACCATGGGTAAACACTTCAGAGTGATCACTCAATATCTGACCTCTCAGTCATCCTCAAAGGAAACCTGCACATTTCAAAAGATGAGCCTGGGAACTTAAATTTGTAACTTTGCTATACACTAAAAATCTATCTTTCCCAAACCTGAAGAAGAGCTCTGTGTGGCTCGAAAATGTCTCTCTCTCGCCAACAGAACTTGGGCCAATAAAAGCTATTACCTCACCCAACTTGTCTGTATAATGTCCTGGGACTGACACAGCTTCAACTACACTGCATATTACAGTTTTCTAGAGCTTTTTCTTTTCTCACTTATGGCTTCCTCTGCACTCAGACATCTGATTATATCCTTTATCTATGTTTAAAATGTAGGGAGTCTCTTGCCCATCCAGGTGTCCTGCTTTTAACCATTACTAGAATCAAGTGAGTACAAATCTTACCTTCTCTACACGTCACATCAAAATGCCTACCTCTCTATAGTGCTTTGTGTCAGTAGATCTCAAAGCACTTTATAAGGGAGGTCAGTAACATTATCCCCATTTTACAGATGGGGAAACTGAAGCATAGGATGGTGAAGTGATTTGCCCAAGATCATCTAGTAGGTAAGTGGCAGAGCCAGGAATCAAATGCATGTCTTCTGAGTTCAGGCCATGCTCTCCCCAGTAGGCCACATTTCCTTGCCAAGGCTGTATCTGCCACCCAGCCCCTGCACTCCCCTAATATCTGGAGTTAAGATCTGGGGTACTCTAACACAGCCAGGGGAATCTCTATTTTCCCCAACTCCTCTGCACAGCCAAATGAGACCTTGTCAGACTCTAGCCCTTAGTTAGTAAATAGCTATTTAACTACCTCAGATCTTATGGCTAATCACTGCAGTTGTCCTTTAAAGCTTCCCATAACATTGTTTCAGAATGTCACTGTTCAGCTGATTGCACATTAAAGACATCTGGCTGGAAATCAATCTTGTAGCTTTACATGCTGTAATGTGATGTGGCTGACACAGGCAGACATGATCCCATACTTAGTAACACAACATGACAGCTGGAAAAATGGGAGGGGTGCTTGGCCATTTTGCAATACTCCTCATTTATTTTAGATCCACATTCACCTCTGTCCCATCAAAACCTGACATAGTTTCCCTTTTACTAACAATTGTAGTTAAACCAGGAACGCAGAATTATGAAACTTAGGTTGTGAAAATTGAGTTCTACTAGTGCTATTTGTTTGTTTTTGGTTTTTTATTATTTTGCTTGTTACCTTTATTTCTCAGCTTGTTTCTCTATCAGCTTTGGCAGGCTGAAAGTTTGCAGGCAGAGGAATGGCTACAGTAGGTGGGGAATGCTCAGAGGACAAAATAGCGGGTAGAGTTGTAGCTCAGTTGGTTGGATGCAGGTTCAAGTCTCTGTTCGACTGCAAGCTCCCTGTGTGAGCTAGGGTGAGTCACTTCGCCCTCATGTGCCTCAGTTTTCCCATCTGTAAAATGGGAATAATTATACTGGCAGTGCCAAGCCTCCCAGCCCAGGTCCACAGACTCAGGCTTGTGCTACCATCAGAAAAAGAGCTGTGTTCACATTGCTGTGCAGGCTGGAGCTCTGAGGGTGGGCTTCAGTGCCAGAGATGCTGCTTCAAACCACTGAATACAGAGCTGTTTTTACAGTGCTAGTCTGATTCCTTACAAGCCGAAGTCTGCAGCCCTTGGCTGGGAGACTCAGTGCCACAGGCAGCGTAGAAATAGTCTGAGGCCCAACTCCTTAAAGCTATTTAGGTGCGTAACTCTCAACAGGGCCTCTGTCTTCAGTTCCACATCTGTAAAAAGGGTATAATATCACTTCCCTAGCTCACAGGTATGATGTGAGGATAAGTACGTTAAAAATGGTGAGGTGTCAGACATTACAGTAATAGACACACATAACCTAAGATGGATGGAAAGTATAATTCTTTTCTTCTCTACACCAATGTTAGGGAATCTAACCTCTAAGCTTTATAATATGATGCAGCCTAACACTGGAACTGGTTGACTATTTGGGAAAATTATTCAGAACTATGAGGTGTATTAAAAGCTAAATTTTGGTTGGGCACACTGACAAATGCATTGTTTACTTTCTTTGCAAATGTGTATGCTGCAATGATACATTTATTTACAGTATGCTATGTAGTCACTAGATGTCTCTGTGTGCTGGATATAATTTCAGATATAATGTCGTCCCTGGTAAACAGGGACACCAAGTTGGAACTTGAGCTGAGTGGAAATCTAGTTGGATCTGTAGTTCTAGCTGTTTTTTTTAATAGCTGCCTCCTGCTTAAGAAAGACTGTGATTACATAGGCAGTGACTCATATGAATAGAAAACTTCAACCAGCTGCAAACAGGAGTCACTTAATTCACTAGGCTTTGAGTCAGGCTCTTGTAAACCTCAGTTTTTAAGGACGCTTCTCCTTTTAGATGTTCAAAAGAATATGTACACATAATCTCCACCCATCTATCCATTTATGCTCAAAAATTCAACCTCCCAAATGCACAGTCACAGACATTTAGGAAAAGTTTAAAATTCCTATGACAGCTCTGACAAATATTCACCTGTAACTCTATGCATAATTTAATATATTTTTAAAATATTACCTCTAATCTGAAAAAAACACCTTTAAAAACCAAATTAAGACATTTAATTTCTTACAAGAAATGCTCATGAGGGTTATAAAAGAATGAAGCCACATTGCCCAAGTCAAAAATTGAAATGCAAAGGGAAACTTCAGTGGTATATTTTGCTAAATAAAATAAAATAACATAAAATAAAAGCAAGCTAACAAATGATAGGGAAAATATGCTTCTGTTTTCAAAACAGCTTATATTTGTTTAGTGAAAGCAAAAAATAGATATCTAGATATCTAGAGGCACTTGATGGTGACATGAGAATAAATCGTATTTAACAGCTGGATCAACCTTCCATCCATCTTGAATTTGGGGTCACATCTGTATGACTAACCACATCTGCCAGACTTTAGAATAATTAAATTTTCTCTAAAAGGAGAGTTACAAAAAATGTTCTTTTGCAGAGATTATTCTCCATGTTATAGGGACATTCTGGGTCCTATTGTTAACTACTGTAAATCAATACAGCTCTATTGAAGTAAATTGAGCTATGCTGGCTTACACCTCCTGAGAAGCTGGTTCTCTTTCCTCATGGAGAGAAACTAAAGTCATAATGATAATGAAAAAAATACAAGGTAAGGACACGGATCCATTTGATTTTCTTTCTAAAGAAAAAATGATATAAGGTCAACCCCCCACCCCCTCACTGCCCAAATTAATAGGCAAAAGTAATTTGAAAGATGGAAAAACCAAGGATTGGACTGCAAAGGCTCTGGGATTCTTTTCCTGGTGCCACAACTAACTCACTGAATGAGACTGATCAGGTTCCCTTGTCTCAGTTTACCCATCTGTAGAATGAGGATAATACTTGGGGCTAACTCCAGCTTTGGGCTACGAGGTGTGCTAGGCTAGGTTGATCCTGTCTGTTGTTGTCTTCCTTGTTTACCTCCAAGTGGTTTTGATTGTTTGCAGTTGTCTCTGATGGTTTTCCAGTGATAGTCTCTGGATGGAGCAAGGGTAAACAATTGAGACTTGCATTGTATCCCGAGCTGAACAGGGAGGGGTGACAACTCCCTCCTGCTTGCATGGGTCATCACTGAGACATATTATCCCCTGGTGACTAACTTTTAAATTCAAGACCATGAAGCATACTTACATTATTCGTTAAATATTACTTGTACACACATCTCACAATGAGTATGAGTCTTGAGAAGTCACAGGCTTTCTCTAGATGTCTCACATGTTACCCCTTCTGAGGATAAATACCCTGCAAGACACATGTTTGGTGTAGTGAGTCTGCAAACAACTCTCATCTCAGACCTGACAACGGGGGGCCCTTTGCCAACAGGTCTGTCATAGAATCATTGAAGATTAGGGTTGAAAGAGACCTCAGGAGGACCTGTCACAGCAACTAAATGTGCAGTGTAATTGTACAGGGAGAGATCGATTCCTAACATCCAGCAGGTGATCCGCTTGTGCCCCGAAGCATGAAAACTGATAGACTGTCATTTTTATCCTTAAAGCTAAAGGGCTACAGGGATTTCCACCAGCCGAGGATCTGGCCCAGAATCTTAAGATTAGTCTGTAACTTTGCACAAGAAACACATTTACATAAACAGTAATATCCTTTTAAAATTCAAATGAAATTGGACTGCAAGGTCTTCAGGACAGGGGTCCTTATTTGTACAGCAACTTGCCTAATGGGGTCCTCATCTTGAGTGAGATCCGGTCAATACTAAAATACAAACAATAAATAATCATACAGTTAATTATATTCTGTAGATATTATCTAGGGAGGGCAGGAAGAGAGAGGCTGTCCTGAGCCCACATCCTATTCCAGCTATAACGATCATCAGGGATTGAACTCGTTTGAATTTAGCTTGAGCGAAAAGGCTATCACTAATTAGTAGCTGTTGCAGACTCTTATCATCTGTGGATCAGCCACAAAGGGTGACACACTGATCAATGGCTTACACAAACATCTCTGAACTCCAGCAAAAGTTGGGGCTAGTTCCAAATTGTGCAGCCAGGTTCCTCTCTAAAAAGAAAGGAAACAACTAATCCCAAATCCACCCCGTTGCATTCTATAACCTACAAGAGCTACTGAAAGGTGCTAATCAGCACTGGAATTGAGGAGTTTTAAATGCTGAATCTGCCATTCATGTCTGAACCAGGGTCCAGGGAAGTTGCATGTGACTTCCCTGCATTCTTAATGAAAGGAAGCGGGGGAGGAAATGGAAAAGAGATAAGGTAAAGATGCTATCTAATTGCTCTATTGGTTAATACAATCATATTCAACCTACGTATTTCAAGTTGCCTACAACCAGGGTTATAAATGGCAATTCCCTGTCTTCGTTCCCTAAGTAACAGGCGGGAGAGGTGGGCAGAGAGGGATTGGTCACCAGCCACTTGTTGAGTTGAGGGCATGCCTTCAGCCTACGAGCCCCTGTGCCATTTGTGCACTGAACAATTTGGACGGCAGCCTGCAAGCAGAAGCAGGCTGGGATTTGCAGCCAGCACTGGGACAGAGTGGGGCTGTCAATTAGATCCAAGCAAGGAATCGGAGGCTAATCAGATTTGCTTTGGCCAATATTGGCTAATAATGTTTATTTTCCTTGACACAACTTGAGAGGGCAAAACAGCAAGCTCTGTGATGCCAGCAGCATTTGTATGAGGAAGCAGCAAACGGGGGAAAAGTAGGGAACAGCATGAAACAAGGGGTTTATCCCCCTTGTTTCAAAGCTGAGTAGGCCAATCTTTTTCTTTTCTTTGATTGCTTCCTGAAAGGTCTTTAGAGCCAGCAGTGTAGAGGCACATGCACCTGTCGGAGAAAGGAACCAAGGGGTAAGTTTTCCCTTCTTTACAAAACCAGAGGGGCAGGGGACTTTCTTTCCCTTGAAAAATCTTCCAGCAAGTGGTGCTTGGGACTGTACAATATAGTCCTAGACCTGTTCAAAGAGGTCTCTGCCATTGGTCTGCTTCAGCATAGGTGCAGGAAACATAGACATCACGCGACTTCAGTGAGAAAGAACGAAAGCACAGGAGCACAGAGAGAGGTCAGCCAGCTCCAGGCCCGCGTAGCAATCAAACCAGCCCCTTCAACCCCCCCAGAGCTAGTGGTGCAGGAGAAATAAGGGATACCACTATTGGCAGTCTGGTGCAGCAAAAAATCCTGGCTCCATGGAACCCTGAATGCTAGGGAGGTTTGGATCTGGGCCTGAATCTTTCACCTCAACTCTATCTCTTTGGGAAAAAATAAAACCGTGGTTCTTAACACCCATAAAATAGTTTGATCAGGATACTACACTTCCTCCTTGGATGCAACTCACTGTTCTATTCCTCATACTACTCCCTTCACTGTAGTACTCAAGCACCTACCAGTTATCAAGGTTACCACTCGGAAGTGCTGGTAGCAGGTGGAAGGATTGGTCATCAGAGGGAAAACCAGCTGGAAAGCAGAGAGCGGCTGAATGAGGAGATAGATGGGGGACAGAATTAACCCCAGGCAGGGAGGAAGTCTGTTTGAAGCTCTTTGCAAGAGCCTTGAGAGGCATGAGTGGGTTTGATTAGTGATAGGAAAAAATCAGATAGTGGGAGAGGGCAAAGGGAAGAATGAAAAAAATGGCCTTTCTTCCTTTCCTCAATGCAGCTCACCCAGGACACAGCAATAAGTGGTAGGCTGAGAGCAGCGGCTGAAAGGGGTAAAGAGGGCAAACCAAATGGTGCTTTTTTCAAAACAGAGTTGGAAGAAAAAGAATTGGAGCTTTTTCTGGTTTTAAACACATAGTTGGCATAGATCCACAGGCTGAAATCTTGCAACATCTTCAGCTCTTGGAATTCTCTACACCTTTGCCCATCACATTGACAGAAGTCTGGTATCTGTAGCTGCTTATTCTAACTGGCTGAAGGAAATGAGGGGTCAGTAGAATTAGATGGGAGTCCCAATTACACCAACTGTTGCAGCTTCTTGTTCCTGTCTTATCTCCTTCTGCCACCTCCCCGTAGCTCCCCCGAGTGACCTCAAATATTTCTAACCTTCTCAGGCCAAGATTTTCAAAAGCGCACCTCAAATTTTTGAGAGCCCAGCTTGAGAAACATTAAAGGGGCCTGATTTCCAGAAAGCACAGAGCACCCATCCTCAAAATATAAGGCTCCATTAACATGTCTCAGTTTGGACCCTCAAAACTGGAGGATACTAGAAACTCTTGGCTTCAAGTTTTTGATTCTCCTGGTACTAACCCAGTGGGGGAGTTAGTGTTTCCGTCATTGGAGCAAAATGTTCAAATTCCCTAATTCCCAGTGCCAGGCACCGTCAAAAACAAACAAACACACACCTTAGGATCTGTCAACCCTGCTTTAGCAGTCAAAGCGCCCATTGAAATCACAGAATTTTGCCTTTCTAATCACTGCAAGCCGAGCATTAAATATCGGCCCTAAAAGATTTGAGTTTCCTTTTTAATTACAAGTCACTGTTATTCATCCCAGCAGTATTTTCTACAAGGGTTTAATTTAGATCTATTGAGAGAGGCATTTTATGATAATGAAATATCAATTGAACAGTAAAATTATTTTTTTCAGGTTTTATGATAATGTAGGAATCACTTAATAGTAGCTGTGGTGTAATTAGTTTAAAATTATGTAAGCAATACATGTGTAATGAGATTTCTCTTTTTAATGGATTAATTTTGTATGGAATATTAAAGCATTTACCTAGGGAGGTGGTGGAATCTCCTTCCTTAGATGTTTTTAAGGTCAGGCTTGACAAAGCCCTGGCTGGGATGATTTAGTTGGGGATTGGTCCTGCTTTGAGCAGGGGGTTGGACTAGATGACCTCCTGAGGTCCCTTCCAACCCTGAGATTCTATGATTCTATGGCACATACTGGAAAAAATAACCAGGCTCGTCAGATATCAAACACAGTTCTTAATAAATGTCAGTTAGCCTATTTTAAAATTATTTGACATTTAGTTAGCCTGGTTACAGAAACTCAAGTCTTATCTTGCAAACCAACCCATTTATTAAACTGTTGACACCTTATATACAAAAAAAAAAAATCCCATTGATTGCAATAGTGCAGGATCAAGCCCCAGAGTAGCAATCACCATTGTAGCTAATTAGGATTCTGTCATTTAGAAAGTTGGAAATACACCAATGTAACCAAAAAAATTCAATAGAGATCTGCATATTGTAGATAAATATCCACACGCTTATGCTTTATGACCAAACATGTCACGTATGCATACGAGATAAAAGGAAAAAAATGGATCCTCTCTTCTAAATATTCTTATTTCCTGAAAGTAACAGAGGGGAAAAGAGGAATTCAAGTTGCGGGGAGGAGGAGATGGTTGCAGCCAAAAGTTTGCACATAAGGGCTGAGTTAAAGTAAGTAACCCTTGGGAATTACAAATAAATGAAGGATTTTGAAACACGTCTTATCTCTAATTAATCATGTAACTCTAAGAACAAAGACCAAATTTCTTCAAAGATCCCAGCCTTCCCTTTCATGCAGAACACAATCTTTTCTAGGTTCACTGGTTCAAAAACCATTCAGCGTATAATTGGATTTTCAATGTTTTCCAAATAATTCTTTTAGCAGCTCTGGCCTATCTTTGTAGAAGTTTCTTTGGAGTCCTTAACTTCTTGATGTTCTGTTGATCTTGTAGGATAAAAGTCCTCTGATCAGGACAGCATTTTTGAGGATCATGCTCATCTGAGCCCTATCCAGTCTTGTGGTTTTATGTAAATGTTTTAAATGGGAAACTGTAGCTGCTAGTGGGAGTGCTATAGAAAAAATATCTCTTCTATACATATCTGTAGATACCTAGTTAATAAAGAATGCCATCTATGGACACAAGAATCTGTACCATCGTCCATAGGTTAGGTTAAATAAATTTGGTGTAACACACTGCAAATAGCTTCTTGACTGAACACTCTAAAAGTAACCTTCCATGCACTCATTAGGGACAGTCATTAAAATTCCTGTTAGTCCTCTTCTGTGCATGCTATATTCTGAAGTACCAGCCTCTCTGAGCAAGTGAGATGCACCTTTTGTATAGCTTCGTATGTGTGAGCCACAATTGCGTATGATGTAATGATACATCGTAATCATCAATGGAGACACAACCCAGGATTCCTATGTATGTCTACACCGCACACCAAACCTGGGATCTGATTCCTGTTTGAGCCCAACCCCCTATTCCGTACACACACAAATGTAGCCAATTATTTAATTTAATAGGGGATTTATTGTTGCGGTTAAGTATAATTAATTAATGTGTGAGGGATAGGTTTACGTAGGATAGGATCAAAGGAGTGTAAGACTGGTGTCAAGGCTGATTCCCCACTCTGGCACTTCGAGTGCAGAAGGTGAGGGCCCGCAAGGATTCTAAAAATTAATACTGGCCACGTCAGGCTTGTATTAAACTTCCAAGGTTACAGCTTTTCTCTGACCTTGGTTTGGGAAAAGCTGCCACCACCCAAATGCAAAAAAAAACAAAAAAACCCTTGGACCCAGGAAGGCGCACTTGGGAATTCCTCCCTGTGGGGTACCCTCAAGCCCTTTCACCCCCCCCCGGGGAAGAGCTGAGAAAGAAAACAAAGGAAATTAGCTGTTGCCACTGGCTAATTAAATAACGTGCACAAACCTCTTAGGACACCAAAAATCCAATCCTGTTCTTATAAAAGGTAAATTTTATTAAAAACAAAAAGCAAGAAAATATATCTGGAACTTAGGCTTTTTGCTAGATCTTAAAAGAAACAATTACAAAAATTAAGCATCAAGATAGCTCTCTTGAGGTTCCGCTTAAAGATTACAAGCAAAACAAAAGCCTCTGGGGTTAGCACAGAGGAGTCTGCAAGCCAATAAGAAATAAAAAGAAATAACCCTTCTCGCATCTTCCTAGACGTTCCCTGATTACTTTCATATTTGGGAGTTCAGATAAGTAGAGTTGAGGTATGATTTGATGCTTTTTCATACCTGGTTTTAAAGCTTCTCACAGCATAAGTGATAGACTCAAGGAGCTCAATCTATTTAGCTTAACAAAGAGAAGGTTAAGGGATGACTTGATTGCAGTCTATAAGTACCTACATGCGGGGGGTGGGGGGGAATATTTAACAATGGGCTCGTCAATCTAGCAGAGAAAGGTATAACAAGATCCAGTGACTGGAAGTTGAAGGTAGGCAATTTCACATTGGAAATAAGGTCTACATTTTTAACAGAGTAATTAACCATGGGCCCAATTTACCAAGGGTTGTGATGGATTCTCCATTGCAAGCAATTTTTAAAGCAAAGAGTTGATCGTGGCACTGGAATGATTTGTATCGTTGAAGTGCTGAGAGCCTTTGAATCAAACTGTAAACCACTGCATGTGATGGAAACCACTTCAAGCCGTGAGGTGCTGTCGCTATTCCCAGCACCGATGGAGTTGATGTTCTTCTGAAAGATCTGCTCTGCAAATTATTTTGGGGAAGTTGTGTGTGTTATACAGGAGGTCAGACTAGATGATCACAATGGTCCCTTCTGGCCTTGGAATCTATGAATAAACAGATGCCATAACTATAGCCCTGTCCTGCTCTGTCCCCTCTCTCCAGAGAACAGCAACAGACACAAAGGGAAAGCTTCTCTCCCAATTTTAAAAAGTTCTAGCCCTCCCATTGGCTCTTTTGGTCAGGTGCCCACTCCCGTTTCTTTACCTGGGGGACTTTTTAACCCTTTACAGGTAAAGCAAGGAGAGAACAGCTACCAAGAGGGATTTTACAGCTAACTGGCTGGCTTGGTGTCCATAAAAGGGAGTTCCCCCACCCCCTTCATTTATCACAACTGGTAAGTATTTATGAGTGATGAATGCATATTAGATATATAAGCAAAGCAAGGCTGTAAGGCAAGGCCTAGTTAGCCATACTAGGCCTTAGACCTAAAAAGCGTTGACATAAATGAGTGATCTAGGAATAACACTGTACCAGTAAAGTTATAGGAATGTGCCAATGTGGGATGTTCAGAAAAAAATATGTCACAATGTACCCATCTAGATGGTAAGACACCCAATTTGTAACATCATGGGAATTTCTGCTGTCATGGCAGGTTACCATGGGGACGCATTTACATTGATGCAAATGAGACTGCTAATGAGAATAAGGGGATCTACGAGGACAACCTATAAAAAGTGGGGCACCGCAAAGTTTGTGGGGTGCTGAGGTACAGATAAGAAAAAAGGGGCTGATAGCCTCATATGTATGCATAAGGTTGTAGGCATCATCAGAACACATGATTTAAAATGGTTCCCTGGTAGGGATAGGGAGGGAAGACCCCATCAGGAGACCCTTCCCCTCCACCGATGGCCAGCTGCTGATCCACCCAACTCCGTGATATTTTGGGGAATGTGAGTGTGAACACAGTGCTAGGTATTGCATGGTTTTGTGTATGTGCTGGTGATTGTGACTTTGATTATCTGCTTCGTGAAACATATAATACAGACAAAGAGCTGTGTTTGTGGTCACTATAGTCATTCTTCATATGCTCCTCGAGGCTCCAGACCTAAGGAAATCCCTCAGGATAACTCTGACCCTGCTGATTCTAAAACCGTAGTAGCACATGAGACAGACTCATTTACTAGGGGCACTGAGGTTTAACTCAGAACGATCGATAATCAAAATAAAGACCACACAGATCAGGCTGATTTGGGTCAGCAAGCACTCAGGACCCAGATCCTAGGACTCTGCTCTGGAGAGACATCAGAGCCCAAGTCCTGCTGAAAGTCTAGTCCAAACCCTGTCATTTTGCAGTATGGCCACAACTCAGGCTGCAGACCTGAGCCAGAAGGTCTTCATAGAATTGTATGGATGCATTAGCAGAGCAGTTAGTCCCAGATCCAGCAATTGTAAGACCAGGTTTATAATGCAGTGTGGACACTCGACCGCAAGCTTGGAAGTACTGACTCCATAACTTCGGGTTCCACAAATCCAGGTTTACATTGCAGACATACCTCAGAAGCAACAGGGCAAACCCTACCACTTGAGAAAAAGGAGGAACTCAAGCAGCCAAGTATCAGTCTCTCCTGCTTTCTGGTACCAACCACTAGAGGGAGACATGCTCAGGCCCACGATGCAAGTCTAAGACAATGGCGCTGATTCTCTATGTGGGCGAAGGAACTATAGTAACTCATGCTGCTGCTCTAATCATTAGTTACTGTAATTGATATACCTTGTGTTGTTGTTGTTAAGATGACTATTGTTTGTTATTTGCATCCTGCCTCAGAGAACAATTAAAAAGACAGGGCTTATTGCCCAGGCCAAGACATAACCCAGCAAGAGACGACAATAAGCCAAGGGTGTGGGGAGTGGGGTTTTCAGATCAGTGTTGGGTGATAAGATGAAAGAAATATTGCTCAAAAAAGGATGTGTAGCAGGAAAGGGATGTTGTTCAGGATCAGCAAGCAGATTCCAAGTGTAGGGAGATAGACGGGGACAAAAGGCAGTGAGATACTTATGGGAAAAGGCGACTAGAACGTCTAGAGGAAGGATTAAGATGGCGAAGAGTATAGCATGAGTAAAGCAGTCACAGTGATAGATACAAGATGAGCTGTAGGAAGAAAGAGCATAGAGCTTGGGACGGCTTGTAATCTAATCACCCCTTCTATGCTAAACAGCATCAGGAATGTACCACAACTGGATGGGAGACCATCAGAAATGACGAAGGCATTGTAAGAAGGTGGCGATGCAACTGACTGTGATAGCCTTCCCTTTATGCCCTATAATACTGTGTCATTCTGTTCAGCAGAGGTTTTATTTACAGCAGAGGTGTCTGGATGTCAAGTAAAGGTTGAAATGATCTTTTGTAATTTCAGGATGTATTTGTAAAGTGCCTTGGGATCCATCAGGTACTACGTAAATGAGAGATTGTTAGTCTGCGAGCGTAACTGTTTTATGAACAGTTTCACCATTATGTACGGTTTGACTAATATGCAAGAAGAGTATAGATTAGATTTTTGTCTGGTGGTCACTGCAGAACAGGAAATTCCAGGCCCTTGTTCAAGCTGTTTTTTAAAGAATACTCTCTAGGCTCTCTAAATGCATTCAGAAGGCCTTTAACCTTTCCTAAGTCACACCTCTCTTCTGCTATGGCACCTGCAAAAAATCAGCCATGAGAGGTGACTGGAAGGGCAAACTGGGTTTGCTGGCATTGCTTTATGTATTTATAAGAATAAGACAACAAAGATATCTCTCCACACAAATATTGTATATATCTGACTGCATCCATATTCTTTCACCTCCTTCATACATCATTCATCATCTTAGGTTGAAAGCTGTTTGTGAAAAGGTCTTTGGAATGTGTTTGTACAGCACCTAACACAATACAACTTAAACGATTGGGGCGATTGGGCAGTACTGCATTATAAATTATACTGCAATATAAATGGGAACCCTGTGGGATTGCTCTCCGGAAAATTAGATAAAAATAAGTGTTAGAGAGGATAAACAGTTGCATGTGTTATGATCAGTCTAATAAATGTGATCTATACTAATGTGACTTGTCATTACATTAAGCAACTGTAGATTATGAATCCCTAAACCAAGCGTATAACTTAGTTCTTTCCCTGCTGGTACCTTGCAGGCATCTGGCTTCAATTAAACGTTATACAACTGGTTCTACATTGAATTTTAGGCTTGGATGACAGGCTCAAATACCACCAAGGTGGGCACAGCATAATAAAATGAACGGATGCATAGATAGATGTCTGGCTGCACTGTTCTCCCATTCCCAGTTCAAGCACAATGGTCCAGATCCACAGCTGATATAACCTGGCACAGCTTCACTGAAATTAATGGAGCTCTGTTGATTTCTGCCAAAGAAAGCTCTGTTGATTTCTGGCCAAAGACTTTCTCAGCATAAATTGTACAAGACATGGGGACCAGATCTGACCCATGGTATCAGATGGAATTGTGTGGCTAGGATGTGTGCTGAAATCAAATATACGTGGAAAAGGTTGGAGAAATTACAAAACGGTGATGTCACGCTGGGATTCATAGAATCCCAAGTCAGGAAGTGACATCATCAGATGACTAGCGTGGTTGATGTAATGTAAAATAGACTGAGCATTTCAGTGCATCTGGCTCTGAGCAAATCAGCAAAGTCTACATTGCATTCAAGCAGGAAACACACTGCTCTTAATGTAGAGATTTATTTCTTCCCCAGCTTGTCCAGTGTTAAAAACAGCAGTATCAGACAAGACACCTGAGTATGTGTGTTTGTGTGTATTGGGGTAAATATATCATTTAGTCTGAGAATCTTTTTCTTTCAGCCATCTGTTGAAAGTTAAATAAGTCTTTTCACATTATAAATAACTATTGATATTTCACATAAGTCAGACTGAACATACTTCGGGATATAGGTGTTATTGATTTAGTCCTTACTTTCAGCATTTCTCATTTATTACTTGAAGATTTGCTGCTCACTGCATTTTGTGATAATTGTGCTGTTGAATTTTAAACAGCGGCCATATCAACCCTGCACCCCATCCAATAAAATAAGCATGAATAGCACATTAGATATTTTTATCTCAGGTTTATGTTTTCTATGATCACCTATGGATCTGCAGCCAAGCAAATAATAGAATAAAAAAACTGGCTTATTCATCATATTGCTATCTAACAGCAGACCAGAGGGAAAGGCTAGCTGATGTTTTATTCTGTGATGGGTTCTTTCATGCTGGTACCATAGACTTTAGGCAAGAAGCAGGCTAGCCTCAGCCATGTTTTACTCATACAGGAGAGCGGTTGATAAAGAAAGCAGCTACAACTACAGACACAAACAGGCTTCCACCCAGTTTGAGTTTCAGATTGGTCTTTTTTGCTTATCAGGGACCACATCCTGTTTGGAATGCCGTACACCAGTGGTTTTCATCCTGTGGTCTATTGACCCCCAGGGGTACACACACTATAATGTCTAAGATTTCCAAAGGGGTCCGCACCTCCATTCAAATTTTTTTAAGCGTCCGCAAATGAAAAAGTATTGAAAACTACTGCCATATACCACACAGATATATCTAGTGGCTGAAAAGTATAATTGCAAGCACATATTATGACATCCAATGTCCCAAATGAATAAGTGGTAACTAGGGCGTCTGAGGAAGCATGACAGTGGTTGTCAGGCCTTCGCACTTCAAGTAAATGTGTTATCCTTCTAAAAAACATGTACATGGAGAAAGCGTCACCTTTAACGGTTAGATTGGAACTCCTAGGAATCCGATCTACCCCCAGCTGTGCTGTTGACTCACTCTATAATCTTGGTTAAGTAGCTTAAGCTCTCTGGGCCTAAATTGTCTGTGGTGTATTGAATATTTTGAAATTAAAAGCTGTCACTTCACATCTGTAAGGGGTTCTCCTGGCCCTGCTTGCAGGCCAGAGGGTTCTGTATGCAAGCATGCCATCTGAGCCTTAATCAGTCAGTCTGCAAAGGGCTAGCCTAGAGCAAGGTGGGGTGAATTGTGTCTCACTGGCTTAGGGAGCAACCTGCTTTGGCTCTCTCTGTATTTGGTTCCTGTGTTTTAAGGTTACACGACAACCATCCAAAAAGATAAAAGTATAAATACTCTAACTTCTCTGTGTGTATGCTGTGAACATAAGATTTTCCTGTCTGTAAAATGGGTATAATTATACTGACCTGCACCACAAGGTTATTTGGAGACTTGTGGGGAGCTTCACTGGAGACCACAGAGCTATATCAATTTACACCAGCTGAGAATATGAATCTTTGCTTCTTGACTGGTTGGTGGAAGTGACATTGAGCCCAGAGGAAGTCTTAGAGCACACCCTTATCCCAATTAGGAGGAGGCTATCACAGAGATGTTGTATGGCATCATTTATTAATGTTTGTAAAGTGCACTGAGATATTGAGACAAAAGACACTAAATCATTCAAGTCATCAGCACGCCCTTTGCATTACCACTGGGCCTGTGGTCACTCCCATAATAAGAAACGTTATAGAAACACATATAAATAAAATGTATATGGTGCTATCCTATTATACTGGCATTAAGTAGCACTGTCCTATTAATTGGATCAAAAAAGCACACCTTCGTGTAAATCATAATGTTCTGACACCAACTGTCAGAAGCCATGGAATTCAAGGCTAAAACTGATAGTGTAGAGATTGCTCTCACTACTATAAAACAAACATAGGGGCATAATCCCAGGGTGGCAACCTTTACTTTTGTTTCCTGTCTTTTTAATTGTGTTTTAGCCTAAACATTATTCATATAGATGTAATATACTCCCAAGTAAACAAAAAAAAAAGTGTTAACCTAGCACATGCATCAGAAAACCACTTTAAGGGAATATTGTCATTTTCTCATTATAAAAACAAACACTATAACACCCCCTAAGTTTTAGAACCACTGAAAATTCAAGAGTTATGTTTCCATTTTACCGAAAGGCATTTGAAAAATCAGCAAGTGGACAGGTCTCATCTCCAAAGTGCACAAAACAACTATGGGTTGGAAAGCACGCAATGCTGTCTTAACCCTGCTTCCACTGAAGTCAATGGCAAAACTTCCCCCATGAAACTTCACTGGACATTTCAAAATTCCACCTTCTTTATCCACACCCCAAACCCGTCCATGAAGTCTTGATCACCTCATTCATTGTTTATTGAAACTGGTTCTTTCCCAGAATTCCTGACATTAATTTCATCCCCACAAAATCTATCCAAACCTCTACTGTGAAAATCATTTACCTCGGCCAACACTGTAGCCATGTTCAAACCCTCTTAACATCCCAACACTGGCTCTTTACTGCCCTGGGGGAAAAAAATCAAAGCAACATGTTCCCCTTCCCCTGGAATGTTTTCTGTTTTAAAATCTTTGGTTATCCAATAAGGAAGTAGAAAGAACACCATGCAATTTAAGTGGCCAATCACACAGCACTTAATAATGAGTAATAAATAGCCATATCAGATGATGGATTCTCAGTGACATAGGTCAACGATATTCAGCTAGATTATATAGTGAATACTTAAGAATAAAGAAAAAATATCTACAGAATTCAGGATCCATTCTTTAACCAAATAAGAGGCTAAATTCGTCATGGATATTATTATAATTAATGGTTTGCTAATAATCACTGCTTATAAAGTATTGGAAATCTATCAATAACAAGTGTGAACAGAAGTATGGAAACCATTCCGAGCATATTGTGAAGCTCATTTTTGTATAGAGAAAACAGGAAGAAGAAGAAGAAAGGTCATTGTTGCTAGAAGAGCTGATATGAGGGGGAAAAAAGGAAGAGATGTTCCAGAACTATAAACAATCTCACACAGAAAGGGACTGGTAAATTTACTAAATACACAAAATCAAATTAAAAGGAGCTGTTTAGAGGAATTTAAAAAATCTGAACAGACTCTTATGGAGAACACTGCAAGTAACTCTCAGATACCTTCTGTTGCTGCAGAGATGTAATGGGCGGGGGGGCGGAATCAGTCCACTTACAATGAGAGCAGTGGATATTAACAGAGTGGTTGGCTTTGTAGATGGTTAGATATGGCTTTGATCAGACCTTGGAAAAGAGTTACTAATTTAGAGCCAGGTCCTACAGCCCATAATCAGCCTGAGTAATATGGAGCTGCAGGAGTAATGTTATTAAAATTGATGGTAAGGAACTACACACATAAGCAAAGGTGGGAGAACCTCTTTCTAAGGAAGACACTTGTATACTTATCCCTTATTCCATCTCAATTCCATTGCCCTTGCTATGAGAGGAGGAGTTCCATAAGCAGCACAGAGCCTATTAGACAGCTCACTTTTCTAGAGCAAGGCAACCTCAGGGCTCATCAGAAAACTAAAATCCGAATACTGTCCTTTCTAGCTACCTAAGTACTTATATTAGCACTGCAGTGAATGGGGAAAAAATGAGGGGTTTTGGTAAAAAATATTGTCTTTCTAAATCAAAGTTTTGCAAACAATTTTCAAAGTTTTCCCTTTTTTCACCAAAGTTGGAAAATAAAAAAAATAGCGTGTTTGTTTTGGGTTTATTTTTTTCTTTCCTCTCCCCCTTCATTTTTCTTTGCTTCCCTCTCCTCCCAATATTTCAGTGGCAAAATGGAACATAGGGATAAATGTGGGGGGAAGGGAGAAAGGAGAGGAGAGAAAGGGGAGAGACCCCCAAATGGAGTTAAACAACCGACAAACAACTTAGAAACCAAGCAGTTTTTAAACTGGACATTCTCTATAAAAATCTGTAGCAAAAAGATTCTACTTTGAAACCTGTGGGATGAAAATGGCATTAATGTGTTTTCTATTTTTTGGCTAGCTCTAACTGATGCCCATCACCTGAGCATCAACCACACACACAACAACTACAACTAGGAAATGGAAGGAGACTCAAGACCTCTTCTAACTGCCACCTTTGTCTTTAATTTCTCTCGTTCATTCCCCAATCCCTACGGATGATACTAAAGAAGGAAAACCAATGGTCATTCAGGAGAAACAGAGCCAGCCCTAGGTAGCCCAAGGCTAACTGGAGCTAGTGTAAAACAACAATCAGTGTGTGTTGCAAGTCTACAGCCAATCCACAAAGGGTGCAACGCCTGACTCTTCAACTCAAGTTGTAGTGACCCGAGCTTTCCTTTCAGGAGGTTCCCTGGTTCAGTCCCTGATGTAGCAGCTCATAACAAATTCTGAAGGGGTGTGTAAAATCCCTCTGTATCACTGCCCCCTGAGCTGCAGAACAATTCTAGTTCAGCTCGGTTGTGGGTGATCTGCTATGATGAGCATGAGATCGCTTGAAATAACATTGGGAACCCATTCCGCATCAAGGGCCTATTGCCATCGATGGCAAAGCTTCAGTTGACAGCAGGATCAGGCCCAGAGTATTCCTGCAATTGTCTGTGTGGTGAAAAGACATGTTCTGTTTTCAGCCTAATTCCATCACTCTTATCCCAGACTTTATTTTTATTTTATTTTTTGTCAGTCATAACAGAAGTGTTCTCTTTCTGCCTGTCAGGGAAATGCGTTTTCATCCTTCTTTGGGCAGATGATTATTTCACTCTAAGAACATCTGCAATTACCAAAAATCCCTACCCCAAACCAATCTTTCAAAGCAGAGTAGAACGCCAGGCACCTTTTATGGTCTGTCTGTACAGAAACCCTTGAAGGTCATGACAGGATTAATATGAATGGATTAAACAAGGTAATAGCACTAGACGAATGAAAAAGAGCAGCCTTTAATTATTTTTTTGTGGTTCACAGAGAAACCTTGGTCTTGACATTTAACCATGCCATGTTTTGAAAGCAGAGACAATGGGTCGGCTGCAAGATTTTAAAAACTGTTTATACTAAAGTGCTCTCTCTCTAAATAGTATGTGTGTGGGGGGGGGGGTTGTTTATTAGCTTCATACCATGAATTTGGTAGCTGATAAATGTATTACACAAATTTTATCAGGAAGCAGATGGAGATCAGCTTTTAAGAACAACAGCCCATTGGCCGACCAAGCAACACATGGATGCAGCTTATGCAAAGTTGCATATTGGTACTGCTCATCCACCTGGTGCCCAGCCTTCATGCCAGCTTCTTTGCCTGTTGTAAGGTGGGATCTGTTACAGATGGACAGGAAAAGGGAGGCATATCTTGTCAGACAACAGAGGCAGGTATTAGAAAGAAATCAGTGGCTCATTTTAGCCACTCTACTGGAGAGGAATTGTAACATCAAGACTTAAACAGGCAAGAGAAATTAATAGCATGGTAACTGATTAATTCTTCCTCTTCAGTGCTAGAAATATAAACCATATAAAGTCATGCTCCTTGATCCTGCAAGGCTGTGTTGTGCTCCAGTATGAGTGTCAGCAGAGATTGTAGTGGGCATAAGTACGGGTAAATGGCACAGCTCTCAGCATTGAGAAGTAATGAGTCTCACCCCCCCTCCTTGCTTCCTCATTAGTTTCCAGAGTAAAATAGGCGTGGGGTGTGGCCAGGTAATGGTTGTGTCCACAGGTAGATTGGAGCTTAAGTGCATTCATCATCATAGTAACAAATAACTTAGCTACACGCTCCTTTCTTGGGCTCACTTCTTACTAGACAGGAGGAACTTGATGCCTGTGCAGAAACACTCCCATTGCTGGGG
Organism: Chelonia mydas; assembly: GCF_015237465.2. Lineage (NCBI taxonomy): Eukaryota > Metazoa > Chordata > Testudines > Cheloniidae > Chelonia > Chelonia mydas. The sequence continues at coordinate 6,075,381 of NC_051251.2, forward strand.
GACTGGGTTCCTCTGTGATCTGTCCTGCTCATCACTTTTCATCTTGTACTTTTTTGTGGAGCTCTCTGCATTTGCACTGGGCAGGACCAGCGGACCTTCCTTTGAGAGGGATCAGGGAAGTAAAGCCACTGTTGCTGCTTAAATCCTAACAAGAGACGATGTCAGAGGCTCTCCCCGTACTCTCTTAAGTGTGTTCACACCAAAATCCAGTATCTCTTTTTCTATCTGAAACCATTTCCTGCAGTACAACTGACTGCTGAGGTCAGCAGCACCTAGATACTGGTACTTTGATGATCATATGAAGAAGCCGAACACCATAGTTAGATTGGACAGCATATATGGATGTACTGTGGGTACCAGCAAGTGTGTCTTTGATCCTTGGGCAATCACAGACCTGGTGGGTGTGCTAGCCACCTTTCATTCAGGCCAAATAAAGGAGTAGTTAAATACCACTTTGTTCACCAGTAGCTGAAACAACAGAAGTCAGTGCCCAAGGCATAAACCAGACTGGCAAGGCTTGAGTAGAAGCTGAGCCACGTGGCCCAAGGTATTTCCCTGGGACTGATGGAAAATGCCGGAGCTGGGGCATTGATCTATGGTGCTGTGTGTCATAAGAACAAAGAACCCGAAAGCGAGCAGACAGGGAAAGAGGCACTGATGGGAAGCCAAGAGCAAGAGCTTCTTTTGGGCAAAGTGCTGGCTGGAAAGACAGGCGTGGAACCCGTGAGCAAGAAAACTCTCTCTGGTTGTTTGTTCCTACTCCATCCGGGAAACAGGACTTTGTTCATTCTATGTAAATATTTATCGATTTCTCCTGCCAATGGAAACAACCCCAGAAGGCTCCACATACTCACCGGCTGCTTTGGTCAGGGAGCAATAGTATATTGTTCTGTTTCCAGGCCAGGAGTTACCATAAGGAGACTCTCTTTCCATCATTACCTCCTTCAACACAAGGTCAGACTTACACGTAGCAGCAAAGCCACTGCCCAAGACTGATTACGCTAATCCATACCCCCTCAGTGGAGCTACTCCAAAGAAAGGCAATTGCAGGAAACCAGTTGAGAAAGCAAGCCCTGCACAGAAAAAGACCCTTGGCCATTTTAGTGTGGAAACACAAGCCAGAGCCAGGGCCAGATCCTCAGCTAATGTATATCAGCATAGCACCATCAACATTAACGAAGCGACATGGATTTCCACCAGCTGAAGTTCTGGCCCAATAACCTTTTGGCTTCCATAAAGTGATACAGTTCATTCTCCCTGTGTGTGATTTCCCAGCACTTAGATTGATTCTTGTTTAACTTGTCTTCTTGTCTCTTGTTTTAGAGTCTCATACATCACCTCTTTTCTTAAACCACCTTTTATTTTTTAAATGATTAATAGAAAGTCATTGACCGCCTGCTTTTTTATATATAATGTTTTTCCTGATATCGAGACACCAGTCCATACTTGGGTGACTTCTCAGCTGGATTATTGAAATTCTCCTTCTGCTCCTCTAGCTTTAATTATGTAAGTGAGCTGCAGCTAGGCTTTCTATGCTCAGTCTCAATTCAATGATCGCCACATTTCCGCCCACTGTAGATGCGCTGTACCTGATTCTATTAAACACCCCATTGATTTTAAAATCCTTACATTAGCATTTGAAAATTTATGCATTCTAGCTCCCTGTTGTTCACCAGAATTGTAAGAGCACGGGTTTCTTTTTCTTTTCCCCCTTTCAACCCAGGGTCTACCCTTCTCAAATCTAAATCCCTTGGGTTGCAGTAGCTCTTTGCCTAACCTTTGGAATTACCTTTCAGAGGCTGTTAGGGAAATGGAGTTCTGGTTGAATTTTTAGATCATGATCTCTATATTAAATGCAAAGATTAAAAAGAAGAAGAAGAAGAAAGAGATACCAATTTATTAAGGTCCCGACTCAAACAAACCACTGAAGAAAGTGCTTACCTTTAAGTACAGGTAGCCCCAATGCACCTGAGATAAGCACACATTTAAGTCCTTTACTGGGTCATGTCCTAGGGCTCTGACCCAGCTTCCTTTGAAGACAATGGAATACACATACTCACTTCAACTACTGATAGACTGGGCCCTAATGTAGGGAAACACACACACACACAATCCATTCAGTGGGCAGAGGCTAAAAAAGGCATAGATACACTAACATTTCAACCATCCTATCCCCTCAAAATGGGTACTTCTTCACAGCCTAACACTCCCCTATTACACTCTTCCTCCCAGACATCCACTCATGAGTCTTCCTCATACACATTAAATGGGTTAAAAACTGGCTAACTGATAGGTCTCACAATGTAATTGTAAAGGGGAATCATCACAGACCAGGTGTGTTTCTAATGGGATCCCACATGGATCAATTCTTGGCTCTATGCTATTTAACATTTCTAATCAGTGACCGTGAAGAAAACATAATATCACTAATAAAGTTTGCAGATGATACAAAAATAGGGGGAATGGTAAATAATGAAGAGGACAGGTCATTAATACAGAGCAATGTGGATTGCTTAGTAAACTGGATACAAGCAAACAATTTGTGTTTTAATATAGATAAGTTTGAACATATACATCTAGGACTAAAGAATGTAGGTCAATAGTAGCGGAAGCCTGGCCTGACATGAGTAGTTAACACCTGGAGGGAGGCCTCATTTCTTGGAAGATAGAATTAGGGGAGGTAAACAAATCATTAGGTTGAAAAAGGTGATGTCTGAGCCAGCTAAGGTAAGAGGGAGAACGCCTACAGAACCATTTATTAGGAATGTAAAAATGAGGTAAGGAGCAGGTTAAGCCTGGACAATGCATGGAGTGAGCATGCCGCACTGGGATTCGTTCCTGCAAAGTAACCAGCCAGTCCAAAAATGTGTGATGTAAGGTGCAGTAACTGCAATGAGATGTGTAAATGTATGTAAAGGGAGAAAGTTTCTGTGTAACTTTAGAGCTGTGTGAGATGTGTAAATGTATGTAAAGGGAGAAAGTTTCTGTGTAACTTTAGAGCTGTGATATACCCTGCCTTCATCCCCCTACCTTTGAGTCTGGTCAACTCAGCGCAGTATTGGCTGTATGCCAAATAAACCTGAGTGACAAAATCTGGAGTTGAACTGAATTTTTTAGATGAAGTCTTCTCCCAGAACTGTACAAGGTGTTCTAGATAAGCTGAGTAGAAAAGGAGTCGGAAGGAATCCCAACAGTTTACAGGATTGGGCGGGGGGGTGTCTATCGTAGGTAACTCTGAAAAAGATCTGGGGATGGTGGTGGATAATCAGCTGAACAGGAGTTCTCAGTATGACACGGTGGCTAAAGGTGCTAATGCAATCCTCGGATGCATAAATAGGGGAATCTTGGGTAGCAGTAGAGAGGTCATTTTACCTTTGTATTTGGTACTGGTGTGACCGCTGCTGGAATCCTGTGTCCAGTTCTGGTGCACACAATTCAAGAAGGATGTTGATAAATTGGAGAGGGGTCAGAGAAAAGCCATAAGAATGATTAGAGGATTAGAAAACCTGCCGTATACTGATAACTGAATAGATTGAGCTCCTTGAGTCAATCAAAGAGAAGATTAAAGAGTGACTTGATTACAGGCTATAAGAAGCTACCTGGGGAACAAATATTTGATAATGGGCTCTCCAATCTAGCATAGAAAAGAATCACATGATCCAGTAGCTGTAATTTGAAGCTAAACACATTCAGACTGGAAATAAGGCATACATTTTCAACAGTGACAATAATTAACTATTGGAAAAATTGACCAAATGTCGTGGAGGATTTCCAATCACTGGCAATTTTAAAATCAAGATTGGATGCTTTTCTAAAAAGATCTGCTCCAGAAATTACCTTGGGGAAGTTCTAGGACCAGTGTTATACAGCAGAACGGCCTTTGTGATCACAGTGGTCCCTTCTGGCCTTGGGATCTATGAATCCATGAAAATGAGTCTTTGCTGTTCCTTCCTGTGTGATGACCTCAGGCAAGATACGTATGCCACCATTTTGCACTCGTAGAATGGGGATAATGAAACTTCACTACCAAACTGGGATGTTGTGAGTATAAGTATTAGCATTTGTAGTATAATAATGCTTCGGGGGGCCATTTTAGAACAGGGACACAATTTTCAAAAGCACCTAAGTTATTTAGGAATCTCAGTTGAGTGGGGTTTAGGTTCCTAGTTCTCTTAGGCAGTTTGGAAAATTTTTACTCAGGGCTCTGTTATTCATACACAGCTAATGACCATCCCTGCCCAGGGATCTTACACTGCAAAGGGACAAGACAGACTAAGGATGAGGTGGAAAACAGAAACAGATGTAAAGTGACTTGCCAAAATGACTTCAGGGAGTCAGTGGAAAAGTTTTCACTAACCCCCTGATCTCCTGAACCCTAGTCTCAGTGTCTATGCACTACTAGATCACATGGCCTGTCCAAATAAGTCAATGCGTTTGAGGGCATAGATATGAATTTACTATGCCTGTGTCCAGGCTTTAAACTGGGGCATTGCTTAGGAGGGCACATCATTTGTGACTTGTTATATTTATGTTCTTTGCTGCTCCCTTTGACCATTGCTGTGTGGAAGTTATTGGTAAGATGTCAAAGGTAAAATAAATTGATTCTAAGAAAAGCACAGAATTGGAAATGATTATCAAAAGAGAACAATTAATCAAGCAGAAGAAATAGTTTAAACATATCACAGCTATGAAGAAACACATAGGAAAAAGATTGTCTGTCTTAGAGCTGAGGGTGAGGAGCTAGAGATAGGAATAAAGAAATAATAGCAAAGGTATTAAGGAGACAGTTTCCATCCTCTTACAAATAAAGAATATGGACATTTGCTTAAAGCTGATGTCAGATTTGCACATATGGGAGACAAAGAATTCAGAAGATAAAAAACAATGTGTGGGTATTCTGAAGTGGATAAAGCATTGAGTGGAGTGTTACAGTGCTAGGGGGAGAAAAAATACAGACATTGACAAGCAGTTTTATAAGTGCTCTCAGCTGAAAGTCAGGAGGGATCCTGGAAGAATGGGAAGTGGCTAGCATTATAACATTACAACTTTGAAAATGACTCAGAAAGAATGCAACTTCTCGGCTGTGGTGTAGTAGAATCATAGCAATGGAAGGGACCTCAGGAGGTCATCTAGTCCAGTCCCCTGCACTCAAGGCAGGACTAAGTATTATCTAGACCATTCTTGACAGGTGTTTGTCCAACCTGCTCTTAAAAATCCCCAGTGATGGAGATTCCACAACCGCCCTAGGCAATTTATTCCAGTGCTTAACCACCCTGACAGTTAGAAAGTTTTTCCTAATGTCCAACCTAAACCTCCCTTGCTGCAAATTAAGCCCATTGCTTCTTGTCCTATCTTCAGAGGTTAAGAAGAACAATTTTTCTCCCTCCTCCTTGTAACAAACTTTATGTACTTGAAAACTGTTATCATGTCCCCTTTCCGTCTTCTCTTCTCCAGACTAAACAAACCCAATTTTTTCAATCTTCCCTCACAGGTCATGCTTTCTAGATGTTTAATCATTTTTGTTCCTCTTCTCTGGAGTTCCTCCAATTTGTCCACATCCTTCCTGAAATGTGACACCCAGAACTGGACACAATACTCCAGTTGAGGCCTAATCAGCGCGGAGTAGAGCGGAAGAATTACTTCTGGTGTCTTGCTTACAACACTCCTGCTAATACATCCCAGAACGATGTTTGCTTTTTCTGCAACAGCGTTATGCTGTTGACTCATATTTAGCTTGTGATCCACTATGACACCCAGATCCCTTTCCGCAGTACTCCTGCCTAGGCAGTCATTACCCAGTTTGTATCTGTGCAGCTGATGGTTCCTTCCTAAGGGGAGCACTTTGCATTTGTCTGTATTGAATTTCATCCGAGTAGCGAGTTGCCTGATGCAACTGCTGTGGTCATTGGTGGGGAATGCTGATTTGAAAATGTATTATGTTATTATTCTTGCTGTAGCACCTACAGGCCTCAACCAGGTCAGGGTCACATCATGCAGATACATGGTAAATGGCAATCCTCACCCCAAACAGTTTAAAAAACACAGCTTAACAGACTGAGGAGATAAACAAGCCTGCAGAGTACCAAAGATAATTGGCTGCTTTTGCACAGACAAGCTGTGCGCACAATTAATAGCCAATCACAACTCTCCATCTCTCCAGCGATTATCTGATGATGGGTTAATATCTATATACATCACAGCAGAGGTGAATTTTGAGGAGGGTAGAATGGTGGTTTCCAGATTTTGGACAGGAGTTTCAAACATGTAAGAGGTGGTATGGGAAAATGACCCTGCCCATTCATGCTGACAAGTAGGTCATCAAACCTGGAGTTCCCACAAACCCACCTCTTTTAAAGGAAAAACAATTATATTATTATGAATTAATTTATTTATTTATTCATTAAGCATGGACAATGTGACTGACACTGGACAAGAAAATGCAGATAAGGACTGCCCTTGCTCTGAAGAGAGATTTTTCTCTTTTGTAGTAAGATACAATATGCCTTCACTGAAGAGGAAGAGTGTTTGACATTTCAGAATCATAGACAGACCCTCTGAGGCTTGGATTACTCTGAGATTCAATTTCACAGACCTCGAGGCCACCTGGTTTTGGTGTCTGGCCCCACATTTCTGTTGGATGTGTCTCACAACCCGAAGCTTAATTCTAAAAGCAATTTTAAGCATATTCTTTCATAAGGTTTGGACACTAAGGAGAGGTTCTCAGGAAGCAAAATTAGAAAGATTGTGCAATTTTCCTCCACATCAATCTCTTTCTTGACAGGCTATCAACAAACACTGCACAATGTACTGTAAAAATGGCTACTTCTAGAATCTGAGAAAGATCCTAAGGAAAGTATTATAGAGCCTAAAAAAGATCAACAGTAACACAGAATCAGAGATGGACCCCCACCAAAACTCAGACCTGGAAAAGCCCAATCTTTGGGGATATTTTGTATTGGTCATTATATTGTACCTCTATAGTAGGCCAAATCAAACAATGGATCTTATCATCCACTAACCTTGAGATTGGAATTCTGTGACTCTATAAACAGCCAAAGGAAAATCCCTGTACTGAACAGCCCTTTGGTGACATTTGGATCTAGATGTCTTCACATCTTGGGCACTATTTCCACAGTTTGTGTCCACTTCTGTGCAAACTATGCTAGTCTTTGAATTCACAAGCAGTTGATTCCATACTCCTGCTGGTAACTGGTAGGGATGAAACACCGATTGAAATAAGAAAGGAACCAACCGAAGCACTGACTCTTCATCGCTAGAGCGGAAGGATTTGGGGGTTAGGGTTCGGGATTTGGGGGCTTCATTCACTTTTTGGTTTTTGCACTGCTGGATCCCATTAGGAAGCATTAAAATACTACGGGAGGGCCAAGACACTGGTCCATGCCGAAGTCTTCTCACCCGACAGTCTCCTCTGGTTTTCAGCCTCATGAAATTCATACAGTCACAACTGCCTGATATATTATTTATTAATAATGTTATGTAACACTTTTCTGGTGACGCCTATTTAGGCATCTCAAAGCCCTTTACAAACATTGATACTGTGAATATTGCAACCTACCTGGGAGGTAGATAAATGTTATTAGCCCCCAGCTTACAGATGGGCATTTAAGGTTCTTGACTTGCACCAAAAATCAGTGGAAGCTGGGAGTCTAAGTACCTTTGAGGATTTGGGCTAGAGAGACTAAGCCCAATGTTACACAGCAAGACAGTAGCTGGGCATGCCACAGAACCCAGAACTCATGGCTCCTCACTGGGTGCACTAACCACTAGACCACCCTTCCTTTTTCAAAGCATTTCAATTTACATTTTCTGTATTTGTTATTGGCCAACCTATACTACACAATAGCTCTTTAGTCTCCTGGGAAATTCAGGATGGTTGCAATCCGTGATCTCATCAGCTCTCGAAAGGTAAGCAGAGTTATGTTAGCTACCTGCCTCAAGTGGGGTATGGTGTTCTTCACTTTTTGTCTTAAACCGCTGTAATAATCTGCCACAAAGCATGTAAGCACATGGATAACTTTAAGCACCTGAGTAGGGCCACTGAAATCATAGGTATTTTAATGTTTTGCTTGTTAGGAGCCTCTTGGTCCTACACAACAGTTAACAGCTGCCATTTTATACTCTTTACCGATAACTACTACTACATGAAGCTTCTAATCCATTTTGGAGTTATATATAAGTGTAAACTCATTATCATCAAAAACTTTAAAATCTCCCTTCTAAAATCATGAGATTCCAGAATACTGATGGGAAAAATGCCCATCCCACATTGTAGTAGTGGAGACAATTTACCAAATAAAAATAACTCTGTACCCAGCTTTGCATTCAACAAAACACTCACGCTCTTGGCTACACAAAGTCCTGAAAGCTATAAGGTTGATTTATTAGGGACAGCTCTTTCATTATCTAATTACAACACCCAATAATTGTACATCTTCAATAGTCAGGGACAATTGAATATTTTTTAATATCTCCAGCACTGCCAAGCCCTATGGCATGCATTCAGAGGCTTATTTATTTATGCATGTGGCTTGCATATCTCAAGGCTAGATGCATAAATTTTTAGGAGCTGACATTCTCTTCAGGGGAATGATGTGGGGGAGGGTGCCATTCCCCTCTGAATTATTCCATTCACTCTACAGCTATCTGGTGCTATCTCTTGTTTATCTGCTCATTACTGTGGCCGAAAATGGGTTTGTCAGGAAAAATATAATTTAAGAAATGGAAACTCAAGCAGAGAGGGCATCTTGATAACTCAGCAAATGCCAACAAACTTTTTTTTTTCACAACAGAGATAACCCTTTTTCTCCTAGTACTTTTAAAAAAGAAACATTTTTCAAAACTCTTGCAGGAGAATCATAATCATTTTTTTATGTGAACACTCTGGAAGATGCTATACACCTGCAGTGTATGGAATTTCTCTTGTGTACTGTAGCCAATGATTTTAGTTTATTGTTCATTTATTGTGTGATGTTATGATGAACTAACATGTCATATATTATCATTATATGCTAATTAGAGTTAAATTGTAGGATTATAGAAGTATAATATTGATAAGTAGTTTGAAGAGATAATTATGTATTAGGTATCTAAGTAAATAGGGCTGAAATGCAAGGCTTACAGGATGAGGCCTGTAAGATTTTAGCTGAGCCATACTAGGCCATAGGCTTAAGAAATGCTTGACACAAGTCAGTGACCAAAGAATGACCCTATGCCACAAAATTATGGGAAAAGATGTACCAATGGGTGATATTGTGAAAAATTAACAGTACGAGTAATTTTTGCTTACAAGATACGCGGTAGTCACATTTTTCTAACACATGTCTTAACCACAGGGTGCATTATGTGCATAAATGCTAATGAGGTGTAGTCAGACTCACATTATAAGAAGAGGGTGCCCAAACTGGGAAAATTGAGCTCCTTATTGAAAATTCCAGCAGGAACCATCCCTCTACTGATGACCAATTAGCAAGGCAGTCATCAGACCTCAAGAATATCATTAAGGATGTGAGTATAACTTTATTTGTAACTTGTGCATAGTCAGTATAGAATTTCTGTGTGCTTGGGTTATCATAACTTTAACTGTAACTTTACTAAAACTTGTAAAACAGACTAGATCTTGTAATTGTATGTGTGGTCACTACCCTTGGTCTTTATCTGTTCCTAGAGACTCTAAATCTGAAGCAAATAGCAGAGGAGACTTTCACGCTGCGAGCTTCAAACTGTAGCCACCGGAGCCAAACCCACAGTGGTGTAATGCCACGTTACTAAATTCACTTTAAATAAAATAAAAGGCTATAGCGCACACACATGAGAGTCAGCTGTCTCGTCCAAAGAGGTTCGCTGCTTTACATTTTAAGCTACTTGTAGCAGGGACTATGGGTCAAATAATGGTTTATTTATATGGGTGCAAGCCCCAGGGAGGAAACTTTTGAGGGACAAAACTACCTCTACTTCTGTCTGTTGGTGTCCGGGGTCAGAAAAGAGGGGATCACACTTCATTTGCATTTTTCTTACCCACCATGCCACTATGAAAATTTTACTCATTTTTCGCTAAAATTCGGTTAAGTTTTGAGTGTAGGGGTAATGAAATGTAATGACCTTTCTTGTGTAACACAGAGGAAAAAAAGAACCATACTGAACAGGCCATGGGTGACGGGTCACCCTAACCAAACCCCAGTCTTGCACAGCTGGGGAGTGGAGGGTGGACATCCAACAGAGAGTGGCTCAGTGAGTGAATGGGGAGGGTGGACAGGCGGGAAGAAAGAAAGAAAGAAAGAAAGAAAGAAATTGATTCCCACTTTGTGGTGAGAGGCTGGAGTTTAAAAGGTAGGGATTCTTAGTTCCCAACTAAAAAACCCAGCAGCACAGGAGTCCTTTGGGGTCAAAGAGTGCCCCTCCATGGTCTGTAGACACCAGCCGAGAATTTGATTTGCTGCCTCCAGTATTCAAATTTAAGGATTGTCAGCAGGAGCAACTGTTGAAACAATATTGTTTAGTCTGCGGAAGAGAAGAGGGGGGGGGGGGATTTGATAGCTGCTTTCAACTACCTGAAAGGGGGTTCCAAAGAGGATGGATCTAGACTGTTCTCAGTGGTAGCAGATTACAGAACAAGGAGTAATGGTCTCAAGTTGCAGTGGGGGAGGTTTAGGTTGAATATTAGGAAAAACTTTTTCACTAGGAGGGTGGTGAAGCACTGGAATGGGTTCCCTAGGGAGGTGGTGGAATCACCTTCCTTTGAGGTTTTTAAGTCCCGGCTTGATAAAGCCCTGGCTGGGATGATTTAGTTGGGGATTGCTCCTGCTTTGAGCAGGGGGTTGGACTAGATGACCTCCTGAGGTCCCTTCCAACCCTGATATTCTATGATTCTATGAATACATAGGGAGAGAAGAGGTTGCATAGGTAGCCAGGATGATATGAGCCTTGACTAACTGGAATTTCACCCAGAAGCAAATGGGAAGCTAATTAAGTACACGAACTCCGCTCACTGCACTCAGGTCTGTTAAGCAAACAAGCTAGTATAGTTTCCACCAGCTGAAATTTACAAGTGGTCCTAAAGTATGCACCAAAGTAGACCTTCCCAAATCCCTGAAGAATGCTAGGCCTGGTGGCAGCATGGAGCCACCTTATTCTGGTCTTTGCATACTTTATTATTGCTATTTATTCTTTATGTTGTGGTAGCACCTAGGATTCCATTGTACTCCGGCGTGTATAAACACAGAACAAAGAGACCATCCTCCCTCTTTTGCCCAACTCTTTCAGTGATCAGTAGGACTAACTGCCACACACACAAAAATAATCACAGCTTATTAAAACAGATCCCCTAGTGTCCTGAGTTTTGTTCAGCTCTAATCCCATCAGTCACAGAAATGAGTCTGAGCCACCAGTTCTGGTGCAATGTCCACAGGGCATTCAGCTCTGGGGCATTGTTCCTGGTCTAATTATGGAGCAGTGTAGAGATCCTGACCCGGGGTATACCGAAGTGTCTGGCCCAATTATTGAACTGCCCCAAATTCTGTTTCCCCCAGGTCACTTCCTACCGGTCTGGAGCTCCTCAGTTTGGGGCGTGGTCACAGGTTTAGCAGACTCTCCGTGGTCTCTTAGTGTCCTGTGCAGTCACTCACTCTTGGGGCTTTCAACTCCTAAGGGGAGAGGGAGGGCGAGCAAGTGCATAATCCAAGCCCCAGATACTTGAGCAGCCCTCACAAAGTTGTTGCTTTGCCCGGCACAGTCTCAACAGCAACTTTGCTTCCTGGAGCCACACACAGCTCATTCCCCTTCTTCCTGGCCTAGCAGTGTCCTTTTAAGCCATTCCTCCACTGGGAACAAGCCCTGCGCCTGTTGAGGGGCAGTGTCTCCATAGTCGAGTATTGCTCTGCTCCCAGTCCTGGTTCACCGTGGGAAGTGTAGACCCCCTCCCAAACCGGATAGCAATTCCTTCTCTGCAGGTTATCTAAAGAGGGGTTAGATATTTGTAAGGATATCAAGAAAATCACAATTAATTACAACAAGTAAACCTCGTGCTTAAGGGCTGAAACCAGTCTTTAACTATTAGGTCTCTTCCTGATTTCTGTGTGGGACAGATTCTGTGTGGAGTTCTTGTACCTTCCTCTGAAGCCTCTGGTGTCGGAGACAGGATACTGGATTAGATGGACTGTGGCTCTGATTCAGTCTGGCAAGTCCTCTACAGAGCAGGGACATTCTGTATAGGTTCTTATACAGCACCTACCTCCATAGTATGTGGGTGCCCAATTGTCTCCTGATGCAGCTCCTGCAAACGGAGGCAGCATGGCTGGCTTTAAAATTACAAACTTGGACTCTCCATTATCCAGCTCAGGCCTGGCTGACAGATTTGTGTGTTACAAAACAAGGCAATTCAAGGACACCAACACAATTCTTGAGAGGAAAAATGCTCCCTAGGCTATTTCTGTGTCTTTGTCCCCTTCCTTTATTATGCCAGTCCTTGCCATCGTTTCCCCAGACAATATTGCAGTCACAGTAGGTATGTCTACACTGAATACTAATCCTGGGCTCTGATTCAGTTCTGAGCCCTTGCCCCCCTTCTTAACATACAAATCATTTTAATTCAGGGCAGCAAGAACTCAGGACCCTGGTACTAGGACCATAGTAGGCCGGGGCATCAGTCAGAGCCTGATTTCTGTTATGATTCAGGTCCAAGCCCTGTCATTTAGCAGTGTGGACACAGGTCAAGCCACAGACCTGAGTCAGAAGGTCTGCGTAGTGCAGTATGGACCTGTTAGCACGGCTGTGAGACCCAAACCCAGCAACTGTAAATCCAGGTTTACAATGCAGTACAGATGCTCAAGCAAAGGCTTGGAAATACCAAGTCCACAAGCCTGTGTCCCATAGACCTGGGCTTAGCGTGCAGTGTAGATATAGCCAGTATAATCTGTCTATTGTCTAGACTGTAAGATCCTCAGGTTAGAGCCTGGTCTCGTCTTTTATTCATGAGACATCATGCAGCCTGATAGTACTATATAAATACAATAAAATAATGATAAAAGTAATGCTCAAAAATTAATCCCCCCGTGGCACACTAGATCGGGAGATGTGCGTGTCTTCCCAGTTTGTTTTTTGTTTTAGTTTTTTCCCAATCATGGCTCTTAGCCTAGATTTGCTGCATCATTTATATTTTTATTTGTTCCTTCCAACTCAAAGAACATGAGGAATCCCTGGAGAATTCAAGACTTTGAAGTTCCTGGTATGCACACACAGCAAGGAGCCTGCGACAGATGCTGCCATGCATTTGATACTCTCCCAGCTCCAGTCCTGTCATTTACCAAGTGATCCTGTCATCAGCCACTACAGAAATAGAGTGTGCGTTATCTTGGCTCCCATCCTTCACTCCTCTTAAAGTCAAAATATAGTTACAGATGAGAGGAGTTCTGTGTACAAGCATAAAGAGACAGAGCCAAGACAGTGCAACACTCAGGCTTCATTCCTTCCTCCATATAGAGAGTCCTCTTTCCTCAAGTACTTCTGGGAAGTAGAGATCTCTAAATTTGTAAATATTATATTTCAGGGCAAACAGAGAAGTTAGATTAAAAAAAATTCTCTTGGTGGAAGGTTGCAACATAACAGGACTGTATTTCTTAGAATTCAGAGCCCGAACACACAAGTACCCCAAAACAGAGCGAGACAAAGCAGGCTGCTCCCTGAAACAGATCAGCACCTCTAACCCCACCTCACTCTAGGCTGACTATCTACATACTGACTGTGCGAAGCCCAGATTGCACACTTCCCTACAGAGCCCCCTGCCAGGAGACAGGACCTGGAAAAATGGTGAAATTTTAAATGACAGCTTAATTTCTTTAAAAAAACCATTTCCAACAGACCAGACTAGACACAGTCATGCCATAGAGCCTCCTAGTAGGAAACTATTTATTCTCAATTTTTGGACCATACAGCAGCTGCCCTCTGGGGGAGAATGTCTTTAAAACCTCCCCCCCTTTGCCTGCTCCCATTGTTTGGACACATTACAAAGGCGGATTCAAATCCCATCGGAGGTCAATGGAAAGCAATGGGCTTCAGATCAAACCTTTCGTTACTGGACATTCCTCCTGCTTCATGCCAAAGGGTACCGTTTAACAGAGCCATTTCCAAGGACCCTGGGCCTATCTGGTAATACACAGGTCTCCCTTATGTGTGATAATCTCTCCATTGCTTCAGGGAGGACAGTCATTTGACAGTACAGCAGAAGCCAGCAAGAGAAGGTGTCCAGATTTTGGCCCACAACTAGCTCATGTAATAAGGTCAGTCTACTATGTATTTATGATTCAATGATGTTGCCCTCTAATGGCTGACCCATAGTTAGGACAAGGGACCTGCTGCTGGCTAGTAAAGAGATTATTTTTTATCTCAAGTGGCAGAGACCTGTGATTTTGGAGCAGATGGAGCCAGTCCTGTCTCACCAGAGGTGCCTCTCTTGCCTGCAAAGCACATGGTGCAAGAGGGAAAGGGTTTCAATAACCTAGTTCTCCACCCAGTAGCCCTGAGTTTCACATGTGGATGTATTGTACTAGACCCTATTACAAGTCTTAACAGCCACAGATTGGTACTAGGCATCCCATTTCGGTCTAGGTGGTCTTTTCACATGTTACGTCCTGATGGACCGTGTGTATTGGGAGAATCATCTCTGAAATGATACAAGAGCAGTTGAAGAATTTACGATACCACCACAGGTTTCCGAAAGACATTACTGACAGCCAATCTCCTTCCCTACCTACAGTTCTAGACTCTCACACTGCCAACAGGTAGGGGAAGGTCTTTTTAAAACAGGAGCTTAGTGTAACCCAACAGAACTCATCCTGCAAATCAGAGAACCTCCTTGGAAAAGAGGTAGAGTATTCAAGTCCCAGCTATCCATCTCCAATCAACCCATCACTGTGGTGTCTGGGCACGAATGACTAAAGCCTACGATGACCCTGTAAATGCTCCATTGGCAAGACACCTGTTCTAAGCTTTATTTTTTTTTAATTATTTTTTTAACTGTAACTTCCATTTTTCCAACGACAGCACCCCGGAGTTTGAAGCAAATTCTTGCATTTCACATGTGGCTATAATTGTAAGGTCATATGAAGTCACCTCAGGCCTGATGCAAGTGCAGAAGATAATGTTGCTTGGAGGATATATTATATATGCATATATATTCATATATTATAATGTCAGCAAAGCTCTAGAACATTAGTAATCAGGGCCTGATTCTCTGGTCTGTTGCTTCTCAGCTGCAGCCCCAGTTCTGGCCCATTGAGGAAAGTCTGATTCACAACTATATGAAAACGTTTGAGCTGCTAATACAGTTCAGAGTAAGCCACTGTACTCTACCCACCCTCAGTGGGCTCCCTCTACCCAAAAACTAATAATCTAGTCTGTGCTAAATAACAGTGGGTCAGCTTGTGATGTGGCTCAAAGAAAGGGACACATTCCAAAGGGCCAAATTAATTTCCCTAGGGATTCCTGGCTAGTAAAATTTCATAACTAAAATGTCAGTTTTCATTCGCTAAGGCACTTTGACTGCTAACAGCAAACACATGCCTTACCTTGGCATGAAGCACTGTGCTATCAAATTAAATAACGTTACATTTTTTCCCCCTAGCAATCTGTCTAACATGTTCCGGCACTGGATTTGGATTCACTTGTGAAGTTTGGAACTTGCATGCTAGAAATGGCAAAGTTAGGAAACTAGAGAGCTCCAAGGGTTGATAATAGGGAGTAGTGGTTGAATGTTACTGGCTCACATGGTTGATATAGTGATGGACAGCTGTTTTTACATGGCTGTTGTGACAAAAGAGAAGGTAGGTCTCCATCCTAATGGTAAGTAATCACTTTGCACAATCAACCCTTTGTTGGCAGCCTCAATGGAGATGGCAAGGATTTAATGGGGCAAAATGGGATGAAACTGAGAAAGGAAATATGTAGGTTCAATGGGAGGAAGGACCTCTGGGGTTTTAGCCTAGGTACGATGACTGAAGCACCTCTCATCTCGGACTCAGGGCAAGTTGAAAAATGGGGTTTTGTTAAAAATAAATAAATAAACCAGAATCTTCCATGAGAAAAGATCAATTTTAGCAGAATTCTGTGGTGGGAAAAATTGAAATAAAACATTTCGTTTCAGGTCAATGTTTATCTCTACGTCCACTTGAGCTGCCAGGGCACCGCATGGGAGTACTATTTCAGGGCTCCTTAGGTGCTCCGAGGGCAGTCTACATTTCCCAGGATGCATCTTAGTCCTCTTGTGGGATGAAAAATGCATTGAAACATCAGACTCTCTCATGGGACAGAAATTGCATTTTTTGATCAGCTCTATTAAAAATCCCACCAGGTATGAGCTAAGTGGATCACTTGATGATTACCTGTTCAGTTCCTTCCCTCTGAAGCAACTGGCATTGGCCACTGTCGGAAGACAGGATACTGGGCTAGATGGACCTTTGGTCTGACCCAGTATGGCTGTTATGATACATAGGCCAGGCAGTGTGAGAGCAGACTGCATCGCCACCAGTGCTAGACATCTTAGAATCATAGAAGATTAGGGTTGGAAGAGACCTCAGGAGGTCATCTAGTTCAACCCTCTACTCAAAGCAGGACCAACCCCAAACTAAATCTTCTGTAACTTACGTTTTTCATGCTGTCAAATCGGTCCATTTCTTTTGTGGGATCTGCTCCTCAGAGTTGCTGGGCACCTACTGTTGAGTTTAGTTGGCGCTGTGCATGCTCATCACCTCAGGAGAAAAAAAAATCAAGCCTGTTTCATTAAATACACTGTTCTAATTACCAATGACCCTTTGCAGCAGAAATGCGTTTGTATCATGAAAGCCACAGACGGACATCAATCCGCAGTGTCTGAAAGACACCTGCATGGCTCTCTTTCAATGCGAGTATTTTTAGTAGGCTTTTGGTTCTGCCTGACAAATAAGAGTGATAACAGCTGAATAGAACAACGTGCTGATATTATTTTTCTGGTGTGAACTGGAATGAGCAGCCAGCACTCATTCCAATACCCAGATTCTAATTGCCACCATCTTATTTGGAAACAATGACAATACATATTTCCCCTGGAAAGAGGTCCTGATTCTCCTGTTATTGATACGAGATTTATCCCAGTGTAACTGAGTGAAGGATCAGACCCTGTGTTTTTAAAATTCGTCTAGCATGATGAGCGAGCACAGGTTTGCAATGGAAAATGTCTAGAATGGATTCCCCTGGGAATTACAGCACAGAAAATGCTATGATGGATACACACTTAGCAATAAGCACAAGATCACACGTTTGTTGGGATAACAGTGAAGAAGTAATAAAAAGGAAGCAGCATTTGGTGTAAACGCTGAGCATGTGGAACGTGTCTGTTTGAATGATTTAGATTAAATGACATTTTCGAAGAAGAGCAGCAGGAGATGAAAGTGAAACATTCTCTTTTTGCCACTGTTTGTTTCTCCTGATCATTTTCTGTCTTCCTGGCACCTGAGTAGCAGCAGGGGATGAAAGCATGGTCTTGTGCTTAAAGAACAGCATTGTGAGTCAAGAGAGACAGATTCTAGTGCCGGCTCTGTCACTGCCTTACTGTATGGGCCTTGGGTGCTGAAATCAGCTTTCCTGTGTCAGTTTCCCCAGTGTGGAGCTAATGATATTTTGGAGGTGTTAGGCAGCATTTTAGGGTTTGAGAAGCATCTCCATCTGTCTGGAGATTAGGTACAATAGAAAGGAAAGGGATAGTTTTCTCAAGCTCTAGTTCAGTTCTATCTCAGATGATCATGGCTGGAATTAGGTAGTATTTTCAGTCATGCCAATGGGTACCATCATCTGTGCAAGAAGGTTCTACCTCTCTAGACATTCTGTAGGACAGCCTGCTTACACACACACACAACCCCTTCACACTGCCCCCGCACTACCATAGCTGGGCTCTTTAGCAGTCAGCACTGTAAAGACTAGAGTGAGGTCATGATGATGTCACTGCTGCATGGTGAGGAAAGTGTTGCCGTGAATGGGTTGCTGGTGAGGAACATCTCAGGGCCATAATATCTATCTGTCCAATTAACTCTTCTGCTATATCTTTCACGTTCCCATCTGAGACCCTTGCAAAGGTTCTGCATCAAGACTGACCTGAACATGAGCCCAGATTCCAACGTACACTCCCCCATCACAAACATGGGGCTGAGACTTCAAACTCCAGCCTGATCCTCCAGATGTCATGAATAGAACCTCCCGTGCAGGGAGCTGTACCATGGATGCAGACACCCTGTGGGGTGACGCAAGGCACTGGCAGAACAGGCTGGATAAATCAGGCTGGGAAGCAGAGACAACCGCAGGGTCTGACTTGTGTCCAGGAACTTCAATTACAAATATCAAGAGCTGAGCAGGAATCTTTCTTCCTCTCCCATGAAAGTTGATATTTCAAAAAATATTTCTGTACTGGGAGAAAAGCAAGGCCTCTCAAAGTTCTGAGAGATCAAGAGATGCACATGCAGAATAGCCTACTGGTATGGCTAGTTGCTTTAGTCATGGGAGACCCAGGCTCAAAGCCCTGATTTGGAGCAGGGATTTGAACCCTCAGGAGAACTGAGTGCCTTAATCTCCAGGGGAGTGGCTATTCTGAAGTGGATGGGCCTCTGTCTCCTGTGTTTGACCAGAAATTCCACCCTGGACCTGAGAACCTTTCCCATGAGAAGTTTTAGTTCTGACAAATCAGCATTGCCAATAAAAAAAACCCAAATTCCTTTTTAGCTCTAATTACGACCACATCTCTTCTGTGCCACCAGGGACACCACAGAGGCTACATAGGTACTATACTGAATCCAAACATCCAGATCCTTCTGCCCATTTGGAAGTTACTTACCATGACTCATTTAAGGTCACTCAGTCCAACATTGCCAGAGAAGTTACAGGGGGACTGGCCCCTTCCCAACATTCAGATTCCTTCAGTCTGAATTAGAGAAGTCTACCAGCGGAAGTACCAGCTAGGTTATCCTTCACTGTAATTCAGTCCCCCCCCCCCATTGCTGCGATTCTGGCACCCATTTGACCTCTGTCACTGCTAAGTTTCCATTTCCTGCTGAACAGCAAATAGGTAAAAAGAGTCCTTTTGCCCAGTCCCTCAATAGACATAGCAGCAAGATGGGTTATGTCAGTTCAGGTCTGGAAGGAATTCAGTTGAACTCTCAGCATGAAGCTAGGCAAAATGTTGGATGCAAACAGCCGTGTGTTGTGAACTCTTTTCAGCTAGCTTTCTGTCAGAGGAGACATGCTACATATAAACTCATCATTTTCCTTGGAAGTGAGTGGCAGGAGTACAGAGAATGACTCTTTGAATATACTCAGCAGATCGAGGGACATGATCGTTCCCCTCTATTCGACATTGGTGAGGCCTCATCTGGAGTACTGTGTCCAGTTTTGGACCCCACACTACAAGAAGGATGTGAAAAAATTGGAAAGCGTCCAGCGGAGGGCAACAAAAATGATTAGGGGACTGGAATGTATGACTTATGAGGAGAGGCTGAGGGAACTGGGATTGTTTAGTCTGCAGAAGAGAAGAATGAGGGGGGGTTTGATAGCTGCTTTCAACTACCTGAAAGGGGGTTCCAAAGAGGAAGGATCTAAACAGTTCTCAGTGGTGGCAGATGACAGAACAAGGAGCAATGGTCTCAAGTTCCAGTGGGGGAGGTCTAGGTTGGATATTAGGAAACACTATTTCACTGGGAGGATGGTGAACCACTGGAATGCGTTACCTAGGGAGGTGGTGGAATCTCCTTCCTTTGAGGTTTTTAAGGCCTGGCTTGACAAAGCCCTGGCTAGGATGATTTAGTTGGGTTTGGTCCTGCTTTGAGCAGGGGGTTGGACGAGATGACCTCCCGAGGTCCCTTCCAACCCTGATATTCTATGATTCTATGATTCATTTCCCCAGCAACCCAAATAAACAGGAAGGCCTCCTTCAAGTCCCTCCTGAAAACTCACTTCTGTTGTGTTGCTTACAAATCACGCAGCAGTGGCCGGGAAGCTGCTTTATTAGGCTAACTCAATACTCGCCCTGCCTGTTTGCTGTAGTCACCTGTTCTCCATCATATACCCCAGGCCCTGACCATGCCATATGTTGCATCTGAGCAGATGTCAGAATCTTCAGGTAGCCACATTGACCTACATGATTTAAACCATCTGAGAATCTGGACCTTTGCAATTGAATTGTGCTCTGGTAATCCCATAGCTTGGTTGAGAGCCTCCGGTGAAAATGGATCCGCCATCTCTTTGAGCCAAGCGCAACATTTTCAAAAGCTCCTGAATGACTTTAGGAGCCTAAGTCCCATAGTCAGATGTGATTTAGACATTCAGCGCCAGATTTTTCAAGGTATTTAACCTCCCATGGGAGAGAAGCTCCTACATACCTTTAAACAATCTGGCCCTTAGGAGCCTAACTCCCATTGACTTTCAATGAGACCTAGGATCTGAAATCACCTAGGTGCTTTTGAAAATTTTGACCTAGGCCATCATCTAAGAATCCGTTGTGTTGTCTGTCTAAACTAGAGAGAGGCTCAGGTTACGAAATTTCACAGATCAGTTCTCTGCTGGTGTGAATGAGGAAAATTCCACTGAAGTCAGTGGTGCCACATCTATTTATTTCAGCAGAGAATTTGGACCCAGATCTGGTTCTTGATTCAGACTTCAAACATCTCCAAAGGTAGGGAGTTACTCAGATTTGAGGGGTATTCTGGGCTCATCTTTAGTCTGAACTATTTAAAACTGAAACATCTGGAGGTCATCCTATATCCACTCAACAGTGTTGACTGAGCACAATATTCCCTTTACTCTATTGAAAGAAGTGGCCAAGAGACTCTTAAACCATCAACAAAGATGCTTTGATAACCCACCTTGCTCATCCCAGACAGTTCCTCACCTCACACATAGTCCCATTGAGGTCAGTGAGACTGCTTGAAGAGCAGGGTGCTACTCAGCTTAATTAAAGATATCAGGATGAATGGATCAAGTCCCAGCTACAGTAAAGACTGAATTTCAGTCTATAAACCTCCATGACAGCTGCATTCCTCTGGGATGCTTAGCCCAGGACTGACTCATGAGAGCTGGACAAAAACGTTCTTGGTGGATAGGATCCAGCTATGGAACAATTTCCTAGAGGAGAGCAAGCAAATGTAGAGTGAGAGTGTCTTTAGGAAACATTGCAAAACTTTCCTCTTTGAAAAGACCTTTCCACTATAAGAATAACATAGCACTGACTCCCTTTCTACCCCAACTAACTAATCCTCCAGCTAAGAAAAGGAAATAAAATCTAAAATTCAAAGGCAAAAAAACATATCTTAAGCCAATATTTTTACCCCAAAAGAAGGAAGAGCACCAGACACCCCACAAAGTCGACTAGGAAGTTCGCTATTACTATCGATTTTACATGGAAGACTCTCAGGCCCAGATCCACAAAGGTATTTAGGAGCATAGCTTCCATTGAAATAGTGGGAATTAGGCACCTATGTACTTTTGAAGATCTGGACCTCAGAAACTCTGCTGATGGGCAGCAGTATAAAACCCTAAGATCGGAAGATACAGTCTGACCTATAGTTGGATGGATCGATACAATAGTTAAATGGGTCAGTAGGTAGGTGGACAGATTGGTCAAATATCATTTCTATTTTTCTTTGATTCCCGTCCGCCAGCTGAGCAGCAACAATGGGGATGAATGAAGTCTTTTCTCCACTTCTGTCTTGAACCAGCTTCAAGAATTGTTCACCTTTAAACCTTTTTGTTCTATGTCATTCTTTACCATATCTATCCCGCATGGTTGGGCATCATCTAGTTTTAGTTCCTTGGACTTTGGTAAGTATCATCATGTATGGTATCCTTTCCGTGTCCATTCTTGACATGTGTCCAAACCATCACAGTCGTCTTTCTTGACTCTTCTGTAACAGCATCATTTCTTGTCCTATCTGTGTTCTTATCACTTCATGATTCATTTTCTGCAGTCTTGAAACTCTCAGTATTCCCTTCAATCAGTTCCTTTCTGCAGTCAATATATTACATTCATCGGCTTTCCTCCTACTTCAGCATTCTGACCTGTACAACAGTTTCAGCACAAGAATTGTCTCATATACATTGATTGTTGGTTTTATTGAAATATCTACAGCCTTCCAGATTTTGCAGAGTTTTCTGAATGCAGTATCAACTTGTCTGCTTCTTCTTTTTGTGTCATCTTCACAATTCCCATTCTTCAATCATTACTGTATGACAGGTGGAAACTGCTGTTTGCTTTGGAAAAACCTGAAGGGGCAAAAATGTGAATTTCGGGATTTGTGCTTCTTAGGAGAGCTGCGTGTCTATGCTCAACAGCTCCCAAACTTACTGATTTCAGACTCATTAGCAACCCTTGCTCTCGACACCTAAGCAAACTGGTATGCCTGGTTTTGCACTGTTATCCTTATTTCACAATGCACTGCTATTGCCTTTTTATTTGTACTTATTTTTTGCTCCCTGGCTTTGTTTTATAAGCACTCTGAGTTTTGCACAGCATTTTGGGACACTATCATTTTTCAAACCGTTAAATGTTAACTTCATTTTCTGGTATGAATTATGCTTTGCTCTTTTAGTTTTGTAATGAAAAATAAGTACAGGTTATGCAAGCAATAACCCCTATGTAAGCAGCAGCTATGTTTTTAAACGGTTTATTATGCCACAGTCTGGTACTCCATTAAATATAGATTACAGACTGTTGAATAAATGAATATCAACTAAGCAGCCCTATCCTTCTGTACATATCAATGCAAATAATGAATCGTGGCAGCTCATGAAAATGTATAACCCAGAAGGGCAGGTCAAGAAGTAATTACACATTTGTCTTAGCTCATGCCTCTTGCACTCAAAATAGCAAAATGCATCAGTGGTGGTGAGGGGACGCTGGGAAAGCTTTTATGACCTGCCTACCAGGAGGTGAAAGCTACGCTGCTCATACTGTCCTTGCTCAGGTTTATGGAGAAGGGCTTAGATTTACAGGTCAATCTTTGTAGTAGCTATCTCTGAGGAAGGATGGTCTTGTGGTTAAGGCACTAAACGGTGCCTCATAAGAGCTGGGTTTAAATCTCAGTTCTACCACAGGCTCATGGTGTGATCTTGAGCGTGTCGCCGACGGCAAAATTGTTACTTGTCTCTGAAGGAATGTCAAGGGTTCCCCCCTTTACTTCTCTGTGTGGGATACTGTAACTGGGAATGGGGGAGTATGAGATGCAAAGTCTATGGTACCACTACGCGCCTCCTAGTGTAGGCAGTGGAAACGGGCTTGGAATGAGTGGCTCTTTACTCCACCTCTCACGTGCCAGCCAATACCGGGGCTGCTGGCTACTGCTGGCCAAGTGCAGTAGCAGACTACTGCCCCCTAGTGGAGCAAATGGAGATCAGGGAAGAAATTGTTGCTTCTTACCTCTGGCCCTGGTAAGATCAAAGTTTGTTAATAAACTCCCTTAATCACCTTGTGCAGATCCCCAGCTGCTGTCACACATCATAGCTCCACTGACTTCAAGGGAGTTATGGAAAGTCACACCATCTGGAGATCTATCTGTGGCTAATAATTAGAGCTGGTCAAAAATGTATTTTATTTCCTGCAAACATTTCAAAGCACACCAAAGTATTTTAATTTTTGTCAAGAATTTTTTTCAGGCTTTTATTGAAAAACTGGACACGGAACTATTTGTTGGGTTTACCGTTGCTGAAAATGGAAATATTTAATTTTTGGTTTGCAACCCCTAGCTCCCGAAACATGATGACAATGGCACCACATTTTCCATTTCATTTAGAGGTCATTTTTTATTGAAAAACTCGACTTTTTCCCCCTAAAATAGCTCCAATATCAATACTTCTCTTCCCCATTTATTAATGTCTGGGAAGCGCTAAGATACCCTGGCCCCCACAGGTACCTACCGAGATAAATACTGTACTCCATGGACCACATAATAGCCCCTGCTTTCAATCACTGCACAGCACCTTGCAGCATACAACCTCTTCTGCATTACTGCAGGGGGAAACATAATCCTCGTTTTGAAATGAGATAAATGTTTGAGTGTCTAGACCAGGGGTGGCCAACCTGAGCCTGAGAAGGAGTGAGAATGTACCAAGGTACATTGCCAAAGAGCCACAGTAATATGTCAGCAGCCCCCCATCAGCTCCCCCACCCCGCTCCCAGCGCCTCCCACCCACCGGCAGCCCCGCCAATCAGCACCTGCCCCTCCCTCCATGCACCTCCCATCAGCTGTTTCGTGGCGTGCAGGAGGCTCAGGGGGGTGGGTGGAGGGGGAGGAGCGAGGGCACGGCCGGCTCAGGGGAGGGGGCAGGAAGGGGTGGAGTGGGGCCAGGGCCTGTGGTAGAGCCGGGGATTGGGCAGTGAGCACCCTTGGGCACATTGGAAATTTGGCACCTGTAGCTCCAACCCCGGAGTCGGTGCCTACCCAAGGAGCCGCCGAGCATGCACCACTTACAGGAAGCAGGCTTAAAAGGAAGAACTTGTCACAGGAAGGGTTGGCAACCAGAAGGACAATGGCTGCACAGTGGACTTGGAGCAGAGTTGCCAGGAGGAAGCGTGTAAACCTCTGCCACTCACAAGGACTCACCAGACTAGGTACAAGCCGATCGTTGCAAGAAAGGGACAGATAAACTCTGACCCAGGGTTTAGCTGTACCTAACCACCATAACCAAGCCAGACCCCTATAGAGTCTCGTCAAGGAAAACTCTGAGTGTCCCCTTAATTGGAAGATGCCGTATCTGTGAATCTGGAAAGACTGGGGTAAGGTTTCCAAGGGGATGTGGGGGGACACTGTGGAAGGAGAAGAGATTCTGAAAACACCCAGGCGGGACCCATTAAAGACTCAGCCTATGGCAACCCTATGAAGTAGAGCTGTAGACCTACCCGTTTGAGGAAAACAAATGTGTATGACTTTCCCATTGGAACACAGTGAGCCAATGGCAGAACTGATAACACAGCCATGGGGACCTGGCACTTTTCAGCTGTAGATCTCAAAGGGCTTTACAGAGAAGGTATCATTATCCCCATGTACATCTGTGGGACTGGCCACTTAAATTGCATTTATAGATGAAGAAACTTAGACACAGGGAGAGAAGAGACTTTCCCAAGATCACCCAACAGGACAATGGCAGATCTGGGAATAGAATCCAAGTCTCCTGAATCTCTACCCACTAGCACACACTCCCTCTGTAGACTATATCCCTTCCAGTCCTCACTGAATCAAAATGGAAACAAAGCAATTTTGCAAATTGCTGAATCACAAATGGAAATTGAGTGATGATCTGAAAGGAGAGGGTCCTCATCAGCATCAGAGTGCCCCAGGGTTTCCTTGTGCATTGGGAAGGGAGGGGAAAAGGCAGCATGTGATTTTTCCTTATATGGGGCTAGTAATCTGTGCTAGACTTCCAAGAACTAAGACTCCTCTCCTGGGATGGCATCAGTTTCTGAGAAGGACACTGCTTTAATCATCAGTTATTGCCCCAGACCGCACACTATAAAGCAACAGTTTTGGCTGCTGTTCTGGAATTAAATCTATGTTAAGCAGCTTTCACTATGGTTGTGTCTATGATGTAGGTTACCTTAACGATCTAGATAACCACTGGTTGAATGACCTTTTCACAGGACTTCCTCTGACATTTTGCTGACAAGTCTGTCTGGTACCTTGATTATTAAGGCCAGATGTCCCCCTCTTCAATGTGAGTTATTCATACCTGATGTGAGAGCCTCTTAGTTCTTCCACATCCCGAGCTCAAACGATGGAATAGTCTTTAAAAGTGTTTAGGAGATGTTTAGATTAAAAGAAGCAGGGAGCAAACTTTCCATTGATTGCAGTGAAAATCATATGCATGTAAGGAGAGTAAGATATATCCATTGTGGAGATATGAGAGCTGAATCCTGCACATACATTATGTTAAACACCAGTTGATGAGTTATTTGTCATGGACTAATTTATAGAGGTCTGCTAAAAACTTGCCCAGCTTGATCAATTTCTGCCATTAAAAAGCCTTAAGAAATGGATAAATGTCTTTTAATAGGTGTTTAACAGTCAAAAGAGCTCTGAGTAGCTTGAAAGCTTGTCTCTCTCTCCAACAGAAGGTGGTCTAATAAAAGATATTACCTCCCCCACCTTGTCTACTTCACAATCCCGGCAGTCTTTAATGAAGACAATAAAAATCAATGAAGGATACCCAATGCCACTTGCCCGAGAAGGACACAGCTTCTACAACCCTTTAACTCAGCTTCCACTTATTCCTTCATGGCACAGCACTAGAATTAGGCTATGTCTACACTACAGCCTATGTTGGTAAATTTATGTCACTCAGGGGTGTGAATATTCCACCTCCCTGAGCGACAGAAGTTACACCGACATAAGCATTCGTGTGCACAGCGCTATGTCAGTGGGAGAGGGGCTCCGTCCTTCTCCCACTGTGCTTGTCCCTCGGCCTCTGGCCCTGGCAGCCAGGCCTGGGCAGGGATAAGAAGGGGTGGGACCGGTCACTTCTCACGCTGGCCACTCCAGGTCGCTGCTCTGTGCAATGCGGCAGCTGCCTGCGAGAGCCCAGCCGGGGAAGCGGCGACGGTGGCTGGGCTGTGTCTCGGGCAGCTGCCGTCCTGCACAGAGCAGCGACCCTGAGCAGCAACCTTCAGCCGGCATGAGAAGCAGCTCCATCCCTCCACCTCCATTCCCCACCTGGGCTCGGCTGCCCAGGGAGAGTGGGCAAACGGGCTGTGGGGGAGGTGCAACAGAAGAAGGACAGAGCCCCCTCCCCACAGGTAACTCTGAGGATCCTAGAAGATCGTCCTGGCCTTGGCTTTTTGATCTCATGCTCGTATTACCTCAATATCTTCTTTGCATTTAATACATTGTTGAGATGCTAATTAACTTTCTGGGAAAATAACTGTGTCAAAAACACAGAGGCCAGATCCTCAGGTGACATAAAACGCCGTAGCTCTGTTGTAGTCAATGGAGCTATGCTGATTAATGCCA
This sequence comes from Chelonia mydas, assembly GCF_015237465.2. Classification (NCBI taxonomy): domain Eukaryota; kingdom Metazoa; phylum Chordata; order Testudines; family Cheloniidae; genus Chelonia; species Chelonia mydas. Next base: position 6,102,404 of record NC_051251.2, read on the forward strand.
GCTGAGGATCGGGCCCTATCGTCTGTTTTGGTGCACAAGGAATGCAGGAATGGGCTCTGAGTGCTGGCCTCATCTTTCAGAAGATCAGCCAACGTCCATTGGGCAGATCTTCTGCTCCAGCATGCATGCAACTCCAAACACAATCAGTGGAAAGTTTGCTGCCTCCTTTTAGTCTGAGCTTCCCTCTTTTAAGATTTTCATCCACAGTTGTTTGGATGTCTGAAGCTGAAGGCGCTATCCCACGAGATACGAATAACTCCCCTTCAAGAGGGGAGCATCTGGCTTTAACGGTTCATTTTGATTATTTCAGAAAACCCCTCAGGCCCTTTAGTAAACATTCTCTATAAAGTGTTTTCTTCCATGCTATTCTCTTCGTATTCTCTGCAGGGCATGTCGTTTCAGCACTATCATGTAATCTCCATATATATTAATATAAATGAAGCCCTCAGCACATCTCTGATGCTTGGTCTGCTCTTGTCTATAATTCTTTCATGCTTAATAGATTCTGTTCATGGATAAGTATTGTTTTAGGCCTGTTGCCAAAGTTTAATCCAATGAGCCAATTTTCTACACCAGGCCACTGAGCAGCTCTTTGTGAAGACTGTGCTAGCCCTCATTTGTAGCAAGAGACTGAAACCCATGAACCTGCATGAAGAATGTGTAGCACTGGGGTGTCGCTCCAGGGCCCCAAATCAGGCCTGAAGCGTTTTCACTTTGCAAAATAACGTGCAAAGTGACAGGCTACTGAAATGCGGCACCACTTTACCTTGCCATTTTGAGAACTAGTGGGAGAATAGTGCAGGAAAGGACAACATTTTGAAAGGGTTCCATCCCTTTTGGTGGGCATAACTTGGACCAGGAAAACTCTGCCTGCATTTTTTTCCTCCCTCTACCTTCCTGATTACCGGGGCAAGTCACGGAGTTAGAGACAGTTAGGTTGGTGCCAGCAAAAAAGGAAACTAGGTCTAACAACTTCTGAAAATTTACCCTTAAGTGTTTTGGGTTGTTTTTTTTTAAAGCAAATGTGGAAGGCAAGATTTGTGTTAGTTTGCCTGAATCCTACCCCGGGGTATAGTAAATCAGGGCTGCCTGAATGTTTTGACACCAAGAGCCACAGAGACAATGGAGTCAATAGAGTTATGCTGATTTACCTCAGCTGAGGATCCTGACAGCAGTCAGGAGGTGTGATTGCAGCAGGTGTAGGCTAGCTTGCTGAAAATAGCAAAGAAGCTTCAGTGGCATGGGGTGGAGGAACAGGCAAGCTGCCCAAGGATAGCTCAGTGGTTTGAGCATTGGCCTGCTAAACCCAATGTTGTCAGTTCAATCCTTGAGGGGGCCATTTAGGGATCAATGGCAAAAATTGGGGGTTGGTCCTGCTTTGAGCCAGGGGTTGGACTAGATGACCTCCTGAGGTCCTTTCCAACCCTGACGTTCTATGATAGTTCTACTCAGGCTCCAGGGTGAGCTTGTATTAGCTTATGCTGCAGCAGATTCCCTGCTATTTTTAGCAAGCTAGCTTGAGCAGAGCTAGGTGAGGTATATCTACATGTACTGCAGTGACACCTCCCTACCGCAGCGCAGCCATCCCATTAGAGTCCAAACGAGAGAGTACACCAGTGTTACTGCAATATTCTGGGTCATTACGTAGAAAGCGATAATCTTTTTTTTTTATATGCAGCGCAGATATAGGAAATCTCTTTGGTCAAAAAAACCTAAAAATGCAGGTCACAGGCCATTTTTAATGCCTGAAAGGCCATGGAATAAAAATCCAGAAATGTGCAAAGAAAGGGGGAATATAACTTGTGCTTATAAAGGACCTGATGCATGGTCTGCTGGAACCAGTGTCTTTCCATTGGCTCTGAAGGGCTTTGGATCAGGCCTACAGGGCATATATTCTATTCATTTTTGTGACGGTCACCTCACTGTCATCTCTCCATTGCCCCAGTCTATGTCATTAACCTGCAAAACATGAGCATACTATTCCTAAATAAGCATAGTCTTTCATCTTAGTCTGGATTCAGTCTAGGCACTGAAAACACCTTTCATAGTAGGATAACAAGTTCAGGTTTCTTAAGAGCCCTGGCAATGTTATTAATGGGGCCAAAATAGATTATAAATGGGAGATTTGAGGAGTTCAGGACAGTGAAATTACAATGAAATGAGTGTTCATTTCAGCAGCAGTTTGATCGCTGAACAAAGTGGGCCTTTGCAGTGAACTGGGTCACCGGTTCAATTCCTGCTCTCATTCCTTGGCCTCTTGTTGTTAGCTTGGGATGAGGCAAACGAATATGGCAAACCATCGGGGAATAGGGAGGACTTTCAATAGACAAATAGACAAGCTGGGGGCTTGACATTTATGGAGATGCACTGCTCCTCAGCTTGCAGAGAGAATGAAGAAATGCAGGCTGGTGCGGTAGGCTTCAAACTGCTTCAGGAGGTAATGATCAAAGTTATTGCTTTAGTCGTTTATTTAGACTTCTTTAAAATGCACTCAGCCAAAACTCTGCAATGTTTAGCATTTTAGAAAAAAACAACTTTGCATTAAGCATAAGCAAAATTATGTGCAAATCATTGAGATAGGAGCTTTATCTTAGTTGGGCACCTATTTTTAGCTGAAGCATTGAAAATTCCCAAATAAACCTATGGACTCTATCATGCCCGGGCAGGTAACACACACTGTTTGGTAGTGCAAAGTGGAGCGGATCAAATCAGTAGAAATGTTAGGTGAAACTTACAGGGATTTCTTCTGACTCCTGTGTGGCTTTGTCAAATGTAATTTCTACATCTGCCTTTTAATCAGGCAGATCTATCACTAGTCGCTATGGGGAGTGTATTTGGGAACAAATTACTGATAATGATAACGATGGATTTATATTGCTCTTCTCATTCATGGATCTAGTTTTTCCTAGTGGTAAAAGTAGAGATGATAAATCAGGAGACCTGGCTTCTCGTCTCTATTTTGACATTAAGTGGCTAAATTTGGGGGGAAGGGAGCAAGTCCTTAAATAACCGTACCTCAGCTTTCCCATTTGTCAAATGAAAATAAACCACTTTTTGTAAAGCGCTTTGAGATGTAAGGGCATGTGTAAAAGCAAAGTGTGCACTCCGAATGCCCTTGTGTAAACATTAGGGGAGCCTCCTAATTTACATGCGAGGTAAGCATTATTAGACCTGTTTTCCAGCTAGGCAAACGGAGGCACAGCCCAATGCTAAACAGTGGTTCGGTTCAGGTGGCAAAAGAAACCAGAACCCCTGACACCCAGTCTAAGTCGCTAATATCTTATTATACTGCCTCCTTATTATATATACGTTATAACATCCTAAGTGTTGTTTTAAATTACAGTGTATCAATTTAGGCTTAAAATGTAAAATATTTACATGGTGCTAAATATGTCCCTGGCATAGCATCATTGACTCTAATGACCTTAGCAAGGTTGCAAGCAGCACCCTCTGCCAAGTGTGGACTCCTCTGCTCCACCAGGCCACCCCCTACCCTCTGAACGATAATTGGTTAGGGACTGGGACAGGGGAGGAACTCACTCAGACTCCAGGTAGAATATAACCCCTTTACAGTACAACAAACTGCCTGTAGGACTTGCTCCCAAACCCCATTGAAGTCAATGGGAGGCTTTCCATTGACTTCAATGGCTTTTGGATGAGGCCCATCTTGCGTACCTTAGATGGCAGAGCCAGGGGCTTGGGGGAGAGGGTATTTCCTTTCATCAGTCTTCTTCTGCTCCCTATTGCACGACAGACAGGGGAAGAAATGGGGGGAAATCTTCTTAAAACTGCGTTATTTCTCCTACCAGCTGGGTTATTTCTAGCTGGCTGATTTCTTTCTTCTAGCCCCAGTGCTATAGCTTATGAGTTTAGTGAAAATGGCTTATTGTTTTCATTAACGCAACCTGGCAGATTGCTTTACTTGTTTAAACTGCAACAAAACACTATGGCCTGGCCCATGAGCACTCATCCCCAGGGCCTCTGTGCTACAGAGAACCAGCCTGCCTTTATACAAACACAATCCTCCTTTCTGTTTTCAAAATTCTTAGCTCCTTGCCTTTTAGATTAAAGCAGCAACATGCTAGGAGCTTGGTCCAAAGCCCATTCCAGTGAGTGGGATCTAGGCCCTAAAACCAGAGGGATAGATTCTGTGCTGTGTCTGCTGAGAGGCTCAGCCCAGGAGGAGAAGTGGTCAGTGGGGGCTTTAAGGCCCAGCTTGACAAAGCCCTGGCTGGGCTGGTTTAGTTGGGGTTGGTCCTGCTTTGAGCAGGGGATTGGACTAGATGACCTCCTGAGCTCTCTTCCAACCCTAATCTTCTATGATTCTAAGCTACCTTTGTGTTGCCTTTATTCTGCCTACATTGGGGCTCAAATTTATGGCAGCCTTCCCTGTGCTGCATCCTGCCATGGATCTAGGCAGCCTGGCCGCTGGCATATGCTCAATGCCGGGGCTTGCAAGTGGAGCAGTGTAAAGCCATTAATGTCATGCCTACACCACTTTTGCACCAGATTAATAGATTCCAAGGCCAGGAGGAAACATTATGATTATCTAGTCTGACCTGGCTGGACTTGATGACTTCTGGAGGTCTCTTCCAGCTCTACATTTCTATGATTCTCTAACACAGGCCACAGAACTTCCCCCTAATTAATACCTTCGGAACTAGCGCATGTCTGTTACAAAAGCCACATCCAATTGTGGTTTTAAAATTGCCCATGATGGGAGAATCCATCACGACCTTTGATAAGCTCTTCCAATGGCTAATTCCCCTCACTGTTAACAATTCACACAGTATTTCCAGTCTGCATTTGTCTAGCTTCAACTTCTAGCCTTTGGGTCTTGTTATAACTTTCTATGCTTGATTGAAGAGCTCATGATCAAATATGCGTTTCCAGCGTAAGTACCTATAGGCAATGATCAAACTGCCCCTTAACCTTCTCTTCATTAAGCTAAATAGATTAAGCTAGGCGAATTCTTCCCCAGCTCTCAGAGACCCTGAAGCAGGGTATAAGTACTGGATCAGGAGCCAGAATCAGCCTCAGAGTATCTCTCGTGTCCGATCTGCTCAAAGCTGATGAAGCATAGCCAGTTTCGGGTAGGGATGATTGTGATTTAATCTAAACTTCACCCCCAAATGCAAAATGTTTTTTTCTTTTGAAGTCTGAAAAGGTTTTTTTTTCCCTGTCCCGCCCCCACCCCAACACACACACACACTTTTTTTTGTGTGAAACCAGAAACAAAAGTGCTGAAATAACACAGGAGCAGCTGTTCCTATGGAAATTCTGGTCCAACCAGAAGCATGATTCACCCTAAATATTATAAAAGAGCCTGAGGGTCAGCTGTGGTAAGCTACCATAATGGTGGATAATTAGGTGTTATTTGTATTACACCTTGCCTATGTAACCCCCAAGGAGATGACCTAGATTCCTGGGGCTCGGTCTGCTGGCAGCTCGGGGGAGGCACACTGTCCCTGGTAGGGAGGGGGAGCCAAGGCAGACTCAGAGTCTGCCCAGCAATAGGGAGTGAGAGGCCCTCCCAGGGAGCTAAGGAAAGGGGAGAAGCCATTTTTGAGTCAGTCTGGAGCCAGCCAGGGCAAGGGCAGGACTGGCTGTGTGGGGAGCTGGTGAGAGGTTTTTCGCAGGAGCAGGTGGGTGAGATTCTGTGGCCTCTGTTGTGCAGGAGGTCGGACTAGATGATCATAATGGTCCCTTCTGACCTTAGTATCTATGAATCTATCTATGAGTCCCAGGCCTGCATGCAGGGTTCCCCCTGTGAACTGGCCTCTAGGGACCTGATTGCAGATCCCTCCACTGGGCTTTTCCCTCTCCACTGATGACTCCCAGTTTGTAGAGTTTTGCTGGGAAGCTTCCCCAGCCAGGCTGAGTTTGCCCTCCAGCTCCCTAGGTGAGACCCATCACCACATGGTCAGGTCTGCGCTGGCTGCTAGTTCCGGGCTGCTGCCTGCTGTGTGTGTGTCTGGACACTGGGCTAGGAGACGACAGTTTGGATTTTAGTACAGTTGTGTAATCTGCACCTTGAGCCCTGCACCCCTTTGTGGTGAGGGGAAATCCTGGGACCAGAAGCAGCCTGACTCCTGCATGAAGAGGATCCCTGCCAGTAGAGATCAGCCTCTCTGCAGTGACTAAGGAGTCCAGAGTCAACGCTGAACCTGTGGATCATTCATGGAGTTTGTGAGTGCACCATCTTTTAGTTAGTCAGTCAGGGAAATTGTTTTGGGGACCCCCTACTTCCTGAACTGTTTACTCAAGCCAGGGAGTGAGGGTTTGGGGATTTTATAACCTGTGGAGGGACTTACCACCTCCTCCCACCTGTGAGTCCTTTGGGCTGTACTGAACCCAGTCAGCCACACTGCTAAACCTCTGCAGAGAAGATATCGTGGTCAGAGGTCATCAAGGGTCCCAACAAACTATGCATACCAATGGGACACTAATCTTACATTTGCTACATCAGGTCACTTGACTGGGGAAAGTCACGGGTATTATCAGCGTGAGCACCGGTGACCCTAAGAATAGTGTTTTACCCTGTTATGTTGTATTTGTCTCCTGTTTAATATAATTCTTGTGTTGAATATATTGTATGTGTTTGTGTTATTTCTTGGGAGTCTCCAACTATCTGGCAAGTAAGTGGGGGTTACTCTGTGGTTAGAATTTTCCTCCCAAGCTGCCCTGCTGACCCTGCCAGGAAGGGGAAAGGCGGGTGGAGGCACTGCCAAATAAGTTCATAGGGAAAATAAAAAAAATACACCCTGCTGAGGGGGAGGCGGGATCCAGAAGAACCCAAACCTGTCCATCAAACCCTGTAAACAGATTGACATTAAAGAAGGTAACTGGGTGGAGAGGGGCGCTACACCTAGAAAGGACAATGAAGGGTCAGGATCCTTTTGTACTAGAGGCTGTATGGACAAAGAAGACAGGCCTAAATACCTTTGAGAATCCAGGCATAGTCATTCTCCTGAGAGCTCACAATCTACATGTGAATGGTCAAAACAGACAAATGGAGTGAGATGGGAGGAGGAGATAGCATTAAAACAGAGTTTAGTAGAAAAACAGAAGTCTCAGGACACCAAATACCTAATCTAGATTGATGGGCTAGAGCTAGATAAACACAATACATTAGTTCAGACAGATGGATCCTGCAGTCTTTACTCCATTATTTCAAAAATAATGTCCTAATATGCGGAAATTACAGTGGTTGAACTTTAAAAGGTTTCCTGTATTGTGAAAGTTTCTACCATTTTGTGGGATGTCTCCTACCCGAACAAGGGGCAATATGGCTGAAACCAGCAATCTGGCCCCTGGTGACAGAAACGTAAGAGAACCTACAGTACGGTACAAAGAGAGGCATAAGAATGTTCCCTGTCGTGCACATTTCTTTACTGAGTAGATTAGCAAAATAGCCAGGCAGGGTTGAAAATGCAGCAGCTTTCTGCTGCCACCAGCCATCGCTGGCCATTCAGAATCACCGTGTCCGTTGGTGAACGTATGACAGGACAGCACTCAGCTACCTCCTTTGAGATGTAGAGATACTGGCCATCCTCCCACTATTACTTTGTCATTTTTCTTTCCTTATTCTAATATGGCAACCCAGTCAGGACTACCGGGGTTGTGAACGGTAGAGTGTTCTAACGTTGCGGGAGGAAAATGGCACATTAAATCTTTTAATCCACAAGGCAGTCCATAAACTGCTCAGGTGGCAACCCTGCTCCAGGGCATCTCCTAGGCGTTATTAGATCAAAAGGACATTGTCGCCTCCGATGGCATGAAAGATCGAAAGATGTAAGGCGCTGGTGGGTTGTGCGGCTCAATTTCATTGATGTTGGAGAGTTTGCTGGACACGTGCACCAGATTCTCAAGCTGTGGATTTGTTCTTGAGATGTGCAGGCAGTTATTAAAGCCTGAGCCGGGTTTGCTACAGGAGATAATAAGGGTTGTAAGTAACACAGCCCAGAGAGATTTATTTAAGAATTCTGCAGAATTATTCATGTAATCTGAGGCCCACATTGCATCAATGCATGTTTCTTTGTGCTTCCATGGTGAAGAATGTGCTTCGGTACTAGGCCGGACAGCCCAGTCTCAGTTGGGTGCCCAATCTCATCTCCGCTCCTGTTAATCAGTAATTAATGCTTATAGCCTGGATATACGTGTTGAAAGAATCACACTTTTAATTATAGCCACTGTAAAAAGCACCTTGCACCATTTTCTGCTGCCACTCCACGTAGAAGAAAACATCCGCTGACCATGATAGTCTGTCAAGGAGTTTAGAACTGAGATTACCTCTTTGCCATGCTAAGGATGGGGGATTATCACAGACCAATGTCGCACAGCATCAACATTAGCCTTGACTTAGATGCCTGGAGTTTTTTTCTATCTGTCTGTGTTAAACTCCCCATCACCTTACTGGGAACAGTGACCTCTGATCTGTCTAGCAAAAGACTAAGGCCATGTCTACACCACAACATTTTGTCAACTTAATTTCTGTCGGCATACAGCCTCTGCAGTTATTAAATTGCGTGTGTGCGTGCACACTTGACTCCTTGTGTCGGCAGCGTGTGTCCTCACTAGGAGCCCTTGTACCAATTGTATTGCCTGGATGGGGCATCGTGGGATGGCTCCTGAAAGCCAGCAACAGTCGATGTAAACAATGCAGTGTCTACACGCTGCGTCGACCTAATTAAATTGACCATGACTCTACTCCGCTTGGGGGAAGTGGTGGTATTAAGTCAGCATAGAGAGGCACATCCATCAGCGGGAGCCAAATTTAAGTGAAGACACTTCCACAGCTAAATCGGTGCAAGGCAGCTTACGTCGACCTAACCAGGTAGTATAGACCAGGCCTAAACTACACAAATCTGTTAGGTTTGGTTTTCTAGGACTCTTGTGTTGTATTCTTTTTCAGGTCCTTACTTTGCGTTTTTCCATCTGAGATATGTGCACATCCCATGCTATATAACCGTTAAATCACACTGCTGTATCGGTGTTATGGGCTGCTGCTGTTGTTGTGAAGATCAAATCTATATTAATGATCTTTCCTTTGGACTTGGTACTTCAGACTCATTCAGGCAGCAGCAGCTAAGACCTTTTTGCATTGTACAGCCCTTCTCTTCTGTGGTATTTCAGAAGGCACTTCCTCAAATAAAACTCAAAGCCCGATAACACGTAGGCCACACTTTCCCCATAAGCCTCCATGATGACACCCGTGTATGGGCTATTAATTAATTAATCAATCAATCATTAATATACTGCCCCTTTCTCCTGACGTATTCAAAAGAGTTAACAGGCATTAATTAGCTCACTAGTGACTTGATCCAAAGCCCGATGGGAAACCTTCCCATTGACTCATCAACAGACTTTGGACTAGACCCTAATAGCCACAGAACACCCCTCTAAGTTAGGTAGATCAGTAGAAATTCTGTAGTTGGGTAAACACAGAAGTTAAATAATCTACACAAGGTCACTGATCGTTTGCTCAAAGCTGCAAGGAGCATGTGCAGAATATTGTGCATGTAAGTGCAAGGTACAAAGTGCTGAATAGGACAAATGGTGGAGAGGAACCTGAGCTTGCATTAATGAATGCACTCAGTCAGGTTATTCCTGCTTAGTAGTAGGAGGGACGCTTTAGAAGAATTTATAATAAATCTTCTCAAGAGTATGTGGAAGATCTCCATTGTAGCTAGTGCTTGGGTGATCACTGTCATCTTGGTTGACAGACTGTGGATTGAACCGGAGAGCTTCAGAGCTAAGAGACATTAGCTGCTACAGCTTGAGTTAAAGCTCTGTTGCTGGGGACTATAACAACCTGTATCCTCTGCAGATCAGCACAGAAGAGGACCTGTAACTCGATCTCCAGTGAGTTACATGTGCTCAGATGTTCTCCATGCCACCATGCATCCCTCCCTTTGTGCTTGGCACACTTGATTCAGAGGTAGCAGCCACACAAGGGACTTGCAGTTTTGTACTGCTCCTCAGAGAGGACCATGGCTTGCATGTAACCTAACTTGAGCCCACCTTGCTTTGCCACTCTTCTGCAGTGCAACAGCCGTGCCCATCAGCTGGGACTTTCAGGATCAAGGCCTGAACCTGTGACAGAACTGGGGTCCAGCCTCTCCCCCTCATTTCAAATTCTCTCATCACCCAAGTACTGGGGTGCCTTATCCACACAGCACCCCTGTAGGTCATTTGAAACATTGCATTCATTGGAAGACTGCACACGCTGAAGATCAGTGCATAAAGCATGAATGGATGCATGCCACTGTGTGCCACCTGTCTTCGGCTTACATGGTGCTCTCTGCAGACCATGCTCTGACAAGGTCCCTAATGGGAATTGCCCATGGTAGAACTCACTGGTGTAGGAAAGGGCATGGTGCACACGTATATGTTTCAGTGTATTCTTGTAGGCACTTGCTTTTCCCACTGAGAATGCAAGAAGCAGCAGCCCTAGAAATGAAAAGGGCCTTGCTGTCTCTCCCTTTTTGGCATAGTGTCTGCCTTCCACATACCAAGTGGTTAAGTTGGTTTGGACAATAATCCATTTCTCTGTGGACATTCAATGGACTTATGCTATGGACAGAGACATTCTGCCCGGCACCTCAGATCTAAATCCCAGATATGTAGATTGATTTCAGGCACAGACTGCCTCTGTATAAATACTGGATCAAATAGGCTAATCGCTGTTAATCACTGCTAATCACTGGGATGGGGCCTCCCCAGTCCAGCTACACAATAGGGAGATGAAGTACGGGTAGGTGCTCATACACAAGCAATCACCGATGATATTAAGTGGCTGATACTGCAGCAATGCATGCTCCTTTTCAGTGCCACAGTACCTCTTTGTATTTTTCCCAACGTGGGTAGAAATGCAGTGTCAGGAAATATATATTTCCCCTTGAACTTCACGGATCAATTAACAACACAAAAAAAATTCAAAATTCATATTGACTGCGATGTTACCTATTTGCATGATTTGACTATGAGTCATACAACTGATATTTGGTATTTTTGATAAAGCCCCAATTCCTGGAGTCAGGTGACTTGGACAAAATCTCGTTTGGGGAGGAATTTCATTTCTCTTTTCTTACTTTTTTTGTGTAAGTTTCTAAACCTCATTGTAGCAGAGGGAAAGCAGGCTCAAATGCTAGATGGCAAATAAAAAGATCCCAAAATATATTATTTTGTAAAAATGTAATGTTTTTGAAGCCATTCTCGTGATTCTGGGGACCTAGCTCATGACTTCTGAATATTTGGGCATGGTGATATTGCGACTGCTAGAAGAGTTACATGGGATTTGACTGGATCTAGCAGAGACCAGAATCTGGTCCCTAGTACTGAGCCAAACACTCCTGAAGATTAGATTTGCAGAGCAGATCTTTCTGTAATCCCAAATATTCCACAATTCATACCTACCTGCCACAAGGTGAGCTGTGTGACCTGTGCCAGGTTTTCTTTCCAGCTCACATGACTGAGAGCCAGGCCTGCTGGGAGATGTCAGGGGCAGCCTGTTCTCAGCAGGGAGAGAGAGCAGGGGCAAGAACATCAGCTTGTGGGAAGGAGAAAGTGAGCTATGAATCCTGGGAAGGGGTAAATTGTTCATGGCCTGAAGAGGCAGGATTCAGAGGGAAGGCATGGAGTGAGGAGAGGAAAAGACCTGGGGCAGCAAGACCTGGGGCTTGGTGTCAGCATCTCTTCTTGTTTAGGGTCCCAGAGAGGGTGTGAGGAAGTCCTGCTTCATCAAGAGGGTGAAGACCAGAGGGGCAAATAAATGACTATTGAACTACCCCCAGGGAGGGCAAACCAGCACCAGCTTCGAATTCCCTGGTGTGACCGAGGCTGAAAGCGGTGAGCCAGGGAGGGCTAAGGAAAGGCTATTGAGCCCAGAGGGGACAGAAGGATATATTTTATGTTTGGGCTTTGGTTTACCCTGGAAAGAGGAAGACATTTGCTTTGGCCAGAGTGTCCAAACCACATCAAATTACCTGAGCAGGCTGGGAAAGGTCGCCGCCAATGGGGAAACATTTTTCTTTGTCGTACTTGTTCACCCACCTGTTAATTCAAAATTGAGATGTTTGTGTGAATGAGCAAAGTCCCACTGTGTTTATTTTTTCACTATTACTTGTCTTACAGTAGGCCCTAGAGTAGACTTGAGCTAATAACTGAGATTTTGGTTCAGAGGCTGAACTGAAAAATCCAGGAGAAAATACTGGCTCAGTTCAAACCAAATCAGATTTCCCCCTCCCCCCCCCCCAGGTTTTCTCGTTGAAATGAAAAAGAACAGCTTGGTTTGAATGAAACGTTTCACTCGCCCTGAAAGTAATGTTTTATTTCCCTTTTTAATTTTATTTTTAGTGTAACAAAATGTTTTGGTTGACCAAAAAGCATTTTGGTTTTCAGTTTTTCATTTTGATTCGGGTGCATTTCACCCTTTTGTTTTGTTTTGTTTTGAAGTTAGCACCATTTTAAAACCAAACGTGAGTTTGAAATAAAAAGTCAAAAAGTTTAATTTTGAAAGGGCTGAAATGAACCATTTCAACTTTTTACATTTTTCCCCATTTTTTTTTCAGCTGTCACTATTTACCAGATTTGACCCAAATTCACAAATTGTTTTGGTGCCCTGAAAAATGCATTTTTTGGCAAATTTACTGTTCACCCTAATTTTTTTTTCCCCCGGCTCTGCCTTAGAGACCCCATCATGCTAGGCACTATCACAAACATACAGTAAGAGATAATCTCTGCCCCAAAGAGATTAGCCAAGATCGCACAAGGAATGGAGCCCAGAACGATTAGGTTCTAGTTCACAGCCTTAACCACAGCTGTGTCTCTCCTCAGTGTTTGCTATATATTTTATCACTGGATGGCTGTAAAATTCTGGGCATAATACCCTTGATTGTCTGCCGTTAATGTCATACCTATGTCTGCAATATGCAGGTTTGATTGCTTTCCTTATTTTTTTATTTACAAATTTCATTTCAAAATAGCAATAAAACCTGGCAGGTTGTGCAGTTGGGGAGAATTATTGCCCATCTCTGGCTGTTAACGTTCCCTGAGCTTTTGGCTTTGGTGTCTCATCATGCCACGTGAGGCATGCGATAATTGCCCAGAAACACACTTGCTAGCTGTCATGTCATTGCTTAATTATATCATACTTCTATTTCAATGTATCATACAGAAGTTTGCTAAATGTGTATCCAAACTGATTTATTTCCTAAAAGTCCCTTAGAGCATTCCACTGGAATAAACAAGCTCTCTTTAATAGGCTTTTCCACCAGTAGAGCTCCAACGTACTGTAACTTTAATAACCTTTGAATCTGTAAACTTGAAGTCTTTAAATCAAGATCTGTGGACATCAGTAACGCAGCCAGAGGTTATGGACCTATTACAGGAGTGGGTGGATGCAGTTTTGTGGCCTGCAATGTGCAGGAGGTCAGACTAGATGATCATGATGGTCCCTTATGTCCTTAAAGTCTATGAGTCTTTACATGCAGTGCGCAGTCTTAACTTAGGCAGAGTTCTCACATGTTCTCAGGTGTGCTGTGAACCTGAGATTTTCATCCTTCCTTTGCTTGACCAAACTGAGAGGGGAAAAAAAAAACAATATCGCAATGGGCCAGATTCTTTGCTGACCTGGTGCCCCATAGTTGCAATGTAAAGTACGCTCAGTGAATGAGAGATGAGATTTTTAAAAACTGTATTCAGCTGGAGCTATTCATTGGGAGCAAGAGGGATGAAAGCAGCTGCTAATAGATTGGGAATTTATAACCATGATTGCACAGTTCTGAGAAGAGAGAACATGCTTTGAAAACCACCTGCAAGCATAGAGCTGTATAACTGTCAGGACACCCTAGGCATCAGGCTTTTTATTTTTGCATCCCTCACAGCACGAATCCAAGCACAGCTCCAAAACTATGACCCTTAGAGATGGATGGAACTGGAAAGATCACCCTGCCTTGAGGTGCCTATAATCACCTGCATCTTTTTTGGCCGCAGGTAGACACGATTCTTTGAATTTGTCATTTACAGTTTATTTATTGAATACATGAAACCCAGGAGTTTCAAATTACTTTCCATGCAGGGAATGGACTGTTGTTTCCATGAATTCGATTGTCCGGGGTTGGCTGCCACAGGCGTATTCAAATAAATGTTGTTAATATGCGAACTCCCTAAGACACTTGTATTCAGAGAGCTGCTGAGCCGCAAGAGGCTCATTTCTTAGTTTCTTAAATAAATACACAAACCTGTCTAGCTGGTGCCCTTTTATCGGTTGGATTACAGTATTCATCTCTAATCTCCTGCACCAATCAAAAACAGAGTGAAACAAACCTTTCTGTTTTTAAATCAAAGCCTGACTCTGGGAATGGGCTACCTAAACTGTAATTGTTTCAAATGTCTATTAGTGACACGGAGCATGGCTTTGTATGGCCACAACTGGAAAGGATGACTTTGACTGTTGTTCCCAAGGGAGGTAGAGGGGGAAAGGAGGGAATCTAAATGATCACAGCACATTGTATTATATGTTAAGACGCTAGGCCATCTACTGATGATGAGACTCACCTTTGTTACTGCCTATGGGATAGCTTTAGTCTCAGTGGGCTATTCCACTGGAAGACCTATTGGTTTTGATGGGACTAATGATGGAATGGGATATTTCAGCAGGTTTACATTGTGGGTGGCGTTGAGTTAGAACTACAGAGCTTTTGGTATCCTGGGTCCCAGAATTGATTGGGAAACGTGTTAGAGATTTCACTAAGACAGGGGAACTTCTGGATCAAAGGGTCTTCTCTCTCTCTCTCCTAGATTCGTGGTGTCTCACTTATTGTTAGGTTTCAGAGTAACAGCCGTGTTAGTCTGTATTCGTAAAAAGAAAAGGAGTACTTGTGGCACCTTAGAGACTAACCAGTTTATTTGACCATGAGCTTTCGTGAGCTACAGCTCACTTCATCGGATGCATAGCATATCGTGGAAACTGCAGAAGACATTATATACACACAGAGACCACCTTGATTATCATGCGCATTATAAAGAGAGGTTTCAAAGAGGGATGGGCTATTACCAGCAGGAGAGTGAGTTTGTATGTGTGTGTGGGGTGGGGGGGGAGGGAAAGAAGGGTGAGAAAACCTGGATTTGTGCTGGAAATGGCTCTACTTGATGATCACTTTAGATAAGCTGTTACCAGCAGGAGAGTGGGGTGGGAGGAAGTTTTGTTTCATGGTCTCTGTGTGTATATAATGTCTTCTGCAGTTTCCACGATATGCTATGCATCCGATGAAGTGAGCTGTAGCTCACGAAAGCTCATGCTCAAATAAACTGGTTAGTCTCTAAGGTGCCACAAGTACTCCTTTTCTTTTCACTTATTGTTCTTTACTTCCACTTTCTTACGTGCCAGCTTCTCAGCGGGTGCAAACTGGATACGCTGCTGCACTGATTGTTTTTACATACATGCCAGCTGGTGTCACTCAGCTGAGAAGTTTTCAGAGTCCTGTTAGGGACATTCTGATGGATAAACTAGGCTCCACCCTTCAAAAATGTATCTTTACCACGCACAGTCATTATATGACAATGGCCCCATTCCAAAGCTAATCGCCAAGTGCAGTTAAGTGGGCATTGTTTAGCACATTCCTAGTGGCAAGTAAACCCAGTTTCTCCCCTCTTTCGATGGGTGCTAGCTGAGTACAGAATCATTTGCAGAGGAAAGTTCTTAACTTCTACTCTCTCTACCTATCAGACTCTTAGTTACTAGGAATTCAGCTTTATTGCCTAAATGGAAATTTGCATAATATATCCCATAATGTCACTTCTTACTTATAAATAAACATTGCTCATTATTCTCTTTATAAATAAACATCATTTTGAAAGTGAATGTGTTGGGTTAATGACTTCACTCAAAGTGATTACCTTTCCATGAAGTGCTATGAAGGGAGTGGCAGAAAGTTCTAAATTAGTCTAAGAAGGAAGTTCATTAGCCTGGTGAAGGAGGGAAGTGCATGAGTTGATCTACTTATGATCCTGCTGAATCTGGACATACTGCAATACTTACACATGGAAGTAGTCCAATTAGGCTAGTGCACTAGTGTCAATCTGGAGTAACTCCACTGAAGTCAATGGAATTTTACTGATGCAAAGAGAAGCCAGAATCCAGTCCATTTACTAAGGTAGGCCAATTTACGTGAGTGAAAATTACACACACGAGTGAGGGCTGCAGGACCAGGTGTTAGGTTTTTTTAAAAATCTGCACTTTAAAGAATGATTCTTGGGAGGTTAGATCAAAAATAGAGAGGCATCAAGCTCAGATCCAAAGTTTCCAAGAGTCTGAGAGGTAGAGAGAGGTGGAGGTCCATGGTTTGGTTCAGCTCATTACAGAGGTTGAGACCAGCTGTGAAGTTTGGATCCATATCTACATTTTCCCATATTAGGATCAAGTGTTTTGCTTTGGATCAATCTTTATTGACATATGTTGTATAAAGCATGAATAGGCAGAAACTCAGAATACATCCTAGATTTTCTTCTTGCAATCTTTGAAGGGCTTTCTGAAAGGAATGCTCAAGATCTACTCCTAGTTAGATGGCTCAGAGTGCAGGAATTAATGGGTGAAGTTCTGTGAACTCTGTTATGTGGGAGGTCAGACAAGATTTTAATAGTGGTCCCTTCTAGGCTTGAGTCTATGAATCTATTAATTTCACCTGTCTCCTGGCCATTCATGACTCTGCAGTGCATTAATTTAGATGCAGTGCTGTTTCCTGATGAGATATGAAATCCAGGTCACTTCTGACCATCTCTGGAGGCTGTCCAAATGGAAAACAAAGTTCTCAATGTCCCTTTGCCACTTTAATAAATAGATGATTTTAGTGTTTGTAAGATGCAAAGAATGAACTCCACCTGAAACCAATGTGGTATAGCTGATATTAGGTGTCAGCTTGGTTATCCTTTTGGGTGATGCAAGTCTGTGGTTGAGTTTCTTATGTAGAAATGGGCAGGAAGCACACAGCAAATTCAGCCACCTCCTGGAGAGGAGAGACTCCATGGATTAGCTACTCTAGGGTTTGGTCCTTAGTTGGAAGACATACACACTGATGCTTAGAACAGGGTCAGTGCTCATTGAGCCCTGCCAGAGCGGAGAAAAAAATAAGCTATGCAAGAGCACTTTTCCAAACGAGATGTACTTAGCACCACTCTGATTTGTTTCATCGGGGGCAATGGACACAAGGTGAAATTCACCCTTTGACAGAAGACTAGCACTAGACATGTGCATTACCGAGGTCCTGTCTTAATTCCTCAAAATAGGATTTAAAGGGCGCGTAGGTCTTTTGCTGATGCTCTGCATGGAGTGCATTTTCCCCCTCTGTAATTTTGCATCAGGATCTGTGATGGGATGAAACCCCATCACAGGCTAGGTGGGGGCTAAAGGCCAGTAAGTCACATTTACTGCACCTGTGACATAACTAATTAGTTGCTTCTCAGCCAAAAGGGGTAGGACTAAGAGGGTTCAGGTGATAACAATAAACACTTCAGTGTGGGCGAGAGACCATAGGGAGCAGGGAGATTCTTGTGAAGGACCCAGAGCTGAGACTGACTGGAGACCAGACACCTCGGGAAGAGGGCAGAGTCTTGATACCAGAGCTGGGGCGATGACTACAGAGTAGTCCCAGAAAGGGTCTGGGAAGAGAACCCTGAAGATGGGATGACTGGTTGGGACTATGGACTTTATTTAAACCATTTGTTACCCCAAAGACATGTGAACTAGATACTTCTCAACCTGAGGGCTGGATTGTATATAAATGTAGCTGACCCACAGTGGGTGCCAGAGTGGAAGAACCCCTGCGACATTGTGTCTTGGCATAAGGGGGCGCCCAAGAGTGAGTGTGCTCCATAGCAGGATCTTATTTATTGTATCTCCCTGTGAGGTAAGGTAGGGTTTCCTTATTTAACCAGGCTGAGTGTAATCAGTGAGCTATTTATACAAGAAGCTTTTCATCCCTTATCATGTCAGCATGAGCAGAGCTGAAATGGCCACAGCTCAGCATTGTCTGCTATTTTACAGCAGGTGTCCTGTGACGCTAGTTGTACTGTAGTGAAGTTATCTGGAGTAAGACAGAATTAATCATCTCCCACCGAGACCTTCCAAACACAGAGCCTATCCGTGTGAGCAAATTTTTTTTAAAAAAAATACATATGCAAATCTCAGGGAACACAGGAGTAAGTGTTACGATCACTTGATACATGTGACCTAAAAATACCAGTTATTGCAAGAAAATGAAATATATAAGGAAAACTTTTTCATCTGATTATATTTCACCTTGCCGTGTGTGTGTAGTGGGGAGGGAATGACTGAAGCCTGCTAGGGAACGTAATCTAGTATTATAATACCAATTTGGGTATGTCTACACTTCACTACACACGTCGTCCTCATGAAATCTCATATAAATGATCTTGGATGGCCCTGGCGGGAGCCAGGTCTTTGACAGTGTGGCTATAGCAAAAAGAGGATGACTGAGATAGCATCTCGTGAACATTGGTTTGGATTCGGAAGGGCTGCTCAGTTCAGCCATGCTCATCCACTCTTCATGAATGCCCATGCAAATAGAATGTTGTTTGAGGATTGGCTGTTCTCTCTGTAAATACCCACACATGCACCAGGGGGCTTGAGGAAGACCATTTGTCATTTAGGGTATGTGGACAGTTTGAGCTGAAGGTTTAATTCCCAGCTTGAGGAGAGACACCCGCACTAGCTCTGCTTGAGCTAGCACACTAAAAACCGAGTGTAGCCAGGAGAGCCCGGTCACGTGCCGTCCTGAGTACACGCCTAGCTTCTTGGATGGATACATCCTCAGGGTGGCTAGCCCTTCCCACCCACTGTGGCTACGCTCTATTTTTAGCATGCCCGTTTCATCAAAGCTAGCATGGGTCTGTCTGCTTAGGCTGGGAATTACACCTCCAACTTGAAGTGTAGACATACCCATATTGGCTTGTCGTCATTAGTTATTCCTCACTCTCTTATTAAAAAAGAAACAATGTTGTCACTTAAGCACGGAGCAGAAAAAACACCCTGCGATGTATGTGACTCATCACACCAACTCAGACAGCACATAATAATAATAATAATAATAATTAATAACATCTAGTTCTTGGATAGATCTATTTCTCTTTAGGTCTCAAAGTGGATTACAAAGGAGGTCAGTTTCATTATCCCCATTTTATAGATGGGGAAACTCTCAAATAGTCAAGGTGAATGGTTTGGAAGCAAACCAGAGTCTGAACATTATTCATCTAGATGATCGGAGAGTAGCTATGGATAACAGACGTATTTGTAGAGATCAAGATCAGTTTGCAAATGATTTGTGGGAGATTTAGACCTTGTTTGAGCACAGCAGCTCAGTTATCTGTGCACACAGGACAATTCCTTAGGGGCTGGTTTGTCTGTTCAATAATATCTTCGGTACATTTGTTTCATAGCTCCACCCTCAAAATCTTCTCCTTTGTGCTTTAAGCTATAAAACAGGGTTTAGATAGAGGACAGCATCACATCTTAAATTCACAGGCAATTATGCTTTTCTGGGGAGTGCCTTAATAGATAAAACTCACCTTGACTTGAGAGCCGTATCACTACCTTCCTCTATTGATTTAAAGAATACTTGATAGCTTTATTTTTTCAAAGGTGTTACTATAAACACTGTGACTCCCATATTTAGGGCTGGCTGGAAAAGTAAGAATTCCATTTAGTGAAAAATTTTGCAGTTTTGACATTTGGTTTAATTCTGTATCTGAACGAAAACTAGACTCTTGCTCAATGCTTTTTATGGGGGGCTGGCAGAGAAAGAGACCCCAGAATAACAAATAGACAGGTGGTTAGGAGGTGGGGTGCCCAAGTGAAAGTCTTTGCTTTGAATCAGGTCGAGTGCGGATTTGCACTTGGGTCTTTCACATCCAGGTGAGTGCCAGGTCCACTGCACTATAGTCAGTGTCACTGTCTCTGGTCCAATGAATATTTAATTATTTATATAAAGTGGCGAAGCTCCAACAGGAGAGATGGAGAGAGATTGACTCCATAGCCTGATGATTAAGACCCTAACCACTGGGGTATTGGCTATTCTGGGGAGGGTCTCTCTTTCTCTGAACAGAAATTCCTGATGAAGTATTGTTGAAACTGATACAACTTCCACAAAAAGTTTTGGTTTCACCAAATCTGCATTTTCTGATCCCCAAAAAGTTTAACTGAAAAATTCCTGGCCAGTGCTACCCATATTTAAAACCTTCCTTCCCCTTACTCCTCATGTGATCAAGTCTGGAAAAAGAGCAATACTTCCCCAAATTTCTGTCCATAAACCAAGTATCCTCTGTCCTGACCTTGAGACCTATGGATGAAAAGTGTACAGTATTATTATTTATTGTTTTTAATGTCTGTGGCAGTGGATTTCGGTTGAGCCTATTCTAGATAAGGTGGGGAAGGACTGAGGGTAGGAAAATAACCAAATGTCTTACAAACTTGACAACAATTGGTTCAGTGATAGTCTGGGGAAAAAAATCAGTATTGGGATTGAATGTTATTATTTTACAGCCTCCTCCAACACTGGTCCTAGACCACTGCAGAAATAGGCCAGATTCTCAACTCTTGTAAACTGGTATAGATCCATTGGCTATGCTGATTTCCATCAGCTGAGGATTAGGCCCAGAAACCCTCCTCACCAACCACCAAAAAATCCTAGAAGATCAATTGATTCAGAGATTATTTGTTAAAATGTACATCTCAATTTAAAGGGTTGCCCATAGAGTGGTTCTTTGGCTCTAAATTGCAATCATACTGGTGTTGCTCCGATGATATACTATGTGCGGGGGCTGTAATGCATCATGAAAACATCATTGCGTTGGATACAAATGCAATCTGCAGGAGAACAGCACTCTTTATTTCGCTGTTGTCTATCAAAATTTCCATTACTAGCTCGGTCATTCATTAACAAAAATACAAAGTGCACATTCTGAGTTCTGCACAAGCCTATAAATGACCACTTTCCTGCAAAGAAGCACTGTTGTATTTTTTTTTAAATCAACACATGCCCCCCCCCATTGGCTTTTTGTTTCTTTCCTCATTTGAGGTGGAAAGAAATTCCCTGACCTACCCTAAAACGATATGTCAATGTAGGGTGACCAAGCAGCGAGTGTGAAAAATTGGGACGGGAATGGGGGGGTTATAGGAGCCCATACAAGAAAAAGACCCAAAAATCGGGACTGTCCTTATAAAATCGGGACATCTGGTCACCCTATCAATGATATGGGTTAGCTTTAACTTAGAAGGAGATCAGGTATTTACAGAAATGAAACACAGTTCAACTTTTGTATACTGTCTTTCATCCAAACTATTGACCTGACCCAAAGCCTATTGAAGTCAATGGAAAGGCTTCCATTTGATCAACTCCAATATCCCAAGAGATTAATTAAATAATACAGATTCAAAAAAGGACCTCAGCCCAGCTTCGGATCTTGTGGGTGAAATTTTGAGCCTGCAAATAATTTTGCTGACAGTTTGGTTTAGGGAGATAGTTTTAAAATACCCATCACCATAGTATCTGGGAGCCTGTAGGTTTCCAGCCATCAGGACCTACACTGGAGAAGGTTCTTTACTATCTGTGGTGAGCTTGCATAGAGCAAGATAGAGTAGGCTAGTGTTAAACTATTGGAGGAAGAGTGAGCCCTGATGCAGGGTTGCACTTTCCCAGGAGGAGGCATTGTGTCTCGTGCAAATGCAGAGACAATTATTAACTAACCACTGCCCAGGAAGAGTGAATAGAAGGTTCTTTGCACCATCACCTCTTCCATACTCATGCAACAACAAGGCACAGTTTGGCCCAAGACAGCACATATAACTGGACCCTATAAAGAGAAGAAATACTGAAGGATAGGAATGATGTTCTCATGCTGATGTACAAGGAGGCAAACAGGCCCTGGGTCTTGAGAACTGCACTTAGGAGAGCACAGAGAAGGGAATGGCTACTTAAGATACAGTAAGTCGGTTCTTAGGAAGGTAGGGAGGGAGAATAAATAGTTTAATAAGAAAATAGGTTTCCTAGGGATGGCAGACCTGCCCCTATTAAAAATGACAATGGACCATTATGAATGAACTGCATCGCCACGTTAATATTGCATTCTGAGCACTGCTAGACTTCTGTTAATGTTGTGTTAGAAGAAATGTGCCAGGATTCCAGATGAGCTATACAAGTCTATATTTTACATGCTTCACCCTAATGTCACAAAACACAATGGGAGCACTAAATTTGTATACTTATTAGCAGTTAGCATGGCCATATCTTACATTTGGGTATGTATATATACTTCTGTGTCTCATTGGGTTTTTTATGAGCCCTATTCTGTATTGTTATTACACAAATTTTCCCCCATCAATAATAATCACGAACATATGTGTCTTACTGAGAAGAACTATGGGGAAAGGCTCTATTGCATTTCCTCCAAAGAAAACCTTCATAAATAAACATTGGTAAGGAAAATAACAATTCTGTTGATAACAATACATTTTGTGCTAACCACTATTATGCATTTAGTGACACGTCTTTTGTAGCACTGGGCGAAAGAGACAAAAGTGCATTGAAATTCTTATCTGAAAGTGACTTGCTAACACACTCCAGATATTTTTCTGTATGTAAACACCTTCCTATAAATAATGAGTCCAAACAGAATGTAGTGCATTAGGTATAGAATTTCATTATTGCACGGCATAACTTATACCGGATCTGCATTCAGCTAGATACCTTGTTCTCCCATTTGCTCGCTCTTATAATGCAGGTTTGAAAGAGCAATCTATTACAGTTCATTAATCCCTTTAATATCTGTTGTCTGCATTATTTGCTCTTTACTTTGTGGTTACAATTAATATTTAACTTCCATTATGCAAAGTCTACTTATCTGTGTTAAATTCTATTTGCCAGGTTTCCGCATCAGGGCGGCGCATTGCCGGCATCTGGAACTCAATTTATTTTCTTATCATGTTAATATTATAGGCAAATTTTTGAAGGGTAGCTTGTTATTCCTTCATCTAAGTAATTGATAGAGAGAGAGAACAGAGGAACCCCACTATTTGCTACCTTCATAAACCATTACCCACAGCAATTTGATTTCCAATTCCCAGCCAATTTTCTACTCAGCTTGCTGTTTCTCTTTGCTTAATTCAGTAGGCACAAGTGACTGCAGACAGGGTTGCTTTTCCCCCCTCCTGTCTGGAACAAGCTTGACAGTAACTATTTAAAATTAAAGTACAGTGGCTCCAAATCTTAATGCGCAGCGAAGACACTTATTGGCCCAGACGGTTTTGAGGAGAGTGTCTTAATAAATACTGGCAATAGTACATAATGTGGTGTACTAGAATGACCATTTCAAAAACAGTCAGACTGTGTCTACATGGTGGATGCTGCTATATTGGACACTGAGTATCCATCCCCACGGGCTTCGGTGCCGGTTTACACCAGCTGAGGATCTGTCCTCAGGTGACAAACTAGAACACTTTTGACCACCCATCCAAGCCAGTATGGGGAAGGGCTGGATCACTGGTGTAGACCTTGTGTAACCCATGGGGTCTTGTGTAACACATGAGGCCAATCCAATGCCCATTGGAACTCTTTTCATTGACTTCAAAGGGCGTCGGATCAAGCCCTCTAAGAAATGGCACTCAGGAGTGGCGTAGCTACAATGGTGCAAGTGGTGCAGACATGCCACTTCCCGCAAGGTTGTGGGGGCCCAACCGGAAGGAGCGGTGCTCTGGCACTTCACCAGGCACACAGGGTTGCAACACCACTCACTCACATTTGGCCTTGCCGCCCCTCCATTGAGGGCGGGAAAGGGCAACTTTGAGTGAGCATCTCAGGCCAGGGGGTCGCAGCACCATTCATCACTCAGTTTGGCCCACACCTCATGAACACGGGGTGGGTGACAGGAGCGAGTGGAGCTGTTGGATAGCTGGGATCAGGAGGAAGCACCCTAGCCAGAGACAGGAGCAGAGCGCTGAGCCAGGAGGTGCCAGGAGTGGTGAGTGGGGATATGGAGAGCGAGTTGTTGGTTGGCTGTGGGGTGAGTAGGGAGTGATGGGGGACTGTAGGGTGAGGATTTGGGGGAAAGTGGGGTATGTTGAGGTGGGGCTTATGGGGATGTGGGATAGGTTGGGGGCTGTGATGTTGGGGGTAAGCAACTTTAAAGATTTTGGAATCTGGAATGGGGGGCTCCTAACCTGTTCTTGCACCAGGGTCCTCTGTGGCTTTGTTACACCGCTGGCACTCATTCCGCACCAAGTCCTGAATGCAGCATTCCCCCCGCCTCGCAACAACGACCTTGTTGGGAAGCTCAGTGCTCTTTAAGCTAACCACTTGTAAAAGTAATAAGCGTTGGCCATTCCACAACACTTTCCATGCTAGGATTTCAAGGATCTCAAAGCATTTCACAGATCAAAGCTTCACCTTTGCAATGCTCCTGTGAGACACATACGGTAAATATCATCACTAGGGTTGGGTCATCCCAAAACCTCAGGTCCCAAAACTCTGATCATGGCAGCCCAGAACCATCTGTTTTCACTTGACAGATGATTCAGTGTGAGTAAGGCCACTTTCAAATTCTGATGTCTAACATAGGGCAACTAACTCCATATTTAAGCAACTAAATAAGTGGCCTGTTTTTTTAGAATCATCAGGTTCCTCCCACTGACTGGGGTTAACAACAATATAACTGTCTGGCCCCTATCTCATTATAATACATAAGCCTTGGTTATTAACTCTTTGCTTATGATGATCCAGCCAGATCTCACTCCACTGATCATGCGTCTACACCCAGCTCAGTTTTTTTTCCAGGTAAGTTTTAACGACAGAATCAGCTGCTTCAGCAAAATCCAAATGTAGAGCATCTTCAGTGCTGCATTCTCTTTGTTAAGCAATCAGCTTACTCTAGTGATATTTATTGCATACAACTGTCCAATGAGGGCTCAAGGCTCATTTAACTTCTTCATGGTCAGTGTTATTTTGTCCTTTTAACATTTTATTCCATTCAAAATGTATAAGTGAGTAATATAAGGAAGGCTGATCCTGTGGATCTCTTGAGATTACGGTGACTGATCTCCTTGTTACACCTATGCATCGCACACACAACTCATCTATTCGGTAATGTGTGCTAGTGTTACTCTCTCTTCTCTCAATGCCCACCCATTTGTTTGTCTCACAGACCTGTTGCATCTTGACTTAAATTAAGTTTATAAACTTTTAGGGGCAGGTTGCTGTCTTTTCTGTATGCCCAGCAGAATGGGGCTCCAACTGGGGTTGGGGTCCCAAGATGGTACTATACTATTAATAATTCTCTCTCAACGATGTGTAAAGGAGTGACAGGAGGAAAACAGAGAAGGATAAAGGCCTGAGAAGGAAAGATTTAGTCCCTGTCATAGAATCACAGGATTAGAAGGGACCAAAAGGGTCATCTAGTCCAGCCTCTGACAACGTGCAGGATTTGTTGTGGCTAAACCATCCAAGACAGATGGCTATCCAGCCTCTTTTTGAAAACCTTCAATGAAGGAGCTTCCACAATCTCCTTGGGCAGTCTTTAGAGCAGTAAAGCCCGGATCTTCAAACATGTCAATTATTCTAATATGATAGCAGCCCATTTACATAAGATTTGTTGGCATCACTGAGAGTTCATATCTCAAATTGCAATCAAATTAGCCCAAATAGCACAGTGATGAACTGCTGATTGCTCAGCAAAAACAGCCTCAGATGCACTGTGAACTGGCCTGCCCCTTCCTGTTGAGAGTAATACAATATTTAGGCCTGTGTCCCCTCCCATCAGTTATCTGTTTTCTCTGTTTAGAATATAAACTCTTTAGAGTGGCGATTGTCTCCTACTTTGTGTTTATACAGTGGCTGGCACATTTGCAATGGGGGTATCTAGGTGCTGCTGTAATACAAATAATATCTGGGAAGAGAAGTGAGTTAATGACAGCTAACTCTCGTCAGCTTCTGTGGTACATGGTGAATTCTTTCAGGGTCTTATCCCCAGTCCATTTCATTCAAGAGGGAGTCTTTCATTGGCTTCAGCCGGCTTTGAATCTGGCCTAAATATCTTTGAATTAAACAATGATTATGAGTGTAAAGCTGCCTCTCCCAGGAAAGCATCACTAAATATAGGCCTTCAAATACATTCTCTCTTACTCTGCAGAACACTGTGTTTTAACCAAGGGAATGTAGGATAAGTTAGTAAGGATTTGCCATGCATCGGTGAAAAAAGGAAATCTCTTTTTGAACAGCCTCTTCATTTCCTGCTTCCTCTTTGTGTAATTATTACACTGGACTGGGGGAGGATATTCTCAATTGTGCAGCCTATGGAATTCCTCCACACACACAGGCCTGGATTCTTCTGACTGACCGCTAGGACTGAGATGGATATGTTTGCCTGAACAGTTGGATGATGAGCTTCTGAACCTCAGTTGCTGGTTTGCGAACCAAATATATCCTTCTGTGCTGCTCTGCTACGAAAATGTGGACTAAGTTCTTGCCTTGGCACATGGCAAATCCTCCACTGGCTAATTCCAGCACACCAGGATGAGAATTCTGCTATCAGTGAGCCACAATGCTGGAGCAGAGGACAAAGCAATAATCATGGTTTCATATGGTTACCGTTCCAAGAGAAATAATAAGCTTAGGCCAAAATTCTTTGCTCTCCCTTATGCTGGTGAAAATCTGGAACAGCACCTCTGAAGACAACGGAGGTCCTCTGGATTGATTCTACCTTGCCTGGCAGTAGAATCTGACCCTTGGTGTCTTCACTGTCTCTCTGTTTTGAACAAAAGGGACACAAAGTACTGCTCCAAGCTTCAACAGAACAGGAGGCTAGGTCAAATATGCACCATGTGTCCAACGGGAATAACACCACTTACCCCACAGGGGGGTTGTGAGGATTCAATTACTGTTCCTTACGTGGTGCTTTGAAGATGTAACAAGGCAGCATGGCCTAGAGGATAAAGTACTGGACTGAGACGCAGGAGACCTGGTTGTTGTTGCTGGCTTTGCAACTGATGTTCTGTCTGATATTGGGAAAGTCATTTTGCCTCTTTCCCTTCGCACCCTTTGTCTGTCATGTATTGTAAGATCTGTAGCACAGGGACTGTCTCACTACATTTATACAGCACCCTGCACAGTAGTACGTGACTCTTGGTTGGGGCCTTTAGGAGCAAAGTGCTACTTATTTATAAACCAACGAGCTACCAATCAAATTAGGTGTCATTTTAGGAGACAAATGAGTTAAAGACGCGAGGGGTTCCTGCAAAGGAGCTGATGGGTTGGATGTTTCATTTGTGGCCCATCTCTAGCAGTCAGATTCCCTGGTACCCCACTGACTCGTGCGGGTGCCAGCGCTTGAGCCCTGCTAGCACGGGAGTGGAGAGCGTTGTGCATGCCTGGCCAACAGCTGCCTTTAGAGTCTTTGCTCTAAATCCTGGGCTGTTAATGTCCCTCCCAGAAAGTCTCGCTGGGACGGCAAGCTGTTGAAATGAGATCTAAATAAAATGAGGCTGTCAGACACCTCTATAGTCAGACAGTTTTCTCCAAAGACTGCGCTTGCTTGTTTTAGGCTATTCTCACTTGCTGCTTTCCCTGAAAGGGCCAGTGACAGTGGAGGGGAAGCAACATTGTGGTAATGAAATCCTAAAGCCGGTGCAAAGTCTCCACAAGACACCTTTCCGGAGCATTGGCCATTCATCCTAGAAGACTCTTGTATCCTTACTTTAATTGATGCCTTTGGCATGAAGCTTCAAGACCTGCTTTACCTTCTGTTTAGGAGAATCTCTTCCTATGCTGCATTATTTAGTAACCCAATAGCAGGCATTGTGATTGAAATGCTCTGAAATCTCCAAGCTGATTTTTCCTTGGATTAATTAAAGGAGACGAATACTTTTCGGTAGTCTGGCTACCAGGGCTGCAATAATTTATTTATGTATATACTCAGGTAGATTTAGTGCTCATAAAAGGTGCTAAGCTGATAGTTGCTGGCAACTGAAGTCCTGTGTTTATCCACAGAGCTGTTACGGCACAGCTAACAACAAAAATAGCTTCCCTCCCCTGCACTGCCCATCACCGCCAGCTAACGCCAGACCTGGAGGGGTCACGTCAGGAGCTTCACAGGTCACCTGCACTCCATGCCCATTCAGTCTTTGGTGTCTCTGAAACTGCCAGTAAGGATGGTAATTGTGACGAATGTGAACACAATAACATCGACGGGACTCAACCAAAATCTAGGCACCCCATGGGCACATAGTGAGAGACTATCCCTATCCTGAAGAGTTTACAATCTAACTAGACAAGACAGGCAAAGGGTGGGAGGGGAAACAGAGGCACAGAGTGGGGGAAGGGACTTGCCCAAGGCCACACTGCAACACAGTCACAGAGCTGGGACTCCAACCCAGGCCCTAGTCTCCAGAGTTCCATTTCAGTGCACTAGCCTTTAGGCCACACTGCCTCCCTTTCAGCCCCAGGTGAATTCTGGCAGCTTCCCAGTGCTCTGCAAGGATCAGTTTTTGTCCCTGCTGAACCTCACGTCCTTTGGCTGTAGATTGCAGTTACTCACATGCCGTGCTGCTTACTCAAACCTCCTCAAGATTCGAGTGAAATTTCATGAGGGTAGGTTCCATGTGCTTCCTGCTCTCAGCTGGGTGGGGAATTGCATGGGAACAGCCTGTAGCCCAGCATTTCAGCGCTGTCAAGCAAAAAAGGGGAAATAGGGAAAAGGGGAAAAGTTAGGCCAACTCTGCTGAATCCCGGAAAAGGATTGCTTCCTATATTGTTCTAGAAATGGCAACAACTCTGAGTAGGTTTCTTTCAATGAGTAGGCTAGTGTGCGCGTGCACCACTGTCCCCTGGACCTGGGCAGAGAAACTCAACTATGTGTCATGAACCCTATATTGTTAGTAGATTCGCTCTTGACCCAAGTGGCTGAGGCCTGAGCTTTGGGGCGGGGTGATCTGAGTTCTGCTTTCAGAGGTGCTGTGAAGTTCCATGTCTCTGCAGTTTGCAACATATAACAACAACATGTTGAGGATCATGAATTTAGGGTAATGTCCTTAGCCTTCATCTCTATAGCAGACTAGAACTCCAGAAGTGAAATCCTGGAGTTGATTTCATCCCAGAATTAAGTGTAAAATCAGCCGTACAATTGTATCCTAGGCGTGTCAGTAGAAAACTGAGAGACAGGCTAGCACTTTCATAAAGCCTGTGGATATTTTGACCATGCTGTAGGAAACTGTGGGTGATATATCTTCTGATGAAGACCCTAACCTAAATGAACTAGAGATTTAAAACCCAATGTTCAGGATGAGTTTAAAACCCTTTATGCCAATGTGTGTGGCAAGAAATAAATAGTCTTCAGGCATAATAGCTTTTGTTGTAGCACCTCAATTCATAGTTTTCAAATAATTTTTGCAAATGTGGTAAGTCTCGTGATTAGGGCTGACCAAAAAACAAAACAAAAGAGACTTTCCATCTTAACTGGGGTTTTCTCCAAAGAAAATTATTTTTCAAGCAAATGGAAAGTTTCATGAAATGTCTACTTTCCATGGAGCATGTTGTTTTTTGTTTGGCTGCTTGTTTGTTTGGTCAAGATGGAACCATTTTCTTTTCTTTGGACAAAAAAAAATGTCTACAGGGGAGAAAAAATCCATTCTTCTATCTCCGCTGGTCATTTATCCCCATTTTACAGATGGGAAAGGAGCAATGAAGTAACTTAGACAGACTGCATGATGTTGGGCAAGGTACTTCCATCGTCCCCAGTACAGCAGTATCAGCACCTCACAGTCTTTCATGTATTTATCCTCACAACACCCTTGGGAAGTCCTGAAGGAACTGAAACACAGAGACTATGTGACTTCCTGAAGATCAAACAGGGAGCCTTTGGCAGAGCAGCAACTTGCACCCAGGCTTTCTAGGTATGAGAGCCATAAGCACGGCGCCATCCTCCCTTTGCTAGTAGTAGAGTTTAGAATAGAACCTAGCTCTCCTGAGTTCGACTGCCTCCCAGCTGCTTGGCTTTGTTAGAAATCACTGGTGAGGCATATCTGCTACTTGCACAGGGAGGCATTCAAGGAAAGCCTACGCTGCCACAAGAAGTCACATTGATTAAGTGGCGGTATTTCTCCTGAGTCAGCCCCACAGTGCTAAAGGGTGCTGGGTGGCCGAATCTCCCCCCCCCCCCCCCATGTTTCAGAGGAGATATAAAAGGAAGGATTGAATACCTGCGTGAGCCCCGGAGCCCTGGAGACTAGGGAGCTCGATAGTGGCACCTGTTGGTGACCAGGGAGAAGAGCGGCCCAGAGCTGCGTGAGAACTCTGGTTGGACAGAGAAGTTCCATAGCAAGCCCTCTGCCAGTATCTGTTGGGTGGGGGGCAAAGGGGATGGCTGACAGGGCCGAGCCTGATCTGCATTGCTGTTATGTGACCGTTCTGGGGATCTTACTGAAAGTGCTGTTAAGTTTTGGGAAACTAAAGAACCTGTGAACTGCACTAAACCCTAGCCTGGGGCAAGGGGTTGTCCTGACCATAACCGCAGTCTGGCACAGTTGGGTAAGGGAGTCCGGATATGGCTCAAGATTGGACTGTGGTAAGGGTCATAAACATCGGTGATTCCCCCTCTGACGACACAGCATGGAGCTAAGGTAGGCAAGCGGATGGCACTGAGGCAGCTCGGGCTGAAGCTGTAGCAAGCAGCAGTCTAGCTGAGGGTCTCTCTGACCCAGCACCAAAGCTGTCCCCACTTCAACTGGGAAAGGATGTGGAGCCCCCAGAGGAAACCAGGCAGCATTTTCCTTAGAGGCTGGTCTGGAGACTGACGAGCCTGACTTTTGGACTCTGCCAGCTGGGGACAACAAACGGTAAGTAGGGTACAAGGGAGGACCGAAGTGGTTATTACTCTAACTCATTGCCTTATTAGCCAATCACAGCTGTGAGAAGACTGAGATTAAGACTATTGGTGAAACGTCCTGGGGGGCTGGAAGTCTCACCAACCAGACACAACAGATTTATTATCTGCTGGATTTCCCAAGTTTATTCTGCGTCCCCCAGTTGTCAGAAATCCAGCGGCTGTTCCTCTAAAACATCCTCCTCTGGCTCGAGCAGCAGGAGGATGTGAAGCTTGAGGGAAATTCTCATGTTTGTAGCCTGTCTACATTTATTTAATGTGTGATTGTTAAATGAGCGTTTTCAAGCTGAATATGTACTGCAATACGTTCTCCCAGTTAGAATGCAAAGAGAAGAGAGGGTGGCTGACAGTCAGGAAACACCCTACGTAATACGCCTTACAGTTGGGACAAGGAGCTAGATTTCATCCACACTTTACATCCGTTGCTCCTCGCGTAACCCCAGGTGCGGGAAGGGACCTTGGGGTGGAATGTTTCCTGTTGGGAATATGATTTTGCAAACTGACAGTTTGAGGGATGGTGGGGAAAGAAAGGAGGAAAAAACATAACCTTTTTTTTTTCTTTTAATTTGGAATTTCATTTTGGAATTTAAAAAAGTGCAGCCAGGTTTAGAGTCCCACAAACAGCCAGCATCCCCCCAAACTGAACCCAGCCCTCCTACAGCCTAGGTCACTGCTCTAATCCCCAGACCATCCTTTCTGTCAGCAAAATGATATCACTCTTGTATATTATTTTGGGGGAGTCCTGTCCATCTCTATGTGTTTTATATACTGTCTAGCAACATAGGGCCTGAATCTTGATTGGGGCCTCTAAGTGCTTTATGGATTTTTTTTTTCATGCCAGAAAGGACCATGTAGTCTGACCTCCTGCATAACACAGGCATAGAATTTCGCCCTGTAATTTCTGCATCAAGTCCCTAACTTCTGCTTGAGTTTGAGCCTATCTTCTAGTAAGACATCCAGTCTTGCCATTGTAATTTGTATCATAATACAAATAATTGCCAAGTTCATGGGAGCTGGCTCAAAGTCAGCTTCTGACGTAATTTTAGTGTTAATAGTGGATGGTCTCAGTTGTTCATGTATCTGTGTTTTCCGTGCTAAAAGTAAAGGGGAAATGGTTTTCAGTTCTTTTATGTGGCTAAATTTAATTTTTAAACCTTTGCAACATATTCTGCTCGTCATTTAGGGCCATAAATTGACGGGTTTATTTGAAAGATTCTTTGAAAGAGAGACTGAAAGAAAAGTGATTTCCTTTTCTCTCTTCTCTCATAATGCTGTTCATTTTTTCACCCTCAAACCTGTCGGCTGCTGAGCTGCCTGAGACTGGTTCTGTCAGCAGTCTTCTATCGGAGGGAGACAATTCCCCTCGCTGTGATTCATTGACATGTTAGTCAGAGCTGAAAGCACTGTTTCAGGAATCATGAAGGAAACACACTTGTGTGTCTGTGTGTGTCAAAAGTTTTCTTCCCTTACACTCCAGGAGATGAAGAATTGAATCCTTGAGAGAGTGAGTAAATAAAACCCTCAGAGGCAGTCCCATAAATGATGGCATAGCAATGGGTCCTCCTGCCAGACTCTCCGCAAGTCGATGGATCTCAGCCTTTCCTGTGACACTTCTTCGCTTAACTGGTATTCTGCCTCCTTGCTGTTTGATTTGTGGCTTGACAGTACAACACACATGAACTAACTGAAGCCTGGTTTGTTTGACATGATGGGAGTGTGTCTGGAGCCTGGGAGTAGCTGAATCTGACAGATTGGTGGCAGTTCACAGAGCAAATGTCATTTTCCCAGTGAGTGATTCGAAAACGCTTTGCCATTGGGGATGCCAGTCTTCCTTTATCAGTAGAATAAGGGAGATCAACATCTCAGGAACCTTTCCTGCATGTGTTTCAATCCCTTGTGCAAATCCCACTAGCCTTTGGCCTTATTACACAATGCCACTACGTTTAGCACAGTCGATCTGATTTCTCTTCTGTTTCAACATTTTTATTTATTTTTTTGTTACTCAGAACATCTAAATGGCATGGCTGGCTGCTAAATGTCTTATGGATCTGAAACGAAAATGTAAGTCCCAGTAAACTCTGAGTCATGATTGATTTCCTTATTCCCCCTTGACTCCAGGGTGGGGAAGTAACATGTGCCGGTCTATACCTGGGGCTGATTAATGAACCTGCTGTGCCAGTTCTGCAGTGCTGACTGGTGCATTGGTAGGGAAGGAGGGTGAAAGAAAGCTCTGCCCACTTCCTGCCTCTAAATGATTTGCTTGCTACTTACATGAGTGTGAGGAATGGCCTCGCAATGCAAGTAGCCACTGCCCATGCTCATGCGGTTGCTCACAGGTGAGCCCTGAATAATCTTGTTAGTTTCAATGGAACTATTTCGAGGGTCTGATGCTAATCCACTGGCCTGATCTGAAGTCACTGGAAAGGATCCCATAGACTCTAAATTGGGCCCCATGTGAGTGAGGGTGGCAGAATCTGGCCTTTGAAATATACAAACTTTTGAAGTTTCCATATCTGAGAAATTTTAACAGAGAAAGAGTGTTACAGAAATAATCTAAAGTATCGATTAAAAGTATATGAAAGAAACAAAGGAATGAGGTGGATCAATGTACTACAAATTAGGTTATGGGGATAGAGGACTCACATATAGGATATCTTATGATTTCGATTCAAAACATGCTAGAGAATGCCGCAAAGCTCAGAGCAGTAAATTTGTTTTTTGGAGACAGCTAGTCTCAGCGGGCTAGGGTCTAATCTCTTATGCACCAGTGTAAATCTATCAAAGTTATTCATTAGTAATAACAATGGAGAGTGGAAAACTGCCAGATGTAATGTGTGTGGGGGGCGGGAGGGCGAGGGAGAGTAATATGTGCAGGATGTGGGGGGTGGGAATCCATGAACTCAAATCGCTCTTACAAATTGGCCAACACAAAGTACAAGTGTTAGTTTCTCACTATCCATGTGCCACATTTCACCAACTGTACATTCACCAGAAATAATAGTAGCAGTGGTCTCCTGCACAGCTATAGTCCCCAGGTTGAACCATTGGATAGAAGTTCAAGTTTAAAAAGGGATGGGAAAGATGAAAGGAAACAGACAGAACACTCACATAACACCCAATTCAACCCTTTCCCAAAGAGGTTCAGAGTAGAGCCGGTTGTAAAATGTTGATCCAAACAGTGTTTCATTGATAAAAACTGTTTTGATTAAACTGATATGTTTTCACATAATTGTATCCATTTCTATGAATATTCCTAGAGAGGACCCTATTTAAAAAAAAATTAAAAAAGGAAATTTTTCATTTCAGGAAATTTTGAAATTTGTTTTGGAATGAGACAATCATCTCCCCTGCCCCCACCACCTTCCCCCCCACCTGATCACCAGTGACCATCATTCTGGCAGTTTCCAAGCACTACATCTCCTTCTCCTACTGCCCCTAGGCTGGGACGTAACTTTTATAATATGATACGCTGACACCACTATGTTTGATGCATATTCAGTAGGGGTATTTCCTCTTTTCTTTATTTATATAGCCTCACCTTACTAATGTTGGAGTGTCCTTCTCCTATAGGTTCGTATATCAATGATCTCAACTTATTGTGAAATGTGAAAATTTCATTTCAAATTTAATATTTTTGTTTGTGTTTATGCTTTTATTACATTATTTCATGATATATATGGGCATATAATAGTTTTTTTCATTTTATTTTATTTTTAAACTGTTAAGGGCAGCTGCTACTTAGTACTGATTGACACCTATATATAGAGTTTCCTGACAAAGTGTCAGACTGTTTCATTACATCACAAACAGGAGACACTTTGATTTAGAAACGGAGATAAGATGTTTCATTACAAACAGGAGACACTTTAATCTAAAAAAGGAGATAAGATGCTCCATCCAGTATTAAGTAACAGCTGCTGTTAATGATTTTTAAAACTAAAATTAAATAAAAATATTTAAACTATTATATTATGTTGTATTAGCTGTGTTGGTCAAAGAATATTAGAGAGACAAGGTGGGTGAGGTGATATCTTTTATTGGACCAACTTCTGTTGGAGAGAGAGATGAGCTTTGGAGTTTACACAGAGCTCTTCTTCAGGTCTGGGAAATGTACTTAAGAGTTTCACAGCTAAATACAAGGTGGAACAGATAAGGAATTAACACATTTTGCAAGAGACCATTCATTGTGAAGTGGGCAGTGTAGCCCTATAGATATAGAGACAGATAGATTAGACTATGTAAGAATCCCCAGTTAGCACCTTGAGGGTTGACAGGTTCTTGTCCCAAGATCAGGTCCAGTATTATTCAAATTATTATAGAGTTGGGAACCCCAATGTGCACAGGTGCAACACTCAGACTATAAGAACTCTTCTGTACATGTATTTACAAATAGCTTACTAATACATTTAGCACAGTCACAAACACCCCGCTCTGTAAGGTGGAGTTACTACAGAATTTACATCTGCACATACATAAACTCATACCATCCCTTGTAGAACAACATGAAATTTTATTCATCATCTTCCTCATCACCATCATCTTCCTCCCCCCCGCCTGATCACCACTGACCATCATTCTGGCACTTTCCAAGCACTACATCTCCTTCTCCTACTGCCCCTAGGCTGGGACGTAACTTTTATAATATGATACGCTGACGCCACTATGTTTGATGCATATTCAGTAGGGGTATTTCCTCTTTTCTTTGTATAGCCTCACCTTACTAATGTTGGAGTGTCCTTCTCCTATAGGTTCGTATATCAATGATCTCAACTTATTATCATATACATCAATTCGTTACCATGGCCCTCTTGTGGTTAGGTATCTGTGGATGTAGCTCATATACCTGTTATGTGCATCAATTCCTTGCCATGACACTTTTATGGTTGGACTCTTGGAAACTCCTGTTGTTGGTTGTTCCTGTGGTCAGAAATTCTACTTAAACACTCTATTTTCAGCTCCCCAGTACTTGCGGATTTCCGTTGGGCCATTTATCTGATCAAAGTTTATCTGTTCATAGGCCGTAAGCCTTATGCTAACTTCCTGAATCTAATGTTTTACGGAATACAGGCCTGTAGGTTCCTTGCATTACTGCTGAATATAATGGAAAGCAGTGAATATAATAAAGGCAAGGTAGCCCTATGGGCAACAGCAGTTAACACCTCTACAATTATAGGACATAGGAGGGTTAGTGGGTTACAGTTTGCTGACTTGACTCATACATCCAGTGTCTTTATTAAGTCCATGATTTTTGATATTTAGCAGAGTTGTGAATTTAAGTTCTCAGGCTCATCTTTTGAAGTTGTGCAGGTTTTCTTTGACAGCGAGGACTGAGAGGGAGTCACTGTTTTGTGAAAAGTGTTCGCCCATGGGTGATAAGGTATTTCTATCTTTTATCATTTTTCTGTGTGAGCTCCTTCGTTGGCATAGAGATAGTCTCATTTCACCCACATATTGTTATTGGAGAATTTAGTGCACTGGATGAGGTACACCACATGTTGTGATAGACATGTATAGGGCTCATGGATCTTGAAAGATGTGTTGTATTGATTATAATAGCAATGGAGATGTATCTTCAGGTTTTGCATCTTATATTGCCTCTTTGAGTTGGTGTGTCCTGGTCTGTGGGGAGCTTGCTTCTGATAATGAGCTTAGTGAGGTTGGAGGGGGTCCTGGAAAGATTTATTTCAGGTTGTGGGTCCCCATCGAGTGTGGGTTGTAATTGGTTAATGATACCCCATATGGGTTCCAGTGTGGGGTGGTAAGTGAACAACAAGGGGTGGACAGTCAGTGGGTTTTTTCCCCCTGTATTGAAGCAGGTTCTCTCTGGGTATTTGGGAGGCCTGCTCCATGATGTGATCTACTTCTCTGTTGGAGTGTCCTTGTTTGGTGAAGATGGTTTTAATTGTGTTAAGGTGTGTATCCTGGACTTTCTCCTCAGAGTATATTCTGCAATATCTGAGGGCCTGGCTGTAGATAACAGATTTCTTGGTGTGTTTGAGGTAGTTACTGGAATTGTGAAAGCCAGTGTGGTGATCTGTGGGTTTCTTTGTATATAGTTATCTATAGGATTCCTTTGTTGAAGATGATCATGGTGTCCAGGAAGTTGATGCTTGTGTGGGAGTGTTCAAGAGAGACTTTGATGGATGGGTGGGTGATGGCTGTCGAAGTTGTGATGGAAATCTATGAAGGAGTTTAGGTTGTTTGTCCAGAGGATGAAAATATCATCAGTGTATCTCAGGTATATCACTGGTTTCATGGTGCACTTGTCCAGAAATTCTTCCTCAAGGTGGCCCATGAAGAGGTTGTCATATTGGGGAGCCACCATACTAACTATAAGAAGATAAGAGCGGCCATAGTGGGTCAGACCAAAGGTCCCTCTAGAACAGTATGCTGTCTACTGACAGTGGCCGATGCCAGGTGTCCCGGAGGGAATGAACAGAACAGGTAATCATCAAGTGATCCATCCCCTTTTGTCCACTTCCAGCTTCCGGCAAACAGAGGCCAGGGACACTCAGCACATGGGGTTGTTCCCATGGCTGTTCCCATGGTTTGGACAACATCTTTGTTGTTAAAGTAAATTGTTGTGGGTGAGGACGAAATGGATGAGTGGGGTGATGTGTTTGGGGGAGATATCTGAATGTTGTCCACTGTCTTGTGGGTATTTGAGGCAGGCAGTGATTCCAGCATTGCGAGGTACATTGGTGCCTAATCTCTCACCAAGACAACTGTCTGCCCTTGATTCCCCCGCGCTGCATTTGCTTACATCAATCCCATGCACGTCTCCACCCATGACCCCGTATTTTGCTAACTATGGATTCCATCCTACCTTTCACCCTGAGATCCCCAGCGACTTGCCAGTACCTACCAGTGCTGACCTTACTGCTCACATCCACCAAGTGAACCAAGAGCTCAGATGATGGTTAGAGGAAGCTAAGGCAGTGTACAAACGATATGCTGACCGGCACCACCAGCCAGCTCCCAGCTTTACAAAAGGGCATAAGGTCTGGTTGTCTGTCTGAAATTTTAAATCAATGCCTCCCTCCAGGAAGCTGGACCACCAGTATTTAGGGCCCTTCCAGATCACAGAACAGGTTATCCCTGTAGCATTCAGGTTGCAGGTAGAAGAATCTCTTAAGGTTCACCCAGTGTTTCATGTCTCCCTTTTAGAAACATATGACAAGAATATTTCCCTGCTTCACACCTTCCTCCCCCCATCCCCACCAGTAACCATTCAGGGCCAGGAAGTATATGTGGTCCAGCAAGATCTGGACTCCCACTGAATTCAGGGAAAACTCCAATATTTAATAGATTGGGAAGGATACGGCCCAGACAAATGATC
The DNA here is from genome assembly GCF_015237465.2 of Chelonia mydas. Taxonomy (NCBI): domain Eukaryota; kingdom Metazoa; phylum Chordata; order Testudines; family Cheloniidae; genus Chelonia; species Chelonia mydas. The sequence goes on from NC_051251.2 coordinate 6,140,682, forward strand.
ATGGGAACCTGAGGCACATGTCCATGTCCCGGACCTCCTACACACCTTCACCAAGTACACCCTGAGAAATCTGTCCTTAGAGCCCCTGCAAGGTCCCGCCTAAAAGTGCGGGGAGCACTGTGAGGGGTCAGGGCAGCTAAGACCAGCTATCGGCCTGCTCCCGGAACTCATTAGGTGCTAACTTTGCTGCTAGGCAACTAATAAGCTTAGCTGCACTGCCCTGATTAATCAAACACCTGATTGGCTGCAGGATCAGCAGCCTGATTTATTCAACAAGGACAAGTGCAGAGTCCTGCACTTAGGAAGAAAGAATCCCATGCACCACTACCGGTTGGGGATTGACTGGCTAAGCGGCAGTTCTGCAGAAAAGGACCTGGGGATTACAGTGGACAAGAAACTGGCTATGAGTCAACAGTGTGCCCTTGTTGCCATGAAGGCTAACGGAATATTAGGCTGCATTAGTAGGAGCACTGCCAGCAGATCGAGAGAAGTGATTATTCCCCTCTATTCAGCACTGGTAAGGCCACATCTGGAGCATTGCGTCCAGTTACAGCCCACCCCCCCCATCTACAGAAAGGATGTGGACAAATTGGAGAGAGTGCAGCGGAGGGCAATGCAAATGATTAAGGGCATGGGGCACATGACTTATGAGGAGAGGCTGAGGGAACTGGGCTTATTTAGTCTGCAGAAAAGAAGGGTGAGAGGGAATTTGATAGCAGCCTTCGACTACCTGAAGCGGGGGTTCCAAAGTGGATGGAACTGGAATGGGTTGCCTAGGGAGGTGGTGGAATCTCCATCCTTAGAGGTTTTTAAGGCCCGGCTTGACAAAGCCCTGGCTGGGGTGATTTAGTTGGGGTTGGTCCTACTTTGAGCAGGCGGTTGGACTAGATGACCTCCTGAGGTCCCTTCCAACCCTAATCTTCTATGATTCTAACCCAGTCTCCTGATGTGTTTTATTTTCCCAGAATAAAACTCAGGAAAGGCCTTGCAGGAAATGCCGTGAGGCTCAACCTGCTGAGTTTCCAGTGACTGTGCTCCTCAATTGGAGCTCGCTGGGGACAATGGAGGGGGCATTGTGTTGCTTTCACATTGTGCAGAACCCCTTGTAGTTCCCTTCTTGTAGAAGAACTCCTTGTCATTACGTCCCCTATGCACTTAGGAGGACCCACAGCAGAATACAGCTATTGGTTCAAGGTGCAGTATTAGCTTCTGCACAAACATCCCCCTGGAGCCCTGGGGTCACTGGAGAAATATGGCTGCTCTCCAGACCTGCCGTTTCTCTCTGGTATTCATCCTGGCCATAGCTATAGGAGAAGAGCCGACACAGCAAAGGAACAGATGGCAAAGGAATCAACTCCTAGTGTTCAAGCTATATCCTAATTACCATGCCAGTTTGCTGCTTAGAAACTTAGAGAGAGGATTCATTTTTTATAAATCAGGAGCCCCATTCATGTGTGGTGTTGGCTGAATTTCACCTCCTCTCTTTTTACATTGACAGGAAATGCCTTTAAGAGTTAGACCTCAGAAACTCCTCTGACTTCTCTCACCAAGCCTGAGGTCATTGCATTCTGATTTCTCCCTCCCACATCATCTCCTATGACCTTCTCTTAAAATTTAGTTTGCAGCCTGTTTCTTTCCTTATGTGAAAATCAATGCAGGCTTCTTTACACTTCAAAATATTTATTACAGAAGAATAGAAGCAGGGAACTGGTCTCCACTGTTCTGTAATAATAAAAAAAGGCATTGATTTCTAACACCTAATGTGGTATTATAAATTCATAAACAGCACACAAGTGCGTTTGAAGTTTGGTGGCAATTAACATACGTAAGAGGCAAGGTGTTAACTTTGGTGGCTGGCTACCAGGTGTTCTCGGAATAACAATACTTAATCAGTTGTATGTATTATACCCTGTAAAACACTCAATGGTAAAGCACCTGCAAATGGAACCACACTTTCCTTCCTCCTCTCAGTGCCACATCATGCAGACTATTTTTTCAACTCTTCTGTATCAGTAGAAAAATAAGAATGGCTTGTCGCTGCTTGACATTTGTCCTTCATAGTGTAAATGTAGATTAGAATGATTTAGGGTAAGCACGGCAAGAATGGAAGGTTTCCTAAAACACATGCTTTACTTCAATCACACATTGTTGGGATAGATGCAGGAACTACTCGGTGAAAATTATGGAGGAGGAGGGTATGAAGGAGGTTTAATGAGATTGTCATTATGAACCTCACCTGCCATGCTTGCAGGGTAAGCAGCAGCCCACACTCTGCCCTTCCTGGTTGCTCCTACCAGATTTGTTACTTATGATACCATGGAGAGAAGGGGCTGAATCTTCCCTGCCTTGAAACTGTGTAAGGTCACTTTCTCCTCTGCAAAGTAAGTAAGTATAAAATGCTAGCAAGTCGGAATCCTCCATTCGCTCTCACTGGTGCAGTGGGTTGAGCCTGCTTTGCTCAGGAGTGAATGATGACAACATGTGGCGAAAGGCAGAGAGAATCAAGACTTTAGATTGCAAGATTATTTCAGAGCAACTACCATAGCCTGGTTTCTCCAGGCTGTGCAGCAGATTTTTGGCCCTACAGCTCATGTAGCCTGTGCTAGAAAATTACTTGAGTATAGAAGAATCCCGGGTGGCCTCGGGACTCCTATGCTATCTCCCCTTTCTATTTTGGGTGTGGTGTGACTGGGGCCCAGAATTTCCCTGACTAGGCCCTGTCTGATGTTATGAGCTGGTGTAATTTAAAGCAACCTTTAGGCTGCTCTAAATTAGGTTTGGAGACCGGCCAAGCACACGTCTAGTCCCCCTTTTGCACCTCATTCCTGGGCCACACTGCTCTCTTGGGCCATAGCACAGCTGAAGATCTGGGTCGTTTTCTTTTATTTGCCTGTGCACGTTTGTGCAGCTATGTAAATAACACACCATTGTAATACTAATAATCCTGTTATTCTATGCTCGACAGTTGTACAGTTAATTTACGTCCTGTGTCACCTAGGCGCTTTGATCCCTTCTCATACCAAAGTACCCGTGAAATGTCTTTACCATCTTTGTCCACACAACTGCTCTTTAATTGGATGTCATGGAAGGCAGATATGAAGGCACAAGCGTATTCCTCATGAGCAGCCATCAGAAATTTGACTAGTGGTGAAATCAGCAAAGGAACGAAGCGCAGTCTCTGCAGTGATACCGGCTTGTCTGGGATAACAGTATTAAACCAGGTAAATTTAGCTACACGTGTATCATTACACAGCTATTCCCCCTAGGTAATCTGATAGACGGCTTTTCCTTGCTTCAGCATTATTCTTTATCTGTCTCCCTTCATTTTTCGGCATTCTGTGTTCAGTCATTGAAAGTGATTATTTCAGACACTTCAGGAAATTACTGAAGATGTGTTTATTCCAGAAGCACATTCTACCCTCCTCCCATGTCTGTGCCCCTCCCTGCCCCCCAAGCTGATCTGAAACTACCTATTTGGGGGATTTGATAGCTGCTTTCAACTACCTGAAAGGGGGTTCCAAAGAGGATGGATCTAGACTGTTCTCAGTAGTGGCAGATGACAGTACTAGGAGTAATGGTCTCAAGTTGCAGTGGGGGAGGTTTAGGTTGGATATTAGGAAAAACTTTTTCACTAGGAGGGTGGTGAAGCACTGGAATGGGTTACCTAGGGAGGTGGTGGAATCTCCTTCCTTAGATATTTTTAAGGTCAGGCTTGCCAAAGCCCTGGCGGGGATGATTTAGTTGGGGATTGGTCCTGCTTTGAGCAGGGGGTTGGACTAGATGACCTCCTGAGGTCCCTTCCAACCCTGATATTCTATGATTCTATGATACTCCTTTCAGGCTCTACATTACTTCTTTCAGACTTTACAATGCATTCTTTTGATAGATAGGCAGATGCAAAACTGCATCAGGTTTTTTTCATAAACTATTCAGCATATCACCTATAACAAGAGATACAGACATAGCTGTGCTAGCTGATTCAAATACTTTTGGCCCCATTCTTCCATTAGCCCCTGAAAGTATAAATATGTGTTGCCACAATATTTTTAGTATTTTAGTATCAGGGTAATTAAACACTGGAAGAGACTTCCAAGGGAGGTTGTGCAATCCCGTCATTGGAGGTTTTTAAGAACAGGTTGGACAAACACCTGTCAGGGATGATCTAGATTAACTTGGTCCTCCCTCAGCATAGGGGCTGGACTTGATGATCTCTCAAGATTCCTTCCAGCCGTACATTTCTGTGGTTCCATATGTAATACTTTTTCTTCCTCCTATGTTGGGTGCGGATGGGTTAGAGCTGAAGTTCACAGATGAAGTCCATTAATGACCAATATCCTTAGAACACAGTGCAGGGAAATAATGTGCATTGATCAAGGTTGTGGGACCTAAATTTGGGCCTGACCCTGCAGTGTGCTGACACCTTCAACTCCCCCAGAAGAGTGGCATGCAGTTAGCACCTTTGCAGGGGATGTTCATTACCTGCAGAATCAGGCTGTATGTATCAGCTTTTGAATGAAGCAGTGGCTAAATACATGCCCTTTGGGAATAAAGTGATGGGTCCTGATTCTGATTTCACACCAGTGACTTCAGGGGAATTACACCCGATTCTCACAGCTAGCAATGAGTTCAGAATTAGGCACATGTGTTTTATGTGCCGCAAGAGAACCCAGCATAGAACCCAGAAAGAGGCTCCTCTAAGTTAGTCTAGCAGAGCTGGTTTTCACCCCTTATGGTGTGATCCAGTCTCCATTTAAGTCAATGTATTTCCATGGCTACCAATGCACATTGGATTAGGCCTTTCGTTCCCAGCTATCCAGCCCTTTAAATGACTCTTGCAAAATTGACATGGAAATTTACCAACCTCAAAGGCACAAACAGAAGTTAGGCTCCAAACTCCCATTGACTTTCAGTGGGATGTAAGTATCTCATGGACCTTTATGCCTTGAAAATCATCCCCAAAATCTCTACGGGTACCCATCTACTTATCCACACTCCACCATGGAGGAAATAATGACAAACACTAATGTGTTTCACATGCTAGCCAACTCACTAATTATCCCAGGCATGTGGGAAGCAGTATTTTGGAAGGCCATCTTTATACTAATTTATAGCTAATAAAATATATCCTGACATTTAGCAAAAATTCAGATTATTTAGTGTTGGAAGTATAAAGCTGGCGTGGACTTAACTGAACCGCTGAAGATATAAAAGGTATAGTAAAAACCAATCAGCCCCTTCTTTTTATACTGTCATAATTAAAGAACAAGAGGTCACTGGAAGCTAATGGCAGATAAATGTAAAACAAATGACATGAAATTCTTCTTCACAGAGCATTTAGTGAGCTTATGGCTCACACTACAGCGGAGGTCAGAGTTAAACACAGGAGCTGCATTTTAAAAGGTACGGGGGGGGGGTGATGTTATGACCATTCAGAACACTTCTAGTTTGCCTGCTAAGACTGAGTTAACCCATTCTCATGCTCAGGGCATTAGCTGATCACCAAGGGATCAAGAGGACTTTTCTTTTGCACCATATACAGCAATGTGCAATTGTTTTCCCCCTGGCCTTCTTCTGAAGCAACAGATCTAAGCCAGTGCCAGAAGCAGCATATTGGCATGATGGACAATTGATACTGATCTGTCACTGCAACTTCTATATTCCTTTGATGCGAAGAAGTTGCATTTATTTTTAGCAAGCGTTTCTGGTAATATAAACCACAAGAGAAAAAATACATCTCCAGCATAGACTGGTGTAAGCAAAGCTGAGGAGACCCACCTCAGGGGAAGGAAACTAAGACAGGGAGTGCCAGCAATGCCATACTCAGCCAGCAGGGGGAACTTTGGGGTGGCCTTGCCCCATGACAATATGTATCCGGTTACTAGAATGGGATTGTCTAAGTTAGTAGCACAGTGTGATGTTAGTTAGTCACTCCCATGCCATATCAACAGTCACGATAAGTCTCTGAGCGTGCCCAGTGTGAACTAGATGTTTACAGAAGCCGGAGCAGACTCAGACTAAGCTGAATGTTTTTGCAGTTGGGGTTTGTTTGTTTGTTTTATTAAGTCTTGTGCTTCCTGAGTGTAGATTAAAGCTTACATGGTGCCAAAAGTTCTACTGAAACAAAGGTGGGAAAATTCCTTCCTTGAAGCCCACTGGATTGGTGAAGGAATCTTGCAGCATGATAGGGCCCCATGGTGCTGGGCACTGTACAAACACACAAAAACCATAAACCATCCCTGCCCCCCACCAACTACAGTCTAAATAATCAAGAAAGACAGTTGGTGGGCGCAGAGGCAATGAGAGAAGGTGACTTGCCCAAGATCACCCAATGGCAGGGCCCAGAATAGAATCCAGGTTTCCGGTAGGTGGCCTCCAAGCATGCCTGCTGGATTGGGTCTCCTAGAGGAGGATAACGTTTACCTCGGTAGTGAGAGGCCTCACATGGGATGTGGGGGACACAAGTTCTATTCTCCCCTTTCTGCCAGTGATGAAGAAAGGATTTGAACAAGGATCTGCCACATTTCAGCAGAGGGCCCCAGTCACTGAGCTATGGGTTATTATCCAGCCAGGGGGATTGGATCCATTGTCTCCCACCTGCCGATGAGTGCAGTGATCAGTGGGTCATTTTCTCTCTCTTTCTCTCTCTCTCTCTGGCCCAATGACTCTTCCACTGTGGAGTAATATTTAATTTATCCACAACGAAAGAGTCATTGAGCGAGAGAGAGAGGGACTGTGAAGTTCAGTGGCTTGAGCACCCACCTGGGTGGTGGGAGAGCCCAGTTCCAGTCACCCTGATCCAATCACTCTTTATTTATCTACAGTGGAACAACTTCAACAAGACAGACTCAGGGAGCCCCACAGTCACCATATTCCGACGTGGATACATCACCGATGTCATTCAGAGGGAATCTCTGTGCTGAAAGGGAAGTGCAGTCCCTGAGTGTTCCCCTGACAAAAGCTCCACCTGGAGTCCCTGTGAAAGGCATGTGATAAATCCTGCTAATAGGCAGCCTACACTGGATTTCAGCATACTCAGCACAACCTGCTCACAGAAGGGGGGACGGGAAGCTGTGTGTTGATGAATCAAAGACACACAGGACTCCTGTAGTGATTTGGGAGGGGGAGGGGGAGAACAAGTGATAAATTCCAAATAATATTCACTGAGACTGAATCAACCTTTGTGACGTTTATTTATTTGTTTTTCTTGCAGAGGAAATATTTGAAGAGCGACTCTTCCTTTTTTCCAGGGTGTTTTTAGTTTATTTTTTATTTAACATAAGAATCGTCAGACCGGGTCAGATCTGACCTCTGTCTCGTTCTGTATCTTCTCTCTGATAGTGACCAGTTTCCGAGGAAGGTGTAAGAACCCCATAACAAACAATGGAGGCTAATGTGCCCCCTATAAAGGTCTAATCCTGATTTCTAATCTCTTGAGCCCATCAGCCCAAGGTTTGATATGTCTCTGAAAATTATCATTAATTATGATTACTGGCTATTCTTGGTATCCACTTAAAGGGCAGCACAGACAGCATCTTGACAGCCCAAAATATTTAAGAAGGAAAAACTGTGGGGGCGGGGGAAGATTCTTCCATCCTTGCAACATTTCTTCCTCCAGTCGGATTCCAAAGTGCTTTACAAATCCACATCCAGCAATCACTTCGCCTACTTCTGGGATGGAATGCAGTGGCCGTTCAGCTGTTGCAGTGTTAATGTGAGTGCTACAGAAAAGAGAGAGACATATCCATATGTAGATAGTTAATAGACAGCCCTCTATTGGCACATGCAAATGACTTGCATGGTTGCCAAGTTGGTGAATTCAGTAAAGTTGCTGCTAATTTACTCTGTTAAAGACTCCCTGAGTCCAGTTCAAAATAAAGGAAGTGTGGGAGAGAGGTTTCCTCAAATGATCAGGAATTGTAAAAGATTTCTCATTAGAAAGAGATGCCTCACCCTGGGGAAAGGAGACAGGTATCAGAGCACAATGGAGCAACCTGCCACAAAATCAGGAATGGACAGTTATGACAAATGGATACAGGGAGACCAATCCCAAACACAGTACATAGTACAACATAAGGACGGCAATACTGGGTCAGACCAAAGGTCCATCTCGCTCAGTATCCTGTCTTACAACCGTGGCCAATGCCAGGTGCCCCAGAGGGAATGAAGAGAACAGGTAATCATCAAGTGATCCATCCCCTGTCACCCATTCCCTGCTTCTGGCAAACAGAGGCTAGGGACACCATCCCTGCCCATCCTGGCTAATAGTCATTGATGGACTTATCCTCCATGAACTTTTCTAGTTTTTTTTAACACAGTTATAGTCTTGATCTCTGGCAAAGAGTTCCATGGGTTGACTGCGTGTTGTGTGGAAGAAATACTTCTTTTGGTTTGTTTTAAACCTGCTGATATTAATTTCATTTGATGAACCCTAGTTCTTTTTATTATGAGAAGGAGTACATAACACTTCCTTATTTACTTTCTCCACACCAGTCATGATTTTATAGACCTCTATCATATCCCCCCTTTGTCGTCTCCTTTCCAAGCTGAAAAGTTCCAGTTTTATTAATCTCTCCTCATAAGGAAGCTGTTCTATACTCCTAATCATTTTTGCTGCCCTTTTCTGAACCTTTTCCAATTCCAATATATCTTTTTTTGAGATGGGGTGACCCGATTTGCATGCAGTAGTCAAGATGTGGGTGTACCATGGATTTATATAGAGGCAATATGATATTTTTTGTCTTATTATCTATTCCCTTCCTAATGATTCCCAATATTAGTCCTGTATGTGTGGGTCATACCTGTCTATGAAAGGTACCTGAGAGGCAGAAGGGAGTTCTGTCTCTATTTTTATACTTTAAAGATTGTCATACCAATGAAATCCCTAGAATGGAACTGTTCAATAGCACACAGCCACACTACTCCCCACTTTAGGACAGGAAGTGTATGAAGACATTGACATCAGTGGAGGTATGTCTATGTACATCCATCTATGCCCAAGCTTATCTTGACTTAGAGCTTGGCAAAAAATTTCTACCAAAACCTTTTTCATTGAAACATGCAAATTCAGCAACACTGAAACATTTCACAGATTCATCTCAATTTCTCTAAATTGTTCTAAGATATTTTTTCTCAATTCCCAAAAAATCTTTTTTGACTTTTTCAAAATGAAATGTCTAATTTTTTTAATTTGAAGTCATTTTTTGTTTTGAAATTTTCTTGTGATTTTATTTTCTTAAATGTGAGAACTTTAAAATGTGCTTAAAATGGAACAATCTTTTGTTCGACCCAAAACAGTTTCTAACTGTTCGATTTGCTGACCCAAAATGTTTTTTTCTTCCATTTTTCTGAATTGCCAATGAGCTAAAAAATCAGTTATTCACATGGGTCTAATCTTGAGTATATCCCTGTAATTATATGAACAGAGCATGTAACTGGACGGATATACATCTCAGGAAGACACTCAGGCAGTTGTTTCATTGTCAATCTTTCTATTTTTATTTCAAACCTTACTTATTTGAACAGCCAGTATTTTAGAGGCTGGTAGAGGGAGATAATTTAATACAATACTGCTGTCATGGATGATTCTTAATGGCTTAATTTAGAGGAACATTGATGTGCCTCTTTTTGGGGGAGGGGGGGTCAGGCAATGATGCTAACACATGGTTATAAGTGTTGCAGGTAGCAATAGAAACAGACTTTGCACACTTTGCACAATACTATATCTCTGAGACTGTAAGTAGATGAACTCAACCATCTCCAGAAACTGGCTCTTTTGCATAATTTGTTTTTAACTGAAGATGTCCATACAGAAAAATCATCTATCTTCCCACTGATCTCTCCTTCGTATATTTTCCAGTTTGGTCTAGTTTTCCATTCATCATGTGGCCGTGGTGCATAATGTATTAGGGTACTAGATCAACCTGTCAAAAAGCTTCTGTCAGGTTTTTTGTTTGTTTCCCCAAACATAGGCACTTATTTTTGGGTGGTAATTAATTCACCCAACTGGAAGTGAGCAATTAGTGGCTTGTGTTCTCTGCCTGAAACAGGCATCAGGGTATTTTCAAGCTGGCATAGCTTTAACATCCAAAGAGTCCTTAATCACAGAGGCCTAGTCTAAACAGGGAAGATGCATCGTGTTAGAAACAAATTAACTACCATGAAGTTGAACACTGTTTTGGGTGGGATTTTCGAAAGCACATAAAATCAATGGGGGTTAGCATGCTTTTTAAAAATCCTGCCAGGCACCTAAGCAACCTTTAAAAAATCTGGCCACTGACATCAATTGATTTCAATGGGCACTAGATACCTAAATAACTTGGAGGATCTAGGCCTACTGACTTTAGAAGCAGAGCTTCTATTGATGGGTGTTGTACTCCTAAGTCACTTAAGTGCTGTTGAAACTCCAACCCTCTTCTCTTATCAGCTAGCATCTCTTTAAATCTGACTTGTCCCTGTGGCGGTGTATGCACGCCCCGTCTACCATTGAAGCAGATGATGGGAGTGCTGAGACCGCGGTTACAGTCTACCCGACTGTCTCGGGCCTCACCATGATAAGGCACAGTGGTCAGATTCAAAAGGATGGACCTTGGGTTCAGGGCAGTAAGACCTAGTGGCCAGAGTCAATACAACTGCCCATGGGGTCAGGGCTATGCAGGCTAGTGGCCAGAGTCAGAGAAGTGGTCCATCACCTAGGGATGGGTGGTAACGGGAGGGTGAGGTACGAGGACATGCTCCCTCCATCTCCACTGGGTCCTGCCCAGGGCCCTGTCAGCAGTGAGTGTGGTCGCCACCCAGTAAGTGGGGACCCTACCACAGCATGCTAACTTTCCTCCACCGCCGTGGGCCACTTTCTACCATGAGTCCTGAAGCCGGGTCCGTTTGTTGTCGGTTTCTCCAAGCTCCTTGGCGCAGGTAGCTTGTTGGGACTCCGACACCTGTCAACTGGCTGTGGTCAACCGGTCTTTGCTCTGGGCCTCAGGCTCTCTGGCTTCTGCAGTCAGAGGCTGAAGTGGCTCCTGGGCTGCAGCCTGCACCGAACGTTCTTCTTTCCCAGCAGTCAGTCTGGAATGAGCGGGGCTGCTCTCCTTTATACTGGTGCACCATTTGGAGCATGCCCAGTCTGGTCTAAGGGGCGGGACTTCTGCCACCCATAGTGTGGGATTAACCCTTTCCTGCCTTGTGCGCGATACGCATGCCCTGTCACAGTCCCCCTCTACAAAAGATGCTAAGTTGTGTTTATCTTCATGCTAGTTAAAACATTAGGTAACAACACATTCTGTAAAATGATACATTTTCCCATGGTAGACAAGGTCTTAGAAGCATTTCTCATCTAGACTGGAAAAAAGTGTCTAATTTTTTATTTATTTTTGGTTCCATATTATTGCTGTTGTCATTGATGGCCTCTGGAGCATTGCCGCTCAAGCTGGGCAAATGTGGCAACGGAATGTACTGAGTGAGGTCATTGCCTTGTTGCTCTGTTTTGCTGCCTGTGAACACTCATGCAATGAAGTTTTATTGGGGCATATGTTTGCAGAAAGCGAACGTCAAGGCCACGTGCTGTATTTGCAGAAATGATCATTTAAATTTACACTCACCGGAAGAATTGGTCAAAATGTATGAATTTTAATTTTTTGACAAAAATTTTCCGTGAAATTGTGACCAAAAAAACCCAAAAAACAAACCACCACCACCAGGAAACAAATGTCAGTGAAATTTTTGGCCCATGCCAGGGCATTCATAATCATCAGTCCTGTGTCTTGCTTGTTTCCTCATTGCCATTGATATCATAGGAATCAGAGGAAAGACATACATCATCAGGCTGGTGTCTAGGGGATGAGAAAGGCATTTGTCAGGAAGACTGGGCTCAGACCTGTTTGACATTTCTTTTTCTAGTCTGTGGCAAATAGGGCTATTACTGGGAATATCCCCTTGCAAAAGATGTTCCATACAACCGAATCATCGGACAGACTGCTTGTGGCTGTCAGTGTATCACCTGCTGAGTTGATCTACCCAGGTGTTTTGAAAGCTGGAAAAGTGCAGGACCACCTGTGTGATTTGGTTAGGAATGCAGCAATTCCATAGTCACCTGGTTTCCTGACTCAGTGGGGATGATCTTGCACCCCTCCCCCCTTGCATGTTGACATAATGCACGGCTGTGGGATTGTCTGTGAGCATTTGTATTGGGGGGTCTCTGAAGAACAGGCAGGAATACTTTGTATGCCAGGATTTTTATTAAGAGGAGAGCTTCTTGAGCAGATCGTAGGCCTTGAATTTGAAGGTGATCTAGATGAGCACCTCATCCCTGAGTGGAGGTGTCTGTCACTAGAGTCTTGGTAGACAGGTGTGGAGAAGGGTTCTTTGTCGCGCATCTGCAGAATTTTTTCACCAGTTTAACAAGGAAAGGACTTCTTGTGTGGGACTGTGAACTTCATGTCCATGCAGTGTCTGCTGGGGAGATACATTGACTTCAATCACACTTGCATAGAGCGTAGGTGAAGCCTGGAACACTGCATGAGATGAAGTGCATGAGGACATGCATCCCAGAAGTCTGAGGTATTTTCTTATTGATTTTCTAAGGTAAACTCAAAGTTGGTTGATGAGTCCTGTTATTGTTCACAATCTCTCTTGTGGATGGTCAGCTCTCGCTGATCTGGAGCCAAACAGTACTCCTATGAACTCTCTGTGCTGATGCTGACTCAGTGAGGAGTTTTGTCTGACTTTGGGAACCAGCAAGTCCAAGAGCTTTAAAATTACTTGAACTGAGTCGATCACATGTTGGGGTGATCTTCCTCAAATCAGCCAGTAATTGAGATATGGATATGCAGATATGTGGATTCCTTGGATCCTTAGATGAGCTGACTGTTGTCAGAAGCTACCGGTGTGGTGCTCTGCTCGTGTTTGGTGATGATAACAGTCGGCTGCATGCATGTTCCCTCGGTGTGCTGTCCCAGCTCTGCGCAGATAGCTAACACAGCAGACCTCGAGAGAACCCCCAAAAACCACAGACTCTAGTAAGGTATGAAGCCACGTCGGCCAGGTTTATTGTCAAACGAAGCACAGTGATAGTTCCCTATAGACTCTACAGGGCATACTACGAATTTGTGCTCCCTGGCAATGGACTCAGCTCAGTCAGTGGCGGGACTTTCCACTGCCCCCTAGGCCGGACAAAGACACCACCCCAGAGATGCATTCTTATACACAGGTACAAACAAGTTACATAACGCTCCTGACATATTGAGGTGCAACCCCTTTACGTAACTATGCACCACCCTTCTACGTAGTGAGGTGCCGCCTCTCACCTTGTACATGTTGGTTGAACAAAACAACTCGATCCATCATACTAGCCGTTTGCCCCTGTCCTTGTTATCTATGTGGACGGTATAAGAGTGTTCTTGTACCATTTGTATACAGTTCTGGTATCCAATACACTTTAGATATATGTTTGTGCAACATAAGCCTTTTCCTTGCCAGCTTCTGTGAGCAGGACCTGCCTCTGGCTCACAGCTTAACTTTGCTTTATGTTAGCAAAGTCTCGACCATTACTTTAGCTCAGGCCTTAGGTTTCATACTGGGCCTCTGATACCAAGGTTTTATGTTTTAGGGCCTCATCTTACTACACTGACCTGACTGCCAAGTATTTGGTGCCAAGTATTTCCTCAGTGCTGTGGAATGAACAAAGATCAGGGCCCTGTCCTGGTAGTGAGATGTTCCTAACAGGCAGGGACAGCCTTAGGATTTATGGGGCCCTGTGCAGTATTATTAAACTGGTGTGCCTATGCTCGACGGCAGCCCAGGCTCACATGTATACTTTAGATAAGTGTGGTCTTCTGAAGGATTTATTTAAAAAACGATATGTCTAAAGATCTAAGCATTTAAGGCTAAAGATGAATACTGAGATTGTGCATCTAAAAATCTATGCAAGGATATTTTAGAGATGTGATTTTATAATCTTCAGCAACACACTAATGAAATATTTTTAAAGCAAATTTTAAACTAAGGTCCTGTAGACTAACATGTTCTGAGTAAATATTACAGTAATGCATAACTGTTTTTGTCAGTAAATTCAGAAACTGACAGTATATACCTGGGGTTGGCAAATGTGCTAATAGGTCTGGCAGGCTGGAAGGCATTTTCACTTTTAAGTACTCCATCCCCTCCAGGAAGACTCACCAGGCTGCAGCGGCCAGCTGTGGTGGGAGCCTGCAGGAAGGGTCAGAAAAGGGATAGGAAAGGTGAGAGGGTGGACAGTAAGACCCAGGGGTGCCCCTAATTTTTGGGTGCCCTACACAGCCACCTATGCTGCCTATGCCTAAGGATGGCCCTGCTAACAGGAACCTGAGGTATTTCCTTTTGTCTGGGATGGAAAAATATGAGGAAATAGGTGTTTTGTAGGGTGAGAATTGCAAACCAATCCTAAGGATCTAATGAGGGGATTATGTTGGCTACAATTATCCTGAATTTGAAACAGTAGATGGAGATGTTGAGAACTTCCTTTCTCTTTTAGGATTACAAAGTAATGCGAATAAAACACCCTGCCCCTGAACTCTAAGGGCACCTTTTCCACTGCTCCCATTTGTAGAAGGTAGTCTAGGTCTTGTTTTAACAGTCTTTCTTGAGAACAGTCCCTGAAAGGGAATCAGGAATGGGTTGGAACCAAAAAGGATACACCTTGCTTATGATTTCCCGGACTCAATGTTCTGAGGTAATCCCAGACTAGCCTTCCTAAAAATAAAGGAGGTTGCTGCCAAGGCAGGAGGAGAAGGGGTAGAACATAAATCCTCCTGTCATTCTATGAGGTTCTCAAATGTTGGTGTCAAACCTACTGCCTGGTGGAAGCCCCAGATGGTGGGGCAATGGAGGAGGTAGCATAAGATTGTTTTCAATGGAATCTCTGGTTTTTCCTCAGTAGTTCTGTGTTCCTCCATGGGTGATGGTAATATTGGACAGAGGAATGCTGTCTGACAGACATCTGTTAGAGTGACTCCTTCCTCCTTGGGGTTCAGATATGGAGACCAAAGAGCGCAATTCATCCTTGAATCCTTCAAGGGTTTCAGGGCCCCATCTGTTCTGGTGCTAAAGAGTTTGTTACCCTCAAATGGAAGGTCCTTAGTTGTTCATAGACGAATCATAGAATCATTGAAGATTAAGGTTGGAAGAGACCTCAGGAGGTCATGTAGTCCAACCCCTTGCTCAAAGCAGGCCCAGACCCAACTAAATCATCCTAGCCAGGGCTTTGTCAAGCCAAGCCTTAAAAACCTCTAAGAAGGGAGATTCCACCATCTCCCTAGGTAACCCATTCCAGTGCTTCACCACCCTCCTAGTAAAATAGTTTTTCATAATATCCAACCTAGATCTCCCCCACTGCAACTTGAGACCATTGCTTCTTGTTCTGTCCTCTGCCACCACTGAGAACAGCCAAGCTCCATCCTCTTTGGAACCCCCCTTCAGGTAGTTGAAGGCTGCTATCAAATTCCCCCTCACTCTTCTCTTCTGCAGCCTAAATAAGCCCAGTTCCCCCAACCTCTCCTCATAAGTCATGTGCCCCAGCCCCCTAATCATTTCTGTTACCCTCCGCTGGACTCTCTCCAATTTGTCCACATCCTTTCTGTAGTGGGGGGCCCAAGACTGGATGCAATATTCCAGATGTGGCCTCACAGTGCCGGATAGAGGGGAATAATCACTTCCCTGGATCTTCTGGCAATGCTCCTACTAATGCAGCCCAATATGCCGTTAGCCTTGTTGGCCACAAGGGCACACTGTTGACTCATATCCAGCTTCTTGTCCACTGTAACCCCAGGTCCTTTTCTGCAGAACTGCCACTTAGCCAGTCGGTCCCCAGCCTGTAGCAGTGCGTGAGATTCTTCTATCCTAAGTGCAGGACTCTGCACTTGTCCTTGTTGAACCTCATCAGATTTCTTTTTTGTCTAGGTCACTCTGGGCCCTATCCCTACCCTTCAGCATATCTACGTCTCTCTCCAGCTTCGTGTCATCCACAAACTTGCTGAGGGTGCAATCCATCCCATCATCCAGATCATTGATGGATGACAAAGTTGTTGCTTGGCCCTCCCTAAATATCCCCAATGACTGATGCTATGATGATCTCCTCATGGCTACTGAAGTTGCTGCCGTCTGGCCCTGTGAAGTCAGATGTGCCTAGCACAGCTTGTCCCGAAGTGTGGGCAGTCAGTTGTCCCTCCACCATGACAGATTTCATCTTCTTCTGGTGTTCCTTAGGGAGACAACTTATCCCAGTTTAAATAGCCTCATTTAAAGGGGCTAAGCAAATATTATTTCAGGAGACTAGAGTCCTCTGTCCACAGAACAGAGACTGAATGGACACAGAACAGATCCAGAAAGATAGACAGAAAGATAGGTGAGTTGCAGCAATGTAAATACATGCATATCTATAACCCTGTAGTTCCTGCTTCACTGAACAGCATGACAACCTACTTTAGATATTGTTTGGACATTTCCATGACCAACTTGGTTGAAGTACATCCCCTCATTGGTCAAATCTTACTGTCCCTGCCACTCTCCAAGACCTTAGCTAGGAAAACTGCCTCTCTCCCATTGAACCCTATGAAAGGAGCTGTCCTATATTACAATCATGCACATCAAGTAAAATCAATGTTACATTTGGTGTGGGAGATATTGTGAGGGCACTTGATATAATAGCTTCTTTTGCTATAACTCTGTGACATTTTGGTAACATATAAAAATGTCAGAGTGAGACAAATCCAGATTTAAACCAGTTGCAGCTGTCGAGTTTGAACATTTTTGCAGGATGTAAATCACAGCAGCCAGATTCAGACCGGACCTGTCACTCTTTG
This sequence comes from Chelonia mydas, assembly GCF_015237465.2. Taxonomy (NCBI): domain Eukaryota; kingdom Metazoa; phylum Chordata; order Testudines; family Cheloniidae; genus Chelonia; species Chelonia mydas. The sequence goes on from NC_051251.2 coordinate 6,157,511, forward strand.
CCATAGATGCTGAATGACCGCAGAACACAGAGATACTGAAGCGGATATTTCAATCCTCCCAAGAGCGAAACTAATATGAAAATTAATTTCACATTCTTTGTGGCTCTGGGTTTGGATCCTGATCTCCCTCCAGTTCCAAAGCTGAAAAAGGTTCCGATCCTGGCTTTTAAGCCCAAGTCCAGCAAAGTGTTTAAGCATGTGCATAAATTTAAGCATAAGTAGACTCACTGAAGTCAATTGGACTATACATGCTTAGATTTGTCCTTCTTTCCCCATATCACCAATGATTTGGCTTGTTCATTTCTCTCTGGAAATATTTAGGATAAAAAATTAAATGTTTTTAATTTAAACTATTTGCAATGAATCTTTGACATTTCAGCATTCCCCAGGCAGTACTGGAAATCCAGACACAGGAAAGAACATTGTGATAGCACAAGAACCCAAGGGAAAGCAATTATGGCCCGAGTACTATAATCAGTCTATGCAGAGACCCGTTCATATCATGTGACCCCACTGGAGATAATGAGGCTTCAGACTGGCACAAGGGTCTGATTTGCAGGATTGCGGTTTATGAACAGAAAGCGAAACTACCTGGTCTAATTTCACTGTCTACATTGAGTGAATGCAAAATATAGACAGCCTAAATGGTAAAAAGAAAATAAGATTTTCAATAGTTTTTCGGTTGTTAATAATTGGAGCAAAATGCCAGATGCACTCCTTTTAGTGAATCAGGGCTGCAAAGTGATGGAGGGCTGGGTCAAACACTGCAAACTGGTGCATGCAGTCACAGGCCACTCAGGTTCGGCACCCTCCACCAATAATGCAAGGAGCGACTTGCCTACCCCAGCCAGGTCCCTATCTCCCATCTCCACCCGTCCGTGCTACTGGCGTCATTGCACTGGGCCTGAGGCAACCTGGCAGGCCAGGAGCCCAGAGGTAGGAGCAGGGTTGGGGTTCAGGGATATTTCTTCCAGCAGGAGTGGGGCTGGAGCTCAAGAAGATGCAGGGCTGGGAGCAGCTGCTTGCCAGGCAGAACCCCCCAGCTGTATGGGGAGGGCAGCAACCACCTTTCCCTTCAATTCTTTTGTCTCCATGGTAGTTTTTTTGTAAGCGTGTGCATGGGAGAGGAGGGGCCTCAATTTCAGATTTGGCCCTGTCCCGCCATCCAAAACCTCTGAAGAACTCTGCCCGGAATAACAACAACAAACAAAAATGGACGGACACTGGGATTCTGCCCTTAAAGGCCTGTGGGGAAATATAGTAAACAGGAGGGGTCATGTGACCAGGAGGAGTCATGTGACTACCAGGACTCTGTAAGAGAGAGCCTGTCTCTGCTGGAGAGAACCCAGATGGAGGCAGAGCCTGCAGGGTGGCTTTTAGCCAGAGGAGGTTGATAGCCATGATGGAGGGTGGTCTACAGGGGGGATCATGTAGGGATGTGGAGAGAACAGACTCTCTGAAGGAGACTGAAGGAAAGATAGAACCCAGAATGAGGGCTGTAGAAAAGGTCTGTGAGAGGCTAGGCTTAGAAGAACCTGGGGAAGTATCCACTTGTTTGCACCCACCCAAATGGCTTATTGCCCTGATCCTGCAAATCAGCACATGCTTAACTGTACTCCTGTGTGAGCAATTCCCCTGAAGTTACTAGGGCTACTCATGTGCGGGAGGGGTCATTTTGCAGGCTCAGGGCATAAAGCCTGCCTCCAAAATCTGTTTTTTTCTTCATTTTGATTAAAAAAATAGAGAGAAATTCTGTGGCTAAAATTCACTGCTGTGCTGAGAGCTAGCACAAGACAGAAGCACAACAGGATGGCTGTGCTAACCTTCTGCTAAATGAGGAGTTTCACCATAGGTGAGCATAATGATGTGGCTTTTGGAGGAATTCTTAATACACTCAGCCACTTTCACTGTGCTGTGTTGTTCCCAGGAGGAGGTACTTCCTTCGCTGTCCCGCTTCTATCCTAAAGAAAACACCTGCTTTTATAAGTGAGCTTTGTTTCCATACGAGTACTAGCCTGCACCTCATCTATAATCCTTCCAAACAAGGTTGGTTCAGATGCTCCCCTTTCCTGGGATTTGGGATTGCGGGGGGCTGTGTGGGCAGGCTGCTCTGTCTCTGGCTTGCTCTTCTCAGGACTCTATCAACTTCGCACCAAGAATCTGCTTGAAGCCTCATTTACTCCGACTGTGTGCCTTCATCTCTTCTGTGCAGGTGTGAACAGTGTGTGCAAGCACCTCCTGCTCACACTTTGAGCGGGAATTCCGTGTGTCTGGCCTCAATCTTCAGTGGCTTTTCCCATGCTGGCTATTTTTTCTGGGGGCATAGAATTTGTTTTTACTAGTGAGTGAGCATGCAGGAAGGATTGAGGGTTGAGGTGGAGTTGAACAACTCTCCATGGAGCACTATAAGCAAAGCGTCTCCTGTGTCTGCAGCCCCCAAAGTCCAAAAGCCCCATATCCTCTTATGCAAGTGGGTGAGATATATACATGGTGCCAGAAACTCAGTCAGAAGTAGATGACTGCTCTGTAAATGCACTTCCTGGTAATGAGCTGTTGGTGGCCCAGATATAACATTGGGCTAGATATTCAACTGGAGACCTGCAGTGCTCAGCAGAGCTGAAGGTGCGTTGGGTGGGATGCAGAAGTGCCCTTTGTAGCTCCATGATCCTGATAACTCTAGTTAATAACTCTGTGATAATAACTGTAGTTAATAAACTGAGTATTGCAGCATCCCTGGGGATAAAACGTTTCCTCCATATCTTCCCCCCGAGGCTTGAAATGTCCATCATGACATGGTTAGTTGCACACAGCACACCATGCATGGTCAAATGATCCTGTTTAGAGAATCAGCCTAAGAGATGAAAGTACATTATCCACTGCATCCCTCTGTTTAACAACATTTTGCATCCTGACAGTGTTTTAACAGAGCTTATCGATAAGGCAATCCAGAACATTTAGACGCCCCTGCATACTCCTTGACTTTCCTGTCCTCTTCAGAAGGGTGTCAGGCACTTGCCTGAACAGTTATATTGGATTGGGTAAGAGCCTTTCTAGATGTCTTTTATCGCCACTCTTGACTCACTCTCCTCTCAAAGATGGCTTGGGTTTTGGATGTACTCCACTCCCGTTCTTGTTGCTTCACTCTGCAACTCATACTAGTAGCACCATTTATTTCAACAGGGGTGCTCCTGTGAGCTCCAGGATCAAAAAGAAAAAAAATGCCACAAATGAATGATCTGAAGAATAACAAAAAATTGAGTTGGTCAAATGATTCATTGCTGATGATAGGCCTGATTCTCCACTCCAGGACACCTAAGATTGCAGCTGTAATCTTGGGGCTAGACTCTGCCAGCCGTAAACCTGCAGAGTACCCCCTTGCTTTTCTCTGTGAGTAGTCCCATTGAAATCAGCGGGACCTCTCATGCGGTTAGGGATGACTCTGTGTGAGTCAGGCTGGCAAAATCTGGCAATCTGAGTTTGCTGCATCCCGGGGTGGCACAGGATTGAAAGTGTTCTCTCTGCTTAGAGTCCGGAATAGTGCAAAGAGTGTAGTAAGTGATATTGCCACTAAAGAGGGAGAGCTCTGAAATATGGACGTCTGGATTCTCCGGTTCACTTTCCGCATGTAAACCAGCCAGTGATTGCCTCGGTAGACTTCTCCCTGTGTAGGGACAATCTTAGCCCCCACCTGCCCAGCCCCTCATTTAGGGGAGGAGGGGTGTTTTGGTGATGTGGTAGAGCTGAGCGCTACTATGCCTGGAAAGAGTACCAGTGGCTAAAGTTAGAGTAGGCCACTTGGTGATGGAACTTCCTGCAGAGGCAGGCAGCCAAAGGTAAGAGAACTGTAACTGCCATTTGTGACGGGGTGGACTAGGTCCAGAGGCCCCCTGCTGGATACCTTGTGGCCCTGTCTCACCCCGCCCCAGAAGAGAGCACAGGAGAAGTCCTTCAGGCAGCCTAGAGTGGCTGCAGGGGAGCAGCCAATCAGAGGGGCTGCTGGATCAACGAATCAGGGGCCAGAAGGGCCATATAAAAGGAAGCAGCAGTGGTAAAGCAGTCAATTGCTGCCTGGAGCTTGAAGATGGAGTGCAGGGTGCCTGGCTGGTTGAAAGAGTGTGAGTAGACTGAGCCATGGGGACTGAGCCCAAAACCCAGCAAGACCAGGTGAGGGTACTGTGATGGGACCTGCTGGTCTGGTTGAAGACTGAGCCCAGGGAGGGTTGCCGAAATGGCCCCAATTGAAAGTATTGAGATGGGCCCCTGTTAAAGAAGGCAGTTCCTCCAGGAAGGAAGCCTTGGTGATATGACCCCATGTCAGGGCTCTGAGAAAGAACTAGAGACTGTGTACACCAGAAGGGAGAACAGTGTGTGTGACTCAGTCACTGAAGACCCGCCACAAGAGCCGTTGTCTGGGGAGGCACTTGCAAGAGGCAGGTGCTACTCTGTTCAAAACTGAGGGATTTCAGGTATGTGTTGGCGAATAGGGGTCATTCATGAGAGGCAGGTGCTGACGTCATTACACCATTCCGTTGCCTCGGAGGCGCACTTGTATATAGTGGAGAATCAGGGCATCTGTGCCTGTGTTACAAAGCAAGTAATTTAAAGCTCCCTTTGGAGAGAGACACTAAAAAGATCTCAAAATAGCTGAGTGAAGTGGTTAAGAAATGGCCAGGGTGTTCCTGTGGTGTTTTGAAAACTGTACTAACATTACAGGCTATCACTTTGGGTTTTAAGGGATTTCCTTTCTCACCCTTACAGGCTAGGGGCTCTGAGGGAAGGTGCAACTAGGTCCTTGGCAGTCAGTCTGCAAAAGAGCCAGTCTGGAGAAGGTGGAGTGAGTTTTGCTGCTCTGCCTTAGGGAACAGCTTGCTATCTATGAAAGTATTTGGTTGTTGTGTGTTAGTGTTCTGAATTCTTAGAAATAAAGTGGTGTTAGATTACAGCCTTTCAGGAAGAAAATACATGTTATATTTCTGGAACTAGCAGAGAAGGACCATAGACAGCTGTAGAGGGAGCTAATGGACACATAGCTGTGTGTTGTGCTCACTTTATTATTCTGAGTGGAAAAACTGAAACTAACGTGAAAGTGAGTCTTAGCACTGGGGAGGGAGTGTACTCAAAGCTGTAGAGTACATTCCTCCACCCTACCCTAAAAACTTTCCAAACACACATACATTATTGTTTATCTGGCTCACAATAAACACTATATAACCTAACTCAGAATTGTGGGTGGACTACCATAGACTCTTAAATTGCCAGGGATTATTCTGCCCTGGAATTGCAATTTATTAGCTAAACAACTTATACATTCAGGCACACAACTGCTTTTCACATTCTCTTGGGATCCCATGGTGATGGTGTGGCTGTGTCCTGACCAGCAGGAACAGTCCATGGAAAGGAATCAGTTGGATCTGGTATGGAACCAGCTGGATCTGGTACCAAAGTTTCTTCTACCAAGTCATCAGAATTAGGAGTTGTAATAGAAGGAGGTTCAAACAAAGTAACAAAGTCCTACTGGAACCTCACTGGATACTGGTACTAGTCTAGGCTGCAACTGGTCCATATGTCACTTCCATAAAATTCCATTCAATAGTTTGACCACCAATGAAACAGATCCTGTGCATAGTACAGCTTCTTCAGACACCCATTAAACTGCAGAACCATAGTTGCAAGTCCAACCATAACTAAACTAAACATAAGTCTAAACTAAATATAGCCTAAGTGTGATATTTAGACTCAAAGAGCCAGATTCTCAGCTGGTGTAAATTGACATAACTCCACTTATATCAATGGGGGTATACTGACTTACACCAGCTAGAGATCTGCCCCATGGGTTCAACTCACTATTACACTGGTATGACTCCATTTCAGTCAATAGGACTGGGTAGTTGGGCCCATATAAATAGCCATTAAATAGCTATTCAGGGTTTCTTTTAATGTGAGAGAGGTAGTTGACCGGGTACAACTCTGATCCAAATAATAATAATTAATCATGTCCTTTAGTTGCAGACTGTAAATGTTTTTGATGATGACTTTGCTGCGGTGACACTGGGAAAGCTTCCATCACTATTAATGTTTCCTGTGAGTCACAACTGGTACTGTACAGTCACAGGGTAACTGGGAGGACAGGAAAGGTCAGGAGCTTCAGTGACCTTTTCATTGGAAATTTCTCCTGAAAGCAACTATTAACAAGTTCAGATGTCTTTTAATAACCTTTTACAGTTCAGTGTACGTCTGTCTAGTGGGCACTTGTATGGACTCAGTCTGTGAGCCTTGACAAAACCATTCAGTCCAAAACTACATGTCCAACGTGTGACTGTGATGCTGAAAGTGGTTCTCAGGCTTGCCCAAAACAGAAGCATGCCGGGCCTGTTTTTGATCGTCCTTCCTCTGGTGATGGAACTTCCGTGTTTCTGTTGGATTCTGAGGGAGGACACACGGCGCTCATGGTAGATCTGGGCAGGAACCGGATTTTCCATTTCACAGGAAATTCCATAATTTAGAATGTTTTTCCATTCTGGAATAGAAAAGAAAAATCTAAAATTTCCCATGGAATGAAATTCTGAAAAATTTCATTTTGGCTCAATCAAATCTTTCATGACTATTTTGACTCTATTAAACTTTACAAAGTATATATAGAAACACCAAATGATTTCATTTCAAAATGAAAAAAAATTGAAACATTCCATTCCAAAAACGTTGAAATGGGACGCTTTGGCATTATTGGAATGCTTCATTTGGGGGTTTTTTTTTTCAAAATGACAATTTGTCAGAATTGATATATCCTCTGAAACATTTTGATTTCAACAAAAACTGCATTTTTGGTTAAAAAAAAATTCAACAGAAATTTCTGATCAGTTCGAATTGATGGCATGTGCCAACCATATGTTAATGGAGTTTGCAATCTGGGTGTATTCTTCGACTGGGCAATGCTACAGCTTTGGTGTCTAGTCTGGCTTTTGGCCATCGTTTTCAAACTAGAAGGTTCTTGCTGCTTCTCTACTATGTGGACCGTGCTTCTGTTAGCCATGCTTTTGTCACCTCATAATTAGACTAGTGCAATGTGGTGTCTTTATGTGACTCCACTGTAAATCAGCCTGTAGACTAGAGCTATATCGGATGTGCAACTCCTTTGCTTCTGTCTCACCAGGAACATATGACACCAGTGATCTGGGATTTGCACTGATTCCCTCGTGGCTTCTGGATGGATTTTTAGCATGTTGGTTTTGACCTATGATGCCCTAAACAGCTCAGAACCTCCATGTTTGGTAGACTGCTGTCCTCCCTTTGATATAGGCCTGCAGCTCCCATCAGAGGAGGTGCTCAACCTGGAGCTCCTTCCTTTCAAGGGAAAGGGAGTTGCTGGCAGGATGAGGGGCCATTGACTTTGGCATTCACATCTCTCTTGGTTCAAAATACCCTGAATCTGTTGTCCCTGCAATGCTTCCTGTCTAGCTTGTTTTGAGGGGAGGTAGATCTTGGTCAGGGCAAGTATTTGCAGCCTAGCTGGTGCATTTACGTTTCCCTCGCTAGCTTGTTCTTCTCTGGTCTGGGTAAGGAGAAGCCATTCCACATGTAATTGCACTTTTAACATGATGAGGGGAAGGATGGTCCAGCGGTTCAACACTAGCCTGGGGCTTCTAAGAGCTGGATTCAATTCCCTGCTTCACCACAGGCTTCCTGTGTCACCTTGGGCAAGCTGCTGTCTGTGCAGCAAACAAAATCCCCCTCTCCCTTCAATTGTGCACAGTCTCCATCCATCAAGGAGTGTCAAGCCATGTTGTCCCCTGCCTTATATAAGTCATAAAGGAACAATAAGTATGTTGCCCCTATGCCTTGAATGCTCCAATGAAACGCCTTCCAGCATTCTGTAGTAGGTATCGCACCTAACAGTGCTGTTGAATTAGCATTAGTGTGACAGGGTGCTCGGCATGAACTCCTGAGACAGCCCTGTCACGCTAGCTCTGATGAAACGAGGTACATTGGAGCTGACTAGAGAAACCTGCACCTGATTGGTGAATGGGAAAGATCTGCCAGCCTAATTAGCCGGGGGCTACATACAGGCCCAGAGGGAGGAAGCCAGGGAGGAGCCAGAGAGTGGAAGGAGGGTGGTGGCTCTTCCCTCCCGGGTGCAGAACCTGAGAAGACCTTAAGGCTGAAACCCCAGTGTGTGTATGGAGAGAAGGTGGTGAGGGCACACACTGTATAGAAACTGCTCTGGTGATTGCTGAACCCCAGGGTCTCTGAGTGGTTTGTGAATGCAGCAGAGGCAGGAACAAAGGGGGCCCTATTACAGTTAGGTACAACAATGCTTAAGCAAACTGAAATTCCAAGCCTTTGCAGAGTTGTCTGTCACTAGTTTCTAGGCTAGTTACATAGCATTATAGCAGTACCTAAAATATAGGCAGAAGCCAATTTCATTTACCAAGAAGGGGGCTTGCCTGAAAATGCAGCTTTCAGATTGGACGGTAAGAAATTAAAGATCTTCCTACTAAGAATGTAAAAATTCTGAACATGAGACCCCCACAAAAATGGAAGCACTGCTTCCAGCCAAATTACCATACTGTTTCGCAGGTCTTCTCTTGGGAGCATTCTGCTCTGAATTGTTGACAGTGTGTCATATTCCCTACACGTGCAGTCTAACTTGCTTTGTTCTTTGACACATTTCACCGTTCTTAGTGGGGGAAAAAAAGTCCCAAGGCAATGTGTCTGCTGACATAGTTTGGAGGGACTGCATTAATTAAGTGCACTTTGCTCTTTGGGGGTCTTTGGCATGCATGGAAGTTTTCCTTTCACGAAAAACTTAGAACATTTGGGATAATAAGTATTCATGGGTCTTTAATCAGCTACAGCAGCCAATTAATTACTGGGGAAAATCACTGCTGGTGCAGCAGCCTAGCTATTAAATGAAAGCTGTTCCTCTCATTTATTCCACGAACATGGCACAGATTTCTTCATCTATTCTCTCCTGCTAGCCAGAGCCCTAATTTGAAATTCTAGAGACAGCATTGTGCAAAGATGAGGTGCTGGACTGGGAGTCAAGAAACCTGAGTGCTGTTCTCGGATCTGCCACTGACTTGTGGAGAAATGCAGTTAACTCTAGGGTAACTTTGAGTGGCTAGGTGCCCAACATGAGACACGGCAGGCAGGCAGGCCTGATTTTTGGAAATGTTCTGCATCTGCGACCAAAGTGGACTGGAGTTGTGGGTGCTCAACGCTTGTAAAATAGAGACCCTAAGTGTTTCATTGGGCAATGAAAAATGGAGGCACTCAGAATTACTGTGAAAATATAGTCCTTACACACTCTATTTGTTTATTATCCAAGGTACTTGTATAGCCCTATGATGCAACCCCCACACTGGAGTGCAAGGGGTTAAGGAACAGCTCTGGGCCCGGGCAGCCCCACCCAGATACACCTGCAAACTTGCCTAAGCTGGAGGCAGGGCTTTCAAAGGGGAGCAGAGCAGTCACTACCCAGGACTCATTGCCTGTGACCTGACAATACAGACCAGGCAAACCCACAAAGGGAGAAACGGGACGAAGTGTGTGCATCAGAGACTGTATTGGAGTGGTTTAGTCTGGGAAGCTCCAGGAGATAGGAAGTAGTCTAGGGCGGTGGGAGGAAAGAGCAGCGGCCTAGCCCCTGGCATTGGGTGCAGCTGCCCACCACTGGGCCCTGGACTGGAGCCCAGTGGAGAGTGTAGGCCTGGGGTCCCCTATCCACTTTGAGAGGACAATACAAGAGCCTTCACTGACTGAGAGTCCAGCTAAAAAAGACAGACTGTTCCAGGCCAAGCCCCCAAGCTAAAGGAGAGGACTGGAAACCCCTGGGGGCTGAAGGATGGGACCTTGCTTCAAAAGGGAGCTGTCCTGCCAACCACCACCTAGGACTGTCAGTGGTGGTGTACCTTCTACAGGCCCCCATTACGCTAATATTTGAGCACCGCGCTATCTTTAATGCATTTAGCCTCACAATACTTCTCTGTGGCAGGGAAGGGCTATTACCCATGTTTTACAGATGGGGAAATCAGAGGCTAAGTGTTACACACACACACACACACACTCTGTAGCACAGTAGGATTTGAACTCAGGTCGCCACAGCCTAGATTAGGGGCCTGACCTCTGCACTATTCTTCCTTGGCCTTTGCTCACTTGTAAAATGATAGACTGCTGCTAACCTACTCTGAGTTCCACAAGTGAGAAGTACTATATAAGTGCTAAGTAGTATCATGAATATGTCCGTGTTAACGCTGGTTGAAAAAGGCAGAAACAATCATGGTTTTCCCCCCTAATTCCCCACCCAGTCCTTCAAAATCTGTAATGTTGTCAAAATTCAAAACATTGTGACAAGTTCAAATTATGGCTGTCCAGAGTACACCACATCGGGAGGGAATAGTTTTGTAGCTGACCAAATATTGTAGGCCATATTGGGACCAGTAAGCAGCAGTCAGATACCATCTTAATAAATAGTGAACCTTCTAGAGTTCTCTGGAAAGAATGAGGGAGTCAGCTTGCAACTGAAAACTCTTTCAGGTGGAGGCTGGGGTCCATCTTCCAGGCCTAGAACTGAACTCAAACCCAACTGTTTTGGTGATTGCAAAATTTTTGGATTACTATTTTGAAAAAAAAAATTCATTTTCCTTTGCATTTAAGGGCCCCATATAGAATCAGAATGGGAAGTGCTGACTAGAGCTGATTGAAAAATTAGATGCAATTTTGCCCCCAAGAATCGCCTCCCCCCCCACACACACACCAAAATTAAACATTTAAATAAAAATGAGTGAGTTTGTTTTTTAAATGTTGACCAGCTTTAATATTGAAATACCACAACATAGCGCACCTCCCTTTTTTTTTTTAACAGACTCAGGAAGCTTAAATAATTCACAGAAATTTGGGATTATCACAGGGAGTCAGCAGGATAAAACTAGATTCTTTATTGAGACCAACTCATGAAAAATTAACATCTTTTTCCTTTTGTCTTGAATCCTGATAGCCTCCCTCTAGTGTCCTCAGAATTAAGCCTAATAATACCTACTCTGTTCGGTTAGCATTAGATACAATTCTTAGGCAAACTGAAAATGAATTTCAAGCCATGAGTCATCAAATTACTAGTTCCTAGACTCTCGGGGTTAAATTTTCAGGATAGTTGCCTATTAGACAGATGCCATTAGTACCTACAAAATTGTACTTATGTTTTAGCAACCTGCTGTTTTCATGTGTTTACTTACATTTTATTCAGCCTCTTGATATCTGTGGGTGCTGTATGCAATGTAAGACTGGGTGTAATCCTTGGAGATCAAGAGACAAAGCTGGAACACAAGTTGTGTGGAATCCTCTTTGCTAGGCTGTAGTTGCAGCTGTTGTCTTTATTAAAGATTTCTTATTTTAATAAGGACTGCAATCCCATATATCAACTGCTCCAACTGATTTTTGGGTGCAATGTTAGTACTGTAATTGAATGTACAACTACCTTATCTACACATGCAAATCGGGTAGTTAGTCAGATAATTTCTGATACCATGAGTGCAATTTTGAGGTGCAAATTCTGCTGGTTTAAAGGGGCCTAGCTGAAAAGTTTGGACCTTAACACTTTTCTGAGAGGAAGGATTGTTATGGCAACTTTGCTTTATTGTTTGCAGCTCCTCCAAAAGAGCCAGGAGAATTTCCTGTGATACACATTTTTCACCTAGAAGATCAATATGTAAAGGGCAAAGTAGCAGAGATGACAGGCTAGATGTTCCAAGATGTGCTTTTTGTTGCTGAAAAGCACGAGAAGTGTTAGGTGACACACTTTAAGGTCAATGTGTAATATCTCTTCCATGCTGTTCTAAGAAGTCAGATTAGTCTTTTCAGCAGTAACCTTTCCCACAATGAATATGTTTGCTTTCCTGTCATTAAAATTCACCTACTCTATTTGTGATTCTGACAGCTTGTAGGATTAAATTTTCCATATATCGATTTGGATGCGCTCCCTTTTGTCATGTTTTGATCAAAAGACGAATAGTTTCCTTATGCTGAGATAATATACAGTAAACATATAACCTTTAGGAAAGTCTTTTTTTGAGAACTCCTTTTCTGAGTGACCACAGTCTCCCCTACACCTCGTTTTGATATAATACAATGTCTTATCTAAGATAAGGACAATGGTTTGGTGGACTGGAGGAGCAACTGTTTTCACCATCTTACAGTGGCTAACAATCTACTAATGGGACTACTGGACTATTTTGAGGAGGGAGATAAAACAAAGCTCTTTCAACAGTAAAGACAGGTTTCAGAGTAGCAGCCATGTTAGTCTGTATCCACAAAAAGAAAAGGAGTACTTGTGGCACCTTAGAGACTAACAAATTTATTTGAGCATAAGCTTTCGTGAGCTACATCGGTAAAGAGTAAGTGTAACCCAACAAGGCTATTAAAAGTATGCTCCTTTGTGGATTCAATATTGGAACTGGAAGCTATTAAATAAGAATTAGCACATTCTCAATTGTTATAATTTACAATGATAGTACTGTATAGTGAATAGAACTTTTCATCCCAAGGAATTTTATATTACAATACCAAATACATTTTGAGACGCGTGTATCAAGGTTACTTTTTTAAATACTCAAGTCTGACAATTAAAAAAAATATCATCTTTCAGGAATGTCAACAGGGTGCATGGCATATTTTGTAACATACACTGGACAGCCAATTGCATTACACTAAATTATGTATTTTAAAAATGTGAAATATTACAAAAATGCAGCATGGCTTCAACTTCTCTGATTTGAGTGTTCAAATTAATCAACAATTTGTATTTAATTCATCCTTTAAGAAAAAAGAAACCCTAAAACTATTTAATAACAGCTAGTTTTTATATAGCAATTCTCATCTGTGGATCTCTAACCACTTTACAAAGGGGCTAAATATCATTAACTCCTTTTTGCATGTGGGAAACTGAGGCAAAGTGATGTGCCCACATTAAACCAGCAGGCTAGTGGTAGAGCCAGAGATAGAGTAAGATATTCGGATTAACAGGCTAAAGTGCCATCCACTAGGCCACACTGCCTCCCTTCTAGGAATTCCGCCTTTAGCCCTAAATTCTGTATTTTCAGAGTTTGACTTCTGCAGGTCATAAACTCTTCCTAGGCAAAGATTAAAAGTGCCATAGAAATTGTTCTTATGTTCAGTAGATATGTGAAAATGAAAATCTTAAACTAAGAACAGCCATATTGGTTCAGATGGGTCCATCTAGCCCAGTATCCTGTCTTCTGACAATGGCCCATTCAGATAGAATGAACAGAACAGGAAATCATCTACTGATCCATCCCTTGACCTCCACACCCAGCTTCTGGCAATCAGACATCCAGAGCATGGGGCTGCATCCCCAATCATATTGGCTAATCGCCATTGATGGACCGATTCTCCTTGAACTTATCTGATTCTTTTTTTGAGCCCCGTTTATAGGTTTTTTTTTTTTTTTTTTTGGCCTTCACAACACCCCCTGGCAATGAGTTCCACAGGTTGACTGTGCTTTGTGTAAATAAGTACTTCCTTTTGTTTCTTTCAAACCTGTTTCTGTATCATTTCTGACTTTAGTGGATGCAGTTGGTAAATATATATATACACATTTTCAGAAAGTTGAGCATGAACTTGTGGGAAAAGAGGGGTTACACTGAAAGCTGCATGAGAACTAGGCACCCGCTATAGCATATAATTCTCTTCGGTCATCACTGAAATGTAGCTAGTTCAAAGTAACAGCTGCAGGAGAGTTTAGGAAAGGAATGTGGGAAGAATATTCTATCCAAATGAAACTGTGAGGAGAAATTTTAGGGAGACAGAATTTAGCAATACATTGACTATTCTACCTCTGTGAATGGAACTGGTAGTTCACTGTTCAAGCACGTTTCATTGGCATAACATAACCTGTTTATGGACGTCAAAGTGTTTCCAATTTTCAGGGGATTCTAGCATTTGTTGAGCTTTCCCAGAGTGTTCATTAATCTCATTGTGAGGAAAATGTCAGCTCCAAACTAAAGGTGACCTAAATGCCGCACCACCCTGTGAGCATTAAAATAAAAGAGTGTTCTGGAATTAATGAGTATAATGCACACATTTCCCATGCACAGCAAGAGGTAAATCTCTCTTCAAACATGAAGCCTTTCACAAAATACTCTATTTCTTCCCATACACAATGGAAAAAACATATGCTGTATGCTGACCTGTTTTGCAATGGTTGAAAGCCCTGGCTGGGATGATTTAATTGGGGATTAGTCCTGCTTTGAGCAGGGGGTTGGACTAGATGACCTCCTGAGGTCCCTTCCGACCCTAGTCTTCTATGATTCTATGACTGCATTTCTGAATGTACATATAGGATGACCAGATGTCCCAATTTTATAGGGACAGTCCCAATATTTGGGGCTTTTTCTTATATAGGCGCCTATTACCCCCCCACCTTCTGTTCCGATTTTTCACACTTTCTTTGGCTTCCTTTTGAAGTCCAGTTGCAGACGCAGCACTCCTAACATTCAAATATGGGACCCCTACTATATTTACTCCAACAATATGCTGTTTTTAATAACATTTTTAGCACTTTCCCGTCCAAATCCAGCTGAACTAGCAAGTACAGTCAGTGCAAAAATGAATGAATAATAATAATATCTGAGCGCTATGTAGCTATGATCCTGTTTCTAGGCACTGCCGCCTTTACTGACATTAGAAAAGATTCAGAGAAGGGCAACTAAAATAATTAGGGGGTTGGAATGGGTCCGAAATGAGGAGAGAATAAAAGAGGCTAGGACTTTTCAGCTTGGAAAAGAGGAGACTAAGGGGGAATATGATAGAGGTCTATAAAATCATGAGTGGTGTGGAGAAAGTGAATAAGGAAAAGTTATTTACTTGTTCCCACAATATAAGAACTAGGGGCCACCAAATGAAATTAATGGGCAGTAGGTTTAAAACAAACAAAAGGAAGTTCTTCACACAGCGCACAGTCAACCTGTGGAACTCCTTGCCTGAGGAGGTTGTGAAGGGTAGGACTATAACGGGGTTTAAAAGAGAACTAGATAAATTCATAGAGGTTAAGTCCATTAATGACTATTAGCCAGGATGGGTAAGGAATGGTGTTCCTAGCCTCTGTTTGTCAGAGGGTGGAGACGGATGGCAGGAGAGAGATCACTTGATCATTACCTGTTAGGTTCACCCCCTCTGGGGCACCTGGCATTGGCCACTGTCGGTAGACAGGATACTGGGCTCAATGGACCTTTGGTCTGACCCAGTCTGGCCATTCTTATGTTCCTTAAATGAAAAGAGCATACTCATCTCACACTGGGGCTACACAAATGTAACTCCATTGACTTCAGTGAAGCTAAACATGAATTATACCTGTGTAAGCAATATCCGAATCAGGCCCCTGAAGTCTGGCTGCCGGAGGGAAGAGATTCAAGAATGATCTTACTGAGTGAGAGAAATAGGCACAATTTGCACATATGCTGTCTCTCATGGAGACTTTATATTCATTTTTTTTCCCCTTTAACTAAAAGATAAGGCATCACTGTTTCATTAGAATAAGTAACACAACAAGCAGGCAGAGTTGCTTTATTAAACATGCTGTAAGGCCAGTGATACATTCTGAGATACATGTGATATATTCTCGGAGCAAGTTCTTAGGCTGACATCCCCAGAGCCTCTACTTCCACACTATGATGTGTCTCCCATGCAACCAAATCCCCTTTCTACCGTTCTACTCACCATATTAAAATCAAAACTGTGAGGGCATATCTTTTTCACTTTGCATATGGATTAAATAATGATAAATGTTAGTGATTAATAATAATACAAAATTAACTGGCCATTTTTAAATAGCCTCAAAGGTTCACGTCTGAATTTTGGACAAAGCTTCAAGTCAGTTGTTCTGCAACTGGCTTGTTTGTCCCTAACGTTCTCCAACCCAAACTGCTAGTCTCTGAATGGTAACTGTATTCTTGACAGCAAGTTAAAGCAGTATGGATTGGATGAATGGACTATAACATGGATAAAGCTGGCTAGATCATCGGGCTTAACGGGCAGTGATCAATGGCTCGATGTCTAGTTGACAGCCAGTATCAAGCAGAGTGCCCCAGAGGTCCATCCTGGGGCTGGTTTTGTTCAACATCTTCATTAATGATATGGATGATGGGATGAATTGCACCCTCAGGAAGTTCATAGATAACACTAAGCTGTGGGAAGAGGTAAATACGCTGTAGGGTAGGGATAGGGTCCAGAGTGACCTAGACAAATTGGAGGATTGGGCCAAAAGAAATCTGAGGTTCAACAAGGACAAGTGCAGAGTCCTGCACTTAGAACGGAACAATCCCATACACAGCTAGAGGCTGGGGACCGACTGGCTAAGTGGCAGTTCTGCAGAAAAAGACCTGGGGATTACAGCGGACAAGAAGCTGGATATGAGTCAACAGTGTGCCCTCGTTGCCAAGAAGGCTAACGGCATATTGAACTGCATTAGTAGGAGCATTGCCAGCAGATCAAGGGAGGTGACTACTTCCCTCTATTTGGCACTGGTGAGGTGACATCTGGAATATTGTGTCCAGTTTTGGGCCCCCCACTACAAAAAGGTTGTGGAAAAATTGCAGAGCCCAGCGGAGGGCAACGAAAATGATTAGGGGGCTGGGGCACATGATTTATGAGGAGAGGCTGAGGGAACTGGGCTTATTTAGTCTGTAGAAGAGAAGAGTGAGGGGGGATTTGATTGGAACCCCCCTTCAGGTAGTTGAAGGCTGCTAAGAGGATGGAGCTTGGCTTTTCTCAGTGGTGGCACATGACAGAACAAGGAAAAATGGTCTCAAGTTGCAGTGGGGGAGGTCTAGGTGGGATATTAGGAAAATCTATTTCACTAGGAGGGTGGTAAAGCACTGGAATGGGTTCCTTAGGGAGGTGGTGGAATCTCCTTCCTTAGAGGTTTTTAAGGACCTGTCAAGGCTGATTCCCCACTCTGGCACTTCAAGTGCAGAAGGTGGGGTCCCACAGCGATTTTAAAAATGAATACTGGCCGCTCCAGGCTGGTATTAAACTCCCAAGGTTACAGTTCTGTCTGACTTTGGATGGGTATATGCTGCCACCACCCAAATGCAATAACCCCTTTGGAACCAGAAAGGCACACTTGGGAATCCCTTCCTGTGGGATACCCTCAACCCCTTTCACCACAACCCCCTCTGGGGAAGAGCTGAGAAAGAAAGAAAAATAAAGGCAATCAGCTGTTGCCACCAGCTAATTAAACACAATATGTACAAACCTCTTAGGACACCAAAAATCCAATCCTATTCTTAAAGGTAAATTTTATTAAAAACAAAGAAAATACATCTGGAATTTAGGCTTCTGCTAGATTTAAAAAACCCACTTACAAAATTTAAACATCAAGAATGACCTTCTTGAGGTCCAGCTTAAAGGTTACAAGCAAAACAAAAAGCATTTGGGGTTAGCACAGAAGAGTCCACAAGCCAATAAGAAATAAACAGAAATAAACCTAATTGCAGCTTCCTAGACATTCCCTAATTTGCTTACATATTTGGGGTTTCAGATAAGCAATCTTTAGGTGTGATCTGATGGTTTTTCATACCTGGCTTTCAGCTTCTCACAGCATAACTGCTCCCTGTTCCCCTCTTTCCTGGAGAACAACAACAAACAGACAAAGTTTCCCCCCCCCCCCATTTAAAAAAGTTCTAGCCCTCCCATTGGATCTTTTGGTCAGGCGCCCACTCCTTTCCTTTTACCTGTGGGCTTGTTAACCCTTTACAGGTAAAGCAAGTAGAGAACAGCTACTAACAGGGATTTTATAGCTAACTGGCTGGCTGGGTGTCCATAAAAGGGCGCTATCCCCCCCCCCCTTCATTTATAACAGGCCCAGCTTGACACAACCGTGGCTGGGATGACTTAGTTGGGGATTGGTCCTGCTTTGAGCAGAGGGTTGGACTAGATGACCTCCTCAGGTCTCTTCCAACCCTAATCTTCTATGATTCTATGACTGCATTTCTGAATGTACATATAGGATGACCAGATGTCCCAATTTTATAGGGACAGTCCCCATATTTGGGGCTTTTTCTTATATAGGCGCCTATTACCCCCCACCTTCTGTCCCGATTTTTCACACTTTCTATCTGGTCACCTGATGTACATACAATGATCTTGAATTGTAATTTGTTCTCCTCAGGAACATCCAGTAAAAATATGAAGAACTCTAAACAAAACTGAGTGAAGAAAAATAAGAAAGAAAAGAACAATAACAAAAGCACAACACAGGGCAGGAAGCCATTTCAAGCCAGTAAGTGGGAAAAGCCCAGGAGAATAATACATTTTGATTTTGATTATTAAATTCTTAAATGTCTTGAAATCCACAAAGAAAAGATAGTGAGTTCAGTGCAGGGCTGGTTTAAGGAGAATAGGAAAGCCATGGGTTTAGAGTAGCTGCTGATTTTAATATATATTTATATGCCTTTTTTTGTGCCGCTCTCTTTAGGTACATAACAAGTATTGTCTCGCAAGTTCTGCAGGTGAGTCAAAACCCAAAGCATAGGACCATGGGAATAAGAGAATTACTGTGATTCAAAACAAGACTAGCTGCCCAAACACAAAGCAGTCTTTCTTAAACCATCAATCCTTTTCTTCCACATTCAAAAGGAAGGTTTCTGTCTGTCTCAGTAATGCGCCTCCTTAATGGGAATGGCCCTGCTACACCTACTTGTAGAGGTCTTTCGTAGGCAGGAAAGCTTCCAACTGGCAGCTGAGCCATCAGGAGTCAATAGCTATAGCTTGACATCACGGCTCCTGATTCATTTGACATTTTATACAAAAAAGTAAAGATTGAAAAAAATATTCAGAAACAGCACTGGCATTCTGCCTAGAGTTTCATGTTGAAATGGTGTGAAAGTAGGTTTCCACCTGAAACCCAAGATGTTATAAAACTCGTTCAAGAGTAAACCCAGGTTGGCTTTAGATTGGCCCAGCCTTGGCGTGTGTTTGCAATGTTGTCATTAACTCTCTTGCAATTTTATTGTAAGTCTTGAATGTTTGGTGATTTTCTTTGTCTGTCTACTGTAGTCATGGGATTTCTCACCTTTCTCATGAGAATCTCACCTTTATTTTAAAAATCTTGCCCCATAGTTGCAGGGAAAAGTCTGAAAAAGCCAAGTACATCCTAAAAATTCAGAAACCAGAAGGCAAATATTCTAGACAGGGTTTGGAGATGGGCATGGGTAGGTCCTTCTCCCGCACAACCACTGCACTCTAAGCTAGTGCCTGGAAGGCAGCATTTTTGGAATGCACACTATGCCTTAGGCTCTCTAGTGTAGACATAGCCAATGTCAACACAGTTATGTTGGCATAGTAGGGCAGTGCAGCCGCTCAGTGTAAACGCAGCAGACGCTGACAGAAGGAGCTTTTCTTCCAGTGTAGAAACATCACCTCCCCAAAAGACATTAGCTATGCCAACAGAGGCATCCTTCTATCAGAAGAGCTTAGTCTACACTGGGATTTTTGTTAGCATACCAGGTGTGTTTTGTTTTTGTTTTTTCAGACCCCCTGACCAACACAGCTATGCTGGTATAAACTTTAAGTGCAGACCAAGCCTTCTTGTGTAGACGTAACAATACAGTGCAACCCCAGCATCTCTGAAGGCCTTGTACACAGATACAATATTCTCACTGAGACACTACAGCGGCACCATTCCCCTACCACCATCAGCGCTTCACTTATCCGCAGTGTCATAGTTGAGCCTATAAATTACAAGACAAAATATTAATAGCCAAAATAAAGGTCATGTAGACAATATCCAACTAATATATACCAGTAATTAGTGATACTAACATGCAGTTATTCAAAATAAGTAGACATGCAAGTTATCCTATTGCTTAATAAAGTACCCTAAACTTTGCTGTAGATCTAATGCTCCAAATATTTTTAAAAGATGGACACACTGATATCAATCACTTAAGACCTTAATAATTAGCACAAGGGCAAATTCAATTTGGTGTCGGTGCAATCTCAGTTAAGTCCATGGGAACTGAATCCCATTACACCAGTTACATTTCATCTTGGAAAGCCCAATCCAGAGCTGGTGTAGTTCCATTGACTTGAATGAGGTCAAGAAATAATTAGCAGTTTTGAAGCAGGTCAGCGTAATGACGAGTGTTTCTATGAGAATCTAGTAGACCATGTGTTTTATTAAAGGCTAATTCTTTGCTTACTATGGGTGACTTTCTCCTCAGGGTAAAGGGTTTCTGTATGGTTGCTGGAGTTTTCCATCCAGTTTTGGGCCCCCCACTACAGAAAGGATGTGGACACACTGGAGAGAGTCCAGCGGAGGGCAATGAAAATGATTAGGGGGCTGGGGCACATGACTTACGAGGAGAGGCTGAGGGAACTCAGCTTGTTTAGTCTGCAGAAGAGAAGATAGATTTGTTTTGAGAGCAGCCTTCAACTACCTTAAGGTGGGGTTCCAAAGAGGATGGAGCTCAGCTGTTCTCAGTGGTGGCACATGCCAGAACAAGGAGTAATGGTCTCAAGTTGCAGTGGGAGAGGTCTAGGTTGGATATTAGGAAACACTATTTCACTAGGAGGGTGGTGAAGCACTGGAATGGGCTCCCTAGGGAGGTGGTGGAATCGCCATCCTTAGAGGTTTTTAAGGCCTGGCTTGACAAAGCCCTGTCTAGGATGATTTAGTTGAGTCAATCCTGCTTTGAGCAGGGGGTTGGGCTAGATGGCCTCCTGAGGTCTCTTCCAACCCTAATCTTCTATGATTCTATATTAAATCTCATTCAAGGATCAAGTTGAAGTGGATGAAGCCTATGCACCACTTACACCTCCCAACTAGGACCTTTGCTCTCGGGTGATGATCATCCTCTGTAAGAATAGCTCCCCTCAGCCTTAAATATTGATGGGTGAACCTCAGTAGGTTGGAGGTTAATTTTATCTAAACTAGCCACCCCTCTTAGGTCTGGAAACTACACAACAACAAGCTTTCTCAGCACCCCTCATCACCAGCCCACAAAACACTGTAAATATCGGTCCTTGAGCATCTGTTCCTATAGGGAAATACAAATAGAACCCACTGGTGTTACAGGTCCCCCTTGGTGTCGACCCACACAGTATATGAGCTGTTATAGCAGCAGGGAACATGGATTAGCTCTTTAGTTCAAGCTGTAGTAGCTCCTGACTTTTAGCATTGGTGGTCCTCAGTTCAATCCCCGTGTGTTGGTCTGGGGGAAGCTGTTACACAAAGGCATGAAGAAATGAAAAATAATCAAATGAAAATGCAATAACTCACCAAAAATGGGTGCGGCTTTATTAATTTATGAACCACGACCCTGGAATCAGGCAGTTCTGACCTATAGTGACCTTTTGATCCAGGCCCAAACTTTGCAGTTTAGGCTTCTTTCGTGTCTTGCCCTTTCTCAGCAGTTTAAAAAAAACCTAATCTGTACCAGCGATAACTGGATAGAATTCATGTATATAGCTCTCAAAATCCTAAAACACATTTCAGTAAATTATACGTTGTACTTCCAACTAAAATTGTTTCCCTGACAATTTAGTCCATTTGTAAAATTGTAGGTTTTCATGGCCTCTTTTTTTTTTTAATGGAGAACTATATTTAAGGGCTTTAAAGTATTTTAAAAAGCCATATTGTTTCTTTATGCTGAGCACAAAGCTGTTTCTGGCCAAATTAGTGTTTGGATGCAAGATCTTTGAGGCAAATCCAGATTGCTACAAGAATTGGTGTTGCTAACTCAATGGAAGGTGTTTTTTTTCACTTTCATTATTAATTGTATTACAGTAGCACCTAGTGCCCACAGTGAGGATCAATACCTCGTTGTGCATGATGATGTACATACACATAGTGAGAGAGTTCTTGTTGGGAGAGCTTATAGTCAATAGTTTAAATTGACAAGACAGACAAAGGGTGGGAGTGGAATCAGAGGTACAGAGAAATAAACAATCTGCCCCAAGTCACATATCAACTCTGGGCATGTCAGGAAGAGAACCTGTGTCTCCTAAGGGTCCCTTTCTAGGGCCTTATCTACAGGAGCAGGCTTCCTTTCTGCTTTGGAGTGGAACCAGTGCCCCGGTGCAACGTTAAGGGAATTTGGTTTGGTAATTGCCTTGCTAAGAAACAATCTCTTGCCATGGAGAATCTTGCCTGTTATGGCCGAGTCTTTAATCTTCCTCTTTTAGGGAAGATTAATTAGAAGGTGAGGCCTCCCTGATACCACTGGTGTTCTCTCAGGAGGCCTCGCAATCTAGTTTTCAGCTTGGGAAGATATGGAGACTGTACTACTCTCATTGTTCAGTAATCTCCGACTGTCAATGGCAGAAGATCAAGGGCCATATTGTGATTCACCCTTCTTACTGTCGTACTGGGATGAAGGCACAAGTTGCTGTATGTGTCATTTGGTATTGACAAAAGCACGCTATTTTCCTATGGATTTTTGAAGCCCCTAGCAGCCCATTCCGGTAAATTAGAAACAAGGAACAGGATAATTGAGAAATTCTTTGAATTCAAAGCTTGCTTGACTTTTAATTTTTTTTTCCCTGCTCCCTTCTAATATTTCACGATTTGCTTTGTAGGATCATTATTGGTCTGCTGTGACTAAGGAGTCTGGCATACTGCGACCTTGGTATTCCCTCTTGTTATCTCTCCCTGCATTTTTGCATGGTTAATACCACAGGTTACAAACAGATATTTGAATAAGGTTATTTAGTTTTCCATATGGCCTTTCATTATCTGCTTATTGGTCTTCTCAAATTGCCCTTTAGATATCTCTGTCTTTAGTTTTGGTATATGCTTTATCAATGTGAGGTCCCAAGAGAGAAAACATAGGCATTGCTATACATAGTGACAGGCCTGAATCAAAACCTGGGATCTCTGGAGAAATTTGGATCAGGATCTGAAACACAACGCAATACAATCACTGTCCATATGCTTCAGATAAAGAATTACTGACCACTACATACTTATTTAAATAAAACCCTCAGTTTTGCCCTCACACCCACTTCTCAAAAAAATTCTGCTGGGAGGGGGAACAGGAAGGACTGCACAAGAATGTGCCAACATTTGTAAGATCCAGGCTCTGAGAGGGTTGGAAGTGAATTATGGGGACCACCTATTAGTGATGTTTCCTGATGCTTCCCATTATAAGACCTCTTTTCAGTTGCTTATAACTTTGCCAAACTTCTGTTGTTTGGGCTGAAATTTTCCATGCTGCATGTCATGGAGGTTTTGTCTTTTGCCATTCCTATGCAAATCTACCCAAATTTGGCTACATTATAAACTTCTAAAAAATCAGTTTGCATATGCTCAGTAGAGGCTTAGGTTTAGCAGTTAAATTCCCTGAACATTCTGTCTGCCCTGGTCATGTGGGATGAGCAGGACTTCCCTTGTAATTACACCTGTGGACTGCTCTGGGACATGCTGGAACCGGGTCCCAGCACCTAAATTGAGAGCTGAGAGACTGTCTCCTGTGCTCTGAATGACACCCCTGCTGAGCCCAGGCAGTGTGGGGGGAGAAGTGTCTGATTCAGATGCCGAAGGCACAAGAGCCAGACCTACGGGGATATAGGGAGAGTGGATTGGGACAAGGCGCATGGAGGGAGACTGGGTCTGGCTGGGCAATGGCACTGGGATTGAGAACCTATGCATCCAGGGGAAAGAGGTAATGGGGAGACAGATCTGACAAGGAGCCAGGTATGGAGGAAGAAATGGAACTGCCTGGGCAAAGATACTAGTACAAAGACCTGGGGGTAGGGATGGGGGAACACTGAGACTGGGCAAGTAACTCAGGACAAAGATTGAATTGGGACTAAGTGGAGATGGAGAATGTTGGTAGGGGGAGTCAGAGTGGGGGGAAGAGAGAGATTGGATGAGGAGCCGGGAGGGAGGGACTGGGATTGGCTAGGCAAGGAGACTGGAACTGGGGGAGGGAGAGACTTGGTACTGTGACAAGGTTCCAGAGTGGTGAGACAAGGAGTTGCTGGCACAGGAGATTTAGATTGATTGGAGAAGCATGAGGAGTGGAGACTGGGACTGGCTAGGTGAGGAGAACAGGATTGAGTCAAGGAACCCGGGTTGGGAAGAGACAGGATAGGTTGGATGAGCCAGATCAGAAAGCATCTCGCCTCAGGGAAAATGGGCAAGAAAGTTGGGAACCCAAAACTGCTGAGTGGACATGTGGGGTACACAGTCTTCACATCTGGGGATGAAACTTAATACCTGCCTTTCCTAACTTTTGAGCACTTGACTTTGAAACCTTAATAATGTTTTTTTTAAAATAGTTTTTAATGTGTAATAAATATTTATACTTCTTCAAAGTAAGGGGAATCTGTACAGAACGTCCTTCCAGCAATTCCCCTCTGTTTAAACCATGAGAGCATTCACACAAGTGTTTCCACTGACTGTAATGGTGACACTGTCAACAGTGAGCGAGGTGGTCTACCAGGCAACCTTCTCTTCAAACATGAAGGACTTTTTAAGGTTCTAACTGACATTTTGCTCTCTGCTTGGAAACCAGTAAGCGGCCAGTATAGGTCACAAAGCACCAGACTAATGATCTTACAGCTCGTCTAAAGCTCCACCGGCCACAAGCTCAACAAGGCCACTAGCTTCTGAGAGAGGAGCTTACAAGCTGCATCAGGAAGGAAGGGCTTTCACGGCTTGTATCTGAAATGAGTTCTGGGTGTGTGAACGGACATAAGAATGGCCATAATGGGTCAGACTTATGGTCCATCTAGCCCAGTATCCTGTCTTCTGACAGTGGCTAGTGCCAGGTGCTTCAGAGGGAATAAACAGAAGAGGGCAATTATCGAGTAATCAAACCCTTAACATTCAGCCCCAGCACCTGGCAGTCAGAGGCTTGGGGACACCAGGAGCATGGGGTTGCATCCCTGACCATCTTGGCTAAGAGCCACTGATGGACCTATCCTCCAAGAACTAATCTAATTCTTTTTTTAACCCAGTTATAATTTTGGCCCTCACAACATCCCCTGGCAAGGAGTTCCACAGGTTGACTGTGCATTGTGTGAAATACTTCCTTTTGATTGTTTTAAACTGGCTGCCTATTAATTTCATTGGTTGTCTCCTAGTCCATGTGTTATGTGAAGGGGTAAATAACACATCCTTATTCACTTTCTCCACTTAATTCATGATTTTATAGACCTCGATCCTCTCCTCCTTTGTCAGCTCTTTTCCAAGCTGAACAATCCTAGTCTTTTTAATCCCTCCTCATGGAAGCTGCTCCATGCCTCTCATCATTTTTGTTGCCCTTCTTTGTATTTCCCAATTCTAATATATTGTTTTTGAGCGAGAAGAATAAGTGGTAGTTCTGATCCAAGTCCCAGCTCTTTCTAGGGACATGAGTATTATTGCATAGAGCTATGACAATGGTGCTAATTTATCAGTTTCTTTAGAGAAAAATGGTTATTGCTCAACAAAAGAGAGCCACACATCTTGAAGTGCAGATCTACGTTTAAACCCAGGTTTCTTCAAAGTTCAAGGTGGGTCGCTTCTGCTGTTCCCATCAACACCTCCCTCCACAACAGACAATTGTCACTTTTTCATTACTCAGGAAGCTGTTGACAATCTCAGAAAGACTCACACTAATTCAGATACCCCTTTTGTTTCCTATTTCTCAGGCCAGGGAATACAATTGCCATGTTTGAGGAGGCAGAATTTCAAGTTTAAATTAATTAGCAATGTCCTCAACAACATAATGGATGGAATTAGATTCAGTATCTTTTTCAGACAACCCCTCAAAACTGTCTCTTTCTCTAG
The DNA here is from genome assembly GCF_015237465.2 of Chelonia mydas. Classification (NCBI taxonomy): domain Eukaryota; kingdom Metazoa; phylum Chordata; order Testudines; family Cheloniidae; genus Chelonia; species Chelonia mydas. The sequence goes on from NC_051251.2 coordinate 6,183,297, forward strand.
CCTCCTTTCTGTGATATACCATACAGGATCCACAGGATGGCACTATGTAGTAGAGGGCCTATTGAATAATCTTGATTTTTATGATTTAAAGGGTTTGGCTTGTATTATCTGTAGTAAAGAGGTTGTGATAGGGTTAATTGTTATCCAGATTACTATGGAATGGAGCCATGTTCCACTCCTCCCTTACTTCCTGTTTAGTCAGTGAAAGTCGTGCCCCCCCCCCCACCTCATTCAACTGTGATGCATTTAAATACAGCTGCAAGTTTCCAGCCTGCAGTTCTGTGAGTAGACTTATTTTTCTTGCGCTAAGTGGTCCTGTTACAAAGTTACCTAAACATTATTGAAAAATACATATTGTCTCTTTTTAAAATTTCTAATCATACAGGCTGGTCCTTCCAGGGTCTGGTTTAGAGTACTAGTATAATACATTGGAAAAACTGGCCATAAATAATACCTAACCCTAATATTTTCAAAAGGAAAATTTCAAGTCAGCCAGTCAGAAGTTGGAACATCCATTTCTTGTGTTCGAGATTTCACTATTAGAGACACAAAACTATGTAGATCCTTCAGTAGTCAACAAACTAACACAAACTTTATGCAGTGGCTTTTGGTAGCAAAGCAGCTCAAGTTTGAAGTTTATAGATCATGTCTTGCTTTCAAGTGGAAATTTGTCCATTAGTTATGTAACTAACCTTTGTAATTTCACTGTATTGAAATGCAGTGGTCCATTTAAATGCCTTAGCAGTAGGGGATCTGAAATTGAAACCAGTGATATTTAAAAGTGAATTGAAAAGCTCTTTGTTTCAAAATCAGATCCCAAATAAGTAACAAAGTCTTACACCACTGCAAGATTTCATTCAAACCAAGATTTAATATGCATCTGCTTTTAAAATAGTAGACTCTGAAAAATACTGTAAACACAGAACAACGTTAAAGGATTCAACATTAGTTTTACAGTGAGACAGGCAATATCCTTACGGGCTTGACTCTACTTCCTGTTACACTGTTTTAACTCCATTGGTAATATCCCCAGCAGCTTTAGACTAGCACAGCTCACGTGGCTTTGGCCTATTTGAAGCTACTACTGACTTATGTTGGTCTGTGTGAAAGTGGAATCAGCCCTTCCAGTTTAATATAGTCGTGGAGCCTGAACGTGCACATGGAGCTGCAGATGTGAAAGTTAAATAACTGCACCCTTTGTAAATGCTATGAGACACCTTGGAACCCAGAAACTTTAAGACCATCAAAATCGAAGTGCAGATCTGCTTGTGGGAGGGGGTCTACTATGATGTAGGAAAATTTCTTGTGTAAATAAAACGAGGGAAACTTTACAAATTAGGCAAAGGACTATCCAGTCCACTTTGGCTAAATAGAACATTGGAACAGTCACACTGGGTCAGACCAATGGCCATCTAGCCCTGTATCCGGTCTTCCAACACTGGCCAGTGCCAGATTCTTCAGAGGGAATGAACAGAACAATTATTGAGTGATCCAACCGTTGTTGTCGAGGCCCAACTTCTGGCAGCCAGAGGTTTAGGGGCACCAAGAGCATGGAATGTTAAATGAGAATTTTGTGCATGTAGCCGATGAAGTACAAGGTTCCGACTGGTGCTATTTTTGTTTACAAAAACCTGTCGGTTTAAAACTTCCAGTTAAGTAGTCAGAAATGCCCTTTCCTTGCTGCCGCTCCTGATCCCAGCCAAATCCAGGAAGCGCACTGTCATGGGGAAATGATGGCATGCTGCCATCTTCATTTATCTAATAGGAAGTACAGAGGCAAGAGAGAGTAAACTAGAGAGACATGGAAAGAGTTTACAGTAAGAACCTAAATCCGTTTCATGCATGATGTTCTTGACATAATAGCTTAATAAAAGCAAATCCCTGAAACCTGAGACTCCATGCTTCCCAAAGGCTAATGCAGGAAACAAAAAACAAATATCAATCCAGTGTGTTTTAAGGAGAAAGAGTTGTAAAGGGTTTAATTTTGATGCTCAAGGCCTGTTTTCGTAGGACCACATCTTCAGCTGGTGTAAATTGGCACAACAATGGAGCTACATCAAATTACACCAGCTGAGTACCTGGCCTATTATTTTATATTTTCATTTCTCAGACATAAGACTTGATTCTTCCCCACCTTTCACCTTGTGTATTTATTGATACCTGTGCAAAGTAGGGCATAAAATGCTTCCAGATCAGTAAACTGCTGTGTACCTTCACTTTGCACCGGCATAAGTGCAAGCAGTGGAGAATCAGGCCCTCACATTTTACTATAGACTCAGGATCTGTTGAGTCAAAGTTCAGACACTCAGCTACTGTGGTGATGTCCATATAAAATCCTAAATAGGACAGAAAAGGAAACATGGACTGCAGTTCCTGTGCTCAGTTCAACAATTTCCCCTCACTTTGTTTGCCAGATGAATTCTCCTCTCAGGAGTTGTTGGTAGCCTCTGACCTGTCTACAGCTCTTCATTCATTTACCTCAATTTTGAGGCCTATAATCTTTCTGCTCAGAAGCCTGGTAGTAAGGCATCCGATTTATCTGATAACTCAGTAAAGACTCTGACATTTACTTCATTCCACTACTTCAATGTCCTAAGGCTTCTAATCAGCCCAGGGATGTCAGTGCAAATTATCTCTGAAACTCTCAAGTTCTAGGGACTTGTGGTACGCATAGACAGCCTGAGAAGGAGATTGTAATAAAATGAGGCATGCTGTGCCATAATTCAAGCTTATCAGTAAGTTATTTTATGATCCTGGTCTCCCAGGGCCCTATTCTGTGAGGTTTTAAGCATCTTCCATAAGATGCTGAGAGCTCTCTGCTCTCACAGATTTCAGTAGGAGCAGAAGGTGCTTTGCACCTTACAGTATCCAACCCTTTCAAAGTAACCTTTCAGTTTCTTTCCCTGGAGTCCTTCCATGAATAACCTGCTATTTTTATTTCAGCATGGAGGTGCTTTCCCTTTTAAAAAAGAAACTCATTTTGTGCTTTATGCATTCAAAACAGAAACACATTCTTGCAATGCAGACCACCTGGTCAGCGTGTGTACATATGTGTGCATGATGGAAAGAAAATGCTTAAATCTGAACAAAAATCAAAGCGGCCAATTACAAATAAAATCTTGTCTCACCTTTTGAATGATATTCTTTGCAAAATTTTCCGCCAATTTCCTTTGTCAAACATAATTAAAGTCTCCTTTGTTCTATTTTAAATGATTTAGAGGCAGCCCAGTTGTTCTTAACCTTCAGCTGTTTCCATGGATCTTTCATTTCTTGATCTTGCTGATGGCTCTTATTGTATTGCCAGCAAGCTGGCTTCCTGCATTGGGTAGCAGTTGCTCCCTGAGGCACTTGGAGAGGAGCCTAAACTGATTCATAGACTTGGGAACAGTAAGTGTGAGAGGCTTCAACCTGGGCCCTAATGAAACAATTGTTGTTCATGATTCCTGGACTGTGGAACTGTTTGTGGCAATGCTTTCAGGGTTGAAGTTTATTAAAGGGACATGACATTTACTTCATGTGTGCTGGCTTCTCCTTGCCCTGGGCTTTTAATTCAGAATTGATTGCTGCTCCATTTGGTGAAATTGGGACTGTACAGGCCCAAAAGCGGGGGCTCGGAGACTTGCCTGCATCTTTCCAGAAAAGTTTTGCAATAGAATGCTCACATAACTTCTGGGTTCCCTTGGCAGCAAATCACTGTACGAACTACTAGTGTAAATGATTTTTTGGCCAAAGAAATTAACAAAATAAATATGGTGCAGTTTTGAATGCTCTCTTTGAGTGTTGATGAGGAAGACAATTGGCCTTTTATCAGTTTGCTGTCTCATTTCACATCATTTGATATTTTTTTTCTTTCCCTTAATTCTTTGTCCGTAATGCGAGTACTGATTTATTCCTAAAGTCTTGGTCAGCAGCAGAGTTTAATTCAGACCCAAATTTCCTCAGGGTTCTTTCAGTCCTTACCCATAATATGTGGAATAATCCTGCATGTGCCCGGAGACAGATCTTTCAGTCAAACAGGTTTTTTCCATTTCTCTTCTCTAACCAGTGGGTTGCTATGATTCAACCAGTTTAATGCCAATTCTCCTATCATAGATATTCTTTTTATGAGCATCCCTCATCCCCTAAGTACTTGGGCTTCCATAAAACAATTTAAAAATGCAATTAGATACAAATAAAACAAGCACAATGAAATAGAAACACAATAAACCTTTAAAGCAAATCTTGATGATGTAGTGACTGGAGTCATGGGAGTAGAGTTAGTCAGACATTTTCCAAACGTGCTGATTCATTGGAACTGTTCACAAATCAGTATCAAGTTCAGTGGATTTCCCAACTCAAAAAAATGTTGAGGAGAAAAGTTTTTCAAAATGAAATGTATTGGCAGTTCCTATCTGAAATTTTCCAGATTTCTGATTTGAAAAATAATGCTGTTCAGGAATCTAAGCTATTAGATTGAAGGAAAAAGTGTAAAAAGTGGGAGGGGCATCAAAATAGAAATGAAATGTTTCCAAACTTTTGAAACAAACAAAATATGGATTTTTGGTTTATGGCTATTGTCACTATTTTGACTTTTCATCCCGATTCAAGATGGGGGTTGGGGGAATTTCAAACTCTCAAATATTTGTAGCATAGAACTGTTTCCATTCAGGTCAATATGGGAGAGACGATATGCTTGTTTTTGTGTTCCAGTATCAGCAGGGATGGACTGTGCCTAGACCCATGTCACTGAAGAAGGATGTTCTTGTAGTGAAGGCTCTAGGCTGGGACTCGGAAGAGCTAGGTTCATTTCCCAGCTTTGCCCATAGCTTTCTGAATGACCTTGGATAAGTTTCTTAACCTCCCCTGTGCCTTAGTTTCCCATCAATATATGTATATCCTTCCTCCCACTCCTTGTCAATTTAGATTGGAAGCTCTTTGGGGTGGGAGCTACTTCCTGCTTGCCTGGAAGAATGGGACCATGCTCAAAGTTGGCAGCTCTCAGAGCAATGGTAATACAGAAAACCATTGGTGGTGGTCTGCCCATTGAGACTCCAGCACAGCTGGTTTGGTCTTTGTGACACTAAAATTTACTTATGGAATCTCTACACTAAGAGTTTGCTAACATAGGGCCTTACTAGGTGAAACTCCTGGCTGGGAAAATATGAACAAACTAATCTGTAAGGAAGGCTTATCGTCTAACTCCTCAATAACTTGATATCTCAGATCTATACCATATACCACACAATTACATCTCTTTGCCAACTCTGCAGAGAAGATGGGTTCTCTATCAGTCCTAGCTGGCCGGCTGGCGCAGACTCATTTTCACATCCCTGCATCGACGTAGTCATGACCTTCAGTTAGTTTGAACAGCTCAGAGCTTCCATGTTACACTAAAGGGGAAGGCAGAGTGGAAGAAAGCAGAAAAAGGATATCTGGATCAATACAAGAGAAGCCGGTCTTGCTTCATGTTTAAAGAGCTTATTTATGAGCAGGGAGGGGAGTTATTTATCTATCCCCACTCATCTTCTTTGCAGCCCAGACCAGCTGAAAACCATGATGGATTATATCCACAATGACAAATGGAGGTGTGGGTATTGATTTAGTGAAATCACAGAGTAACAGTATGGGCTGTTAGCAATGACAGTCCACAGACAGCCCTTGGGGTTGAAAAACAGTGGGACAAACAGCAGCTACTTGCTCCATTCCATTGACTCACCTCTGCTGGTTTTTTCAGGGCTAACTGGCCCAAACCCTGAACCTTACTATTCCCCCCCAGAAGATGTGCAAAAGTACCACCCTGCCCTCTATCGTTACCTATTCACTTTCTTCTCTTTGGGCTCTGTCTTGCCAAGTGCTAAGCACTCTGGCCCTGATCCACCAAAGCATGTAAGCACATGCTTAACTTTAAGCCCTTTACTAGTCTCAGTCACTTCAATTCTGTTCCATTCTATTCAGCTTATTAGACCATCTTCATTGTAACTGTATCTGAGTGCAATGGGGCTACTCACATGCTTAAAGTTAAGCACATACTTTGTTAGATTGGGGCTAAAGTGCTCAGCTCCTTCCAAGAATCAAGCCCTAAATAGCCAGTCCTATAGTTTACAATAGTTCTTGACCCATAGCAAATGCAGATTTCAGAGCTGCTCAGAGCCATTGAGGTATATTAGTCTGGAAACAATGCCAGCTGCTTCTCTTTCTTCCCCTTTTGCCCCATTAGCTCTGGTTCATTTGTGGCTTGCGTGCTATTGTTGTGGGTTCCTGACACACATTCCATTCACCGTTTTCAAAAGAGAGGAGGGAAAAATCGACAGTGAATTTAGTAAGAGAAGAAAGAAGGCAAAGGAGGAGTCATGAGCAATGGCAGAGAAGAAATAAGGGGGACATAATCTTTGCTTTTTTTAAAAAAAATTAAACTTTAAAAAATAAGACCATCTTCCCTGTAAAAATAGCTGCAGGCCTAACCTGCTTAAGACCTTTAGACACTCTCATAGTATACACACACTATACTATAAACTCTTGTGACTTTAACCTTTTCCATTTATTAAAAAAAACTAAGTAAATACACTTATGGGGGAGATTGTAAAGATCACCATGAGGCTTTGGGAATAAAAAGTTGAAGTTGAAAGTCCCCCTGGTATAAACCCACAGTTGAACCTAATGCTCTTATTCAAAACAGGAGGTAGGGGTGTTTCAAAACCACACTTTAACCTTAGGCTGACATCACAGCAATAGAGTATAATTTTCTCTCCACGTTATTTGGGGGTGAGGTTAGGGGCATGATACCACAGGTATCCTTAAAAGGGTCCTTTAACCAATTTACCATTAGGAAAGGTGCCCCTGGTGAGAACAGATATTCCTTCTATTTAAAATTGTGAATGCCATTAGCACAGTTAATTATTTTCGACTTATTAAATACATATGAAAACAGTGCCCATCTCAAGATCTGGTGTGCCTGAAAATGTAAAAAAACAATGATCAGTAACTCACCTTGAACCACTTACATCCACTGCCCATGCAATTATAATCAAATCTTACCACAAGATGTAATCCTTCTGGACTCCTAAATTATCCTTTTGAAATCGAGGGACGTGATCGTTCCCCTCTATTCGACACTGGTGAGGCCTCATCTGGAGTACTGTGTCCAGTTTTGGGCCCCACACTACAAGAAGGATGTGGATAAATTGGAGAGAGTCCAGCGAAGGGCAACAAAAATGATTAGGGGTCTAGAGCACATGACTTATGAGGAGAGGCTGAGGGAGCTGGGATTGTTTAGTCTGCAGAAGAGAAGAATGAGGGGGGATTTGATAGCTGCTTTCAACTACCTGAAAGGGGGTTCCAAAGAGGATGGCTCTAGACTGTTCTCAATGGTAGCAGATGACAGAACGAGGAGTAATGGTCTCAAGTTGCAATGGGGGAGGTTTAGATTGGATATTAGGAAAAACTTTTTCACTAAGAGGGTGGTGAAACACTGGAATGCGTTACCTAGGGAGGTGGTAGAATCTCCTTCCTTACAGGTTTTTAAGGTCAGGCTTGACAAAGCCCTGGCTGGGATGATTTAACTGGGACTTGGTCCTGCTTTGAGCAGGGGGTTGGACTAGATGACCTTCTGGGGTCCCTTCTAACCCTGATTTTCTATGATTCTATGATTCTAATTTCTCCCTTCACCTTCCCCAAACACCAGAAGAAAAGAGATGAGATTTGCAGCAGGTTCTGACAGTTAGAAGATCCAGGCAATGGTGGACCAAATAGGGAAAGCATCTTTCAGAGATGAAGGCCTTTACCGAGAATACACACTGCCAACTACACAAGGAACTCCAGCTCAGTACCCTCTGCTGACCGCAACTGCCCTAATATGGCACAAAGAGGGGGATGGTCTGATAGTCCTAAAGGCCTTCTTCACCTTGGAACCTATGTCCAGAAATGCACCTTGTACCCCCAACATCACTGTCTGTTTAGTAAATTGGTTGCTGGGTCCTAGATGGAAATATGGCAAGATCAGCCCTTCTCTGACTATTCCGAATTACGTGCATTGTGGAAGTGCAGCACACGCGTTTAGAAACTACCAGGAGCCTTCTCTCACCTCCTGCTCGAGAAATTGTTATTGAAGGGCGACAAAATTCGGAGGGCCTGTGTACTCTGTGCCAGAGAGGAATGTTCTGAGTGAAAGGACAGTGTCTCATTCCCTACCCCTGCGCCCAATAGCCTTCCCTTAATATTTTAGTAAAATAAAAGGGAGGGGGGAATCTCTTGAGTCTGGTCTCCTCTTTCTTACAAGATCATAAATTGGGATTAACTTTTCAGAAGCCAATGACACTGGTCTACATGAGTGGAGAATCTGGCCCCTTGTTATCCTGACCCCTCACACACACACAAAATCCCCCCAACCCACTTGATTGTCTCATCCCCCTGTTATATCTTTATAAATTCTCTGCAGTTGGGATTTATTATATGTTGAGCTGTACCTAGCACTAGGGGGCCCAACTTGGTTGAGACCTTTAGAGCTCTCATAGTATAAATGCAGTATACTATAAACTCTTGCAACTTCATCATGAGTCTGGTGGTTGGGGGTGTGGTTACACCTACTTCATGAAAGCATGATGAGAGGCAGCCTTAACACACAATTTTCCCATATTCAAAATGGCCACCTCTGTAAATGGAGCTGAAGACAGCAAGGTGGTTGCTTTTTTCCCCTACCGTCTATCTGCATCGGAAAGTGAGGTGTCCGCAAATAAAGATGGCTGCCACCTCCCACTTTTTCCAGTGAAACTGAAACATGCCTACAGGCAAAATGGATGCCACACTATTGTTGTGGAGGGGGCTGGCTGAAAATATGAGGTATATAAGGAGACCAAGGGGAAGCAGGAGGCAGATTTAGGGGTTTCAGGGGAATAGGGGCAGGAGGAGTTAGAGGGCAGGAGGCAGCGGAGGATGTGAGGAATGGAGGGAAGCCTAGAGGGGATGCAGAGGGTAATGAGGAGGGAGGGATAGAATGACAGCTCCCCCACCCCGGCAGTTGTGGAGACGAAGAGGAATCCTGTCCAGGACACCAGTGGGAAGGACATGTTTTTACGGCCGGACCCTTAAAACCTCACAACACACTTGGGTGACAGGCAGCTACCCCCTAAAGCTTCCAGAACTAGAGGGCAAACAAAAATCTCCACAAATTTATCATTTTAGAAAATCTTAGAATCACAGAAGATTAGGGTTGGAAGAGACCTCAGGAGGTCATCTAGTCCAACCCCCAGTTCAAAGCAGGACCAACCCCAACTAAATCATCCCAGACAGGGCTTTGTCAAGCCGGGCCTTAAAAACCTCTAAGGATGGAGATTCCACCACCTCCCTAGGTAACCCATTCCAGTGCTTCACCACCCTCCTAGTGAAATAGTGTTTCTTAATATCCAACCTAGACCTCCCCCACTGCAACTTGAGACCATTGCTTCTTGTTCTGTTATCTGCCACCACTGAGAACAGCCGAGCTCCATCCTCTTTGGAACCCCACCTTAAGGTAGCTGAAGGCTGCTCTCAAAACAAACCTATCTTCTCTTCTGCAGACTAAACAAGCCCAGTTCCCTCAGCCTCTCCTCATAAGTCATGTGCCCCAGCCCCCTAATCATTTTCGTTGCCCTCCGCTGGACTCTCTCCAATTTGTCCACCTCCCTTCTGTAATGGGGGGCCCAAAATTGGACGCAGTACTCCAGGTGTGGCCTCACCAGTGCCGAATAGAGGGGAATAATCACTTCCCTCGATCTGCTGGCAATGCTCCTCCTAATGCAGCCCAATATGCCATTAGCCTTCTTGGCAACAAGGGCACACTGCTGACTCACATCCAGCTTCTTGTTCACTGTAGTCTCCAAGTCCTTTTCCTCAGAACCGCTGCTTAGCCAGTCGGTCCCCAGCCTGTAGCAGTGCATGAGATCTTCAACCAATCTCATGATTTTGTTTTGGCGGGGGGGGGGGGAGGCTTCACGCACGATTTTTGAACATGCACGGTTGGTATTACTGTAACAATTAATAGTAATAATAAACCTTTGGCCTGAGTGACTTGCCAAGGACCACAGAGGGAATCCGTGTCAGGGCTGGGTAAATCTCCTGGCTCCTAGTCTAGTGCTTGAGAAACTTGCCCATCTAACTTCCAGGCCTCAGAGGTTTTGACGTGTCTGGAATAGCATGTGAAATTTTGGATGCTTCTCCAGAATGAACCTCTAAATCTTCTGAAGTTTGCCCATCACTACAAAAAATTCTCTATTGGATCTCACAGACATTTGGCAGCATACTGAAGAGTATTTTAATGAAGACGTCACTTTAAACTAAGCCACCACCATCTGTTTTGCCCTCTAATTACAAATAGAAAAAAAAAGAGAGAGTGAGAGAGAACATAATTCACAATTGCATCATAAAGGGTGAGCAGAAAGAAGTGAGAGTGTCTTTGATTCAATGTGGCCTGTACCTGCTAGGTTGCTTTCGTGTTTCATATACAAATCAGGGATAAAACTGCTCCCCTGAGAAAGAACATATTCCCTGTAATAGGAATTTGTTTCAAGGGCATCAGAAATTTAATACAAAATGGTGTCTCTGGAATAATACATGCAAAAGTCCTCTCTGGTAGGTCTCAATTCAGTTCAGTAGGAATCAGTCTTGCCTATAGACGAGGGTTGCATCTCTCTAGGAGAATATTAAAGGTAGGGTAAGAAAGATGGTCTCATAGACACTAGACTGGGACTCAGGTGACCTGGGTTCAACTCCCAGATTAGCCTCAACTCTCCTGTGTGGCAAGTCACGCAATGGCTCTTGTGCTATAGTTACACCCCTGTGCTGCATCTGTAAAATGGGGATAATATAACGCACAGGGATGTTGGGAGAATATAGTCAATGTAATGGTACTGAGACACCCAGAGTATGTCTACACTGTAGTTAGACACCTGCAGCTGGCCTGTGGCAGCTGAACTAGGGCTCTTGGGGCTCAGGCTATAGGGCTGTTTAATTGCGGTGTAGATGTTCAGGCTCAGGCTCCAGCCCATGCTCTGGCACCCTCCCACCTCATAGGGTCCTAGGGCACTGGCTCCAGCCCAAGCCTTAATGTCTACAACACAATTAAATAGCCCCTTAGCCTGAGCCCGAGTCAGTTGACACAGGCCAGCTATAGGTGTCTAATTACAGTGTAGACAAATCCACAGAGGCTAGATTGACAAGGACCATATAGGTAGGGCTGCCTGGGAAAAAAGACTTCCATTTTGTGAAAAATTTCAAGGTTTTGATATTTGTTTTCATTCCAGCGTCAAACAAAACTGAGCCTTTTCAGTGTTTTCATGGAGAGAGAGACACCCACACTCCCTTCTTACCCCAAAATAGCTAATTGGTTAGGGTACTCATTTGGGACACAGGACACCGAGGTTCAGGTCCTTCTTCCAAATGAGATGACAAGTCAAGCAAGGAAACAACAGCTGTTCTAAGATGTTCTCTGCACCAGCCATTATCTTGGGTGCAAGCAGCTCCAACTCCCCTGCTGCTGGCAATCCTGTCACTCATGCTGGCTAGATGGCAATTGCATGGTACTTTAAACCAAAGACATGTTGAGCTCCTAAAGCAGACTCCCAGAAGCCTCTAGTATGTTTATGTATTTTATTTAATCCAATCATAAGAGACCTTATATGGGGTTGGGAAGAAATTATATATGTATATTATTATATAATATACATATAATTAATATATATATATATATATTATTATATGTATATTATATACATCCCAACCCCATATGGTGATCAGCTAGCCCTTGACCATGTGAGCAAGAACCAGCCAGCCAAGCATCTGTGAGAGAGAGAGAATATGTTTGGTGCTACTTCAGAACCGTGGCCCTCTCCGTCTTCATAGGAAGAAGATTTAAAAAACAAATCTCCTAGAATACACTGGGGTGAGGGCAATCCCTTCCTGATCCCTGCAGGTGGCCAGCTGAAATCCTGAAGCATGTGCTCTTAGAAATATAAGACATAAACCAGAAGTGAGCCACAGGGCTGTTGAGCAGTACCCCCTACTATCACAAGTAACCCCGGCATACAATCACACTCTGAAATTTGTCCAATTCTCCCTTAAAACCAGCAATAGAGCATGGTGAGCCTCTTGTAGGCAAGACATTTTCCACACCAAGGACCACTGACTGGGAAAGCCTTCGCCTAGCTAGCTCCTGAATGAACCTAGAAACAGAAAAGAGGCCTGCCCAAAGTAATAATTACTGCCATGAAGGTATGTGAGGCAAGAACAGTTTAGATTAATTACCTGATTCAGGGTAGGGAAGGAATTTTCTTCCAGGTCACATTGGCAGTAATCTTATTTCTTTTGTTTTTTTGCCTTCCTCTTCAGATTGGGATCATCTGAGTTTCAGAGTAATAGCCGTGTTAGTCTGTATTCGCAAAAAGAAAAGGAGTACTTGTGGCACCTTAGAGACTAACCAATTTATTTGAGCATGAGCTTTCGTGAGCTACAGCTCACTTCATCGGATGCATACTGTGGAAATTGCAGAAGACATTATTATATACACAGACACCATGAAACAATACCTCCTCCCACCCCACTCTCCTGCTGGTAATAGCTTATCTAAAGTGATCATCAAGATGGGCCATTTCCAGCACAAATCCAGGTTTTCTCACCCTCCGCCCCCCCACAGACAAACTCACTCTCTTGCTGGTAATAGCCCATCCAAAGTGACCACTCTCTTCACAATGTGTATGATAATCAAGGTGGGCCATTTCCAGCAGAAATCCAGGGGGGTGAGGGGGTGAGAGAACCTGGATTTCTGCAGGAAATGGCCCACCTTGATTATCATACACATTGTGAAGAGAGTGGTCACTTTGGATGGGCTATTACCAGCAAGAGAGTGAGTTTGTCTGTGGGGGGACGGAGGGTGAGAAAACCTGGATTTGTGCTGGAAATGGCCCATCTTGATGATCACTTTAGATAAGCTATTACCAGCAGGAGAGTGGGGTGGGAGGAGGTATTGTTTCATGGTGTCTGTGTATATAATAATGTCTTCTGCAATTTCCACAGTATGCATCCGATGAAGTGAGCTGTAGCTCTCGAAAGCTCATGCTCAAATAAATTGGTTAGTCTCTAAGGTGCCACCAGTACTCCTGATCATCTGAGTATATCTCACTTAATCCATTCCTTGCCATTGCAGAGATCTCGAGCACTGATGCACCACAGTCTTATTCCCTGCCTGTGGCACACAATAGTTTAGTGTCCTATGCACTGTCTAATTGGGCTTAGTGTGAGGGCTCTAGGTGGTGGGTAGTGGCCTCCGATATATGGAAGGTCAAACAAAATGATCTGGTGGTCCCTTCTGGCCTCAAACTTTGTGAAATCTATGACACAATAAATCATATTGCATGTTTCTTTTAGGTAATGCTTCTACCTACCACGCAGGGGCCTTGAGGCTGAATTTATTCATGATTCCAAAATGATTTGAAATCCTAAGGCACTGGAGGAATACAAATCATTATTATAATAGAAAACCAGATTCTAATGCTTTGTAGGTTGTTTATCTTCTACTACAAAGCCTCAAACAATCTTTTTAATAACACATTCAGTTGGTGGTCACTAATACCTCTAATGCTTTAACGCTACTTCAGCAGCCCTAGTGAGATTTCTAGAGGCTTTGCTGTCACTGTAAGGTGCTGCTTTAAACTGAAGGGAAAACTCCTTTTTAAAATACTCAGTGAACCCCCAAATTTGGACTTAAATGGATTCTTTTAAATAACTTTTGATTTAGCAGCTGCTGCATTGCATCACTGAAATTTTGTTTGTTTTTTTGGCCATTACCCTTTCCAAATCATAAGAATTATTTCCAAGAAAAGATTTCAAAATTCTGTGTGCTCTTGTGCAAGATTTGAGCTGGGGCTTGTAGCATTAAAATACTGTAATTCCATTGTAAATTGGAATAGTATGTCAAGCTCTTTTCTTTTTGTTGGTGAACATTTCTCATGAATGAAGACAATCATTCCAGGAAGGGAAGCTAACCAAACTTGATTCATTTTATTTTCAGGGAATAAGCACACATGCTAATACACTCAAGGTAGTCAAGCTAGAGGAAAGACTCTACAGATGGCAGCTTCCTTCTCACCAGATCAATTTCTGGGTATATTCTGTCTCATCTGCTTACTCTAGTGAGAAAAATAACTTCTTTTTTTCCTGCCAGTTTGGCAGAGTCAGCACAGCTAATGGAAACCCAAGTGATCCCATTCCTCTTTGTATGTCATCAAAAGAATTCTTTAAATATTTCTAAACACTGTGTTGGGTCCTTACTCTTGTAGCATTAAGAATGTCAGGGAACCACACTACACAGCTGAGTGTTAAATACCCTGTTTTTTGCTAGTTTGCATGTAAACATACTAGGCCTAACTGCTTCTCCGTTAGGTTCCGGTGACTTTGGCAGTCAGTCTTTTCCCACTCTATTCCTGGTAGAATCCCGTTCTTGTTGCCAGTTGTTGGGTTTTTGTCCTCCAGACGCCACACAGTACATTGGGTGGGGACCAGGAAGCAACAGCTGTCTGTGGCCTCACAGGCCTGGGTTTGATACCCAGGATATTGCATCAACTAAACCACATGGTCCTTGTACAAACCAACACATGAGAATGGGAGGGCATAGCAACAGAAGATGAAGGGCACTGAGCAGACAGAGAATGAAAGAAAGAGAAGCATCTGGCACAAATATACATCTAGATAAGCAAAGAAGCTTATCCCAGATACAGGCATATTTCCACAAACACCAGTACAGGTTCCTCCTCAAATGTTTGTGTGAACAAGACACTTATGTGAATGTTCATGGGGAAAATAAAACCTAAATGGGATGGGGAAATGGTTACACTGAGCTGGTAGGTAAAAAAATAAGTTGATTTTTTTTCAAATGTCCTTGATTTATTTTCAGTTTTAAACTCTTCTGAAATTTTTCTTATCAGCTATATGGTTGCCTGACAAACAGAAGAGCAATGTTGTGAAGATGTTGTTTCAATTTTTTGCTGATTACTATTTTCCCAATTTTAAAATATCAAATTTCTGAAACTTCATAGATACTAAAGTCAGAAGGGACCATTATGATCATCTAGTCTGACCTCCTGCACAATGCGGGCCACAGAATTTCACCCACCCGCTCCTGCGAAAAACCTCTCACCTATGTCTGAGCTATTGAAGTCCTCAAATCGTGGTTTAAAGACTTCAAGGAGCAGAGAATCCTCCAGCAAGTGACCCGTGCCCCATGCTACAGAGGAAGGCGAAAAACCTTCATCCACATTTTAAATTTGAAAAATTTTGATCAGCTTTAGGGCTGAATCAAAATGCAGCTTAAAATGATGAATAATTTCCCCTCCCTCCATTCACCCAGATTTAATTACAAAATCTGTGGATTTTAAGACCAGGAGGGACCATGATCATCTCGGCTGACCTCATACATAATTCAAGCTATAGAATACTATCGCGTGATGCCTCTTATCAAGCCCATAACTTCTGGCTGAGCTAGATTATATGTGAGAGACAAGGTCAGTGAGGTAATATCTTTGTGACTGGGTGGACTGAGCCCTCCAGCCTCTGCTGGAGGTCTGATGGCTCTGCCACACCCCATCCCAGAAAAGGGCAGTGGAGAGGGTCCTTTAAGCTGCCTAGAGTGGCTGTGTGGGACATAGCCAATCAGAAAAGGGGCTGCATGGAGCAGCCAGTCAGGGCCCAGCAGGCTAGTATTAAAAGAGATGCAGGGCCAGAATGAACACAGTTGCTGCCTGGAGCCACAGGAGTGAAGATGATACTACCGGCTGACTGAAGGACCTTGGACAGAGCAATTGCTGGCAGGGGCTGAGGGATGGGAAGGAGAAAGAAGGAGCTCCTGGCTGGCTGCTGGGACTCAACCAGGACAAGGCCCTGAGGTAAGGGTGATGAATGTGCTGGGGCCATGGAGAAGTGGCCCAGGGAATCATAGCAGTGATGCAGCTTAGATAAAGGGATGTGGTGGATGTCTGCTATCTGTAGGTTCCCTGGGCTGGGGCCCAGAGTAGTGGGTGGGCCTGGGTCTCCCCCATTAGTCTCTGGGGAAGTGGCCTGGACTTTGATGCACCCCAGAAGGGGAACTGAAGTGTTTAGGGGCCCAGCTGGACAGCTGGGGCCAAAAAGTCCTAGAACGGGCACCCGGGGAGCTCTGGGGCACTGATCCATATACCAGAGCAGGACCATTTGAAAGAGCCCAGAAAGGCTTGAGACAGTTCAAAGCAGGGTAGTGCGATAAGCTCCGTTGGAGTGATTGAGGATTGAGCCCTTGGATAGGGCTGCAGATAGAGACATGACAGAGGGCACTGAGATAGGCCCCCTATTGGACTTGTACCTCGGAAGGGGTTTGATTTTATTTCACCTACAGACTGCGTGTGACGCGACTGGAGGGGAGAATCACCGAAGACCCACCAAAAACAGAGAGAGTGCAGACACACACACTATACCAAGGGCGCACTTGCAAGAGGTGAGTGTCACCTGCTACGATCTTGTATAGATCCGATAACAGAGACTACCTCACCCAGCTTGTCTCTCTCATATCCTGGGACTGACGTGGCTACAGCAACACTCCCGAGCGCGTATGTGACCATTTCGCAATCTGTCTATGTGAATTTTTGAATGCCGGTTTGATTGTATGAACACTCTGTATGTTTATACCTGTATGGTTGTCTTTCACTGTAGCCTTGCATCATATCTGCTGTGTTCAGGGGAGAGGGACTGGCACCTGGGTGTCTGCCCCTCAATGGGACAGTCGTTAAGGACCATCATTAATTGAATAACCTGGCCCAACAAGGACAATGAGCTGGCTAATGCCTAGGGGAACCTGTTCTCTCAGGAGGTCTGGTAACCAAGCAACTGATAACCTGATGAGGGACCTGAAGTCAGCGAGATGGTCATCTCACAAAGGGGACAGCAACTTTATAAAAGGGACTCGCTCCAGTAGAGAGAGGGGAGCCAGCCAGAACCAGTAGCAGACAAGGCTGGGTGGAACAAATCCTGGATCCCCTGAAAAGACATTGTCTAACTACCAAAGGGCTCTTGGAGGGGTAAGGAAACTGAGGCAGGGATTTGCATGCAGGTTTGTGGTTTATTTTTCTTTCTAGAGATCTGTATCTCTCTTGTGTGGTCCAAGACAAAACTATGTTTGGAAATGCATCTGAAGAAGTGGGGGTTTTACCCACAAAAGTTTATGCTCAAATAAATCTGTTCGTCTTTAAGGTGCCACTGGACTCCTTGTTGTTTTTGTGTTTGTAAATGTGTATATTACTTATGCTGTGACATAGTCCCCAAAGAGGGAAACTGTAAACCAGAGGGTCCACATCTTTGGTGAACTGGGCAACAGCTATGTGGGGGCTTGGGACAGCTGGCATTAGTATCGGGGGCTTAGCAATTGGACTGTGGGGTCCCTTGTGCCCAAAGAAGTGTCAGACGCTGTGTCTGCACATGACATATGTGACTGGAGGCCCAGAGCTGGAGAGATGATGCCTGAACTCTTGTGGGATCCGAGTCTTGAGTCCAGTATAGCAGCCTGATGAGGGTCCAATCCAATGAAGACTGTACAGTGAGTACTGTTAAAGGTGACTTTTTCCAATACAATAACCCAGGGTTTTTTTTAAAAAGCCCTCAGATGATGCTGTCTGTGTCAAGGGCAGAAAATCAAGAACTAGGTTTGTATTTTCTGAACTTGCTCATAAAAGTTGGCACTCTTCATCTTCCCTTGAGCTGGTGTCTCCTAGTGACATGAGAACCACTTTCATTTCATCAGGGAAAGTGCAACAAGTAACGGAGTGATCAGACCAGTTGAAGTGGCTTTTAAGTGTGCAAAGTTAACTCTCCCCCTCTTTTTGCAGAGGGAAAGGATCATTAGTCCTCACAGGTGGGCTAATTATATAAATGGGAAGCTGCAGCCTGCCAGGAACAATCAGAGAGAGCAAAACTCAGACATGAAACCCTGAGCACACACTGAAAAAACCAGCCAAAAGTTAAATGGGTCATGCCATCAAATGAAGTGAGAATAAATCTACAGGCACCATTGATAAGAGTCTGAGTAAAGAGGCAAATGAGCATGAAGCCTGAACTATTCTTAGATCCCTCCGTGTGATCCTTCCAGAGTGGAATGGAGGCATTATTAATGGGGGAGTTTTTGGTGAAGAGATGACACTCTAAATTGATTTAAGGTGCCCAGAATAAAACACTGATTAGCAAAGGAAAAGCAGAAAGGAAGGTGGGTTAAGGCTTCCTCAGCTTTGAATACTAACAAAATCTATCTCCTGGGTGCAGTGAAAATCAGGGTACAGCTTCAGGATGTGTATGCATTACAATCTCCAATACTGTCTTGGTTCCAGTTCAGTACTGCACCAGAGCCTTTTAATTAGCCACAGCTGGGATGGCTGGTGCTTAGAGGCAGCCACCTTCAGCTGCTGTTTGGTTAGATCTCTGGATCGACCTGGGGAGAACAAACCACTGCAATTCATAGAACCAGATTGGTCACATCGAGGTAAGAACATTCTTGCCTATTCCATGGATGATCCTTGCATCACAACACACTGCATATGATCAGTATCATCCACTCCTGTGATTTTTATTTTAATCATATTTGCTGTCTTTCTTTAATCCCTTGCGTAAAATTCAGGTCCCATTGTAATTCCTGGGTGTTTTGCCTTGGCGTCATATGAACACATCAGAATCTTAGCTTTCATTCATAAAATAAAATTTCTAGTCTTTATGGTTGCAGCAAAATGCTGGAAAACATAATTCCCTAAAGGTGCGAAAGCCAAAAAGTAAATAAAAATCTTCAAATGTACAATTTTTAAACCTCCTGATCTTTAAGCCAATCTCATCGTTTATTTTGGGGGGGGGGGGGCGGGCTCGGGCTCACAATTTTTTTGAACACTTGTGTTGATCACAGCATTGCCAAGTCCCTTTCTGTCAGTAGGGATTACAGCCCCTGACTGAGATTAAGCAAACACACAGTGTGTTGGCACCAATGTGTTTCCTCTGACAACCCTGCTGTTTATACCCAGCCATTCTCAACCAGTGTTCCTGAAGTGGCCCTTGGTTCAACAATGCTCCTGGTGAGAAAGAGATTTGAGGATACGAGAGCAATTAAATCCCATGGCCTATCTGGTTTGCTGAGTTGCAAGCCAGTTTCCACAATGGCGACAGCTGGTTGGGAATGTTTTCACTGGAGAAATGCCAACTTATCGAAACAAACTTTTTTTGGATAACTGTCTCTTTCGACAATATTTTTGTTGAGAAGTTTCCTCAGGTCCAGACTGGAAATTCGGGTCAAGTGTATACATTAACTATTCACTGGGCCAGCGAAAGACTGGAAATCTCATTTTCGGTCCGCATCGGCATGAAACACATGTCGAAATCTCATCCTTTTTGGTGAAACAGAATTCTTGTTTCCTGGCCAGCCCTACCAATGACCTTTCAGCTAAAAGCTACTTTAAAGTAACGCTAGTAACCAAACAATGGGAACAAGTTTCCATTCAAATAGCTTCTCATTCTTTTGCTGGAATTACTGGTAATGTTACACTCTCCAATTATTTAGTCCTCTCCTGAGCTCTTTTAAAGCCTTTCATTCTTAGCTGTATCTTTAAGTGTCTGGAGATGTCTGGAACAAAGCCAAGAGCCAACTTATTTTGCCTTTCCATGGGGAATACATACAATGCCTCTATTTCCTTTGAGATCAGGTCAAAATAATTCTCTCCAGCTGGCTTAACTCTGCAGAGGATTTTCTGCTTGTGTTGTGATGGGCAGTTTATTTCAGCCCTGTTGTGTGAGCAAAAGGCAACAGGTCACTCAGCTTCTGAGGCTTCAAAGCTCAGCTTTTCCCACTTGCATGTCAATCTAGCTGTGTTTGTCAACGGCACTGAAAGGCATGACTGAAGGGAATTGAGCCTTCTCTTAGTACTATTTCTATGGCAACATAAGGATGCAAGGTACCATACAGACAAACCAAACGTGTCCGTGAGGACTGTAACAATACCTGTGTTGCAACTTGTCCTGCACGCGCGGACCCCTACACCTGCAGAGAACCCCACTGAAGTCGGTGGGAATTTGCTCAGGCACAGGTTACAAGAGCAGGGTTCGAGAGTCCAGTCCTGCATCCCTTCCTCATAGGAGTAGCACCATTGACTTAAAATACAATTACTCCTGGTGGGGTGTAAAGGAGTAGGATGTGGCCCTAAATTAAGCTCCCCCTGAACTTTAGCTTCTGTTTGTCTGATGTCGTTAAGTGAGTGGGTTTCAGAGAATTTTTATAGTAGAAATATTTAAATCCTGAGAGTTCAGATGATGAAAACCTAGTTGTTGTTTATAGGCCTGATGCTGCAAACACTTACTATTGGGTGTAGTGCTTAATACGGGTACTGATCCCTTTAGTAAGTACTACAATTAGTATTTGGCTTTGTTTAACTTGTAATCCCCACTGGATGTTGTTAGGGTTCCCTACCCACTGTGAACTCTAGAGTACAGATGTGGGAACCTGCATGAAAGATCCCCTTAGCTTATTTCTACCAGCTTAGGTTAAAAACTTCCACAAGGCACAAATCCTTCCTTGTCCTTGGACGGTATTGCTGCCACCACCAAGTGAGTTAGACAAAGATTCAGGAAAAGGACCACTTGGAGTTCCTGTTTCCCCAAAATATCCCCCCAGGCCCCTTCACCCCCTTTCCTGGGGAGGCTTGAAAGTAAAAAAGGTGATTCTTGGGTTTTTAGGACACTATCAGATTATTGAAAACAGAACTTTATAATAAAGAAAAAAGTAAAAGAAGCACCTCTGTAAAATCAGGATGGAAGGTAATTTTACAGGGTAATAAGATTTAAAACACAGAGGATTCCCTCCAGGCAAAACCTTAAAGTTACAAAAAACAGGAATAAACCTTCCTCTTAGCATAGAGTATCTTTTGTTTTAACTTGCAAATTTTCCCTCATGCATTTCCTTGCTATTACTTACTATTTCTGTAATTTTAGAAGTATCATTCAGTAGGAGCTGGATTACTTGCTTGGTCTCTGTCTTGGCGAGAACACAAAAGCCCAAAACAAAAACCTTCCCCCACAGATTTGAAAGTATCTTCTCCCCTGTCAAGGTTCCTTCCCCACTCTGAACTCTAGGGTACAGATGTGGGGACCTGCATGAAAGACCCCCTACGGTTATTCTTACCAGCTTAGGTTAAAAACTTCCCCAAGGTACAAACTTTGCCTTGTCCTTGAACTGTATGCTCACACCACCAAGCGTTTTAAACAAAGAACAGGGAAAGAGCCCACTTGGAGGTGTCTTCCCCAAAAATATCCCCCCAAGCCCTACACCTCCTTTCCTGGGGAAGGCTTGATAAGAATCCTCACCAATTTGTACAAGTGAACACAGACCCAAACCCTTAGATCTTAAGAACAATGAAAAATCAATCAGGTTCTTAAAAGAAGAATTTTAATTAAAGAAAAGGTAAAAGAATCACCTCTGTAAAATCAGGATGGCAAATACCTTACAGAGTAATCAGACTGAAAACATAGAGAATCCCTCTAGGCAAAATCTTAAGTTACAAAAAGACACAAAAACAGGAATATACATTGCATCCAGCACAGCTTATTTCACCAGCCATTAAACAAAAGGAAATCTAATGCATTTCTAGTTAGATTACTTACTAACTTAACAGGAGTTGCAAGACTGCATTCCTGATCTGTTCCCGGCAAAAGCATCAGACAGACAGACAAACCCTTTGTTCCCCCCCTGCTCCAGATTTGAAAGTATCTTGTCCCCTCATTGATCATTTTGGTCAGGTGCTAGCGAGGTTATCTTAGCTTCTTAACCCTTTACAGGTGAAAGGGTTTTGCCTCTGGCCAGGAGGGATTTTATAGCACTGTATAGAGAAAGGTGATTACCCTTCCCTTTATATTTATGACATCCCCTTACTGGTCCTTTTGGTGAGGTGCCAACTAGATTATCTGAGCTTCTTAACCCTTTACAGGTAAAGGAGGGATTTTATGCTACCCTTCGCTGTATGTTTATGACAGATGTACTTGTATTTGCACTCAAGATCTCAGCATGCACCTTACCAAACTGCAAGAGATAATAGGCCTGATATTTTTCCTCTCACCCACAGTGATTTTACTACAGACACTCCATCGGATTCAGATGGAGTTACTTGTGATTTACACCGGTGTTAGAGAATCAGACCCAACCTATTTCACTTTGTGTTAAACTAGAAATATTGCAATGAAGACTTGATCTCAGTGAATGGAAGACAGCAATGAGTAATGGCACCTAATCAAGATATTAATTAACATCTGTAATATCTTAATAGGAAAACGTTGCAGAGTTAAATTGGAATTTTTACCTCTTAAATTAGTACAGTGGATTTGCTGGTGTTCTTCATGTGCAATTAGTTTGTGATGGAGTAGAAGCTGGGTTGAATGTTATTGGACCTGCAGAAAAGTATATGAGGGTCAATCATCAATGGACTTCTTGAATGGACACGTGAAAGGCTGACCATCAAGTTCTGTTTAAGCAAAGCTGCCCTGTAGTTACAGTTCGATGCAGTGCTCATCACGCACTGTCCTGAAGCACTGTGTAGCATTGCTCTGTAAAATTGAAAGGCTACTACCTTCCACCTCACAGCTGGCTGCATTGGAGTCATGGGTATCATAATCCCAGAATAATGGAGCCGGTTGAAATTTTTTTTTGCACAAAACTTTTTTTACAGGAAAATGTTCTTTTTGATTTTTCCCCCCACTGGAAACTTCAAAATGAATGCCAAGGTGGGTGAGGTAATATCTTCTATTGGACCAGTTACACGCAGAGATTGATAGCTTGAGCTGGGGTGAGGGGCCCAGGCCCCTCAAGTCGCTGTATAGCCGTGCCTTGTAACACCATGCCCATTGGTGGGTTGTTGCTAGCAGGGATTGAATCTCTCTGATCTTAAAGCATGAGCCTTTTATTGCCAGAGCTAAAAGACCCAGCTAAGGCTGTAGCAGGGAGCCTCTCTCTGTGGCCCATCCACCACTAGAGGGGGACAGCGCACCGCAGTGAGTGGGGTGTGGCTTACACAACAGGCAGGGTAATGCTGGAGATGGAGGTAGAGTCTCCATGTTTATATTCCAGTGGCTCTGATGGGACATTCAGAGGCTCTATAGCCATTATTCAAGTTCATAGACTGAAGTAATGGCGATGGGAGCTGCAGTGAAGACTTGTGCCCTGAATCCAGGCTGGGGACAGTGGATTTAATCTTTCTACCCACTCGCTCACAGCTTGATTAGGCAATCTTTTTGTGAATGATTGTTTTCCCCAAGAGCCTGATCTGAAACCCATGGGAGTCTTTCCATTCACTTTCAATGGGCTTTGAATCAGGCCATAAGTGGATGCTAATTTATCATCAGGAATAAATCCACTTGAGCAGCCTTTATATAAATATAAAGAAAAAAGAATGCCTTGCATGTCCACAGCACTCTTCCTGCAAGGATCTCCTTTGCTTTACAAATAGACACCTGGAAAATGGTTTGACTCTACCTATGACTTACGAAACTTCTCTATGCATTTTCTTCTGGTGTCTGACCCTCCTCAGCGCTTCTGACTGCCTCTAGCCAGACATTAAGTTTCCTAAAACAGCCAGATCCCTTCCTGACAGGGTATTAATGATCACAGCTGGAGGTGGAGGTGTTGCGGCTGCCGCTGCTTGCTGTTGCCACTTAACAGGAAAAACTAAATGAAAATGAGGTTTAAAAATGTACCCAAACATTTGTATACGTTGCATATTGACTGCACAGGGGCTGAGCTGCTTTTCAGGCAGCTTTCTAGGCTTCTTGCCCTCCTTTGTAATCCACATCTTTCAGTGCACAGATGTCTTAGAAATATTAAACAACGTGGTGGCATTCCAATGAAAAGCTCCGCACAGAAGCGGGTCTAATGGATCTGCCAGGAATGACTGTAGCTAAAAGCAGATCAAGATTTCCTCAACTTTTATCTGCTGTTTGAAAGTACTCAATGGTTTTGTTTGTTTGTTTGTTTGTTTGTTTTTTGAGCTCAATGTATCCAAAAAGTCCTCTTACAAGTTATTTGCAATTCAATTTGTATTGGTTTCACTGATTGGGCGATTGTCACACTGTATTGTTTCTGTTTTCTGGTTGGATGGAGTGCAAAAACACTTTTCGTGCCAGTACTAATGTAAAGTTTGTTTTCCCAGAACACGTCATACACACAACTTTGAAATTTGGCACTTGTGTATGTCATGAAGAGTCAGTTTCACAGAGTGAACAGCAGAGGTGCATAAAGGTGGCTGAGCAAATTCGTTTTTAAAAATTGAGCAAACTATGTGGAAACTTTATTTTGCCAGAAGTTACCAAGCTCTGCCTCTCCTCTGCAGGCGAGCAGCTCTGATTCCATCCAGTAGAGGGCAGTGGTGCACATAGACAGGAGCCGGTTCACATTGCTGTATTGAGAATGCTATTGAAGTGTTGAACATTTTGCTCATTGCACGATCAATTCACCAACGTATTGGAACTTTTTCGCTTTGCCAGATTTCAGTTTTTGCCTCTGATCAACCTAAATTGTGGTTTTGTACAGCTGTTCATCGCCACGTTTTTGAACCCTCTCTGTGTAAATTACATTAGCAATCGAAGTCTGGATGCAGTCTCTGAGTGTTTTTCCTTTCCAGTTATAGTAAGTTCTGCTTGGGATAGGTGTGTGTGTGGTTTTTTCTTTTCTTTTCTTGAGGTTTGGCTTGGATGCATGCTGTGAATGTTTTGGTTATATTTATCAGATGGCAACGTCTTTCAGTGTTTCATGAAGGGAATCCGCTTTCATATCCATTTAATTTCCTCTTCAGTTTGGGCCAGTCAGCTCCCCTCAGCTGAGAATGCATTGCCCATAACTTGCATAGCGTAACACCAACAGACCCCAGTTGTCAGCAGGCAGGATCGAACCGGGGACCTCTGGAGCTCAGTGCATGAGCTTCTACAGCATGAGCTAAAAGCCAACTGGCTCTTAGCTCAGGCTGTAGAGCAGACTCATTTAACTCTCGCTAAATGGTCTTGGTGCCAGTAGATGGGCCAGAACACCACACCCAGGAGGTGTGTGGGTTACACATGCACTTTGTTCTGAGTATTGTGATTTATTTTGTACCAGAGGAGTACAACTGTGGTCTCTAGTATGCTTGGGACCTGCTGCACTGATTGCTTTGAAGGCTGGGTGGCCTTAAATTGTCAGTGGAAGTAGGCAAGGAGCCAGTGAAGGGAACAGCACAGGCTTGTCCTCTCAGAGCCTAAATTATGTAGGAGGCAGGCAGTATGTTCTGAGCAAGCTGCAGCTTTTGCTTTGTTCTCACATTCAGCTTTAGACTTAGAGAATTACAGTGATCCAGTCCTGATGTGAAATGTGCATGGATCACTATGGTCCAGAGAAGGGGTGGAGATTATGTATCTCAACTAGCTTTAAGGAAAGTCACTGAAGGCTCAGATTCTACACTGAGCTCAGAATTGATGGACCTTTGCACCCACATGGAAGTCATGGGCACTTTATGCTGATGCAGGAAATGGCTCATGAAGAGCTAACTTCACGATTTGGGGCCTTGGCTTCTTTCTGTTTAACCACTCCTGACAGTATTTGGCGTGTATATCCTCCATATTTGTTTATGAAAACAACTATTTATTGCCTGTCTGAGTTTCTCTTGCAAAGTGTTTTTTTGGAATAAGTAAAGTGCAAGGTGAAATCACGAAAGCAATTAATCAGAAATGTCCCTTCTGGTTTTAATCTTGGATCATTTCACTGAAATGAACTGATGACCCCTGCCCCTGTGTGCTCAGTTTCTAAAATAATACTGGGCTAAGGGGGGGCTCTATTTTTGCCACTCTGGATTTACTGGGCCCTGGAGCTGTTCTAATTCAGGGGTGTGGAAAGTGAACTGAAAGAGGACAGAAGCCAGACTGATTTACATTTTGATACTACCCAACCAAATTGATGCTATTCAGTTGCATTGTGCATTAGCATCAATGCTCAGAGAGTTTACACGCTAACGAATCTTGGAGATGACCCCAAAAAGATGCTTGTTGTGTGACTTTCTCTATCATGCTTTGCCTGCTAGACGCCTTATAGCCACGATTAAGCCGGCAGCCATGTTCACCTAACCTGTGATCGTGTCAGATCTTGCAAGCCAAATGGGGTCAGGCTTAGGACGGATTTCACTGGGAGAGCTCCAGAAACATGCAGCGGGCTTCAGGAAGTGGCATTAGCATTTCAGGACTGAACCAGTGTTGGGATGATTCTAGGGACCCTTGTGGTGCTGTCCTTGGATGAGATGGGAAACCAAGACTCCATTTAGTCATGCACACATCTGTGTCTTTAGCTGTTCAGTGATGTATCTGTAACTGGGGATCTGTCTAGCTAATGGGAGAGTTTTCAGGCTCATGTTATACCAGTAGTTGGAAAGTTCCTGTCAGACCCAGCTAAGGGACTAGATTATTGAAATGTTAATGTGATGTACTGGAGAATGCAAAGGGACTAATCAGAACTATTAAATTCTAATCACTTGATGCTGCTGGAAGTCTGATGTGAAATGATCATCAAACACACACACAGGTCAAATGACCAATCTAGAAGCATGGCAGGGCCCAGCTTCCTCCCCTGGGGGAGAATCATAGAATATCAGGGTTGGAAGGGACCTCAGGAGGTCATCTAGTCCAACCCCCTGCTCAAAGCAGGACCAATCCCCAATTTTTGCCCCAGATCCCTAAATGGCCCCCTACAAGGATTGAACTTGCAACCCTGGGTTTAGCAGGCCAATGCTCAAACCACTGAGCTATCCCTCCCCCCACTGAGCTATCCCTTCCCAATAAGGAAAGGACATAGTGGCAGAAAGACCTTTTACAGTGGCAGGACCTAGCAGGGTCACAGTCTCCATTTTTGGGTCAAAGGGCATACTTTGGAGAATCATGGACTCCATCGGCCATGTGTTTGGGTCTGAGGTGGATACCATGGAGGTGCCACATTAAGGTTGCAACTGTGCAATCACATTCTGATTATCCCAGATTACCCCAATTCCCCCTAAAATGGGACATGTCTATGACATTACTTGTCAGCGTCTGTCCTAAATTGACAATGTGGCTGTTAAACAGCTGCCACTCGGCACACCAGAGGTGGTTGCCTTTTCCTGGTGGGGGAGGAGATCTCTGAATGTAAAATTGGTAAAGGGCCTGGGAATTCTTTAGGTACTATAAACAGGGGGCACCATTTCCAATCTGAATATTTGCCACTGCCGTGGTATCCTTTATTATGAGCCCAAAAAGACATGGTGCTTTAAGCAGACACTTATCTCAAAAACTCAATATCCATCAGTAGTATTTGCTGTAGACGTAGGTTATAATTTTTACTTTGAGAATGAGTGTGAATTTAAGTCTTAAAGTGCTGGAATGACAACCCTACATATTGAAGTCCTCTACTTATCTGCAGTAGTTCGTTTCCTCCACATTTCTCCACTTGTTTGCCTCAACCTTGGAGCACAACACAGGATAGCTCAGCCTCCATGTCCATTAAACTATTGTCTCTTCTTAGATTGCCAAAGGGGATGCCAGTTTTGATGGTGAGATTTTGGCTATCTGGACAACTTTGGCAGTCTCGCTGCAGCTCTCAGCCAACACTTACTTCATGAAGCCTGTCAGTCCTCAGATAAGGACTTTCAGTTACTACCAATCTGGGCTTGTATCAGAACCAGCAACCTCTAAAGCAAATGCTCTGTAACCCAATGTAAGTCACAAGACTGCACAAATTGTCATGACAGCAGCATTGCATGTTACAAGGCAGTGTTAAAATAATAAAAAACATGTTCAAAATTCAAAACATGGAACTAGAAAAGCAGAAATGGGGTGGTTCTGAAAGCATCCCCCTCTTCCAGTCTCTAAATAACAGAAAAGGTCATTCCTGGCCATCGACAAGTTTAGGCTTAAAACTAGAGGAAGGTTTCCAGCCATCAAAGGAGTGAAGTTCTGGAACAGCCTTCCAAGGGCAGCAGAGGGGGACAAAAAACCTAACTGGCTTGAAGTCTGAGCTTGATAAGTTTATGGAGAGGATGGCATGATGAGACTGCCTACAACGGCACGTGACCCGTCTGTGACTACTAGTAGCAAATATCTCCAATGGCCAAAGATGGGACACTAAATGGGGAGGGCTCTGAGTTACTACAGTGAATTATTTCCCAGGTGGCTGGCTGGTGGGTCTTGTCTATCACCATAATTGGGCTCAGGAAGGAATTTTCTGCCAGGTCAGATTGACAGAGACCAGAGGGGTTGTTGTTTTTTTTGCCTTCCTCTTCAGCATGAGGCCTGGGTCACTTGCTGGTCTGAACTAGAGTAAATGGTGGATTCTCTGTAATTTGAAGCCTTTAAAAATCATGAGGCCTTCAGTAACTCAGCCAGAGGTTAGGGGTCTATTACAGGACGGGGTGGGTGAGGTTCTGTGGCCTGCGATGCGCAGGAGGTCAGACTAGATGATCACGATGGTCCCTTTTGGCCTTAAGGTCTGAGTCATAGAATCATAGAAGATTAGGGTTGGAAGAGACCTCAGGAGGTCATCTAGTCCAACCCCCTGGTCAAAGCAGAACCAACCCCAACTAAATCACCCAGCCAGGGCTTTGTCAAGCCGGGCCCTAAAAACCTCTAAGGATGGAGATTCCACCACTTCCCTAGGGAACCCATTCCAGTGCTTCACCACCCTCTGAGTGAAATAGTCATCTCATTATTTACGGACCACTGATTAGCAAAGGCTTTGGCCTAGATCCACAGCTGGTGTAAATGGGTGTAGCTCCACTGAGTTCAATGCTGACATCATTGGCACCCACTGAACATCTGATTGTATGCATCAATAGTTAAGCGGAACAACCAATAAAATGAACCTCTTCCAATAATATGGCTTGCGACTGCCACCAGTGCCCATAGAGCACTGCCTTGACTCCACCTCTGCTTTCATCCCCTCTTGCACTGACTGTGATTGAGACTCACTTTACCTCCCTGAGATCCAGCTCCTCAGACTCCAACAGAATGCTGCCTCTGTCTTCTCACGTGCATCTGCATCACTCCCATCTTGCAAGGCGCCCACTCATTTCATGATTCTGTTCGCCGACGGCTCAAGAGCCTGCCTCTTGGACTTCCTCGGTCCATCCTTCTCCCGCTTCTCACTGAGCGCTGGCCTCTTCTCTCTCATATTAACAACATTTCACCCTTCTTGCTGGGAGAACCTTCTCCTCTGCAGCCTGCTGTACCTGGAACAGCCTTTCCCTTGCCTCATTATTGCTTAGTTCTGCCTCGCCTCGGCTGAGCGTTGAATGTATTTACCATAGTGTCTTTGCCACCTCTGCTCTTCAGACGTTACAAAAAACATTTCTATTCCATAGGCCATGTCAGAAGATGTAGTTTATACATAACCTTACAATTAGGGCAGATTGTAAGTTTAAGGGATGGTACATAGGTGAGCGTCACAATTTGGTCACCACTGGGTCCCTTCTTCCCCCGTGCTCCATGATGGAAATAAGCCCGGGCAATTCCTTTCCAGGCCCAGTGGGGTGAGCTGGCATTTGGGGAAGTGGAGTCCACTCCAAACCTGCCTGAGCAGAAGAGGAAGTAGCTATCAACAGTGGCAGCTCTTCCTCCTACTCTCCTCCAGTTTACTGCCCATGAACCAGGTAGCATGTATTCATGAGTAATGAGGATCTTATGCCCATTTGTGACAAGCTTGCCTGATTTGCCATACGGCTGGAAGAAAAAAATACTGTCATGGACCCAGTTCCCCTCTAACACCCTGACTTGGTCACAACTTGGCTCTGACTATATTTTTCCCTGTAAGCCACCAGGAAGTGGTTCCTTATATTTCATTCTACGAGCCACCAGGAAGGACTTTCTAAATCACTGGTGGTCCACAGACTTCAATTTGACAACCACGCCAGTATGCGATCCACGCTCCTGTATTATTTAGTTCTGTAAAGTGCTCTGGGATTGGGTTTATATGAAAGATGCTATACAAAATTAACTTGTTTTGTATTGTACGTTTTGGAGATAATTTATTGAGCAGTGGCATGGTATTGTGGATTGCATTTGTCACATTATATTACCTCCTAAGAGCAAAATACAACTGACTAGAGCTATCAAAAAAGGAAAATACTGGCAAAAGCTCACAAAAATGTTGCTACCCCGGCAGTTCTTGTCATGAAGAACTGGCAGTGATGAAAAGTGGTCTCGACAGCCAAAAATCACATTTTCCCATTCAAAAAACCTGGATTTGCTCCTAAAAAGCACCAAAATTTTCAGAGAAAATGCTAATAAGCATTGTAGATGATACATGAATGAAACAAACATAGTAGTGTGTGTGTTTGAGAAATTGCATGCGATCAGGCACTTATTTAAAAGCTATGGGCTGGATGTTCAGCTGGTCTAAATATTGCTAGATCGGCAGTCAATGCCTGCCTAGGATCAAGTGTCACAGTACAAATGCACAAGAGGTCAGAGTTAAGTGTACCCATGCAACCTTTCCATTAGCATTCCATTTTTAGTGTTTAAATATGCACCTCCGCATTTCTTAACCAAGTCTTTATTGGATTACTGCTCTTAAAAATGAAAAGGGGATCTCATGATATTCTGTATTTCACAGTCTTTTCCTCATAATGTGTCAGAATTTGTTGCTATATGTGATCCATCTCGGCTTCAGTAAAGCGCATTCCCACCCTGACACAGCCAAATTCTGCCTTGACCTAAGCAGATCTCTCTCTCTCTCATGCATCGCCACCATCAGTGGAGGTTGCATCCACATATACCACAGCTGAATTTTGCCCATAACACTTAATGATATCATCTCTTCCACATAGGAGCGATAAATTCTCATGTATTCTCATAAATTCTCATGCCCTGCTTAGATGTGCAAAGTACACTTTATTTTTTTCTAAAGGGTTTATAGCAGGGCTGGTTATTTTTATTTTTTATTATTTTTTTGATGAAAAATGACTTTTATAAAGTTCTCATGGGACACTTTTCTTTTTTCTTTTCTTTTTTTTTCAATTTGAAAACTTCAGCCTGTGTCCATGATGACTCTTGAATAAAATGAAATGGGGTTTGTATTTTTTTTTTTTCAGAAAATACTTCCCATTTTCCAGCTAGCACTAGATTTTACAGTCTCAGTGCCCAAATGTTCTTTTAAATAATCCAAGCTCTACAGCGAATGTTGGGAACATTGGTCCCGAGGTTGAAAATCCAGTGCAGTTTTATGGGACACTGGGCAAAGGTCATTTTTGCAAACGTACTCATGCCATTGCCTAGTTTAACATATGTGCAAGCCTAATTTGTATGCAGTTATAACGATCTTTCACACAAAATCTGGTAACTGCACATGCTTTCATAGTGCATAACATTTCTCACACGCTTTAGGTCCCTGCTGTCCATCTAACTTGTTTGAAGAGGTGGTCCTTGGCCTATCTGTGCCTCTGTTCTCCATCTGTAAAATCAGAATTATAGCACTTCCCTACCTTCCATGGGTTTTGTGAAGATAAATACATTAAAGATTCTGAGATGCTCAGATACTATAGTACTTGGAACCATGTAAGTGACTAATATAGATAGATTGAACAGGCATAATGAAGACCAGAATCAGGCTGGTTCTCTGGAAGCGTTGCCACCTATCAGGAAAATCTAGGTCTGTCACATATTGCATGGCTGTTCATACAGCTGCTGTACCAGATAGCCAAGTTTGTTAACACCATCAGTAATTTATTCCACCATGCCTGGCATTAAAATCCTTTGCTGGCATGTTGATGAAACCATACTTGGTCGAGGAACCCTAATTATGTGCACAGCAGTTTATAAAGCTGGCTAAATTCAGAGACAATCCACTGAGAGACATGGGGATATGTGATCTGTTTAGAAAGCCTAACTCAAATAATGAGGGGAACAAATGTAGCTAAAAGACATATATTTTAGTAGGACAAAACTGAAATGCTGAGTGATCTGAATCCAGTAGATCCCAGGGCATTTGCTTCAAGAATAAAGATTGTAAAGCATTATTGTTTCCAAAAACCTCAGTCTTTGTGTGTTGTTCCTTCTGAAACATCCAAGAACAGACTTGAGTCTTGCAGCACCATAAAATAGATGGCATAGCTCTCAATGACTTCAGTAGGGCCAGGATTCCATCCATCTCTAAACCAATGGGAAACTTTGCCTTTTGGGTAAATGGGAGCCCAATGAGCTGAACTGAAATTGTGTGAATTCAGTTGTGTGATTACATGATCTTACCTAACACTGAATTGCTGCAAAATAATAGACTCCACATTAGAGATGTTATATAATATGTTGGGAGGCATGGTTGCCAAGTGGATAGGATATTGGACTGGGAAAGCTGGGTTCTGTCCCCAGCTCTGCAACTGACCTACTGTGTGACCATGGGCAAGTCACTTAATCATTCTGTGCCTCTGTTTTCCCTCTCACCCTTTAGCTATTTAGATTGTAAACTTTTCAGAACCCATATTGTCTCTTTGTATAGCACCGAGTGCAGTGTGGGTCTCAGTCCTGATGGGGTCTCCAGGCACTATCATTATCATATAAAGAGTGTTAACATTCTCTGGCTCAGAGAATTTATAGTGCTACAAATAATTGTATATCTTCAGTTCATATATGTATATAGGCCACGTTTTTCTAAAGTGACTGGTGACATTGGGAGCCTCCATTTTTGGGTGCCTGACTGCAGGAGGATTTTCATGGGGCCATGTGCTCAGCAATGTTTGAAATCAGGACTTCTTTACAATGTCTCATGTTGGCCATCCAGCACTTCATCGAATCATAAAATATCAGGGTTGGAACGGACCTCAGGAGGTCATCTTGTCCAACCCCCTGCTCAAAACAGAACCAATCCCCAGCTAAATCATCCCAGCCAGGGCTTTGTCAAGCCAGGCCTTAAAAACCTCGAAGGAAAGAGATTCCACCACAGCCCTAGGTAACCCATTCCAGTGCTTCACCATCCTCCTAGTTTAAAAGTTTTTCCTAATATTCAACGTAAACCTCTTCCACTTCAACTTGAGACCATTACTCCTTGTTCTGTCATCTGCTACCACTGAGAACAGTCTAGATCCATCCTCTTTGGATCCCCCTTTCAGGTAGTTGAAAGCAGCTATCAAATCCCCCCTCACTCTTCTCTTGTGCAGACTAAATAAGCCCAGTTCCCTCAGCCTCTCCTCATAAGTCATGTGCTCCAGGCCCCTAATCATTTTTGTTGCCCTCCGCTGGACTCTTTCCAATTTTTCCACATCCTTCTTGTAGTGTAAGGCCCAAAACTGGACACAGTACTCCAGATGAGGCCTCACCAATGCTGAATAGAGGGGAATGATCACATCCCTCGATCTGCTGGCAATGTTCCTACTTATACAGCCCAAAATGCCGTAAGCCTTCTTGGCAACAAAAGCACACTGTTGACTAATATCCAGCTTCTCATCCACTGTGACCCCTAGGTCCTTTTCTGCAGACATGCTGCCGAGCCATTCAGTCCCTAGTCTGTAGCAGTGCTGGGATTCTTCCGTCCTAAGTGCAGGACTCTGTACTTGTCCAATCTTCCCACTTCTTGTAAGTTTCTTTTCTGTGTTTAAGATCAGCAAGGATTACACTGTTAAGCCAAGCTGGTCGCCTGCCATACTTACTATTCTTTCTACACATCGGGATGGTTTGTTCCTTCAACCTCAATAAGGATTCTTTAAAATACAGCCAGCTCTCCTGGACTCCTTGAGATCGAAAATCTACTAGTTATTTCTGAAAATCTTGGCCCTAGAAAATAAGTTCCCATCTTCCATTTTTTGCATCCCTCAGAGATGAACCAGATCATTTGTTACTAAATCATGCTCACTGAATTAGTTTATTTTAATATGCTACGTTTAGCTGATTCCAAAAAATTTCACAACGGTTTCTGCAACATAATGTTATTATTTTAGTGCCTAATTAGTCTTGTGGTAACATCTGTTCCTTGTATGCAGATTCCTCTAGCCTGAATCAAGAGCCAAGGAAGAAAAAGGGGAGAAAAATCAACTTCTGTTGAGAACTTTGTTTGAAGTGCATCCATTCATAATTCATGTTTTATACCTCATGGAAGCTTGTTGCAATAAATTACTGACCCATCTCTCCATTACATGTTGATAAGCAGAGTCTGTACTGGGTAATTATAAAATGTCACCGCCAAAGGTAAGCCATAGGAAGGTTAATGGGGCATCCCAATGCATGCTTTATAGTGAAAGTCCACTACAGTAGCTTCTCTATGAAATTATTTACTCATTTTCCCCATCCCCTCTGACAGTGGGCATTTAGAATGGAGTAATAGAACCACAGAGGCTGACCAGGGTACTGAAAAGCAAAGGAATATGCAGCAGACTTGCATGTTAATTCATTTATGTTCTGTATTCAGAGCATTAACCCGTAAAGCAATCACATCAGAGCATCTGGCTGCCCTGTGATTTTAATGGGCAGGCATAAGAACAAAAATACATTGGATTGATTTTTAGTTAAGCAACTTCATTTAAACTATGCATAGCATATCTACTGTTCAGAATAAGTCAGGAAAGTGACAGCAAAAGAAATCCTTTACTTACGCTCCGATTCTGCTATCGTTTACATTGGTTTCCCACTGTTGTAAATCCATTGACTTCATTGGAAGGTAGCTTTTGGTCGACTCCAATGCAAGTAAGAGCAGAATCTGGTCTCTTTCTGGGAGTTTCATACCAAATTTTCTCAGTTTGGTACCAACTGCTAAAAGAAAAGAGACAGTTTTTTCTAATTGCCTGTACCAACCCAACAAAGTCAACCTGAAAGCTGATCACTGTGGTCTTCCTGCTTTTTGCTTCATCACTGGTAATAAAGGTGGATCAATGAGAAAATACTGGACAATTCTGATTGATTTTTACCAAGCGAGAATAGAAACCACTTTATTCTTTCATATGTGCTAAAAAGTAAAATTATATATATATCGTCAGTAAAGTATGCATATATAATTCATCTGAGCCTTGAATCTTTTTTGTCATTACTCGAGCAAAATCCCCACTGCATTTAGTATGAAAAGGCCATGTTTACTGATGATGTGCCCAAACCAACAACTACAAATCCAGATAATTCAGTAACAGTTTGGATTTTTAAAGTTCAGAGCAAAAGCTTTAGTCTTACTCTTCTCAGCCTCCGTTTCTCCATTGTAAAAAGGGGGAAATATTTCCTGCCCAAAGGAGACTTCTGAGGGCTAATTAGTTCATGTTTGTACAGAACTTTGGCTCTCTGGCTAAGTACGGTTTTGTCAGCAAGGGATTTTAGTGCCAGGCAGGGTGGAACAAATTACTGACTGTGTTAATGAAGTTGGATAGCTGGTACAGTAGCTGTATGGACAGTCACGCAATATGTGATGGACACAGATTTTCCTGGTAGTTGGCAACACTTTCAGAGAACCTGCCTGAGTCTGATCTTCTTTACGTTTGTTCAGTCTATCTATTTTAGCTATGTATATGGCCCCCTGTCCATAGTGTCTAAACTAAATGTCGTGCTCACCTGTCTGTGGACAACGGGCCAGATATGTACCGGTATGCCATTTTACACCAGCTGAGGTTCTGGTCAATACATTTATTATGAGTTTAATCAGTCGAAATTTGAGACACAGATGTGATCCATTGAAATCCTTGTGACTTATAATCCAGTGAATGTGAATGTTTTGTTTCTAATGTGTAGCTTGTCTTCAATGTTTTACATTATAAATGACAAAGTAACACAATAACAACAAAAAAACAACCCACCACTGTAATTTTACACTCTTTAGGATGTAAATTCTGCACAGTACATAGTGATTTTGTGTAGTTGCCAAAGCCGACACTTGTAAATACCCTGAAATGTGCACAACTGAGCTCCAGGTACACTCTACAAACATGATTTTAATGCCAAAGGTTCGGATAGGAGCTATTTAGTTATTAATCAGAAAACAGTGATAATATGCCAGCTATTACCAGCAGGAGAGTGAGTTTGTGTGTGTGTGGGGGGCGGGGGTGAGAAAACCTGGATTTGTGTTGGAAATGGCCCACCTTGATTATCATACACATTGTAAGGAGAGTGGTCACTTTAGATAAGCTATTACCAGCAGGAGAGTGGGGTGGGGGGAGGTATTTTTTCATGCTTTGTGTGTATATAATAAGATCTTCTACACTTTCCACAGTATGCATTCGATGAAGTGAGCTGTAGCTCACGAAAGCTTATGCTCAAATAAATTGGTTAGTCTCTAAGGTGCCACAAGTCCTCCTTTTCTTTATGCGAATACAGACTAACACGGCTGCTACTCTGAAACCAGTGATAATATGTGCACTCTAGCATAAAACCGTCTTGTGTTTTTAAATATACAAAGGCTCCAGGAAAGAAGCCTTTGCGCTGTTCTGTTTCAACCACTGTCAGCGAGTAGTAGCATTCCGAGCAGTGAGTCACTGGTTCAGTTCTGTGCCTGTAGCTGACATGGGCACCACCCCAAAACCAAAGATCAAAGCAAACTGAGCACTGGAGTGGGGGGTTGCACCGTGAGCCTGGATCCAGGTCGGAATTGGGGGTGTTGCTGGCTCTTCTCTTCTCTCTTTGACTGACCCTTCCAAAACTTTGTGTCTGAGCACATCTGAACGTTAAGGGGGTTCAAGTTATGGATCAGAATTTTGACTTTGATTCAGCAAAGGGCTTAAACACATTCTTAAAGTTAAGCACGTGAGTAATTCCAGTTGAAGTCAGTGAAAATTCAACCGTGCTTAAGCACATGTTTAAGTGATTTGCTGAATCAGGACCATTTTGTGCCTATTCTGCCTGCTTATTGTCTCTGCGGGCCCAGGAAGGAAGTGAGTGGAGAGAATGATATGATCTTGGGTTCAGGGAGTCTGCAGGTATGAACAAAAAGAACAGGAGTACTTGTGGCTCCTTAGAGACTTAGCTCCTGTTCTTTTTGCGGATACAGACTAGCACGGCTGCGACTCTGAAACCTGCAGGTATGAAGTTATCCCACCACTATCCTAACCTTGCTCTTTAACTAGGATTTCACTGTGCTTTGTCTTCTAGCTTCCCATGTGATATTCCCCTTGTATACCGGAGAGATTTCTTAGGTTGCAGCTAAAAGGTGAAGACCTTTGCCAGGAGTTGCACTGAAAAAAATAATCCGCAAGCAGTTCAGTGAAACACTGGAAATAATCCTTGAAAATGACTCTGCAAAAAGTCCATCTCCATGGAAGCACCAGGGCAAAATCAGGCCTGGTATAAACGCATGGGACTGCTCAGTGCTGATTTCACCCCTCAGGGTCTGGGGCCAGATTTGATCCACCTCGGAACACTGAGTCAGTGGGGCTGTTGGCTGAGCACCTGATTCTGCTGGCCTTTAATTTTTCTGTTGATTTCAATGGGAGCAGGAGTCTTTGTAAGGATGGCAGGATTGGGCCCACAGGCCCTGCTCCTGCAAACCACTTAAGCATGTGCTTAACTTTGAGCATCCCTCTGTGGTTACTCCCAGGCTTAATGTAAAGCATTCGCGTAGGGGCTTGGCCAAATAGAGACCATAGCTAGTGAAGAGAATGCGGTAGAGCAATTGTCCAAAGCATACATAAATAAAACATTAATACCTTTGGATAAACCTTCATCTATTTCCCAAAGACATAAAGAGGGCTCCCTAGCGAATCTCCACTGGAGAAGCAGCAGGAACGAATCTGTTCCATAAAACCAACGCTACACAAAGAAAATTAAACCAATAAAAAGCGCAGGAGAGATTACTCCATCAATAAAAACAAAAGGGGAAAAAATACCCCTCTCCTTAATGGTATACATCCAGGATCACTGACGGAGTCATTTGTTTAAGCTTTTATAGTCTAGTCTGTAAGGGATTCTCACATTATCATTCCTTTTGGCAATGATAAGGAACGAACGTGTTCCCTCAGTAATGAGATGAATGTTCTTGAGGGGTTCTGAGAACTGGTGTGGGAGCTTGGGTTTGTGACTCAGGAGACATGTTAATCCATGGCTCCACTGCCTGATCTTGAGCAAATCATTTTCAGCAAAATATTCCTCCCACCATTTGTCTTGTGTGTTTAGACTGTGAGAAGCAGCAGTTGAAAATTTGCCATCAAAACAATTTTTCAGCAGAAAAAAATTGGGTGTCAGTGTTTTGAATTGTTGACAATCCAAATGCCCTGCACTCAAACAGTTTCGCTGAAAACCAGAATGTTTTGATTTGGAAATGCTGGACTGTTACCTCATGGGAATTGGAGTTAGGTTGTCTCAGGTCGTCATTTTCTACTCTGGGCTGGAATCCACCTCCCAGCATGCACCATGGCCAGGGATCTCCCTGATGCATTGTCTCCCCTGTCCAAGAAAGAGGGTAGGGTGACCAGGTGTCTGGTTTTCAACCGGAACACCCGGTCGAAAAGGGATCCTGGCGACTCCGGTCAGCACCAATGACTGGGCCTTTCACTGTCCGGTTGGTGGCAACGTGCAGCGAAGCTGGCAGGATGCCTGCTAGCCTCTACACCACGAAGCTTCCGGGAAGCAGCCAGTATGCCTCTCCTTTGGCTCCTACATGTAGGGGCAGCCAGGGGGCTCCTCATATGGCACCGCCCCAAGCGCCGGCTCTGCAGCTCCCATTGGCCAGGTGGCGCAACCAATGGGAGCTGCGGGGGGTGGCATTTGCGGATGGGGCAATGTGCAAAACTGCCTGGCCACACCTTCCATGTAGGAGCTGGAGGGGGGACGTGCTGTTGCTTCCAGAAGCTGCTTGAGGTAAGCGCCACCCGGAGCCTGCACCCCTGACACCCTCCCGGGTCCCAACCCCCAGCCCTGATCCCTCTCCCACCTTCCGAACCCCTCAATCCCAATCCAGAGCACCCTTCTGTACCCCAAACCCATCAGCCCCACCCCAGAGCCCACACCCCCACCATAGCTTTCACCCCTTCCTGCACCCCAGTCCCCTCAGCCAGCCTAGTGAAAATGAGTGAGTGAGCATGGGGAGAGCAAGTGTCAGAGGGAGGGGGATGGAGTAAGCAGGAGTCAGGGCCTCAAGAAGCGGTGGGGCCTGGGCGGGGCCTCAGAAGGGGTGGGGCAGGGAGCAGGGCAAGGGTGTTCAGTTTTATGCAAGTAGAAAGTTGGCAACCCTAAAAGAGGGGGGACTGTGGTGCATCTCGGGAGATTTTTATCTAGTCAGGGAACCCAGATATAGTGGAGAATGAGGTACGTGACCTACAGTGCACCACAGCAGAATTTCCAAGTTGAAATATTTGGAGGTTTGAATTTCTGCTGAAAAAAATAGAATTTTTTGTGGAAAATATGGAAGTTTGCTGAAATTTTAAAGATTAAAGAAAAAAACATTTTTGACCAGCTGTAATTGTAAGATCTTTGGCGTAGGGACTATTTTGCTTTGTATTTGTACAGCACCTAGCATGGTGTGGCTGCAATTTCAGTTGGGGACTCCAGGAGCTATCATAATAGAAATAATTAACAATAGGGGATAGTTTGCAGGGATTTGCAATTCATGTAACTTCTAATACAGATTAGTTGGAAAGAAGCAGAATGCCCCATCATTTCCTGAGCGCTATTTAGTGTCCCTACGTGTCTATTAAAAAGCAGGCACAACTTTCCAGCCTTTTTAAAATGTAGGACATTTAAGCAGACCAAAATTATTGAGTAACTTTGCCACTTGGTAAGATGATAAACTAGAAATTATGTTCTTGGCCACACTCACGGGACTCTCTGATGATAATAATAGTAATAAAAAAAGATATCATGCCATTGACAAATAGAAACAATTTTATATTTAATGGGATTTAAGTAATAAAGGCTGAAGGGCTGCAACAGCTGCAAAGAGATTAGATACGTTATGTTTTCTCAGTGTAATAAAACTTGTCAAATAAAGCTGAATAAAATCTCCTTATCTGTGTCTGTGGCTTATTTTCTTTTCCCCCAGCCTCTTTCCTCTCAACTGATTGCAGAAATCACCATTTCTCTAGAACGGTTACAACCAGGACAGTGCAATTAGAGTCAAGTTAGTGAAAGTTATTGTTGAGTTTTGTTTTTTTAGTGAAGGGCAACTGTGTCATTTGAGCATAATGAGGCAGATACAAAGGCCTGCACAGCCAGGCTGCCACCAGACCCCGCTGGTGCTTTCTAGACGAATGGGCCAGATCCTCGGATCGTATAATCATCATAGGTCCTTTGACATTAATGTTGGTTTACACAAGCTCAGGATCCAAGTTAAAAGACCCAACCCCCTCCTCTCTGCCCCTATGGCTAAAATGCTCCATTGCGCCTGATCTGCCACCTTGATTACTGCACCATCATCTTCTCTGGGCTTCTCAATTCCCCTTTTGCTCTCCTCTCC
Source organism: Chelonia mydas (assembly GCF_015237465.2). NCBI lineage: Eukaryota > Metazoa > Chordata > Testudines > Cheloniidae > Chelonia > Chelonia mydas. Next base: position 6,223,660 of record NC_051251.2, read on the forward strand.
TATCCAAAATGCAATGGCTAATACCATCCTCACCTGCTGCTCTAACTGTGTCACTCCCCTCTTTGAACTTCTCCAGTGGCTCTCACTTCCAGCTCAAGTTTCCCAGCCTGACCTGTTAAGGTTGTCCACAGCTATGTCTCTGCCTTTAGAACCAATGCTGCAAGGTACGGAGGCCTGGTGATGCAAAGTGCAAACAGCTCAGAGGATAAACAGGTGCTCACCTGAATTAGAGCATCTCTCTAAGATTCCAAAACCAGAAGGGGCCACTGTGATCATCTATGGCCTGTATTATACAGAGGTTAGACTAGAAGTTCCCCCAAAATAATTCCTAGAGTGGACCTTACAAGGACAGGTCTTTTGTATAAAATGTGAGATGGGTGGGATACCAGAGACATGTCCCTGGAAGAAAAAATAGTCCAAAAACTCAATTTCTATAGAGAACACTTTGCAGATTTTGGTTAGCTGCTGCCCTGCCATGGTAGTGTCAAGAGATGCCCCTAAGTGGGTCATTGACAGCAGGGACAGATCCTGCGACCTGAGAGTCTAAAAGCATGAGACTGTATTGCCTGAGATAAAAGGTCCACTTCTGTTAGCATAGCAGGCTCATCAACCTCTATATTGGACCCAGCTACCACTAGAGGGGGACAGAACACTACAGTGAGTAGTAAGTAACCGTAACAATCTGCATCCAAAGGAACAGTCCAGCAGGCTGCTGGAAATCCAACAAGAAGGGCTAGGTCTCGGTGCTGTGTATTGTGTAACACTGTGCCTGGGCTTAGAAGTATGAGTTCAGCCTCACCAATGTGCTGTTATTTCTGTATTAACCCACAGAACAGTGTCATTTGGGGGGCACAGCTTCCCCATATGTATATTGTCACCAAAAGTACCCTTCCATTCACATCCTATGCAGTACTGTAATAATCTTTCTGCGAAATACACCTGGTGAGGTATCATTTAAAACTTAATAGTGCACTGATCATCAATATTCCTGTGTAATGTACATATGAAATGTGTATTAAGAATGTTAGGAATATATTGTAGTCATAATCTCAGTTTGTGTTTACCAGAGAAGCCTAGGGAGTGTGTAGGCCAGTTTCTCAAAGACAAAGGACAGGACAATGCCTCTAGGCAGGTGTCATCAAAGTTGATGGGCAATCATCTGTCAACTGGCCATTCTTTGGCAACAAAGCGGGGCAGGAACAGATCAATATGGATTTAGCAAGCAACATGGAAACCTTTTCACCACGAGACTCCATGTCTCCATCCTCACAGCTGGAATGAACTTTACCTAGGGATAACCCTCAGGAAAATGCATTTCAAAGGGTGACTGGACTATAAAAGTGAGGGGCAAAAATACCCCAGGTTTGTTCTCTCTCTGTCTCTGGGCTTGTCTACACTACCGTGAGGGGTCAATCTAAGATACACAACTTCAGCTACGTGAATAGCGTAGCTGAAGTCAATGTACTTAGATCTACTTCTGAGTGTCTTCACTGTGCTAAGTTGACAGCTGGAGCTCTTCTGTCAACTCCGCTTACGATTCTCATTTTAATAAAGTACCAGAGTCGACGGGAGAGTGCTCAGCGGTCAATTTATCGCATGTATGCTAGATGCGATAAATTGACCCCCGTTGGATCGATTGCTGCCCACCGATCCAGCAGGTAGTGTACACAAGCCCTCCGTGTCTCTCTCAAAGACAGAGGAACCAGCCCTTTGACTTTGTGAGAATTTCTGACCTGAGGATTTGGTCAGCTATATTGCTGGGAGCCTGTGGTAAGGATTCAGAGTAGCAGCCGTGTTAGTCTGTATCCGCAAAAAGAAAGTGAGAGTGAGCAGGTAAGGTGAGCTATTACCAGTAGGAGAGACTGCTGAATTGGAATTAATTTGCAAACTGGATACAATTAACTTAGGCTTGAATAAAGACTGGGAGTGGATGTGTCATTACACAAAGTAAAACTATTTTGCCATGTTTATTCCCCACCCCCTACTGTTCCTTAGACATTCTTGTCAACTGCTGGAAATGGCCCAGCTTGATTATCACTACAAAAGGCCCCCCCCAGTAATAGCTCATCTTACCTGCTCACTCTCGTTACAGTGTGTATGGTAACACCCATTGTTTCATGTTCTCTGTGTATATAAATCTCCCCACTGTATTTTCCACTGAATGCATCCAATGAAGTGAGCTGTGTTAGGGGGCTTATTCCTTCACCCACTTACTTCCCTGGTCCTTCTCGCATGAACAGAGAGCAACAATACCTGAAGTCCAAAGGTGCAAACAATTCGATGTTTATTGGGGTGAACTTCCAGCAAGCATGATTCCAGTTTCCTTCCTTAGTATCCTCCTTCCCAGCTCTGACACCACAGAACCTTACACCTGTGTCCCTGTTCCCATTCCTGCCCTTAGCCAAACATTATTCTAATTTCCTTACCCCCATTCCCTGTTCCCATTTCCCCCTTTAGCAAAACATGATTGCAATTTCCTTACCCCTATTCCCTGTTCCCATTTCCCCTCTTTAGCAAAACATGATTCCAATTTCCGCACCCCCATTCCCTGTACCCATCCCCTCCCACCCACACCCACTTCCTCATTGACTACAGATTATATAGTAAAACTTGAGTTCTGCTTAGCTATACCTTAACCAATCATTTTCCTGAAATTTAACTAACCAATCCTAACATATTGTAACATGATTATGTAACCAATTATATCCCACCACCTTAATTAGTTTACACCTAGCAAAATTAATTATACAGCAGACAGGAACAATCACAGAACCAGACAGAGATTATACAGACAAACAATAGCAAAGTGGGAACTATAATGACAAGACAATACAGAAGTGAGGATTTCACATCCCAGCTATTGATAAGTGAGTTCTTGCCAGACAGGATGCTATCAAACTAAGTTTCCGTTTACATTTTCTAGGCACTTCCCTTTCTCTGGAGGTGATAGGAATACAGTCCTGTCCTGATAGTGCCTAACAGCCCAATAGCACCTTATTTCAATGTGACTAGTTTGGAATGTGAGGATGTGACCGGTCGCTTCCTAGCTTATGGCTGCCTCTGTTGCTTAGCCAAAGGCCTTAACCTAAGAACAGGGCCTCAGACTGTCACAGTAAGAGAAGGCCCTTACACCAGCAGACAGTGATTTTGATTCTTTCTTTTATACCTCTAGAACTAGCCAAGTGATAAGAATACACCTAAATTCTTGAAGTACAGGCCTTTGCAGACAGGCCTGAATATCTATATCCTAACAAGCTGTAGCTCACGAAAGCTTACGCTCAAATAAATCTGTTAAGGTGCCACAAGTCCTCCTTTTCTTTTTGTGGTAAGGATGTTACCTTGAACCAAATCTAACTTGTTAAGAATTTTATCTTTATTTCACTTGTAACCATTTCTGACTTTAATACCTTTCACTTGTACTCACTTAAAATCTATCTCTTTGTAGTTATATACCTTGTTTTGTTTTTTGATTAAAACTGATCCAGTGTTGTGTTTAAACTGAAGAACTGTTTGGTAATGCCAGGTAAAGTAACAAACTGTTGAATATTGACCAGACCTCTAATATCTGAACTGTGCAGGCGAGGGCTGGACAATGCAGAACACTGTCTTCTGGGGAAAATTCGGGACTGGGAGTGTGCTGAGGTCACCCCGCAACCTTGGTTTACTAACTCCAGGAAGTCCAAGTGTGGCTGGTGTGCTGCTGACAGGCTGCTGGGGTCAGAGTGGCTGGACCAGGGCTGTAGCAAGACACAGACAATCAAGGTGTGACCAGCATGCTGGCAGGCTGTTTGTGAGAGGCCATAGTTGGGAGCTACAACAGCAAAGCACTGTGAGGAACCCAGGGCAGGTGATGAAACAACCTCTCACTGGTCTTGATTGCACCCCGGAATGCGACAGTATTGTAATTAGTTACAACCATATGAGTAGAATCCATCACTGCCGTTATATATACCTTATATGTGGCGCAAAACCTGCTCCCCTGGAAAAGGAGCACAATTAGACTCACGTTCAGCACCAAAGCTTTAGAAGGAAAAAGGAGGACCCTGGCAACAGATGATGAGCAGAAGTCTGGCCAAACAGGAAAGCCCCAGAATATTTTCAGAATGTGGCTATTTTCAGTCCTAGATCAGTCTTCCGGAGGTACCAAGCACCAGAGGCGTGAGTCTGGCATTGAGAACGTCCTGGTTCAGGCTCCCTTGAGCCTTATGGTAGGTATAAATGTCCCAGACAAGCAGGAGGTTTGTGATCACCTCCCCACCACTAGTACACACGTACTCATGTTTTAATCAGCCTGGCAGGTGCAAGATAAGAATGTGGATCTGCCACTGTATAATTCAGTTAATGGTAGAGAGCATGGTGTATGCACTGAGTTCTTTGATGGCTGCTGTGTCCGAGACACATGTGACAGTCCCACCCACAGGTAGGGCACACCTATGCACGAGCAATGCTCTGAATCTGAGCGGCAGGTTCTTTCCTCCTCTGATGCCAGTCATCACAAAGCTCGATCCAGTCTGCCTTGCAATGCCATTCTGCTCCCCTTTCCCAAAGGATACTAAGTCACCTCTTGCAAGCATCCCAAAATCTGTGCGGCAGTCTCTCTCTCTTTCTAGACTTTCTCGAGCTTCAAAGTACAGCACACTCTTCAGGATCCTGTAATCCGGCATTCACTTGCCATGTCCAAGCCACCTGAGTCTTTTCTTATTAATCAACGTTTCCATGAATGACATACCAGCATGATTTAACACTTCCACATTTGTTACCCTGTCTTGCCATCCTATTTGAAGAATTTTATGCAAGCATCTGATATGAAAGCTGTTTAGCCTTTTTGGTATGTTTTGCATAAGTTGTCCATGTTTGAGCCATATAGAAGAGTGGATAAAACGCATGTCTCATGAATACAGATTATCAGTTTAGTGGACAATTTATTCTTCCAGGCTCTGTCTTGCAAAAGACCAAAGTTCCTGGCTGCTTTGCCAATTCCACTAGTGAGCTCAGCATCAAGATCTACATGGCTGGTAACAGTAGAGCCAAGGTAGCAAAATTGGTCAACAACATCCAGACAAATAACATCTAAGATGATATTTGGAACTGGTTCTGAAGAGCCTGGGTGCACGTTTTCACGCTTATTGCTAGCCCAAAGATTTTGCATGAATCGGAGGACTTGGTAATAAGATGTAGTAAGGCATCAACACCGTGAGCCACAAGGGCTGCATCATCTGCAAACAGGTCCCTGATGATGATCTCCTTCACCTTCATCTTAGCTCTGAACTGTGCCATGTTACACAATCCTCCATCGTGTCTAGTGCTAAGATAGACACCCTCTCAAACATCACAGAATGCATGTTGAAGCAGGAATGAGATTAAACAATGTAGGAGCCAGTATGCACCGTGTGGTAACAATTAAGGGGATAGGCTTATATCTGAGTGAATCAGGAGATCTGGAGTCTCTTTCCAGAGACAACACAAGCTTCCTGTGTGACCTTCAGCAAATCTCCCTGCCTCAGTTTCCTCCACAGAGGAGGATTGCAATACCTCCCTAGTTCACAGGCCTGACTTTATTTGTCCAGACCTCTAAGATCCACAGATGGCAGGTGCTATAAAAGGTTTAGTTCTTATTATTACTATTAATATGTGACAAACTGATATTATACTAAGCTTTCTATCATGGGCTGGGCCAAAATTTTATCTAGGCTATGAACATGCCAGGATGACCATGTGTTGCATCTTTTACTCTATAGGCTTGGTTCTTGGAAGTGTGTGTTTGCCTGAACTAAATTATACATGTCTAAAACAGAGACACTCTGTTAAATATTGAGTTGGAAGAGCAGCCAACACTGCATGTTAAATCAGCATTTCTGTTGCCTTCAGCACATATTTGAATGGAGCATATACCTTCCACGAGCACACTTGTAAATTTAGGCAGTAAAGCCAAGGGATCAGTCCAAGCCGATGTAATACATAAAGACAAAGGCATCAGCCATAAGTCAATACATATTGATCTGAGTAAATGAGATAACTACCCTTAGGTAAAAAGAGTTTAGTTATTTATTTCATGTACTTATTTAAAATGTTTTCCATTCAAAAGCTCTGGAGACAATTAATATTAATAAAATCTATGCGCACTGTATCAGCGTTGACAAACCCACAAAGAAAAATGTTTTTGGCAATCCCTGAACTCAAACCTTCATCTCCCACTGCTTAGAGGCTCAACAACTCACCAAATTTATAAGCTGGAAGGCCAAGAGGAAAAGAAAAGTGCAAATAAACCTGTAATAATCGACAGTTTTCATAAATCTGAAGTTGCACCCGAGCATCCTTTTAGAAAAAGCATCTTCCAATAAGTTTTGAAACTCCAACAGACAGCAGATTAAATGTGCTGTCTGTAATCCCAGAGCCAAGGGGTGGGATTGAAACGGGCCAGGTGAAATGGACAATGGGAGTGGATATGAGAGGGTTTCTGAAATGCAGATTTTTACCAAAAGCCACAACCGGATGTTATCAGGACTATTTAAAGAAGCCACTACCCACCTTCTACAACAGAGAGGAGAAAATTTAAATGTAGAATTACAACGCTTGTAATGGGCGTCTGCTGAAGGAGCAGACTCAGGGAGGGGGAGGACCAGCGTGATTACCTTTAACAATGGCTCTGGAGCCCAGAATGTCTTTGAGCTGTATATATTCATTCACTGAGGCCCTGATTCAGCCAGGAGTTTCTGTTAGAACACTAGTTCCACTTGCACTCTGAGTGAGTGAACATGTGCTTAAAGTTAAGCACCTGCTCAAAACCAAGCAAGGCAAGAATTTGGAGGTGACTAACTCAATCCTGACTGCTTGCCCTATTTTACATCAACTTGCTTTTGGCATCTGGACTGAATGTTTCCAAATCTCTCTCTCTAACACTCTCACACACACACCTACTTTGTCTCCCTCGTTTCACAAAACTAAGCACAAAACCCACCAAACAATAGACAAAGCATCTGTCCTGTATGTGGTGGTGCAGTAACTCTGTGCTAAATCGCAGAGCTATTTGATAAATTCATTTCTCAGGCATCTGTGACCATCTCACTTGTCCTCCACCCATTGACCCATCACTGGGTCGACTAACATGCTGAACCTCTTTTGCAAGACTAGGACTATTGTTCACTATACGGTTCCTGGACAATTTTTAATTAGAGTGATTGTGTTCTTCCTGCAGTATTTCAATCCCCCACCCTGCCTTGTGGTTTCATACAATATTCTTTCTCACTTCCTGTCCTAAGCCGGTTGGTGCTATGTACTGGTAAGCAGTTGCCATGTTTCACTGCAAAGGGGCTATTGGCGTGGGTGAGGTAATCCTATAGATCAGGGGTGGGTGCGGTAATCCTATAGATCCTGTAGTTTGTAAAGTATTTCATAGCTGCTGAGATACCATAGCGATAAGTGTTGTATAGTCTTGACACTGGGAACACTTTTTTGCTTATTATTATAGTGCCCAGAGCCCAACCGAGATTGGGACTCCATCATACACATAGTGAGAGACAGACAGTTCTGTCAAGGGGAATTAGGTTCCTCCACACTGTTGGCTGTATTCCTCACAGCTCATAGCATAGGGGAGAGTGTAACCTTGCTTGGCAATCAATCCTTCTCCTAAGCAGGTGGGCCGGGAGTAGGTGGAGCCTCAAACACATCCCACAATGTACTGGCCAGAGGAGCTGGGCTTGTGCATAGGAAGTAAACTCTTACTGGTATAGACCAATAGCAGATTATGTCTCCTCTAGAGAAAGAGGGGGAACCAAGAAATACGTTGTGCCTCTGAGTCTCATTCATCCCCTCGTTTTCTCTTAACTGTAGCCAATTAAGTCCTAGCCAAACCCTTTTAAAATATATACATATTAAGTGACTAATATTTGTATTTTTTAAAAGAAATCATAAAAAAAGAGTAGCATACTGGAAATATTTTTGAAGGCAACTTTGCTGATTTGCCTTTTAATGGACTGAAATCCTTTTAACTGTACATGTTTGAGAGTGATATTACCACTTCCTTCTGGCACCCATAAACAAACAAGCAGAAAAGCAGTGACACTCGGAGATGCAAGGTGAGATTATCTGCCATTCTCCCAGTCGGTAGCAGCTGCTTGCAATGTTAATCGCTTGCCCCCTTGCAAGCACTTTTTGCCAGAAGCCATCTACCTTCAGAAGCAAAATTGCAAACTATTTGTTCATAGGGTTGGCCTGATGGTCCATCGTTCCCTCTTTCTCCTCTTCTCCTTGTTCCACAAAACTGCTCAGTAATATACCTGCCATGGGCTTTATGGCTCCTCTGCAGTCCCTTCTATCCTTCATTTAAAAGTTATCTGAGTGCTTAAGATAAATTAGATTTTAATACGAAATGAGGAGGGAACTTGGCCATGTCCTGACTGAAGAACAGTATTGAGGGATCAGGGTCTCCGTGTTTGCACAGGGCATAGTGCTATAGCTCCTGAGCTGGATACCACCATGCTATGAGGTCGACTTGTTGGCATGAAAGACTTTGTCACATCGCTGTTGATTCTAGTGCACTCACCCATAGGCACCCCATGGAAGCATTATGCCTACAGCTGCACTCTGCCGACAAGATAATCTCAGCTCTCATAAATCCACATGGTGCCACGGAAGTCTATTTACATCAGCTGAGGAACTGGGCCATTTCTCTCCTACTCAACACATTTGGAAGCAACGGCCACTAGAAAATGTCTCCCTTCCTGCACTTATAGTATTATGTTTTATTATTTATGGTAGGGTCTAGAGGCCCTAGCATCTTAGACACGGCAAGAAGACATGACAAAGAGACAGTCAAACTCTGAAAAGAACTTAGAATCTCAGTATAAGGCAATAGATGACAATCGGTGGAGGCAACAAATGAGAAATGCAAAGAAATAACAAGCCAGCACTAGTCAACATGATAGACAGCAGTCTTGACACATTAGCTGCGTAAGTGTTGTCATGTTTTTTGTGGGTATCACAGCAGAGGAGAATTTTAAGGCGGGACTTGAAGGACAGACACTTCACTGGATCTCCAGGCCACAACTGAACCTTCAGCTTAGCTCCCTGCATTTAAAGCACCGTTTAAATCAAACCAGTCAAATTTCCAAACAAACAATAAGGGCTCAGATCCTCGAAAGTATTTAGAACTCCTAAATTCCACTGAAATCCATGGGCGCTGGGAGCCTACATACCTTTGACGATCCAAATGTGGATCCCAATCTGGTGCAAATGAGTACAGGTCCACTGACATCAATGGAGCTATGTCCCTTTTCACCAGCTGAGAATTTGGCCTAAACCGCAGGCTCTTGGGAAACTCTTGAATGGGGGCATTTTTCAGTACTTCATAGAAAGAGAAATAACTGTCTATTCATGTTGCACTTCCTCTTCTTCTTCTTCTTTTCATCCCAAAGCATTCTTACAGACAATGAGAGCCATAGAGCACTGCCATTTATTCCTGGACATGGCTTGTTTCTCCATTCTGCCCAGCCTGGTCATGTCTCTGCATACGATATCTTGCCATCTGGTTGGTGGGCTACCCATATGTCGGACTGACTTGGTTGTGTTTGCATTATTTTCTTTGGCATCCTATCATCTATATGTCTCTTGTGGTGCTCCCATCGTCATAATTGTTTCAGTTACAGCCAATCCCATACACTGATTTCACATCCTACTCTCCTAACTTCTTCAGTTCTTATTTTTAAACCGGACTTCATTTGTCATGGTTTTTAACCTGTCCATTAGGAATGTGAGATGAGTTGGAGGGCGTGGCAATGGAGGATCTAGAATTAAGCGCCTTAATTTATGCAGATGACATCGTACAATTGGCAGACAAGTTTGAATTCATGATAATACTCTTCACTGTCTTGGAAAATTGGTGTTGTCGACTTGGGCTTAGAATGAATGCCCAGAAGACACAGTGATTGCATCTTGGGAAAGGATAATGAGGTGCTGAAATGCAGCGGTGGTGACATTGTAGAATAAGTAAAATCTTATCTCAAGCTTGATTGGTGCTGACGATTCCATCAAGGATGAGGTTAAAAGGAGATGTGCTTTAGCTACAAGTGCTGCGCAGAAGTTGACGAACGTATGGACTGATTAAAAACATCACGTTTGGTACCAAAGTGAAACTGGATAAAGCAGTGTACTACCAATATTACTCCATGGTCTGGAAGCAGTTGCAAAATGAAACAGACATCAAATGGCTGGAGGCAGTAGAGGCGGGAGTTCTTCAAAAGATGGCAGGCTTTAACTAGAATGATATTAAAACAAATGACATTGCCCAAATAATTTGCATATTCAGCTTGTGATGAACATTCCTCTTGGAACCTTATCTGTGTTTACAAATGGACTATTGCCCACAAGCATATGCTGTTTCTGCTGAATATGTGATATAAACAGTTTAGAGGTTCAAACTAAACCAGGCTAGCAAATATTCTCACTACATGTGTTCTTGTGGTGGTGTTGACCTTTTAGTTACTTTGTTCCCTGACTGGAAACATCAGGAAATCAATCAAATCTCCATGGGGCAGGGACGGCGGTGGGAGGAGGTGCTCATTTAAAAGTCACTTTGTTTTTAACGCATGTCAAATATTTTTGACACCAGTAACCTCCATCTTTAACCTACAGCACTGCCTTATGCAACATTCAGGAGCTTTGTGAACACAAAATAAATTCCTAGATCCTTCAACTTTGGGATATATTCAAAAATATTTGTCAAAGAAAATGGTAACCCTGACAATGTTTTGATTTGAAAGGGATTTAAAAAAAAATCTGTTCAGTTGGTCTGGAAGATTTTTTTTTTTGTACTGCCTTTCAGAGTGCAAAAAAATGGAGTATTTTGAAATTGTTTTATTTCAGAAACCACGTGGATGTTCAGAGCTGCTAGAAGAGGACATTTGCTGAGTGCAAAACAAGTTATATTGGTCTCACAAATCCCATATTCTTCAGTGTCACCTTCTGGCACCTTGTCTAGTAACTGTTTACATAGATACAGATAGAGAGCGCTCAGAAATATGAGGTCAGCCCTCGAGATGGGCCCAAGCTAAAACTCTAGCTGCACAGGAAAAAGAATGGTCTTCTCGTTAAGATACTAGATTGGGATTCAGGAAATCTGTGTTCAAATTACAGCTTGGCCACAAACTTCTATCTTTGAACTCCTCCTCCAGCCCTGGCATGGTTTGTAGGTGTGGAAGTGCACGGTCACTCCAATCCAAAGCAGCTCCTTCCCCCCTTCCATGCTAGTGCGGAGTTTACATACTCCATCACAGATGGTCTAGGTATACTTGGCCCTCCTGATTGCACGGAGATGGACCAGATGACCTCTTGTGGTCCCTTCTAGCCTTTCTGTGATTTCTATATCTTAGAAAAAAACATCCAGTCCTGATTTTCAGATGTCCAGTGATGGAGAATCTCTTGGTAAGTTGTTCCAGTGGTTAGTTACGTTCACTGTTAAAAGAGAATTGTCATAAAAGAGCGTGGTAGAATTCTCGAGGAAGCAAGGAAGTCTCAGGTTTCAGCAATTTGCTTTTATGAATTGCTTTTATGAATTACATCAAGAACATCAAGGGTGAAATAGGATTTAACTTCTTCCTTAGTCACCAAATTTTGCCTCCATATAGCTGTCTAGGTCAGTGGTTCTCAACCAGGGGTACACGTACCCCTGAGGGAACGCAGAGGTCTGGCTACAGAAAAAGCACTAGCAAAATCAGTACAAACTAAAATTTCATACAGACAATGACTTGTTTATACTGCTCTATAAACTACACACTGAAATGTAAGTGCAATATTTATATTCCAATTGATTTATAATTATATGGTAAAAATGAGAAAGGAAGCATTTTTTTCAGAAATCGGGTCCTGTATTTTTGTATTTTTATGTCTGATTTTGTACCTTTGAAACTTGGGGGTAAACAAGACAAATCAGACTCCTGAAAGGGGTACAGTAGTCCGGAAAGGTTGAGAGCCAATAGTCTAGGCTACATCCTCTTGGCTTGAACCAACAGCAAGTGCAGAAACATGTCCACAAGATGGCACTCTGTCTCAGGAGTCCTTCCATTGGCAATAATGGCCTTTGGAGCAGACCTTTGGATTTTGTCTGTGCACTGGCTCCCAGGGGGTAATAATATTAGCCTACCCCACAGGGGTTGGGAGAATTAATAGTAAATTAGTGTGTGTGAGGTCTTCAATACCGATTGCAGTGATGGGAGCCATCAACATACCTCAAATGTGAATGAAATCCTGATCCCAGCTTCACGCCCATCTCAATAGGATTGTTCACTTGGTCATGAGATTATGAAGGCCTCAGGAGGCTGTTTTCACATTGCCCCAAAGGCTTCAGAGACATCGCCTCATCGAAGGCAATGGCTACACGCTCAGGAAAACAGTATCTGGATAGATTGATTCCTTACAAGCCATGAGAGACAAACACATCGTTCACATAAGAAACCCAACGTTTCAGGTAATATCCCTCACTCTGTGCGAGATGCCTGGCTTGGAAACCTCCAGGGCCCTTTAAAAAAATTGTGTCTCAAGCAAGTGGGGAACAGCACCGCAAGACTCTTGCCTCACATGCCACAAATACAGCTAAACACATTAGAGGCACCAAGCATTAAATCCGTTGAAGTCAATGGAATTACACTGGTGTAATAGATGTGTAAATCAGGGGAGACTTAGAAACCTTAGTTTGGTATCAGTTAGGATCCAGCGCTTTTCTAGCAGACGGTGTTGCTGCTGCTGAAAAAATATGCATGCTAATTAGATATTGTTTCCCTTTTGTCATACAGATCAGGAATACAAAGGCTCTAAGCAAGTCCTCTGAGGAGAAGTTAGCAGAGCATGAAATGACACTTCTATGAGAGGTTTAACATACAGCTGTCAGCTGAAATCTAAATTCCAGGAGAGACCAGGATCATGGAGTCACACAGACAGAGCTTGTGTTCTGTACAGGCTTGGGCCTTTGAAGGATAAATTGAAGTGGAGGTTTGAACATGACAGCTCCCCAGGCTTCAGAGCCAAGGAATGGGAAACATGGCCAGGCTGGATGAATTTCCATGGGATGCCTCCAGGATGTATTGTGTGGTACGAGGGATCTTGCCTGCCTTGAGTGTCAAATAAAACATAAATACATCAATGCCTCCAAGGGCCATTTCTGATATTTGTCACAGGTGACAGGCATGTCTACCCATAGAATAACAATACCTTTCATTCCTATGGCACCTCCTATCCCAGAATCTCAAAGTCTTAAATAAGCAAACATATTCTCCAAGCGAAGCTCAAACCATAATGCAGGAAACTTCATGCCACCTCTGTGAGTTACTATCTCCAATATGTAGATCGGGAAATTATTTTAATTGAATGTAAGGCCAGAAGGGACCACTGTTATCTCGTCTGAACTGCTGTACAACACAAGCCATAGGACTACCCAGCTGTTACCCTGACTTAGATGTCTTTGTTTCCTGGCCTGACACTGATGCCAGCATGTTGTTACAAGAGTGCTCCACATCAATATATCTGTAAATAGTTAAGAGAAAATATGCCAGCAGGTGGTGCTTCAGAATAAATCACATTGTTGATGGGTTTGAAAGGACCAATGGAGTCTCATTATTTGCACACTGGAAGTGGCTTCCTTTGCGTATCTTTTTGCATCAGCTCTTACACACACAGTCTGAGCCCTGTGTTGCTAAGCTTTGTCTTTAGACCCTCCTGCCTCTTGTTAATGGTTTAAAAGTGTTTTTGTTCTGCGCAGTTGTGCTTTCCGCTGCGCCGTAGAACGTCCGTCACCAAGCAGCACTTGTTGGCTGCTCAAGCGGCCTGAGGTGCATGTGTGTTTGAATATTTCCCTTCTCGACTTTTTCCAAAGAGGGCTTAACCTCTAATAAGGAATTTGAATTGTTATCCATGCACAGGAAAATCAGGCGGATGATTTCATGACTGAAGATGCAGTGTAACATATGAAAAAGGAGAAGCAAACGAGCTGAGCTATTCAAACAGTGGCGAAGAGAGAGAGAGGACCTCTTAGAAATTATGGGATGGAATTTTCATTGAGACCTTTCAGATAAATCAGGTATTGTTCCTGCCAGGAGATGTGGAAAATTCAGTGTGACTGTTCCAGCTGATAAAGACATTGAGGAAGGGGAACTTTTAAACTTGTTTAATCTCTTTCTTTGAACTGAAATTAGACCTTTGGGTTAAACTTTTCTTTTGACAACATCTTCCAGCTGGTTCCATGAAACAAACAATGGAACCCAAATAACCTGAGAGCACCTGCTTCAACACAGAAATAAAACCCCCTCCAACCACACACCCCTAGTTGTCACCCCAAGGGGTATCATCAAACAACTCCAACTCCTACTCAATGGGGACTCCATCCTGAAAGAAATCTTTCCTGAACCCCCTCTTCTGGCCTTCAAAAAAAACCACCCCAGCCTCTCCAAGCTCATCATCAGAAGCAAGCTCCCCACAGGCCAGGACACAGCCATTCAAAGCGGCACCGGACCGTGCCAGAACAACAGATGCAAAACCTGCAGACTTAGCTCCACTGCTACCATGATCTACAACCCCCTACCACCGACCTTTCAAGATCTATGGGTATCTCAGAACCCTCTCGCTTCTTCAGTTTGTAAGTTGTTTGGGACTCTTCTCTGAACCTTCTGCAATTTCTTAACATCCTTTCTGAATTGTGGGCACCAGAACTGGACACAGTATTCCAGCAGCGGTTGTACCAGGGCCAAATATAAAATAACCTCTCTAATCCTACTCAAAATTCTCCTGTTTATGCATCCCAGGATCTAATTAGCCCACAGCATTGCAGTGGGAGCTCAAGTTCAGCGGATTATCCACCACAACCCCACTTTTTTTTCATCTTTTCAGAGACACTGCTTCAGGATAGCATGATAGGCAGTCGTCTCGGCACACCAGCAGCCTAACTGTTCTGAAGTTTTTTGTCTGTATCGTGGCAAAGGAAAGTGAGGAGAGATTGGAAGGTGGATAATGAGTTAGCTTTGTGGATGTTTATGGGTATGTTTACACTGCAATTAGACGCCCGCAGCTGGCCTGTTCCAGCTGACTCAGGCTCGCAGGGCTCGGCATAAGTGACTCTTTAATTGTGGTGTAGACATTTGGGCTCCAGCTAGAGCCCAGACCCTAGGACCCCGTGAGGTGGGAGGGTCCAAGAGCGCAGACCGAGCCTGAATGTCTACACCACAATTAAGCAGCCCCTTAGCCCATGCCCCAGGAGCCCAAGTCAGCTGACACAGGCCAGCCGCAGGTGTCAATTGCAGGGTAGATGTACCCTGTTGAAGCAGCTCCCAAGCGTGGGAGATAACACAAAGGTGCTTGTCTGAAAATGTAACAAGTGTGAGATGGAAGTTGGCATATATTAGATCAACAACCAAATATATTAGATCAACATCTGTGTTTCCAGCAGTGTCTATTTTACTGGTAATAATACGATCTGACAGCTGTGGAATCAATCAGCTTAGTACATTTTTTTTTTCTCTCTCTCTCTCTCCTTTCTTGGTAAAGTTTTTCTGTTACAGAATTTCTTCAGCTCATACTACCGTAAGATCCAGATTTGCTTCAAGTGGCTTAAATTAATCTCAGATACTGAATACATATTTGGAATAAACGATAGATAATGCATAAGTCTGATGATAATGCTAAGAATGATTGACATTCGTACAGCACCCGTTGGCACCAAATCCCAGAGCACTTGATAGAAAGATTGCAAAGATCCACCGCCGGTGTAAAGTGATGTAGTTCTTCTGAAGTGGACAGAGCTATGACTGTTTATACCAGCTGAGGAGTGGCCCCCATTTGTACAGGACCCTGGTTATCCGTGATACAAAGGTCTGATTGTCAGCATTCAAGGGGCAGAAATGGCTCCTTGAGAATGCCTCCCATGCTGGGGGCTTCCCTGGCTGGCATAGAACGAATATAAGGGCTATATGCTATCCCTACTCCCAGCCCCTGGCCTAAGGGGTGAGTTGGGGGGGGTTGGTTGAGAGGCTGGAGTGGGAGGGAGGGATTGGAGAGGAAGTGTAATCAGAGCACCCTTTGCCACAATTATTCTCTGCTTCCCATGGCTCACAAAGGGCTCTGACTTACCCTAGGGACTGGGCAGACCATGGAATGGTACCAAAGCAGTGGGGATGCAAGGCCAATCTAAAGCCATGTTTGCCCCTGCACCAAGAGGAACAATGTAGGAACTGAGAATCAGTGCCAGGATCCCCTCATCTTCCCTCCTCTGGGCCGGGCTGGAAGGCAGACACCTTTAAATATCTTAAAGAAACATCAGGCAGCTGTTCAGAACAGCAGGTGAAGGCTGACAACACCCAGTTGAAACTGCACTGGAAATGTTACATAGGCAGAATGTTCTTACTCATTTGGGATGTAGCCAAAGCTATGGGGCCAGTACCCCTGTTCCTTATGAAAATTGCCATGAGATTTGTAATAACCAAAAAAACGACTAGAGCTATCAAAACTATCTGCCAGAAAACCCCAAACCCTGTGAAATTCACAAAACCCAGATGCGGGTTCTCTGAATAGTTCATTGGGCCCTGATCCAAATCACATTGATGTCAATGGGAACTCTTCCATTGATTTCAACAGGCATTAGATCTAGACTTAAGGCTCATAGAATCATAGAATATCAGGGTTGGAAGGGACCTCAGGAGGTCATCTAGTCCAACCCCCTGCTCAAAGCAGGACCAATCCCCAACTAAATCATCCCAGCCTGGGCTTTGTCAAGCCTGACCTTAAAATCTTCTAAGGAAGGGGATTCCACCACCTCCCTAGGTAACCCATTCCAGTGTTTCACCACCCTCCTAGTGAAAAAGTTTTTCCTAATATCCAACCTAAACCTCCCGCACTGCAACTTGAGACCGTTACTCCTTGTTCTGTCATCAGCTACCACTGAGAACAGTCTAGAGCCATCCTCATAAACGTTTGGTGTTTCATGCAAACTCCACTCCCATTTGTGGTATTTTTTACGGTTTCTACTTGAAAACCTTTTGAAACTTGGCTCTTTTCAACTGAGCTTGTTCTCTTCTGACTCTAAGCTCACAGGGAAGCTTATCCATGCAGATTCAAACAGAAGGGGAAGTCTGGTCAAGCCCTGGGGGAAAGAAATCATCCAGTTTCTCTCCGTTCCGCTCAATTATTTGGCAGAGGACACCTCTAGCAGCAGTGTCCCCTGTGCTGGAGCATTGGTTAAGACGACCCAGAGGAGTGCGTGTCATTTATTGCATCTGGAGCACTGCTTCTTGAAGCAGCTGAGTTTTCCTTGGAGAACTCCTGTCCAAGTGTGGACTCTAAAAAGCAGAGCTGGTAAGAAATTATTCTTTTTTCCATAATGCCCCTCCCAAAGTTCATCATCTGAAAATTAATTTCAGTCAAAATTTTCCAATCACCTCTGCTTTACAGGTATCACATCCTGATTTCGAATAGCGGAGGACCATCAGCTTCAGCCTGTCGGGTCCTGCACAATTTCCATGCCAAAACCAGACCCTCACTGAGTGTAAAGCAGCACATGGCTCCTGGAGCTACACTGATCTACACCAGCTGACAATCCAGCCCCCAAAGCTAAATTTGGCCATCTGACTCATGATGTCCTCAGAATCCACTTAGTGTTGCCGCAGCTTTCCGCCTTTTGAAACCCCCTACAAGGCGTAGAACCTTTTATGTCCTACAACCAGAATGCTAACGTTTCCTAGGTGGCTTTACAAGTGGCCTTCCTGTGGAGCAGAAAAACTCTCTTGTTCTGTGACGACTTTTCTTACAAGAACTGTTTTCTCGTGATTATTGCCTGGACTTTTTAGGAGCGCCATTTCAGGTTTAGGTAAGAACGGGAGCCTTTTCTTTGATAACTTCCTTTACTTCCTGCCAAACATTTCACGTATTCTGGTGGCAAATTGCGAGCCATGCTTTCTGTCAGCATTAGACTAGCCGCAGCAGCAATCCTCTTATGTACAAATTGGGGGAAAGCTGCTTCTGTCAGATCTACATGGCAGATTCCTTCCCTGGATTTCATTGAACGAGGGGCTAGCAGCCTAGCCACTGATGTTGGACAAAGGGCTCTGCCTGGAAGGAACACGGGATACGAAACGCTAAATCAACTATGCAGATCTAAGAGCAGAAATCTGCTTCCTGCGTTTGGGTTTCCGCCAGCGCGAAATGCGCATAAAGTATCCGATATATGCCAGGTACTCAGTAAAAGATCTGTTGTAGTGTTGATTTCCCTGGTGACCCTTGTAAATGGCGGCGACACTGTGCAAACCTGGTTGTTCCTACGTTGAGTGACGATCAGAGTAACATCTGCTAGTACATCTTGTAATTGCCTGTTTAGCCATGCAAAGTTTGTGGGTGTTCTAGGAGTAACCTGGAACGGCTTTTACATAAAGTAGCCTGTCAACAAATTAAAAACCCTGTTTCCTCTCAAATACTGTTCTGATGGGAGTGGAAAAGTTTATGGCCTGTACAAGGCCCAGTTGTGTCTGATTGCTCTGCACTGCAAGTGGCGCGGAACTACAAAACCCAGACGGGAGCTGAAGCAGGTATTGTGTTTCAGGAAAGCATGATAAATTCATTGATAGATTAAAAGATTTTGAGAGTTGGGAAGGGACCATTTGATCATGTAATCTGAACTCCCATATACCACAGGCCATTACATCGAATCCAGCTGCCCCTCTATTGCACCCAATCATTGATGTGTGACGAAAGCATAACTTGTGTTTGACCAAAGCAGATCATCCACAAAGGCATCCAATCTTGATTTGAAGACATTGTAGTATTAACAGGGATAGGCAGTTCAGGCTAGATTCACAAAAGATTCACTCACACATTAGGCACCTAAATCCAAAATTTAGGTTCCACTTTCATTCATAAAACCCTCACTCCACTACCTGCTAACCCTTGTGATGCTTCATAGGTGGAAGGAACTCCTTTCCCAAAAGGACCTTTAATGAGATTTGCATTCCTATTGAAACTTTTTCCCAGTTTCCTTTCTGGAGCTGGCCCTTTTAATTTGGCAGAGAGAAATGGCTGCAACCTTGAAATGACCATTCTGCAACTGCTTGCTCTGCCAGCTGGTGAGTATTCTTACCTTCTCTTGTGTTTTTCCTCCATCTCTCCTCCATCTAAACACACACACCCCTGCGGTGACCACGTGAATTGTTTGTGTTTGCAATGTAGCTGAGTGAATGGACAATAGCTTGGAACCAGGTAAACTCACATGGGAAACATATCTGGAGACTCACATTTACCTTGGCAAACTGAGACAACTCTTTTGCCTAACACCAAATATAACAAGCCTTGAAAATGTAAAGTACAATGGGCCTTCTTAATTCACAGTCTTTAATGGACACTGCAAAAATTGCAACAAGAACATGTCTCAGGGGTAAACGCATGTTGGACATGTAAATATACTGTGGAATTGTGTGATGGCTAGTTAGAGGTGCATTGTGATTTGCATATATATTTAAAAAGCAATCCTTTAAAATTATTATTATTTTTATGTATCAAGTCATGCAGACAGTTTCCTTAGTCTGTGGAGCCATATGTTCTTACTGTTGCCCTAGTCCTCCCTCCTCCATCTTTTCCTCAAGTTTGTCAACAGCTGTTACATCTTGCTTTAAATTAAACTCCCAAAAACTTACCCATGCAGGCAGCCCCACTGAATTCAATGGAACTCTGCATGGGAGCAAATTGAGGCCTAGGATTATAAACTTCATGTTTTCATTCGTGCTGTGCAAAACCAAGCATGGGAGAGTCTTGATCCTCTTTCCCCCCCCCTCTACAAAATATTAGGACACTTAATGCAAACACCCCCTGCCCCCCCCCCCCCCCCCCGCGCGCACACACACACACATACCCAAATCAATGCCGTTGCTGAAATATGTTTTCAAAATTCAGGAAATGCAAAAATCAAAGTCCCCATATCAGTGTAAACTCACCCATGTTGTATCTATGTAGAACTTTCTATTCTTGGTTACTTTTTTAATGTACAGCTTGAAATGGTGCAGTTTATGAACCCGGGACTACAGCCATAATATATACAATTAGTCCTTACCAGCCTGAGAAAGGATTGCAAGAACAGCTGCTACTTTAAAAAAATTCTCTGTCGCTTCAGGGGACAAAACTCATTTTGCTCCCCAACTTAACTAACCTCTCCAAAAATTCAGTGCTCCCTGTCTTATCGCTGAAAACTATTGACATCAGGAATGAAGAATAAGAAAAATAGGGGTGACCCAAAAATTTATTTACGCTGTAGAAATCACACCCACCGTATTTTATGCTTGCTGCGAGGATAATATTTTTGTATTGCTGATTTTGGGTCTCTGTCACACATCATGTTCCACTCTTGCACTTGGCAGGTTGAGAGGTATGTACGCAAACACCAAAAGCGGGATTTATAATGTGGCTTATTTTGCCGTTCTATAGGGACCTTAGCTTTTAAATTTTCTGATTTATTTTGCAAACCTAATATCGCCTGAATGCCGGGGTTTGTTTTTGCATGTAATGTACAAAATGCTGTGCTTAAAATGCCATTCTCATTGTAACAAATCCCAGAGCATGCAAAGGAGAGGCAGAAATTATGTCTTTAATTTACACGTTTTCCCCTCCTTTTGGGTTATGAGCATCAGTGATGAAGAATCATCCTTAACTTTGAATTGCCAGGCATTTGTTGGCTTGTGGCAGAACCCAACCTTAATATTATTTAAAAATACTTTTGGGTGCGAATATTCAATCTTGCTCTGAGGATTCAGTTCAACAACTATAACTACAGTAGCTGTCAGTTTATTCTTGTAATTTCTCTTGTGCTTAGTCTGTACTCAAACAGCAGTCAACATTAAAAAATAGGTGGAGAAAAATTCAATGAATGTCTGAAGAACGATTACAAAGGCAATGTTACCAATAGGTTTTTTCTTTAACCTTTCAAGTTAATTCACCCGTGATATTTTAACAGAGAAAAATGCATTGGGTTTTCTGTAACAAATTCACATCAGTGCTTGCGTCCTCCACCCCCACCCCCTGCATGTGAACAGCAAGAGAAAAATCTATGGGGGATCTCAGCTGAATATCATTGAGAACTGAAATGGTTTTAAATAGTCTGTGTGCGTGTGATATATATCATTGCTTTGCAGTTTGTAGTCCTTTGCACCTCTACAAGGTGACTGTAAAATGCTACCAAATGGAGGTTCACCACTCTCACTGGTGGTAGTGCTATACATACTTGACACAAGTATAAATAGGGTCACCAGCCCCAAGTGTACCAAAATGATTTCCCAGCCTCCCCAGAAATCATGAGATTGGCTGAAAAATCATGATTTTTAAAGCCAAATCCAATTTTCGTTTCTTTTTGTGTTTGCCTTCTAGTTTTTTAAGCCCTTAGAATTCAGGGGGGTAAAATCTTCCAAAGTGGCACTTAAGTTCCATTGACTTTGAATGAGACTTAGGCTCCTTAGTCTCACTGAAAATCAGGGAATCTAAAGTGCCATTTTTGAAAATGGGCCTTTGACTTTTTAAACCTCTTAGATACTTCTGAAAATTTTAACCATGTTCAGTTTTTCTCCCTTGTCATGAGGGATAGAGATTCATTTTTCTTTTTAAATGAAAGCTGAGATTCTCACAAAATCACGTGACTCTAGGAGCTAGGGCATTAAGGAAAACACCAAATATCACAAGCGTTAGCAATGCTGACGCAAGGTGCAAGGAGAATCGGGGCTGTCCTTTCTCAGAGAGTGATGTTTTTTTGAAGGCCCTTTTCTTCCTGTTTTATCAAGGCAGAAAACTTGGTTACATTTCTTCATTTCAATCTGAGTTGTGATTTGTCGGTGGGAATATGTCGTGCTTTGTGCCTTTGGAATGGGGATAGGTCACATCTTCCCTCCCTCTTGTTCATGCATCCATTTCGCCCTGTGTTTTCCTCTTTCACGTGGACCATAAGTGAACCTCACCCATTTGCACAAATGATCTATTGCAAATTAGGGGCAGATCTTCTACCAATCAGCCAACTAGCTAAACTGCATGATGATGAGATGGACTGGTTGGAGGGCAGGGGACTATAGTTATCCCTCACACACCAAAGACCGCTGAATGGTTCCATGACTGCTCAAGGAGGCTAAGCCCCATTGCTGAAGCAGCCAGATACACCCTTAATGCACCCCTCTCTGCTAGGGGAGGATGTGCACATCCCTAGATTGATCATGCTCAGCACTTGCATTCTGATGCACAGGGATCTGAGTCCCAAGTCGCAGGGAGGTGCCCCTGAAATGCAGCCCCAAACCTCTCCACAGGATTTGACTTGCCTGGGGGGATCTCTGTGGCTGTGTTACTGGAGGCTGCTACCTTAATGAATAAGGGCCAGGTTTTCTTCTTAGTTTCTTGGGGAAGCCCATTAAGCTTATGGGTAATCAGGACACAGAGTAACAGAGCCATTCAGCAACCTCTAAAGCAGCTTCCAAGTCTGCAGTTGTGATTCCCACAGCAGATGGGCATGGCCAGGGGATCCATGCAGTTATGCTTCCTCTGGCTCAATTCCCACCTTTTCTCTGACCTTATTTACTGGCTGAATTTCCTAATCTAAAACCTCTTCATTCCAGTGCTTTCACGGGGCTGGGAGATCAGGCCTTGTTAGGAGCCCAGTTGAGGACTAAGGCCGTTTGGAGATGTCCTAAAAGGGTGGTGGTCGCTGCTTTGTTATAAGTCACAGAGTAGGGATGTGTAGACACTGGGACAACAGGCTAATTGAACTTCCACCATCAGAAATACAGCTCACAATGTTTGGCTGCAAAACCATAGCGCTCTGCTGTGCGAGCTAAGGGAGCACTTCTCGCCAGCCCTCAGCCAGTAGGGGAACTCAACCAACATTTGGGGCGATTGGTTCATGTTTAAACGAGTGGGCGCCAAGACAACACAATGACATAGGCACAAAGCCAGTACGTGAAAACAAGTGCTAGTACCACACAGATGTTCATGCCAGAAGAGGCAGAGAAACAGACTGGAACGTCTATGATTATCATCGTATGTTGTCGCTTTCCAAGGGGTTATGCTGTTAAGTGTGTGGCACAGTGTAGCTGTCTTAAAAACATCCAGGGGCCATATCCTGACAGCTGTTGAACATCTGCAATTTCCAGTCAAGTCAGTGGGAGAGGCAGTAGGTCAGTTTCTCTGAGGATCTGGCCCTCAGTGAGTAATTATAAAATCCATTTAAACGAGCATCTGCTTTGTGATGTCTGTGTTATGATTAATAGGAAATCAAGCACCATTTATTTGAGTCAGCAAAATGAAGCAGCAATTGTCAAATAAGAAGTAAATCTTTGAGTCAGTTCAGAACTGAATTGCGACAGACAGGCGACCTTGGCAAATACTGCACTTGAGAGGCTGGGGCAGACAACTAGGTCTGACCAATACGCTAGTGACTTATAACAATTCTCCAATAAGCGAGTGACTAGTCAGAAAAGTCAAGGCAACAGGTAATTTCTTATCTTTACCATATCACAAAGCCCTTTCCCTCAACAGGGAGTTTTTAGGAGCACTGAGAATGAGTAAAAAGCCAAACTGCATATCAGGGCCTAGCTCTTACGATCTGTATATCAATCCTGAGGTCCTGATGACCTCGTGAGGTCCCTTCCAACCTTGATATTCTATGAAACTGTACTTCTCTTGCCCTCAAGAATACAGTCAGGTAGGTGTAGGTCTCTCTCCGGTAAGTTAATGCACAATTACTTCAACTCTTTCTTGAGAGCCAAGAAGAAAAAGTGCCTGATGGGATCTTCCATTTCTAGATTGCCAGAAGAGGTAGCTCAGATGCAGGTGGGCTGGTTAACTTTCCCATCACTGCTTTGTGTAGAGAAATGCAGCCTCACTTGTTTATCAATTATGTCAGCTTCAGTCCTCATTCATTTACTCCTTGCTTAGCAAGTCACTTGGGCTTTAATCTATTCCCTCTCCTTTGGGATGCGAAGGAGGGATTTTTGAAAGAGCTGAAGGGAGTTAGAAGCACAGATCCCTTTGCAAGTCTTTCCGTAGGACTTGTGCCCCTACTTAAATTCAGGTTTCAGAGTCGCAGCCGTGTTAGTCTGTATCCGCAAAAAGAAAAGGAGGACTTGTACAAGTACTCCTTTTCTTTTTACTTAAATTCAGTAAGTCTGACACTCCTGCCCGTGTCTTTCCGTTGCCAAATGGCAGAGGCTGCGGTGGCAGTCCACTCACGATCCCGCATACCTGAGAGATACCTTGCTGCTCCTCAACATTGGCAAGTGGTTAAATGGACCACATAGAGCAGAAAGGGGAAAGGACCAGTTGAAGTCAGCTGAGGAGATTTGTAGGCCACTGCCCCAACCAGTGCCAGATGATGGCACATGGAACAGAAGGCAGAAGCTCCTGTGGTGTATTGTGGGGAAGGGAGGCCAGGCTGAGTCTTCTTCTAAGCTTAGGTTCATGGACTTCTCCAAGAACTTCGCTTTCACTGCGGACGCTTTGCTTAGCTCTCATGCTGATTTACTGTGCTAGTCCTTTTATGCTGTTGGAGATAGCACCGCATTCAGTAATAAAAGAGATGATGTATCAGTTATTGGTTTATGAATGCCATGGACTTTCATGGACCCTTTGGACAGAATTATCTTCCAGTTAGTGTCCAGTGTCATCAAACTCTCTTTCATGTCATATCCATCCTTAACACCTGATCCAGAAAGTATAGATATTTTTTAATGCTGAAACATTAGCTTCAACCATTCAGGCAAAATATAATACAAAGGCAAATCTAAAACTATCTAAACAGTCCTTGTCGTCCCCCCATATACTTATGTCTCCTTGATTCTCTTTCATTTCTATTCTACCTTTCATATTCATCCACTTTGAGTCATAATGACCTCCGTGTATTTTGATGCCTGAACACAGAATTTCATTTATAACTGACACATGACCAACAGGGAGTCAATGTCTAACTTAAATCAGTACTACTTTGTTACCAACTGTTATGGGAAAAGACTTTGGTTTCTTTTTTTTTCTGATGTGCCTCTAAGGAATGGAACAGCGATTCCCTTTTTTTCCTGTCTTAGCACAGCTGTGTCCTGCTTCTGCTTTAAATATAGGAAACACCAAAAACCGTAATGAAACCCAGGTTTTACCATGAGTTTTCATTCCTTAAGTAGTGCTGCCAACTTTCTGATTGCAGGAAACTGAACCCACCCCCTGCCCCGCCCCTTCTCTGAGGCCACGCCCCACACTCACTCCAGTCCCCGTCCCTCCGTCGCTCGCTCTCCCTTGCTCACTTTCACCGGGCTGGGGCAGGGGGTTGGGGTGCAGGAGGGGGTGAGGGCTCTGGGGTGGGGGCAGGGATGAGAGGTTTGGGGTGCAGGAGGGGGGTCTTTTCTTTTGTTTGGGCTGTTTCCAGTGAGGTTCTGTGGCCTAGTGGGCAGAACACTGGACTGGGACTCATGAGTCTGTTCCTGGCCTGCTGGGTGTCATGTCCCTGCTCTGTGCCTCAGTTTCCCACCTGTTAAATGATAATAGTGACCTTCTTTGTAAAGCTCTTTGAGATCTACTGATCAAAAGTGCTATACAACAGCTAGGAATTAATCTTATTAATAATTTTCCTTTACTTCCCTTTCCCAGTGAGGGAGAAAAGCTCTCCTGCTGACATAACACTGTCTACACTAGCACTTAGGTCGGTATAATTACATCACTCAGGGATGGGACGGATAGTTCAGTGGTTTGAGCATTGGCCTGCTAAACCCAGGGTTGTGAGTTCAATCCTTGAGGGGGCATTTAGGGATCTGGGGCAAAAATTGGGGATCGGTCCTGCTTTGAGCAGGGGTTTGGACTAGATGATCTCCTGAGGTCCCATCAAACCCTGATATTCTATGATTCTATAATCCACACCCCTGAACAGTGTAGTTATACCAAAGTAGTTTTGTAGTGTAGACCTGGGCTAAGTCGCTTCATAGAATTCTCTTCCGTAAACTAAATAGGTTGTTTCTTTAGTCTCTCACTATAAGGCATGTTTTCCTGACCTTAAATCATTTTTGTAGCTCTTTCCTGAGCCCTTTACAGTTTTTTCAAGCTTCTTTTTGAAGTGCGGACACCAGAACTAGACACAGTATTCCAATAATAACCTCAATAATTCTGTATACAGAGGTAATGTTACTTCCTTACTCCTACTTAATGTTCGTGGTATATAACCAAGGGAACACAAACTCCAAGTGTGATGCTGTAAATAAGACAGTGAATGTGATCCTTGGATATATAAACACAGAAATATTAAGTCCTTTTTCAGCATCACAGCATTCCAGGGTCCAGTCTCACATCTTGTAATTGTGCCTGACTGTTTACCATGCTTTCTTCTTAGACATATGACCCTGCATATGGCTATAGCAAGGTACATATTATACACATCCTTGAACCATATACAGCATGCAAGGCAGTGGAGAATCAGGCCTTATAAGCCTGTGTCCATTTTGACCAAATTCTGCCTAGACAAATCTATGCTACTGATTATCTTTGTATTTCTTATTGCGGAAAGTACAGTGCAGCTTGTCCCCGCACTTAGGAGTCCAATAAAAGTGGCCATATGTTTGCATATGCAAAATATTTATGAACAGAGCTTTGCTTGTCAGACTCTGAGGTGGATGCTATTTAGGAGGCTCCAAAAGCAAATGGAAAGTGAACTTGCAACAAAGCCCGTTGCCAACTGTGTCCACATATCTATGCAGGGGACACCATCATAGGGCCTAATCACATCAGCCACACTATCAGAGGCTCGTTCACCTGCACATCTACCAATGTGATATATGCCATCATGTGCCAGCAATGCCCCTCTGCCATGTACATTGGTCAAACTGGACAGTCTCTACGTAAAAGAATAAATGGACACAAATCAGACATCAAGAATTATAACATTCAAAAACCAGTTGGAGAACACTTCAATCTCTCTGGTCACTCGATTATAGACCTAAAAGTGGCAATACTTCAACAAAAAAACTTCAAAAGCAGACTCCAACGAGAGACTGCTGAATTGGAATTAATTTGCAAACTGGATACAACTAACTTAGGCTTGACTAGAGACGGGGAGTGGATGGGTCATTACACAAAGGAAAACTATTTCCCCATGTTTCCCCCCCCCCCACCTCCCACTGTTCCTCAGACGTTCTTGTCAACTGCTGGAAATGGCCCACCTTGATTATCACCACAAAAGGTCCGTCCCGCCTCCCCCCCCCCGCTCTCCTGCTGGTAATAGCTCACCTTAAGTGATCACTCTCGTTACAGTGTGTATGGCAACACCCATTGTTTCATGTTCTCTATGTAGATAAATCTCCCCACTGTATTTTCCACTGAATGCAGCCGATGAAGTGAGCTGTAGCTCACCAAAGCTTATGCTCAAATAAATTTGTTAGTCTCTAAGGTGCCACAAATACTCCTTTTCTTTTTGCGAATACAGACTAACACGGTTGCTACTCTGAAATGTGCAGTATGGCTGTGTTCGTGGAATCCGAGATTAGGCTGGAGGGGAAAATAACCCTATCTTGTCCATGCTCATGCAGTGTACAATTGTTGCTTGCCATATAGTCATTAATGCTTCTTGGGGGTCTAATAGTAAATAACTGCTAGTGGAAACCCAGTCGCGTACTTCCCTTGGTCTGTTCTTCCAAAACATTCCCACGGTTAAGGGTTTTTTGGTTGGTTATTGAGGCACACACTATTTCTTGGCTCAGATTAATCCCACTATGAGAACCGAGTCAGGACACTTTTCATGAAATGAAAGAAAATGTTGTGCAAGCTGAAAGTTTCATGGAGATTTGGTTTCAAGTTAGCCTTTGTCAAGACACTTTTGTGGGGAAAGGCTGAGGGGTGTTCCTGCACTCTATAGCTTGATGATTAGGGCTCCGGCCTGGGATGTAGGATGACCCAGGTCTGCCTCAATTAAAGTGATCTGGAATTAAAAAAAAAAAGACTTCTGCTCTGAATTAGGGGGACCAGATGTCCCAATTTTATAGGGACCGTCCTGATTTTTTGGGTCTTTTTCTTATATCGGCTCCTATTACCCCCTGTCCCCATTTGTCACACTTGCTGTCTGGTCACCCTATAGGTGGCAGAAGGACTTGAACCTGGGTCTCAGCACCACGAGCTAGTGCCCTACCCACAGACTCCACTGAGGCTCCTGTGTAAAATGTGTACACAGCATGCCCTGCTAGTACAGGTATAAATAGCCGCGTAGCCAGTGAGGCACTGCTTACACAAGTAAACACCCCACGATTATGACCCTGTATGTGCCCAAACAGCTCACTACACACCCAAGCAGTGCCTCCCCTGTCTACACTGATATTTGTAGCAGCATAGTGTCCCACTGCCTCCCTGCTTCTGGAGCCTTTTCCCCGCCACAGGGAAAGGCTCTGGTAGGGGAGAGGCAGTGGGGAAAGGTTCCGGCATCTCCCCATTGCCTTCTTCACCAGAGCCTTTCGTTGCCACATGTAGCTACGCCCCATAGTGTGGACGCAGCCTGCTTTCCACTGTGGTGTGTAGTTACAGGTACCCTACACGCTGTTGCCAGTGTAGACAAGGTCTCGCTCTCTCCAGACACTCTGAAACAATTCCGTTTTTGTTAAAACATTCAGAAGGTTTTGTTTTCATTTTAGCACAGAACAAAAGCAAATTTTGAAACCTCAAAAGTTGCTGTGAGATTGATTTGTCCTCTGGTCGTCTCTACCCATTATAACCTACATTTAGGAGTCTGGAGTTAAGGCCGTGTGGCCTGGGAATTAAGACAAGGGTTCTGTCCCCTGCTCTCTACTTTACCAGGGGCAAGTCACACAGGTTACTTCTACGCTGTGGTAAGAGACCTGCCACATGACTACAGCTGGCCCAGTCAGTTGATTTGGACTCGCAGAACGTGGGCTGGGGGCTATAAAATTGCAGTGATGTTTGGAGTCAGGCTGGAGCCCAGGTTCTGAGACCCAGGGAGCATCTCAGAGCCTGGCCTCCAGCCCAAACCCAGGCATCTACACGGCAATTTGTATCCCTGCAGCCTGAGCCCCGAAGCCCGAGTCAGCTGACCCAGGCTCTGAGACTCGTTGCTGCGGATTTTTCAGCACAGCGTAGATGCACCCATAGATCAAAATTTAAAAAATGGGGCCCTAAAGTTAGACACCTAAATTGATATTGAAGCACCTAATGAAATGCCTCCTTTGTACACCCAGATTTCCTGTTTTTTTAAAGAGGCTTGTGGGCACTCCGCATATCAGGACTTCAGACCATTTTTGAGTCTAAAGATGGATTTACATGCTTAAGATTGAAAATGTTGGCCTTCCCTTCTCTATGTGTAAAAGAGGGACTAATTATGTTAGTGAAGTACTTTGAGCTCTATGAATCGGAAGGGCTATACTATGATAATCCCTTGCATCAACTCTCTCTTTTTGGTGTATCACCCTTTTGAAATACCATTATCCCGATCTCTCCCCTTTGTGCTATATATAGAAGCTTTATGCAATTAGTTCTTCTAACCTTTCCTTCTGAGTCAGTCCTGCTTTTAATTGCCTCCATGTTTTGGGTTTGAAAAAAAAAATTAGGTTATAACACAGCTAATCCTCTTAAATCTACAAAATCTCCCCTAAAAGTAGTGGTAAACATATGCATTAAAAATGAATGAAGTAACGATGCACACAAAGGCTATATCAAAGCGTACAATTAATTGGATTTTATTTTCTACTGTGATGGATTCCTTGAGCTCTGTGGGCATTGACCAAAGATACATTTGCTTTTATCATGCAGGGTAATTGGATTACTAGGTAGTACGAATCTTTAATCTTTGCCGATAGAGTGAGATAAATGTGTGCTAAATACGCCGGGCAAGTAAAGTAGCTTTAGAAAAGAAGCAACCAAAACTGATATAAAGAAAAGACAGTTTAAAAGGATATTTGCATTGTGCTGGCTGGAGAAATGCCACTTTTCATTAGTCCCTTCTGACTCAGTTTGCTACACAGATACTACTGTGATTGGCATATTTAAATCGTATTTGTATGTTTCACTTAACAGAGAGCATCCATCTATAGCCTAAATTTTGTGTGATTTTGAGTATCTTAATTTTGTGTGTGTCTAACATGAATATCCTTTAAAAAGCCTTATTTTTCAGAGGATGGGTATTAATCAGACCCCTTTAAGATGTCTCATGTCAGGCATGTAAAGTTAAGGCACCCAACATTACTAGACAGTTGAAATACACAAATTTAAAAAATAACATAAATGAACTCAAACATAAAAGAACTGCCCAGCCAACACCATCCAATCTAAAAATTGCCACCCCAAAATAACACTCATGGATAACCCCATTCAGACATCACCATTCATGACCCAATCCTCAATCAGCATTTTGGATTGAAAATCCCAAGGGAAAAAACAGTGTTTGTCGCATGCCAGAGAGAGTTTAACAAATCCAGGCTCTGGTGGATGGAGGTTGGGAGTTCTTTCCAGAGTTGAGGTCTCTTTATGGCTGGCCAGTAGCCCTCTTCCCATTGGGACAGTAGGAGCAGAGGTGATGTGAGAAGCAACCCAATAACTTCAGGATGGGGGCTATCTCTGTGGGTGAATTGAGTCTCTCAGCTTCTCACATCTGCAGTGCTTTGCATGGTGACCATGACAGGTAGTCTCTTGGGTACCTAGAAACCAAACCATGTAGGGCGGCAATTTTCAAAGGCACACAACGCAGTTATGCACCCAACTCCTGTTGAAAGCCCATGGGAGTTGGGTACCTAATTCTTACCTATGCCTTTTGAAATCCTCTCCCAAAGACTTTCTCTAGGTCTAAATCAACACCTTGAACTCCAGTAGGAAGCTAATAGGCAACCAGTGCAGAAGTGCAATGAGGGTGACCAGACTCCCGGTATTAGGGGCTTTGTCTTATATAGGCAACTACACTGCCCCACAAAAAAAAAAAAAAAAGTGTCCCCATTTTTCACACTTGCTGTCTAGTCATCCTAAATGCTGTCCACAAGGTTCCCGTTAGTAAGCAACATTGTATATACATAATCTAGTAGACTTGGAGAGATGATGATGTGACTGTAAAAGAATAATTAAATGATGATTAAAGAATAAATGCCAATTAAGGGTCGGGGAAACCCATATGGGGATGCCCATATGGTCACTTGAAACGTGCAATCTGTCCAATCCCCCAAGGATTCCTTGAAGTTTGCCTTTTCTCTGTTTTGCCTGTGTGTTTCAACAGGACATGTTGTTCCTGTCTTGGGGATATTTTGTGTGTTGAATAATATGTTGTGTTTGTTCAGGACAAGGAAATCTATTTCAAGCTGATTTAGCTCAAGCAGTTACAGAGGCGTTGCTGAAATAATCCAAATGAGAATAAAAAGATTCCAAATTTGTTTGTCTCTAAGGTGCCACAAGTCCTCCTTTTCTTTTTACGGATACAGACTAACACAGCTGCTACTCCGAAACCAGGTTTACAGGGAAGATTTTTCTGTCACCTGGGTGAGGAAGTAATATTGTTTTCTTGAAAAGATGCATGTTGTTACTGAAGGGATGAAAGAGTGAAATGTAATGGCCTGTGTCATTCAGTAGGTCAGACTAGATAATCTATTGGTTCCTTCTGGCTTTAAATTTTACAGAGTCTATGAATTAGGTTTGTGTTTCCAGATAGGGACAAAAGCAAGAGATATTTTCAGTTCTAAACCTTAGGTTACCAATGGCCTTGTTGAATAAACCATTCAATTTTTTAATTTGTTAGCGGGCAAGTTTGGGCTTAAATACAATTGAGGCCTCATCTGAAGTACTGTGTCCAGTTTTGGGCCCCACACTACAAGAAGGATGTGGAAAAATTGGAAAGAATCCAGCAGAGGGCAACAAAAATGATTAGGGGACTGGAACACATGAGTTATGAGGAGAGGCTGAGGAAACTGGGGATGTTTAGTCTGCGGAAGAGAAGAATGAGGGGGGATTTGATAGCTGCTTTCCACTACCTGGGAAAGAGGATTCCGAAGGGGGTGGCTCTAGACTGTTCTCAGTGGTAGCAGATGACAGAACAAGGAGTAATGGTCTCAAGTTGCAGAGGGGGAGATTTAGGTTGGATATTAGGAAAAACTTTTTCACTAGGAGGGTGGTGAAACACTGGAATGCGTTACCTAGGGAGGTGGTGGAATCTCCTTCCTTAGAAGTTTTTAAGGTCAGGCTTGACAAAGCCCTGGCTGGGATGATTTAATTGGGGATCGGTCCTGCTTTGAGAAGAGGGTTGGACTAGATGACCTCCTGAGGTCCCTTCCAACCCTGATATTCTATGATTCTATGATTCTATTATATTCCTGTTTTTATGGATCCTCACTTTTCTTCTTTATTTGTCCGACAGTAGTTCTGCCAGGCATCTACAGAGATGGAGTACTGTGTTCAGTTCTGGGTACCACACTTTGGGAAAGATGTGGACAACTTGGGGAAAGTCCAGATGAGAGCAAGAAAAGTGATTAAAGGTCTAGCAAATATGCCCTATGAGGGAAGGTTGGGTTTGTTTAGTCTGCAGAAGAGAAGACTGAGGGGGGACATAGAAGTCTTCGAGTATGTAAAAGATTGTTATAAAGAGGAGGGTGATAAATTGTTCTCCTTAACCTCTAAAGACAGGGCAAGAAGCAATGGGCTTAAATTGCAGCAAGAGAGATTTAGGTTAGATGTTAGGGAAAAAAAATCCTGTCAAGGTAGTTAAGCACTAGAACAAATTACCTAGGGAGGCTGTGGAATCTCCATCACTGGAGGTTTTTAAAAACAGGATAGACAAATGACTGTCAGGAATGGTCTAGGTAATACATAGTCCTGCTTCAGTGCAGGGGACTGGACTAGATGATGTTGCAAGATTCCTTCCAGTCCTACGTTTCTGTGATTCTATGGGGCCCCACCGTGCAAGGTGCCGGACAAATACATAGTAAGAGACAGACTCTGCACTGATAAGCGTGGAGTTTGAATAGGAAAGATAGAGGAAGAGGAGGAGAAAGGAAGTTTTGTTGTCCCCATTTGTAAAATGGGGATCTGACATTGAATGACATGGCGAAGGGCATGCAGGGAAGATGCAGTAAAGCCAAGAATTAGAACCTAAGTCTCCACAGTCCCAAGCCAGTATCTTAACCACATGGCCATCCTTCCCCCTGCTGAAATATATTGTCAGTTGACATTTGTATTAACCACTGGCAATTAGTTTAGGCGTTCTGGCTCTGCTAATTACTCTTTCCTCACCCTAAACCTAAGACGGGAGTTCACTGATTTTCATTTCTGGTTGTGTAATGGAAAGTGTGCTTACAAAAAGACCAACCAGTAAATATGTAGCTATTAAAACATTAAAGGGCAAAAATTCCAGAAGAAGTGGGTCATCAGTTAGGATTTGGAAGATGTGACAATGTATGACGAACTTGGAATCCAGTAGGTTTTGCTGAGTACGCAAGAGAGGTCTGGACAAATAATGCTGAATGGCCAAAGAGGATTTTCCTTCCACTTACAATGGGCTAAATCAAGAGTAACTCCCCTAAAGTCAAAAGAAGCTTACGCAATGTAAAATGGGTATAAATCAGAGATAAGAGGCTAATCTCTTAATATGCTATGTTAATTTCCATTCGTTTGAGAATTAATTCCAAATCTGATTATGACTGGATGCTGATTAAGAGTTTCCATAAATGCCTGTTTCTTTAACTCATAAGTTTGCAAAATTATAATTGGTGGATGCTGTGGTGATTTTTAGAAACTGCAAATGATCTTGTAAGGGGTGACTGTGTTGCAATGCGTCCTCACAAGAGGCAGAGTTTGGGCTAGGCGTGTAACCTTAACTTTGACCTTCCTGGGGCCTTTTTTGTGTGTGTGACGATCCATGCAGCCTTTGGGGCAAGACTGCATTGCCCTGTGTCCGGGCTGGCTCTGAGTCACACCACCTAAGGGGCAGCGTCAGGACAGAATCTCATTCTGAGCTCTCTGGTCACTACAACCTGCTCACCTCTGCATGAGATCTGATCCACAAAATGGCATGGAGAGGAGGCAGAGCCATGACACCACCTTTCCATGCTCCTCCGTGCCTCTTTTGATGTGACAAGTACACAGAAGGGGTTCCCTTCTTCCATTGTGGATCTGTGAAAGTTCCCATCAATCTGGCCTTCAAGGCCTTTGCAATATAGTTTCAAAGGTGGAATTAAATAGTTTGTCTTCTTAACCTACATCCCTCCTTTCTCTTTCCCCATCGTTGTGTCTGTCTTCATGCTCTGTTTGCCTAACTTATGGTTTCACCCTGTAAACATGCCCATGAGTAACTTGACATGTGGATGATGATAAAAATAATCATTAATAAAATACCTAGGTCTTATACAGCAAACTGAATGGCAACTAGGGCACCTAGCACTCTTACAAATCCAACTAGATGCCTGTTTGCATTTTTGGGTGCTTATAGATCTTAAAAAAGCTGGCATTAGGCTCCAAATACTTGAGTCGCTTAGGAAATTGGACTTAAACGCCTGCATAACTTAGGTGCTGTTTGAAAATTGTATCCCTGATCTTTTCAAGCCAAAAATCACAACCCCCCCGCCAAAACATACCCAATCTGTCTCTTACTATGCAACAGTCTGGCTCTATATACATGTTTAATAAAATATTAGTTTTTAATCCCATTCCTGTGTGTTTCTGAAACGCTCATATTTGGAAGCTTCCCTTGCTTGTATAGTTAAATCCATCTCAGGTTAGAAATATTGTAAATGCTCCCTGTCATGACTGGGATCTAAGTGGTCTGACCTAGTGGTCAGAGCAGAAGTCGGGAGCCCAGAGGTAGGCCAGATCTGAATGCCAGCATCTGAGACAGGCCAGAGGGGAGACCGAGTGTCAGGATCAAGAGGCAAGCCAGGTCAGGATACCAGGAAATCAGAGTCAGGCAGCAGGAGTAGGTAGCGCTCAGGAGGTAGATACTCCTAAGCAGGGAAGAAATCCAGTTGCACAGATGACTTCCTGTTCCTCTGCTTGGTTGAAATAGAAGCAGGGAGCTGGACAGGACCCTCAGAGTTTCACCAAACAAATCCAAGGACTGGCATCCTCTGCAGAAGTTGAAGTTTGAGTTCTGGCCACTGCTAGCAGTTTGCTGGATGGTGGGTCAAACATACAGTCTCCTACGAGCTCTGTGGACCAGCATTTGAGACCCCTAATGCTGTCAAAACTATGATCCTGTATACATGTTGGGAGACAACCTGCCTAGGTCAATGCTGGCTGAGATAGCTTTACTTTGTGGACCCCATCCTACAGGCAGATGCCTGACTCTGCACCAGAAAACAAGCCCTGCTGACTGCTGTCCACATGGAACAAGGTGCATGGTAGGGTTCATCAGCACTTTGCCCCTCTTGCTTGTGGAATCCCCTTCTTGATGGGGGTTGCAAGAGCACTGGCTATTAGAGGAGGCTCCAGGCTTCAGTTTCTGCACTTCAAGGTGGAGGGCTTGCCAAGGGGCAGAGCCTGCATGGATACTTATCACTGATCCCTACAATCTACAGGACTCGGATGTGAAACACCCTTGCCTCTCCAAAGGGAGCAGTACCAGGAAAATGTTTGCAAAGGGAAATCCGTGGAGCTTCCAGACACAAGTAAATCCTTATGGTGCAGATGAACTGACTCCATGTAATTATATAGAACTTTACAGGGATGAGATGCTCAGAGGGCCAGATATTCAGCTGATGTAAACGGAAGTTGCTGGATCTACACTGATCTTTTTCAGCCCCTAAGTAAATAATAATTTAAGAAGAGAGTGGCGAGGTGCCAAGGTATAAAGTGTAGACTGTAAGTTATAATAATCAAGCACTCTCTCGCCTTTCCCCTCTCATGCGCTTCATATCCTTTTCCACTCTCTACCCATTCCTCAAAAAAAAATTCTGTTCCAAGTAGATCTCTATTCTGTTTCTGCTGCACAGAGAAAGTTACTGAAAGCGGCCTCCTTGTGGAAGATAATCAGAACTGCACATTCCTGCAAAATACCAGGCTCATGCTTAAGTTAATTTTAATGATCAAGACTGATTATGACAGGTTTCAGAGTAGCAGCCGTGTTAGTCTGTATTCGCAAAAAGAAAAGGAGGACTTGTGGCACCTTAGAGACTAACAAATTTATTTGAGCATAAGCTTTCGTGAGCTACAGCTCACTTCAAATGCGTCCGATGAAGTGAGCTGTAGCGAACGAAAGCTTATGCTCAAATAAATTGGTTAGTCTCTAAAGTGCCACAAGTCCTCCTTTTCTTTTTAAGACTAATTATGACCATCAGTGCCGAATAGGAACCAAACAGCCTACCACTTCGGAGACTTCTGTCAAATCAGCTCTGTGGGCAGACTCATAAGGTGCTTAAGGCATAACCTCCAACCTAACAGATACAAATAGCCTCTCTTGAAACACCCCTCCCCGGCAATTGGCTGCTTCCCAGTTTGTTCCAGGAATTTTGGACTTTGCAGTAACAGCTTGTAGCAATAGAAGAGATGACTCGCCAGGCCTGGTTTTTGGTTAGTTATTTGATTACTCTTCTAATGGCACTTGCATTTGCTTCTGTGTTCTCATTTTCAAGGCTTTCATTACTGCTAATTGGTCGTGGTTCAACAAAATGAGTTTTCACAGTAAAAACAAACTCCCCACCCTACATTTTTAAGCATCTGTAACAGACTACCTGTTAGCTAATAGAAGTAGGATAAGTAACACTAATTTAGAGGATTTCTGTTGTGAATAGCTGTACATTTGGGCAAAGAGGGAAGATTTTACTATGTAGATAGACTCAAATAAACATGAAAAAGCTTGATACTCAGGTCTGGGTTTATCAAAAACAAGGAGTCCTTGTGGCACCTTATAGACTAACACATTTATTTGGGCATAAACTTTCGTGGGCTAAAGCTTATGCCCAAATAAATGTGTTAGTCTGTAAGGTGCCACAAGGACTCCTCGTTGTTTTTGCTGATACAGATTAACACGGCTACCACTCTGAAGTCTGTGTTTATGTTTCTCAGGTTTTGTTGATTTCAGGGATCCATTTATGGGGGAGGAAATAGAAGCTATATCTAGTTTTAGGAGATTTCAACCATGCAGAAGATGAAATTATCATGATATGAGCAGATCTCATTAAGTTGGCCCCATAAATCACAATTCTGATTTGATTATAGAAACCAAAACTACTACAATAATAGAAAAGGAGTACTTGTGGCACCTTAGAGACTAACAAATTTATCTGAGCATAAGCTTTCGTGAGTTATAGCTCACTTCATCAGGTGCATACAGTGGAAAATCCAGTAGGGAGATACACAGAGAACATGAAACAATGGGTGTTACCATACACATTGTAATGAGAGTGATCAGGTAAGGTGAGCTATTACCAGCAGTGAGCTATTACCATCACTTTTGTAGTGATGATCAAGGTGGGCCATTTCCAGCAGTTGACAAGAACGTGTGAGGAACAGTGGGGGAGGGGGAATAAACATGGGGAAATAGTTTTACTTTGTGTAATGACACATCCACTCCCAGTCTTTATTCAAGCCTAAT
Source organism: Chelonia mydas (assembly GCF_015237465.2). Lineage (NCBI taxonomy): Eukaryota > Metazoa > Chordata > Testudines > Cheloniidae > Chelonia > Chelonia mydas. The sequence continues at coordinate 6,261,173 of NC_051251.2, forward strand.
TTAATGATGTCCAGTTTGCAAATTAATTCCAATTCAGCAGTCTCTCATTGGAGTGTGTTTTTGAAGTTTTTTTGTTGTAATATTGCAACTTTTAGGCCTGTAATTGAGTGACCAGAGAGATTGAAGTGTTCTCCGACTGGTTTTTGAATGTTATAATTCTTGACGTCTGATTTGTGTCCATTTATTCTTTTACGTAGAGACTGTCCGGTTTTTCCCCCCTACTGTTCCTCACACATTCTTGTCAACTGCTGGAAATGGCCCACCTTGATTATCACTACAAAAGGTTTTTTTTCTCTTCTGCTGGTAATAGCTTACCTTACCTGATTACTCTTGTTACAGTGTGTATGGTAACACGCATTGTTTCATGCTCTCTGTGCATATAAAATCTCCGTACTGGATTTTCCAGTGCATGCATCTGATGAAGTGAGTTGTAGCTCACGAAAGCTTATGCTCAAATAAATTTGTTAGTTTCTAAGGTGCCACAAGTACTCCTTTTCTTTTTGCGGATACAGACTAACGCGGCTGCTACTCTGAAACCTACAATAACAGAGCGGCAGGTGTATCATCAGGAGAGGTAGTGGGGTGCTGTTTCAGGGTCCAGTTCTAAGGTGTGTTGGGACCTTGGCAAGTCACTTTTGCTTGTAACTCAGCTGTAAAAGTTGGGATAATGTTACTTGTCCTCTCTTGTAAAGCACACTGAAATCTGTGAATATTTTAGGTAAGTGCTGCGTATTATTAGTGTGCGTGGTTGAGGCTATAAATTTGTGCTAGTATGTGGAAGACAGTTTTTTATTTTTATTTTTTGGTAGAGTATTAACTAGTGGAGAGAAAAATCACCATTTTCTACTTAGGGTTGTCTCTGTTTTCGCAACTAAATGATAAATTGTTGCTTGTATTCTTTCCCCATGGACTGGATTAAGGTAATTGCACAGTAAATCTGTGCCCAGGCCCTCAGCTCCTGGAGCTACAAGATGAGATTAGAATCTGTTTTCATTTAAAAAAAGTTTTCTAGTCTTGTCAAAAAAATTATTTGTCCAAAGTGGAACCATTTCAGCTGGAGAGATTGAGAGACCTACAGAGACCTATATCTGAATACTCAATAGGTTTGTGATTAGGGCACTCCTGTAGAATGGTTGCTGGGTCTGGTCCTCACTCTGCCTAATTCAGAGCAGGGATTTGAAATTCAAGACTCCAGTTCTGAATGAGGCAGTATGTCGATTTGAACCTGGGTCTCCTAAATCAGTGCCCTAATTGAGGGAGTGTTAGGGGGTCATGTCCACTCATTTGGCATATCCTATGCTAATAATAATAAAAAAAATCTGGTTACAATGCTGGAAATTGAAATGATTTGGTTTTGGTGGTGGTTACACTGAGAGAACTGAAAAAAATAGAGGGTTGATCTGTAATAAAAACCAAAACTCTGTGTGTGTGTGTGTGTGTGTGTATGTAGTTTTTGTTGTGTTGTGTTTTTGTTCAGACAGCAAACTGGAAAATCAATTACTGGCACAGATCTAGTGGGAACACGCACAAATCGGCTAAGGTTGCCAACTGTCTAATCACACAAACCCAAACACCCTTGCCGCACCCCTTCCCCGAGGCCATGCCCCCAGCCCACCCCTTCTCTGAGGCCCCGTCCTCCACACACTCCATCCCCCCTCCCTTCGTCGCTCGCTCTCCCCCAACCTCATTCACTTTCACGGGGCAGGGGATTCGGGTGCAGGAGGGGGTGCGGGCTCTGGGAGGGAGTTTGGATGCGGGAGGAGGCTCAGGGCTGGGCAGGAGGTTGGCATGCAGGAGAGGGTGCAGGATGCAGACTCTGGCAGGGAGTTTGGATGTGGGAGCGGGCTCAGGGCTGGGGCAGTGAGTTGGGATACAGGAGGGGGTGCGGGTTTGGGAGGGATCTTGGAGGCGGCAGGGGGCTAAGCGCTGGGGCAGGGGATTGAGGTATGGAGGTGAGGGGTACGGGCTATGGGAAGGAGTTTGGGGGCAGCAGGGGGCTTGGCTGGGGCAGTGGATTGGGGTGCAGCCTCAGGTGAGGGGTGCAGCCTCCAGCCAGGTGGCACTTACCTCAGGTGACTCCCAGAAGCGGCCGGCATGTCCAGCTCCTAGGCTTAGGGGCGGCCAGGTGGCTCCGCACACTGCCCCTGCCTGCAGGCACTACCCCCACAGGTCCCATGGGCCGTGGTTCCTGACCAATGGGAGCTGCGGAGTTGGCGCTTGGGGCGGGGGCAGCGCGCAGAGACCTCCTGGCTGTCCCTGCGCCTAGGAGCCGAACATGCCGTCCGCTTCCGGAAGCGGCGCGGAGCCAGCACAGGTTGGGAGCCTGCTTTAGCCCCACCCACCGGACTTTGGCCTATTAAAATCTCCCACATTGCCTTTAATAGTCACTGGGAGATTGAGGCCGATTCTGGGAGACTCCCGGCCAATCCAGGAGGGTTGGCAACCCTAAAATCGGTCTCCCACCAAGCTGTGCTTGTTTGTCCACTCTGATATCCCAGTGGTTTCTCCTGACATTTGTTTGAATGATCCTGGTTGTTATAGCTCAGAGGATGGTGCTTTAAGCCCTAGTCAGATTGCATTTGGCAGAGCCTTTCAGTCACTATACCTGGATTGTTAAATTGGAGGGGGCACAACTTTCAGTTTCGATATGTCAAAGTTTTAATGAACCCAGAGGCACCTGCAGCCATTGTGTTCACCTTTTTGTCTTTGTGGAAATGGAAATAAACTAGTGTCTAAAGCAGTGGTGGGCAACCTGCGGCCTGCAGGCTGCATGAAGCCTGTCAAGGTAATGCGCTGGCGGTCCGCCCTGAGGCCCGACCCCCTTCCCACAGCTCCCATTGGCTGGAAACGGCGAATCGCAGCCACTGGGAGCTGCAGGTGGCCATGCAAATGTAAACAAACTGTCTGGCGGCCCACCAGTGGCCCGCAGGCTGCAAGTTGCCAACCACTGGTCTAAAGGCTCCAACGTTGCAAGTGGGGCAAGTTGAATGGCCCTTGTGTATTCAAGGCCTAAATAACGTAAATCATGGAATGGAGGGTTTTCAGTATCATCAACCCAAAGCCTTCAAAAATCCTGAGACTGATTTAAAAGCATGATTTTTTAAATATATATATATAATTAGGGGTTCTTCTGGCTTTTGAGCCCCTTGGGTTCACACTTTCAGGTTTTCTCTACCAAAAAATGCTACGTTATCAAAGCTAAGATTAGACTATAATCAGGTGACTTCAGAAACACACCAAATATTGTGAAACTCAGAAAGGGTAATTGACAAAATAGGATTAATTAGTCTGGGAAGAAAAACTAGTAAGAGATGACCTGACTGAAATATTTAATTTAGTTCAAGGTTATTACATAAAATTAACCTTGGTGATGTAGTTGAAGTCATTGGACAGATTAGCAGAAGGGGACACAGGTTTGAAGTAAGAGATTGGATATGTCACAAGAATTGACAGAGCTGTGAATAGGCTGAGTGGATTTCCATCTGAGTTGGCAGAATCGAGTCATTTTAATGTAGCGAAGCAAAGGCTGAATGATTATATGGAACTTGATAAATTAAAGGTGTATTAGTCAGTTTCATGCTTGGTAGAAACCAGCTACCCCAGGTAGGGGCTGGGAAATTTTTTTCCACATCTGATGTTTATACCCAGGCCAGCTGCCTCCTGTGCACCCTGTTGTGGCCTATGGTCACAGTCCAGGTGGCCTGCCTCAGTTTCCCCTCTTGGACAATACAAATAAGCTTCACTTCAGGCTTTTTCTGGGTCAAACAATCTACCCCTCTTTATTTTTAATTTTTATTAATATATAATTGGTAACCCTCAAAACAAAGTCCATTCATAAGTCCTCACAACTCAAGCTTCCTCCTCCCAGGCCTTTGCAGGCCCCACCCAGCTGGGACAGGGTTTCTTCCAGGCCTTCTTGCCTGGAGCATTTTCCTCACTCCCTTCAAACCCTGCCACAGCTTTTCCCCTTTTCCCTGCACCATCCTGCTCCTTTTTTTTTTTTAAACTGGAATCACCTGATTCCTCTCATGTAGGACTCATTCTATAATCAGAATTAGCTCAGCCTCAGTCTCTTCAGCCCATGGGGCAAGCCACCCCGTTACAATGCTCTTTTCCTTTCTGGTTTAGCAGTATACCACATAATAAAGACCTGTGGAATCAAGACCAGTAATGGGACACAGCCCAAAAAGCCAGTCAGCAAAGGCTTCACTTGTGGTATTACACGCTGGTATGTGTGTACAGACCAGTAGTAGAGAGCGTCTCATCACAGGTGGGACTCTGGGATGTTAGTCTAAGGGCACCTGTTATTGACACAGCTCATAAATTGCTGTTTTCTCAGCAGGGAGAGTATTGGAAAGCTAGAGTTAATGTCAGGTTTATATTAACATTTATATTAGGAAATCAATGGAAAGGTTACACTGTTAACGTAGGGTAAACAGATTTCTCCCGCTCACACAGATGCACCACAGCTGAGAGGAGAAGTGTGGCACATTGGAACAAAATGTCTTTCCAGCTCTGATGAGCTTAGAGCCAAATTCTCCCTTTGCTTGACATAGGGAGAGTGTCTAGATTTTAAATTAATAAATCAGGTCGTTTGCAGCAACTACTTCCTTCTGTCTATCAACTTAATCTCTACATTGGCCTATCCCAGGGTATGTATCCTTGGCAGTGGTAGGCAGTGGTATGCTTCATAACTGGCATATGAAGAGAGAAATCTCAGGGAGAAGTTAAAATAAAGATCAGACAAGGTGCTTTGAAAATGCTCACGGAGACAAAGGAGCATGTAAAGATACCTAAAAGGTTCCTTCCTTTCCATCGCAGTTAGATCTGAAAGGCTGTGTCATAACCATAGGGGTAGCCTAAATTCCTCCTTACCTGTAAGGGGTTAAGAAGCTCAAGTAACCTGGTTGGCACCTGACCAAAGGAACCAATGGGGACAAAAGATACTTTCAAATCTGGTGGGGTGGGGAGAGGTTTTGTTCGGGGTTCTTTGTTTCTATGGCCACGCTCTTGGGACTAAGAGGGACTGGACATCAATCCATGTTCTCCAAATCTTTCTGAACAAGTCTCTCATATTTCAAACTTGTAAGTAACAGCCAGGCAAGGTGTATTAGTTTGTTTGTTTTCTCAACTTATGAATTTTCCCTTTGCTAGAGGGAGGTTTATCCCTGTTTTGTTGCAACTTTGAAACTAAGGATAGAGGGGGTTCCTCTGGGCTTTTTGAATTTTCTGCTCTCTGTAAGGTTAACTACCAGCCTAAGTTTACAGAGGTCATTCTTTTACCTTTTCCTCTTTAAATAAAATCCTTCTTTTTAAGAACCTGACTGATTTTTCCATTGTTCTAAGACCCAGGGGTTTTGTAACCAATTGGTGAGGATATATGCTCAAGCCTTCCCCAGGAAAGGAGGTGTAGGCTGGGGGGAATATTTTGGGGAAATAGGACTCCAAGTGGTCCTTTCCCTGATTGTTTGTTAAATCACTTCGTGGTAGCAGCGATCCCACGAAAGAAATCTGTGCCTTGGGGAAGTTTTAATCTAAGCTGGTAAGAATAAGCTTAGGGGGTCTTTCATGCGGGTCCCCACATCTGTACCCCAGAGTTCAGGGTGGGGAAGGAACCCTGACAGGCTGTGTGCTAATCCAGCTGGAAATGGCACTTGATCCCAACTGGACCAATGTCAAATGCCTTTGGAAACCCATAAGCTGCTCTCTCCTCAGTGGAGGATGCTGGTGGGTACAAGCTCATCAACTGCAAGCTCCAGCATTTTAAAAAGCCAAGGAATTTGCATCTTTCACTGAAATATTCTCCTGTGTTGCCGAGTTACCTATCTTTATTATTTGTTATCTCCTGTTCTGAGTGTACGGGAACCTTGCTACGAGAGCTGTTTATGTGCTCAGCCTCACAGCGCTTAATGAAAAATTGAAAACGTGTGGCTAACGAAGCTCTGTGCAGCTCATTTTAATTCCGGGGATGATTTTCCTGGGCTCATCCAAAGCAAACAACTCTGTTTAAACAGCTTTGACCTGTGGGCCCAATACTGCAAATCCTAGAAATGTAGGGCTGGAAGGACCCTCAAGAATTAGCTAGTCCAGCTGCCCATGCTGAGGCAGGACCAAGTATATGAAGAGTTAGCAGCAGTGAGATGCAAACTCATTCCTTAGAAAAAGCTGGAGCCTAAATCCACCAGTTTAGCCCACTTTGCTACACCACTAGTTATGACTTGAGTGCCTCCTGAGAATATGCCCCTCATCTTCTGTTGAAGCCAATGGGCATTGAAGATGCTCAGCATGTGGTAGGATCAGGCCCTATGAAAGTCAGAGTTGCTGAGTTTCTGTGAATCGCTAGGGAACGTTAACTCTTGATGTTCCTTAGCATCTAACTTCACAGTGAGTTGAGGACTGTAAGCACCAAGCACGACAGAACCCTAGATTCATACTTGTGTCAGTGTCTTAGGATCCCAGAGCTGGAACACATGATCCTTCATGCTGAAGAATAGTCACAAACCTCTCCCCATGAATGCAACTTGTTGCCCCAGCTTCCCAATGCTGAGAAAGTGCCATCAGCTTGGGGCCATAAGAATTGCCATACTGTGTCTGGTCCAGTATTCTGGCTCCAACATTGGCCGGTACCATTCTTCTCCAGAAGAAAGTGAAGACACTCCAAAGTAGAAAGTTATGTTATAACCTATCCACGGGAAAAGTTCCTTCTTAACCCCTGAAATCTGTTGCCCTGACCCCTTAGGTTTTATCCACCTTCCATAACTCTTGGGTTTCTTTGTCTGGTTTTCATCCTTACCACGATAAGTGGAAGCCAAGGGCACGCTATACCCTTGAGGAGTGGGCTGCTGAGCATCTTTTAGCAATTTTTAAGTAGGAAAGAGAAGAAGGGGAAGTGTGAGGGATTGCTCTTCAGCACAACTTCATTTGAGACGAAATAGTGTCCGTAACAGCTCATTTATTTCTGAATCATACAATATTCAGCTTCTGCACAACAAGTTGGAAGACTGGCTTCCTAACTGCCTCTCCCTGAAATCATTAGTATTAATAGTCTGCATAATAAACCACAAAAAAGACCACACACACACACAAAAAGACTGTATGTCGCCTCCTCTGAGTGCTTATTGGGCTGGCAGTCTCTCTGCTTTGTCTAATTCAGACACATTTGTTTTTCCTTCCATCATTTGTTTTAGTACATTAAGTTAAAGTGGTTCTGTGGGGATTCGGTTGATTAATGACTAATTTCCCTCATGTGCATATGCAAGAGCAACCTGCATTCGTAGCATTTTTGTTGAAATAAATGATATTAAAAGTCTGGCGAAGTTGGGGGAGCGAAATGAATTTTTTTTTGTTAGAGGAAAAACTAGCGGAAGAAGAATTAAATAGAAAAGTAAAGCACGCAACTCTTGTTTGTATCCCAAGGGAGATCAGGGCTCTGTGGTGGTAGGTGTTGTACTCAGTAGAAGACAGTCCTTTCCCCAGAAAGATT